>NC_053458.1:23482027-24110728 GCF_015227805.2 Hirundo rustica
AGCATTTTGTATATATTCTTTCTGAAAAACAAGGTATTTTTAAACAGTAATTTGCAGTAGCCAGATTTTTTTTCCCCAGTGTCAGCTCATTTGAATCTTTTTCCAAGTGATGAGCAAACTTGGGAGGTAACAGAACTGACTACACGAGAAAGAACACCAGCTCTGATTCTTTCCTGATATTTTTTAGGAAATAAAATAATTTCTTTTTTTAAAAAGTTCTTTTCCAAGCTTGGTTTTTTTTTTTCTTTTTTTCCTTTCAGCTGTCACAGAAATAGATTTTCTATAAATTACTAATATAACAGTACTGATAATTCTTAAAAGGTTATATGGAAATTGTTCTAACATCAAAAGCGGTATTTGGCAAACTTTATGACAGCTTTTGCTATGTTGTTGGCTGATTCAAATTTTCTTGCAGAATATCAATCATATTCCTGCATTTGCAGACTAAAACATGAATAAAATATGAAACTTTGACATTAATAAATATTAATTTACAAGTCTTCCTTGAGTTCTAGAACTCTGGCGAGTTCTAAGTAAAATGTTATTAGGCTGACTTCACAAGGCTCCATTGACCTCTACTGATCATGATGGAATTTGCTTTTTAGAACATTCCATCTTGGGCAGTCCACAGCACTTCTGTTGAATAAGGATTTACCACGTGAACTACCTCTAGAAGAGCTACATGAAATTGTTATATAAATTAACTTGGTAAGAAAAGAAAACATTAGTAGGGCTTAGCAATAAGGTTTTAAAACAACAGTAAATTTACTTAGTGATAATGAAATTATTTCAAAATTACTTCAATATATTTTGCTTAAAAGTGTGGGCAAGATAAGATAATGACCATTGTTTCTATTTTAAGTTATGATTATACCCTGAACATGAAAACTAATAGGCTGAAAATTATTTATCGCATAATAGAGGCGCAGGCACTACACGATCAACAAGAATCAAACAAAGGACAAAAAGTTATATATGAGAAATGAATGTTGATGGAATGACACAGTGAAAGAAATGCAAAGAAAATATCAGGAAGACAGAATTACTATGTAGCTGTGTTTAGTGACTTCCAAAACAAATCAATGAGCCAATACACACTTCCTTCTACATTATTTTTCTTATGCAATAACCAGAAAAGGAGTATCTCAGCTTATAAAAATGTAACATTATGGAAATATTCAAAATCTGCTAACATGTTTTAAATATAAATGTGTTGGAGGAAACCTATTCATCTTTAATTTTTTTCCCCTTGAAATTCACTCACTTTAACAAAACAAAACAAAAAGTTTTATCTAGAAAAAGGATTTAAAATAACATTGGATGCTATTAAAACTGAAAAATTTTAATTGTTTTAGTTTCTTGCTCTTGGAATTTGTGCTACCAAACAAGTTACATAATTTTCAGATTTTGCTTTGATTTAGAAAAATAATTAGGCTTAGAATGTTGCAATGTTCCATAAATGTGTATGCCTTTTTTTTCTGAAACTATTCCTAAAATCACATAAAATCTTGGATTCTACTGGATTTTTTCACTTAGTTCCATAAGTCAGGCTCTCAGTCGAGTGCCAGGAACCTCAAGGGAATGGCAGTCCAATGAGCAAATGTTGAGTAACCTGTTTCAGAATTTTTCTAGTTCAAAACAAAAATTAAGATGCAAGAGAAAGTTTTCAGGGTTTTTTTAAGGTTAAACTCAAGTGAAGCACTAAATCAACATGACCAACCCAGCTGGTAGAAACCAGTTCCTAATCCTTCACAGGAAAAAAGACAGCTCTGGAAAAAAGATTGACCTTAAAAATTAATTTTACTAAAATAAGCTAGCATTGGCTAGAGGCTAATTTTGTTTTTTCTCAGCCCTGCATGAAGGTCAGTCTTCAAGTGACAAATCTCAAGATCCTGCTCTTACGAGGTCACCTCAGGATAACATCAGTATGCTAATAAAATGCATTTTACAAAAGAAAGGGGACAAGCGTATCAAGGCGTCAGAAAAGGAGCTTTATTAGCGTTAACTCTTTTTGACGAGAAACAGAAATTTCCACTGGAAAGTAAATATATATTCATGAAAGGGTCAAGCCACGAGATGAGTTTTTCTGATTATGCCAAAATTTCCCAACCACCTTATGATGAGGCTGTAATCCTGAATATGAGAAGGGAGGAGAAGAAACACGGATAAAGCTTTAGTCTCTTTTCAAGCCAAGGGAATATCTGTAAGCACCTTTCACGCTTCTTGGTGTTTCTAAAGCAGCACTTTCTGCTTGACTACCAATAACAAAACAGAAGCCTCATCCTTCTCTTTGCTATCAAATTTGTTTTTAACAAAGAACAGATATCTTTATTCCCATTATGTATCCCTGAAAGGAAAAAAAATGTGGTGTAGAATTACACAGACTCAGGAGAGTGTTAGAAACTCAACAGAATTTTTGGATTTACCTGCACTCCAATAATTTCAAAGTTTAAATACCTACAGTTTCAAAATAAAATCCAATATGGATATCCAATCTAAATCCCTCTCAGAGCTCATATTTCCTCCCAGGGAAGATTCTGAAATTTCCTACCAGAAGAGGACATGATGTTTACAGTAAACAAAGAGTAAAAATTAGCAGGAAAGCGAGGTATGAATGAAGAGAAATTTCCATTTCACCTCTTTTCCTAATGTTTCTGCACAGATTTTGTAATAAAACTCTCTACATCCTGTTACATCCTTGCCTCATTTGCATTGAGACGCAATATCAATTAGAAATACATTTAATGACATAAACAGATACCATCAGGGTTTTTTTGATTCTATGCCTTGGACATAACTTCAGTAATAAGGGGACCTCCAAATTTGTCTTTTAGACAGATAAACCTCAGAATTTCCTGGAGAAAAAAGAAAGCCATTTTTGAGAAAAAAGAAAGCCATTTTTTTCCTCAAATCTCCAGACATATATAGCAAATCATCCTAAAATGTCCAGCTCCTTTTACAGCAGGTTTTGCCAGTTCACATCTCATTGACTGAGGTAACACAGTAAAACCGATGTAACCCAGCATGAATGATCACAAAACACACCAGTTAGAAAGCCAGGCGAGGAACACTTACTGTCATGGGTAATAAATATATAAAATGTGTTACATGACTCACAGGGATGCAGCCAGAAGTGAGATGATACAAAGCCTTTCAGCAAAGAACCACCATCATCTCCTTTCAGACAAGTTTCACTGGAGATTTCACAATGAAAGTGATTTTATTCCACATCCAGTATTTTCTAGTGACTTTAAACCTACACAACATTTTCTAATTCTTAACGTCAGTATTATTCTGACATCTAAGGTGCAGTAAAACTAAGTTCAGTCATGTCCAACTTAATAGCATCACACACATCCCCTCTAAAAGGACAACCCGCATGTTTGCCTTACAGAGAATTCAGACACACGACAGCTTTTCACTAACACTTACTTGTCTATCATGATCTCACGTCGATTTACACCCTTAGTATAAACAGATTGCTGGAAATCTTGGATTTGAGTCACCTGTGCACAAAATTGCATCATTATCTAAGAAATTTTTCAAGATATGATTGCAATGTCTGAAAAGCCCACTCTTAGGTGAACTAATATGTTACATGATGAAATTCCCCCAAAAGAAAAAAAAACACAGCAAGGAGTGCAGACCAACAAAAAAGCCTCCACCAAAAAAGCTTTTACCATGATTCAGGTTCAGATGCTCATTTTTTTCCTTTTAGTTTGTTACTCATGTATAAAAGTCTCACTTAACTAACTTGAAAACAACAGGGGAAAGGAAACTCAAAACAAACACAAAAAAACCCAAATAAAACTAACAAAACCTAAACAAACAAGAGTCACAACAAATCAACCCACACAAACAAAACCAGAAATAACTCTTGCAGGACAGTCCTAAAATTCGAAATCTCACTGTGTAGTTCTGTTACAACCAAAACCCTTAGATAATCAATTATAGAGATAGGTGAATAGGAATTAGCCTCCTCCGTGTGCTTTAAATCCTAGTCTGGATTAATGCATGGAGCAAGGCAGTATCACAAAATAGAGCACCTATAAACAACCTACAGCTGCGCCACATAAATGCAAGACTCCAGCAGCATTCCTCAGTAGCAACCAGCAATCTGATTTAATGGGCCATAAAGCAATCTTAAATGAAACAAAATGAAAGAGCAGGTTTTTTTGTTTGGGTTTTTTTTTTTTTTTTTTTTTTTTTTTTAAGCCTTAAGACACTGACAATATTTACAGCCCACACAGAGAAACACAGATGGGCAAAAATTAATCTGCCAAAATAACTTTCCCCAAAATTGTGGTGGACTTGCCTGAGTGAAGGTTTTATTATTATATGATTAATAATGCTATTGAAGAGTACAGGGTCAAACACTTGCACAGTGGTAAAGATGTAAGTAAAATTACCTCTTCAGAGTAAGGAAGCAGATCACTCATTTTTACACAAATATGAAATCTATACATCATTGCAGGTTGCTTTTCAGATCTATTCTTTTCACTGAAGCAGTGGACACACAGTACATAAAAAATTATCTTGAATAAAAGACTCCATGTGGTGCAAATGTTTACCTAAACTGCAACAGATTTTGTGCTAATTTCCACAGTAGGATGAAGGGAAATTGATTATATCCTTTTGCTGTATTTAATAAACAGTTTTTAATGCTTCAAAAGTCAGTTATTTCCAGCAACTAAAATTAATTGTCAAGTAGAGTGATTTTTCCCTCCTCATCAACACATTTACATTTGTCATGCCATAATAGATATTTTGAACTCTCAGAAGAAAGCAAAAGTTCCTTTTGTCATTTGTTCCTGGTATGTGATTAAGATTCAATCTTGCATCCATGTACAATTATCTTTATGAAAAGGTTTTCCTGGCAGGTTCCACTTAAAGAGGAGCTTACAAAAGCTTGCTTCAAGCTGTTTATGTGGGCTGTACATGAACATCTTCCCCTTTTCAGATATCATATTGCCTTTTCTTACTCTCCTCAATAACTGTCCAACAACCTTGCTTTATAAACTCTCTCAAACAAAGCTACACTTGTGAAAACACAAGGCAAAATCCTCACCACATGGACTTCAGACCGTTCTCTTCATCCCCACCAAAAATATCTAATTAGCAGAGGCACCATTTTAAGCTGTATGACACTCAAGGTCTGAATTCCTGGGGGAAAAAATAAAATGCAAGAGCTTTTTTATTGCCCATCTCAAGGGATGCAGCAATTAATTTTTTTCTCAGTATACTAATGTACTTCATGGATGCTGTTATTGTTATGGTGATAAAGGATGACTTTAAAGTGAAAATGAAGACAGCATGAGTAGAAACTTCAGAGAAAGATTTCTCTACCAGGGTCAGAGAGAGCAAGTGAAATACAGAATTAAGTAGAGTGTTGTTATAGCCCAGAGATCTTCTTTTTTTTCCCTCCCTTTTTTTCTTAGAAAAATAATAATGCCTTAAAAATAAACTGCCTGAGATCAAAAAAAAAAAAAAAAAAACTCTAGTGCCAACATCAACTGTTCAGTGATTTAGGATGCCAAAGTAACCTTGAAATACTTGCTACTACTTTCTTTCCCTACTTGTTATTTTACTCAAGAAAGTGATTTGAGGGAGAAAAAAAATAGGAAAGGAGAGGAAGAAAGATTTAATGTCAAATTTTGATTGAGAGACTACCTCTGCAGTGCAAATGAAGCAACAATAAGAAAAAACAGAGAAAGGAAGAAAATCCTTTATGATCTTAATTCTAAATAACATGTCCAATGCATTTATTGAATTTGAATTTCAGAAGGAAAATATTTACACATTTAAACCATGTACTTCAGTCCTTTTCTGGGACAGGGAATCTATTTGTAAATTAGACCTTGTCTGTAAGAAGACCTACTACAACAGCTTAACATTTCTTCTTCCACAGTCTGAAAATAACAAGCTTTAGGATGCACAGTGCTGGTCTGTGGGCTGTGCAGACGCAATGTAATGTGATCTCATAAGCACCAAGATGCTCACAGGCTGGGAAGCACCATCAATAGAATATCACAGATCTAGATCCACTTCTAGTCATATCCTCCCCACAGTATTTTAAAAATTGTGTATTTTGCATAATTTTCTTATTTAACAGACCTACACTTCTTAGCCCAATCCACAAAGGCTTATACTTTCAGATAACTCAGAATGTGAGGTCAATAATCCAGTCAGACTCAAAGTTCAAACACATCTAACTACTATTTTGATAATAACCTCTACGAATCAGTAACTATCAGTCTATGTGCAGATATATACATCAGTATATCAATGATTATCAGTACATATATCTATATATGACAGTGAATTATCAGTATTATCAAAACAGACTGATATCATAAATGCATCTAATTCTCTCATGCTCTTACTTTCCTGCTATATTCATTTAGCAATAGCTGCATTTTCTAATACAGATTTTTGATTTATACTTGGCACCAAAATTTACACTGAGATCAAAATTGGTTTTTTCCTAACCATGCAGATTACTATCCTCCTCCACATCTTTACAAAAAAAGAAAGCTCAGAAAAACTTTCTTTCAGGTTTTCTGAATGATTTTATTTGCAACAGCCCTCTTGTTAGAGGGTAGAAATGAGCTGAGACACAGACTTCTTGTTTATCACAGCATGGAAAGGGTCCTGGTTTCTTCCTCTTTACAGCTCAGCCATCCTGACTCCAACCATTCACTGACCCTGGCTGCAGCAAGCTCCTGCTGTAGGTTTCCCTTGCAGCCTCTGACTGCAGGGATCAGTTTGCAGACTCTGACTGCAGGCTTTTACCTGGCCAGACTGTGACTGCGGGTTCCAAAAACAGGCTCTGACTGCAGACCCAGACTGACCTCACAGCGGTGATTCTCTCTCCTCAATATCCTTCATGATCCTCTTCTTCCCTCTTCCTCGAGGCTTCCCCTCCATGAGCTAACTCACTCCCTTTTATCACTCATGTCCTTGTTGGATACAGCTGTGACTCATCAGGGTGAGGCTGTGTTGTGTAATTAACACAGCTGTTACTTAGTGGCAGCAAGGTCACCTGGATTCCCTTCTCCCACAGTTGGTATCATTGTATAATCACTCTGTCTCACATTCTTGTACAAAGAAGAGAGAACGCAATGGACAATCAAGCATCAGCTGGAAATGCCTTGTGTTGATCATGCTTAAAGTATGACTTGACTTAGGCTCTGTCAGCAAAATTCACCTCTCTCAATGATTTCCTGCCTTTTGGAGGTATAAAGATTCACACACATTTTCACAGAGGGAAACCAGTCTCTTCTTTACCTTTGGGGACTCTGACTCTGGAGCCCCTGGGCAGAGATTCTGCGCAAACATAGAGGTCTCTCATGATGAATTTAGGGGAGACTGTGCTGACACCAGTAAACAACAATTTCTAGTTTTTCTCCTACCTTTTTAGGATAATAGACACAGTCACATGGGAATAAAACAAATACAAAGCTACTCAAAAAATGTGCCAGGCAACATTGAAATGCTCTGAGTTGGTGTAACTACAGAGAGTACTCCCAGCAAAGAAGCCTCGTAACCCAGAGACAAAAAATGAGGCTTCAAACGGAATTCATTCCCCCAGGACACAAACAAGACATATAAATACTAGTATAAATAGATGTCTTGGTTTAAATAGCTGGCAACAAACATAGCTGGCTTTCATCTATTCTAAAATTTCCCTGAGCTATCTTTCCCCTCATACGTTTAAAACCCATTTTTAGAGCTCTAGCCCAATTTCAGGCATTCAGTGGTATGTCACAAAGTCACAGTGTTACAGATTACAGCCCATTTCAGCAGTAGATTTTATACCACTCAGGTACCTCTGTAAATAAAGGGAGTTATTATTAAAACCCCATTTTTCATAATACTCAGACAATTACAGTCAGAGCAAACCTGAACAAACAATGTATTGCCAGAGATGAGACAAGCAGCTTGTCCACTGATGTTTGCGCCAAACCAGAAACAGTAGGAATAGGAATTGATTCTACCTCCTGCAAAAAGCACAGTGCTTGAATAACCTTGGCAGATGACTTAAAATGACCTGGCTGAAAGGCTCAGCTCTGTGACACTGACCTAATCCTCTTTTTTTAAAAAAACAAAGATTCCTCTTTTTAAATGAAGGATTTTTGGAGGGGTGTTGCTTCTTCAAAACACAAAGAAAAATAGTAAACTGAGGCTCTAAAGAAGAATTTGGGAAGAACTAGATTAAAAGGATTGCACTGTCTCAAATTCCCCCCACTTTCATGGGTGTTCAGTTCCTAAGGGCTGGTATAAATTGAATATTATATCACTTCTCTGCCTCACAGTGAGAGAAGAATATTACAGCACCTATCCAAGAGCCTGAACCCTGACTGGGACCAGAGCAGAAGCAGATGCTTAAGGAACATCTTTCACTGCTATATTTTGCCAGTTTTTATCGGTCTCCTGCATTTGCTTCATCTTCCTTATATCTTACACACTGAGCAATAGTAAATAATTATTCTCTATTCACTCTCTCCAGGCAGCTCATAACATTGCATTATTAGCCCTCCAGTAATTTTTTTTTCGCCCAAGCTAGAAATCCTGCAAACGTTTAACCTCTTTTGGCAGTGGAGCAATTCCACGTGTTCTTCTGCTTTATTGCTTTTTCTGCACTTTACAGCTCTATGCTACACATCAATTTTTTCAACATTTTGAACTGATGAAGTAAGCAGACATTCACAGATGTATACAATAACATGACAACTATTTTCTGTTTTCTTCTTCATTACTTCCAAGTCATTTCTAACACCATATAACTTTGTTGGCTATATTAGCAAGCAACATCAAGAAAAGATTGGTTTTCATTAAATCCATCCTCCAATTTTCTATCAAATGCCACTGCTGGCAGTCTGTATTACTGTCTTTGTATTGCATCCTGAACCTGCCAGTACGCTGAGAGATTTAAATGATTGCATTCAGAAAAGAAACCTATTTGTCTCTGCAAATTAGTCACTCTGATATCCTCGGGACAATTACAGTATTAAAAGTTCGAAATTAAATGAAATAAGTGAGGGACTGGTTTGAGAGTTAGCAGCACTCTGCAATGCCAAGTGTCAGTTCAGGTCAGGAAATTACAAACAGGTGAAACAGAGAAAGTGGCATGAGCAAATTAAGTGTGCTCATAAGTGACTCCCTTGAGCTGCAGACAGGTGCTATTGACTGATTTCATCTAGTCAAAGCCTCATAATTTGAAAAGATATATGAAAATGGTATCTTTGGGAGCACAGGCCCTTCTGACACGAGAGATGTTATGATTCCTGTTTTGTTTTATTGGCCCCGAAAAGAAAAACCTTGTCTGCTTCCTTTCCTTCACAGCCTGGACTTTCCTGTTTAAACACTTTCCGTGCTTGCTACCCCTGCCATTTCTGAGATCTGGACAGATCACAGACCAAAGTAAGAAGGCAGCAGGTAACTCTGGCATTATCACTAAAGCTTTGCACAGCTCTGGGTTACTGATGGTCTCAGTGTGTAACTGTTTACCCACCATGGACAGGTGAACATACAGTTATTGTAAAAAATATTCATTAAAAAAAAATCTATAGGACAAATATTGAACAGAAGGCACTCCCAGAAGACAGTGGGCTGCGTAGGCAGCAAGTTCTGGGTAAAGAACCCCATTCTGAGCCACTATTCCTTCTAGCACCAGGTGCTACAACTGTCATGAGGAGGGGAACCATCTCCTGCCATGAACTTCACCGACAGATCAATAAGAAACCAGCACAATTTCCAGAAATTCAAGCCTAAGTGATATTTTTCTGGAGGGAATACACTGGGCAGGGAGCTGCTTCAATGTCCAGGCACTGCAGTTTCTAAATGGCTCTCTGGGTTGCCCTTGACAGTGTGAGCAGAGCTCCAGGGTGGAGCAGACACAGGGCAAGGACTAAGCCACAAGCAGCTGAGATCCTGCTGGAAACAGAAGTGGAGGGGATAATCAGCAGAAGTTGCAAATAAGCACATGGACCAAAGAGATATTTATTGTGGAGTTGTGATACTTTATCATATAAACTTCTGAGGAAAAGAAATCAAACCACTCCAAGCAATTTTTGTAAAAGCCTATTAAATGAAAATTATTTCTACTCTTTTTTATAACAATTTCTTTCTCTGTATTAGCTGCTCAAAAAGCAGCTTGAAAAGCACAACAGCAGTCTGCACGTAGTAATGAACCAAACTAAACTCTCCGAACTAAAACAGAAATTCATAAATGAGGGAGGGAGTAATCTTAAATTCATTAAGATCATATAGACTATAATCAGAAGGAACCACAACCAGACTTTTAATTAAACTCCCTTTACAGCAAGAAGAGACAGCAGCAGCATGAACATGCAATTCAGCAGTCCAGATTTTACTGCTGTGGACATGATTGCTGGAAAATACCTCTGTGGCCCTTCTGAACAAGGATGGCAACAAATACTTGATAGAAACTGCAGCAGTACTTTGAATGTCTGACTATACGTGGAACATAGAAATTAGTTATTTTCTGTTTCTTCTTTGTCTTCCAGTTTACTCAGAGATACATTAACACACTCTTAAGAAGAAAATGAAAATTTCAAGTCTTATGGACACACATCTTCTTTCTACAATCAAAAAAGTACATATTCAAAATATGGATTGCCTGGAATTACCTCCTTTCTGAAAACCTTTGTTGCCACCTGCTACTCCATGGAGAGCTATTTCTCTGAGGCAAGAGATGAATACACACACTTGGTTTGTAAAATTATTAAATGGAGGTAATTAAACCAGCTACATAGACATCCTAGAATATTAATGCCTTCCTGCATTAACACAGGGAAAAAAAAAAAAAAAAAGGATTGCAGCAGCCCTTGTAGAAGTTATCTTCTTAAGAATTTAGTAATGGGGTAAGACTTTTTTGCCACACAGAAGTCTCGTGTACACATGAAGAATCAACTTGGTCTAAAATAAGTACACTTCTAACCTAAATTTAGTTAGAAATACTTAACTAAATAATGTTTGAGCATAGTCCTGAACAAGAAAACCAACTTATGCTTACCAGACTTTAATTTTGAATAGTCACTTCCAATATCAAGTACAATATCAGTATTAGAACTTAATTCAGGACCAGTGTAAGATTTTATCTGTCAATCACAAGCACACAGGTGCATTTAAAAGTGACAATATATTGTGCAATGTTGAGTTTTTAACAATCATTTTTCATTCACATTGTAATGATTTTCGTTTTAGCAGAAGGATACTTCACAGTCACCCAGTGCTGCTCTGGCACATTTAAAAGGCCTCACCATCGATTTCTTTGAATCAAATTGAGACAGAATATTATGAAAGATCAATTTCCTTTGCAAGCTACTATTGTACTTTTTAAATAAAAATATATAGCAATAAATGTTAACATCTATGCTGGGTATCCCAGCAAATCCCCCAGGAGACTGAGGGAAAACTTCAAGTAGCAATTACAGGGGAGTTACAAAATTCTCTTCACAGTTGTGTCTAAATAGGGAAAAATGTGACTTTTACATACTTCTACCTTTTTTTTTTTTTTTTTTTTACATTTAGGACTGAAAGCAAATCTTTCTACATACTATTATATAATTATATTTTAGAGCACAGAATTGTCAGTTTCCCTCTGAAGTCACCATGCAGCCTATCATCACACACTGTAGAGAGGCCATTTTTGCCATTATGAATGCTTCATGTATGTCATAAAGCTAATTTTAGTGGGATAAACCGTCTAACTTTAAATTTCAATATTAAAATTACAATAAACCTTAATAAGCTCTGTCTCTAGAAGTTAAATAAGAAAGTTTAAGAAGAAAAGAGATTATTAAAGTAGAACATTTTAAAACAAAATTGTTCTCCCTTTATATTTTACCTGGAAACAGGATTTTGTAATGAGGATGAAAAAAGAAAACTTACACAACATCAGCACCTTTTCACTATTTCACCTTCCACTAAAAGGCCCTTCTTTACTTAAAGCATAAGTCTCTGTCTAAAGACAATTTTTGAATGGTTTTACAAAGTCAAAAGGAAAACACTGATTCAAGTGAAATATACCTAATTTATTCTCATTTCCAACTTTACTAAGAGTGAATGAAAAAGAGCAAGAAAGCTTGTAAGAGCTGATAAAAGCTTTTATGGATTGATAGTAGCAAAACACTGAGTTTTTCAACTGAAAAGGTTTGTTTAATCTAGCAGAAAATATTCAGCACCATTGCAACAATCAGCATGCTCAGACATGGAGCATCAGCAAAATTAATGACCAGAAGGTCACACTTTACCCCTGAGAAAACAACAGCTGCTGAAACACCTTAGCAAGGGGTGCACTGGCAACTCTGTTATTCAGACTTTATAAATCAAGTGTGGGCTTCTTTCTGAAAAATATGTTCCAGTTTATCCCCTGGATCGGTTGAAGGTGAAATCTATGACTTAGGTTGCGTCATGGATTAGCCTACATAAAAATGACTGTCTTTGTAGGCCTTGAACACCAAAACATCTTATTGTTACTAATGATAATGAGTGGTTGAAATTCAAGGACAGGGAAGAAAATGTCCCAGTTTTCAGCTGGGTTGCAGCCACACTAGTAGTTATGAAGTCAGTAAAACATGGGTGGACACACACCACTGGTAGGGTTTTAAATATTTTTATATCAACACCATGTGTATAAATCTATGAGGAAAAAGTAGAGGTCCACGGGTAGCAGTTTTTCTGCACAGCTGATCTTTAAGGCACAAGATGCAGTAAGACTGGAGTGCTGATCTCCATTAGATTCTGATAGATTTTAAATGATACTTTTAGTTATTCAAAGCATGTTGTGATCCTGACATGTTTGAGAATACTTAGAAACATGAGTGAGAATTAGAACTGACAAGCCATGCAAAGAATCTAAGTGGACTGTCATTTTTATTTATAGTGCCACTCTTATGTTACCGACATCATGATTAGGAAGCCCGCACGTCACCACATTTTTTGCGCATTAAACAAGT
The DNA here is from genome assembly GCF_015227805.2 of Hirundo rustica. Classification (NCBI taxonomy): domain Eukaryota; kingdom Metazoa; phylum Chordata; class Aves; order Passeriformes; family Hirundinidae; genus Hirundo; species Hirundo rustica. Next base: position 23,495,011 of record NC_053458.1, read on the forward strand.
CGCACTCTATCCCTGAATGAGCTAAAGTGATCGTTCCATACCTTTGAGGAAGGACGGCACAATCCTAGTGAAGGTAACAGGCCACTCTTCTTGGGTACTAATAAAATAAATTAACGTAAACACATTATCAAACTGTCCAGTATCTCTGTTAGTGACTTACAGAAGTTTATTACATTAGTAGTGAACTAATACTACAACAAAAGAGCACATCTTATTAGATATACGGTAATAATGCCTTTATGGTTCATATTCACCCAAAACCTCAAATAAAACTGGCAAGTATTAACCTTGTTTCACATCATCTTCTAGTTCACAGAAAAAAGGCTTTAGCCAGTAACACATCCATCTGTTTTGTTTTTAGTCTCAAAAAAAGTCAAGAATAGATCTTGAATCCGTTGAACCCCCACAATACACAAGAAACCAAAGACTCTCATTCCTCCAATGAAGATGCTGGGGCACTTCAGGAATCCTCCAGCTCTCCATGGTATTTCAGTAACAAACACTTAATGTAACACCTTCAGTTGAATTGAAGGAAATAAGGTGAGGAAATGCAATTAGTGCAGTAGCCTTAGATCTGAGGTTTAGTGTATTTTGCGTGTGCATTTTGAAAAAGTTTCAGGACTTTTTTAGAAAAAAGCTTGCAGAAGATAAGTTGAGGTTTTTGTTGCTTCAAGCAGACAGACTCACAAGATAAAAATCTTTAACACTGCCAAGCTTTCACTGCTCTGATTCACATGCCTTCCAAATCTACATACCCTGTTTCTGCCGGGTTTGCGTGGCATCCTCTCCTAAACTCCTGCATCTTCCCAACCTCAGTGTCTGTCCCCTGTTGAGCAGAGCTCTTCTCTCTGCCCATGAATTTCTCACCATAACACACTTTGCTGCCTCCCCAGCTCACTTGTGGCAGCAGCTAAATTCATTCATGGGCTGCTCTCACCCGCAGCACACCCAGAGGGCTCTGTCAGAGCCTATCTGGGGACAGCACAGGACCCAGACCACAGTGCTGAGAGAGGAGGTCCAGAGGCAATCTGGCTTTAGCAGGAGCCCTTCCGAGCTCCTCCTGACTCGGGGCGCAGACAGCGCAGCGAGAGAGGAGTCGGCCTGTGGCCGTGTGCCCCGAGGAGCTGAGCTGAGGCTGGTTTGTCACAACTGTGCACCCAGCTGCGAGAATTTGAGTTCCTGGAGGGGAGGGAGGGGAGCTATTTCTGTAACATGCCATGGCAATCGCTGCTGATGCACATAGCACACCGTCCAAGGAGACAGGAAATTTACCTAAAATTAGGTTCTGAATTATGGACGGGTATTCACATTAAATCCTACTCTCCCTGCACACTGTGTGACGTTTTCCCTAGTGCAAAGGGAAATGGGGATGCAGGGGAGGTGCCCTCCCAGGCTGGGTGTGCTCCCAGCCCAGGCACATACAGGGGGCTCCTGCAGTCCCTTTGTGGGTCAGGCCTGTGTCAGAGCCATGAACACCAGAGGCACAGATCCACAGCCACAGGGTCAGTTTGATACCTTCAGTTTTATCTTTCATGTTTTCCAGATTCTGTGCTGCCTAGGGGTGTAGTTCTGAGCCTCACATTGAGTGTTAGTCAGCTCTCTTTCCAGATTAAGTAAACAAAACAAATCCTTTCCTGATGAAGTTCAAGTAGAACAGGTACAACATTCAGGCCTAAAAGCACAAACAACGGTGGACTGAAGAGAGAAAAACACGGATGGGACTTCATAATCTGGAGCTGTAAGTGGACAATTAAACCCCAATATGCAAATGACCAAAACTTTTGTAAGTGTGAGACCTTGTGACCCATCATCCATTTTGTGACCATTTTAAGTCCACCCTGAGTATAGCCCTGGCCAGGCTCTTGTCCTGCCCAAGGTGTACCCTAAATGCCTTTCAATAAATATCTGCTTTATTCTCTAGCTCTGTCCAGTCTCTGTTCCAGGTCAGCCTTCCCAAGGCATCAAATCTGGTGCCTACATGCACGCAGAGACAGCCCATTCCCCCAGAAAACCATCAGGAACAGAGCCTGAAGAATGGGCAAGCCATGGTGTCAACAGGCAGCGCAGACCAGCAGCCTGCTCACGCTTAACCAGCCCCTTTCATCTCCCTGCTCTCCCTTTTTCCATGCTCATTCTTCCCCCATTCATTTGCATCTGCCTTTTTCCCCAGAGGAAAAGCCCACTCCTGCATACTTTTCCCATTGGTTCCAATTTTGCTACACTTATGCCCATGTTTGTGTTTCCTGACCCCATTACCAGGCCATCCAAGCTTTCTACCACATGATGACAAGGTTACCCAAGTTCTGTTGGTATTGTAAGATTTAATTCCCCCAAAGGCTCCCTCCAATTATCTTTGAATTTCACTGTCTCTCACCCAACTCCCCGTTAACCACCTGTGAAACGCAGCTAAGCTCAGGGCACTGTCTGTACCCACAGCTGGTATTTCTGATCCCATTTCGGAGGCCATCTCAATATTATATAGTATTATTGTTACAGCTATCTAGGCTTCAAGAGATTCCCTATCCTGAAGGGCCCCCTGGCAGTTATTGGCATTTCTCACGTAATCCCCCCTTAGCCATTTGTGCAATCTGACCACACACCGCTGCAGCACACACCTTCTCTCTCCTCATTTCTGCTGTCACCTCTTCTCACACCTCTCGTTTTCCTTCCTGCTAAATCTGTCTGTCCTTCCAACTGCTCATCCCACTTACCCCTCCATTCTGTCTTCAAGTCTGAAGATGGATACTCGGGGAAAAATGAGATGATTCATGGAACGTAAGCAGATCTGACTTTCCCTTGGATAGGGTTGGAACTACCAGGCTTTATACACCTGTTTATCCTCCAGCAAAGGAAAAAGAAACCTTATAACTTGTATTGCTAGTTTTCCTCCTTTGAGTCCAGGGAAAACTGTCTTAATATAGTCTCCCTTCTTTCTTTTCCCCGTCAGATTTTTGCCTCTGTTAACGGAAAACAGTCATCCATAAGAACTCTCTCCAGCAGATGTCAGTTCCTACTTCTGATAATGAGACTTTGGCAATGAAAACAAGCAGAGAAAAGGGGATGATGAAGCAGGACTCTTCAGCGTCAGCAAGATGAAAAGTTTCTCTTCCCATTTACTGGTGGTGCAACAGCTGAGCTCCCATTAGTTTAACTCATGCACTCAGGCTTCATGTCTTTGCTCCATTAATCACTTCATCTCCCACTGGGAGAGCAGAAAGGCACACAGGAGCTGATTTTTGTGGTACTGACAAGATTCCCCCGTGGAATAATTACATAGAAAAGGGTGAATAAAGCAGAATTTTTAACCAAAATTGGCAAAGATTCATTAATATTGATACAAATAACTATATTTTGGGGTACTTGCATGTGGCTAATACAGGTACACAGAGCAGCGCCAATTCCAAGATGTGTCAAATACAACCCCTGTGGCCTTTATTACCCACTGCTCTGATCTCCTCAGACCACACGCCAGCTGAGTCAGTCCTGTTTCCCAGCTCCCCAGCTTCAGTTTCCTGCAACACCAAAACACAATTGTGATCCATTTACACTGCAGAACCACCCGTTAGAGACAGGATCTCTCTCAGATTAGGACTTGCTCTCACAGTAATAAATAAACAGCAGAGCTCCTGCAGGAGCACCAGAGTTCTGCCAAAAAATGAGCATTCTTTTAGGAACCCTTCAGCTGTGCCTGACCTCATCCTGAGCAGGAAGCATCACTGTCTCCTCCTTCTCAAATGGTTTGTGGTGGTCCAGGCAGTCTAGAATCAAGAAGAGACCACCCTGGTCACCAGGAACTGCTGGCATCCATGCAGTGAGTGCCTAAACAGACAACGTACACGGAGCAAATTCCTTCAACTTGTTTGAAATATGTACAGCTCTGCAAGTAAAGAAACAACTCGGTACCAGGGGAAAAGGTATAGTTCAGTGGAGCAAGAAAGAAACTGTGAATTCCTGAAGAGGGAACTGGGGGAAATGGGTAAATAAATCACACCCTACTGTGATTGTTATATTTAAGTTAGCAGGAGTTGAAGATGATTCAATTTTGTAGGCCAGGACTTTGCAGTGAGAGATAATTTTGATCACATTCAATTTTGGGCACATTAAGACCCCAAAAGTTGATTTCCAAAGAACACTTGACTTCTGATAATCAAGGTTCCTTCTTCCAAATTAGGCATCTAAAATTACTTTTTCAAAACCACAGCATTCATTATTAAGGCACAGGCAATTAATGATCAATTCACTATATCAACTCAAATTCTAAAGAATATTCACTTATTCAAATTATTTCTTCAGAGTCAAAACTGACACGTAAACATTTGCATATATCCTTAGAAATTGCCCTCTAATTATTTTTAAAATAACCCTAGTAACCAAGTGTAATCACAAAACTCATATTTCAGAGCTGGCCCACAGTGAGGACTCAGTATTGTAAACACTGTAAGAGATGACCCTGCTACAGCAAAAAGCATGGAGCCAGAGCAGCCAAAACAGAGAAAATATAGAGGAAATAATATAAACACAAAGCAGACTGATCAAGGAGCTATTCTTGTTTCTTTGGAAGAAAAAAAAATAGGTCAGTAAGCTAGGAATAAGCCAAACAAAGAGAAGTGGGAGGGAAAAAGGGGGACATTGATGCTAAAAGCAAGTGAGAGAGAAAGTAAGGGAGGTAAGTGGGAGAAAAACAGTTACAGAAAGGAATTACAGACTGGGAAAGCAGGAGAGAGAGAAGGGGTTAGATAACATGATCAACTGCCACAGAGCAGAGGACATCCAGACAGAGCCCAGGAAGGACACTCCAAGTCCAAAGGTTCCTAGTTTGCCTGCTTTCACATAATCCACTCTTCTCATGTGATGCAAAAGTTTACATGAGTGAGCAATAATGTAACTTCCCACTGAACACCTTTACCTCAGCTCAGAATCTGTTTTTCAAGTCCATTTTTAACATTATAAATGCCAAAACTAAATTTATCTCAAGCCAACTCCTCCATAGCACTCAGTTCAAGTCTTAGTTTGATAAGGGCGTGCAACAATATTTTTCGTATCTTAGGTGGTAGCAGGCTCTCATAACTATTAATTTTGTGATACAGCACTTGAAAAAGAAAAAAACATATTGCCAAACTATGTAATTTATGGTCATGTAAAGTATGCCTAGATCACTAATTTGTTATTTTCAAAGTCCCCTCAAGATTGGCTTTTTGTTCCTTTACAAATTTCCCCGCTGTTTTTGACAAGCAACTCTCTGTCTGTTCTACACGCTCTGCACCTCGCTCTATGTTTGTTGTACTACAAGTGAACTTAGTTCACATTTGTGTTTCACATCTGCGAACGCTTTCTGCTCTCTTTACAGCCCCTATAACTGGTTTTATACAGCTCACAAGGTTGCATTCTTATGCTGGCCAGGATCTGACCGTGGGTTAGTTGGGTTTTAGCTCTGGTGTCCTCATGTAGCTATATTTTTGAGTTTTCTGCCAATAAATAGCTCACTCTCCACAAGATAATTGCTTGTGATTACTTTGCCTTAGTTTAAAGAAGATTCATAATGTTTAGTGTTATGCTATACATCTCTACAAAGCTAAGCAAAAGGCAAAACCAGGTAGGTCATTATCCTTTTGTCACTATATAATAATCTAGCAGGAATTGAATAATTGTGGTTACATCTAAAAAAGATGTAAAAAAAAAAATCTCCAGGCTGGCCAAGACAAGCCCAGACAAATCTGGCAGATGTCAAGACTGCCCTCATAGTTTAATACAATGCTGTGACCAGTTCCATGCCACAGCAGCTCCACATTTCCTGGGCTACAGGCTACACCACCCACGACACAAACACAAACACAGCCCTCTTGGTGAAAAGACCGACACAGCTCTGCCTCCCTGGGCAGCTGTGCAAAGCTGGGACTGCTGTTCTCTCTTACCTCATCTGGTTTTATAATGAATAACACAACTTTGCTCTCTCCAGTAAACTTCCTATCTGCGATTTCCTATTGTTTCAAAGTTTAATATTATGAGTTTAGGTAAGATTTCAGCTGTTATTTCTGCTCCATGTACCAGGCTTATTCTAAAGAGCATCTGTATATCTGGCTCAATTAGAGGGTTTTTTCCATTAATATCCATATTTTCTTTTTTATTAATCCATAGGAGACAAATTAAATTTGTATGGCTTATGCTCCAAGCCCCTATGGCAGGGGGTCAGGACTATATGATCTACAAGCATTCTATGACCCCCAGAAATCCAGATTAATAAAATCTGAGGCAGTCTCTCAGCATTCAAGGACAAAAATGTTTTCTACTTTTACTAATGGACGACTAAATTCCAAAAGTAGAGTTGCTACAGAAATCCTGAGCAAATGAGTAAATATTCAAGCATATGCTCTTTAACTTTCAACAATAAAAGTGTTTGTCACCTCCAGATAGCTCAAATAGGAGTCAAACTAACAAAGAATAAGATTATCTTAAAACTGGGACTGAGTAAACTTGTCTGGATTTTTCTGCCTGTGTAGTCCTACAAATTATGCTTCAGTCTTACCAGCAAGATTATCCTCACAGCTACAATGAAAAAATTAAAAATACTCATGAATGGCCCCTGGGAACTTGAGCGTTATTAAAACACAAAGAGGCTCATATCAAAATCCTTTGAAATAACTTTCTAGGAATCACAAGTCTGTAGAACATGGAACAGGCATGGGAAAAAAAACAGGAAGAGATTCCATGAATTTGTTTTTCTCTAGAACTCAGGCCATAACCTTGACCATCTGAGTAGCCTGTTTCACACCAGAGCATTTCCTGCTGAAATCCTTTCAAAGACTTTGAGTTTCTCATGCTCCTTCCAGTGCCCTCAGAGCAGTTTTGTCATTTCCTTAATTAATGTTTTAACTTGGAGACTCCTCTGCAATTCTTTAACAGAACAGTACAATCATTGCAATTCTTTTTCCTAAAAAAAATACTTTATGGGGAATATCTTCGAGTGCTTTCCTTTTAACAAAGGCTTATGATTATTTTTCTGTAGCCCCTTTCTATATCTTGGGGTGAAGGGTCTATAGCAAGTCAGAAAAGTTTGGAAGAAATATGTATTGTAATTGGTTTATTAAACATAAACAGCAAGCTGTGTAGAAGCTTTAGCAATTTTATATTTTGGGACTCGATAAAAGACAAATTCATTTTAGAAGATTGAGGTAGAAACAAGAGCTGTTCAACAACAAGACACAAGAGTGTTCAAACAGTGATTTTATTTGTCATCCAGGATGACAAGGATTCACCATAAAATTTTTCCCCTTTTGTTGGAGTGGCTGGGGGGAAATCAGCCTTAAATGAGCCAAAGCTAAACATGGAAGAAGGAGTGAGAAGAACTCAAGGGAAAAATAAAAAACAAAAACCACCCCACCCAAATAAAGAGTTCCTGTTTGTTTTGACTACACTACATTTCTTTGAAATCAAAATTCTTCCATCTAAGCCTCAAAAAAGATGGTTTCTCAAAGTTACTGGAATTCCCTGCCTGATTTCTGATGGAAGCTCAGACTAAACCGAAGCATTCCTAGAGAACGTCACAATTCCGAGGATGAAGTGCTTTCCAGCAGAAAGACAATTTTTCCAGAAACCGTAAGCGTTTTAAATATCAATACCAGTGTTGATTCAATTACTTAAGATTAACATTTCAGTCAACACTTCTGAATATTGTATAAATTAATTTTCCTGCTATTCCCATAGCTTTGAGGATTTGAACTTAAAAATTAAATTCTCCTTATATTAAAAAGTGTTTCTGAATTCCATTTAAAAACCTTGAAGGAGAAGGCAAACAAACAAACTTCCCTGCTAAGATTATTGCCTGTTTAAAATCTTGTGGGTTGTTGTTTTTTTATTCCTTAGCCCTAGAAAATGGAAACGACCACTTATTTGAAGGCCCAGCAGAGAAGCACTGGCTGTAGATACACTGGCAAACAGATCTAATAGTAAAGGTTTTATACAGAACCCCAAAAAACAACCGGAAAAATCTCTCCAGCTCCAGTAAGCTTTGTGCCGATGCCTGATTTTATTAAGATAACAGTTTTGCCTTCTTTCCTCTCAGGTTTGTTTTGTGGTTTTTTTTTTTTCACGTACTGCCTTCTTCTTTATGTTTCTTTTATGTTTTAGAGAATATTTGCATGTTTGCTCTTGTCTGAATACTGGGAGTTTTATTATGCCTTAAAGGAGTACAAATAAAGCTATTAAAAGAACATGTATATTTTTCTTCCTAAATCTCAAGGTGAAATTTATTTTCAAACTAGGTTTGGCCTTCATTTCTACTATTGTTTGAATATGCTAATTTTATGCAGATCAAAAGTTCAGCACTTTCTAGCACTTTGAGTTCATAATACAAGAAAAAATATATTTATAGGTGACTGAAATATAGTTTCAGTTTTCACTCAATAGGAAAAGACATGGGAAAAGCCACAGCGCCAATATACCTGGCAAAAGACAAGTGAGGGGATTGCAGAAAAGAAACCAGATAAGAAAATGAGACTCCTTTTTGGTTTTCCTTTCCAGAGATTACCTGAGAACTTCAGCTTATGAAGATAAACCATTCAAATGCCATCTTTTCCACTGTTCTGAAACAGTCATGTTCTCTGACAAGCAAGAAAAGATCATTTAACTTCCACAGAAGTTTAGTGGCATTCAATACAGGTGTAGCCAATAAAGGTGTGACATCACATCACATTGAATATAAATTGACCTCATTCTGCACAGATAGAGCAGCAAAAGGCACCTTTGGCTGGCAGAGTTGGGAACACTGCAGGCTGTGATGTCCCAGCTGGACACTGCAGAGTTTGAGGCTGAGGAAGGAGAGACATCCAGACAGTGCTGGACCTTACCTCTCCTTCCTGACTTTCGCCTGTCATTGCAAAGGGATTAAAAGCACATTCTCTAAACATCAAATGGATTTTTTTTTCAACCTTAATGCCATCTGACATGTGGATCAGCAGTGAGTCTGGTGTGCACAGCCATGTGCTGCTGCTTGGCTCCACAGACAGGATGAAAGTGGTGTCCTGGGCTGCCCTTGGGAGTTGCTTTGCCAGGCTCCTGATGCTGTCCCAGAAGCCCCACATCTCCAAACCAACATTCAGTGAGTACCTCTTCATTCAGTTTGTCTGATTAGAGACCTCGAAATCTTTAGAATTATCCCATTAGATTGGCCAACAAATACAGAAAGTAGCATTGCTTACTCATTATCAGTAATTTAATACAAGTATCAGGTCCCCTGTAAAATTGTTTCTATAATTTCTCTTGTTTCTCTCTTTTTTTACTCCACAGATTTCTTCTCTGTCCCTTTTCCTTAATTCCTGATGTTTTGTTTTGGCTCTATCATTTCATACCAAAATTTAATGCCCTTACAAGTCACCTGATAGGAATATTCTTGCATATTTTTTCAGACATAGAAAAGCAGAGATACAAGAGCTGTTGAAAGTGATTTTTATTTGCCATCATATCTATGTGAAGCAGAAGCATTTGTTCTAATTGAAAGAATCAAATTATAAGTGTCCTATAAAACAGGTCATTCTTCCATCTCCTAAACAGAATTTTTCCATGAGCCTGCCTGTGAGATGGATCTTTCAGATGTCAGCCATCACCTCAACATGAATTCATTTATGTAAAAGAGTATGCATTAATGCAAGGCACACAATGTCTACTTTGAGGAAAGACAGTGGTCAGATGAAGGTGAAGGCTCGATATTTAAAGGCTGTTGAAGCTAAAAAAGAGGGATATTGTCTTTACAGTACAGAAACAGCTCACAAGTATAGATTAAAAAAAAAAAAACTTCTGGGTATTTGCGAGTTCTGCGAAGGCTTCTAAAGCTAAAATGTAAATTGGGACACAGACTGAACCTCAAAGTCCTGAGTTTGGTGGGTTTGTGCGTCTAGGTTTTTGCTTGTTTGTTTTTTAATGTAGTCAGATTGCAGGGAGAGCAGAGCTTTGCCAGCCTTTAAATCCACAGAGAAATGCACATGAGATAAACAGCTGTCATTTTAAAAGGTGTTGCTGAACGACACTGCTTTGCCCTTCCCCTGAGAATCCAGTGCCAGAGGAAAAGCACTGCAGTCCCAAAGTGACAACCCAAGGGATCAGCAGTGAAACTTTCCCAAGCAAGGAAAAACCTGTGCAGACACAGCGGGACACAGCCCCCTCTCCACGCCCCTTCTTCAATCTGAGACCAGCCTGAGATCTCAGCTGAGCTGTTTCCAGCTATCAGGATAGCAAAATATTTATAAAGTTAATTTTGGCCTCTCGTGGTAGGATAGCACAGAGTCTGACACCTCTTGAGAAAACTGAGTCACGTCAAATCACTAGTCTCTGGCAGAAACTATTTGAAACATATGCTGCTACCATAAAGTGCTGCTTTCATTTCAGGAAGAGACGAATCTGAAGCGGTCTGCATCGCACAAAGAGCTACCAATATTGCCATATGCACGCTCCATAGAACTGGTCTGAAAGCTGCTTTTAACTTGTGCAGGAAAAACTGCTTTCGATCTCCTAAAGGAGGTACAATAGCACCAACTGCTGCTAGCTCAACCAGGGACTTCTGGATCTTATTGCTCTAAAGCAGGAATGAAAAATAAAAAAAAAAAAAAAAAAAAAGCCCAGCACGAAAGCTCATTTACCTCATGGATCAGTTGCAGCCCATCTTTGGCCTTAGCTGCCAAGGGAGCTCTTTCATCTCTATTCAGCTGAAACCTCCCCTGATCTGAGCAATAAGACAGAAACCACGCTGAGGAGGGGGAGACAGAGAAGAAAACATTTTCCTGGTTGCAAAACAATAATCACACCTCTCCCCCAGAAAAGTCAGCCGAGAAGTATATCCTCCTTGCAATTAGACTGTATTAAAGAGCTCCTGTGTCATTCTTGTGCTTTGAAAGGCCTCTCCAGATGCTGTCCATCTCCATCACATATTTCTGTCTGTCCCGCCCCCTTTGCCTCACTCAGCAGTCACACACAAAGCAGAGATGCACGGAAGAACCAAAACCCAGCTCCAGGCTCTAAAGAAAGGACTGTGGGAGCTGAGAGATTTTAGAAACCACATTTAGCAAATGTTTTGAAGAACTTGACTTGAACTCCTTTTATAAACTCTCTAGTCTAACCGAGTATTTGGGAAAGGAGGCAACTTTTAAAAGAGGAAAAAGAATTACACTTCTGTGCTCTATTCTTATCCAAAGAAACTTTCTTTCACACACAATGTTACAGCATCAATAAAATACAGCAGATTGCAGGGGCAGATCCTTTAATAATTTGAAGGTAAAAATAATAGATTAGTTACAAGGTAACATACATCTGTAAAGAACCCTGGTGCTCAAATCCTATGGCTAATAATAGTCAACATTGGCATGAGTTTAAGTGTTATTCATAATTTCTGGTTGCCTCTGAAGAGTAGCAGATATGAGGACCTTATCACTCTACCTGTGGTCAGAAGGAATTAGTCATTTTCTAAGCATGATTGTCCTCTAATCTGTGCTGCAGTTTCATAATTATTTTGATTATTATTTGATTATTAGCATGGCTATTTACCTGCATTCTGACAACTACAGAATTCCAGAGCCCCAAAACTCTCTTGACTGCTGCTTTTGAACAATTAGAAATATGTAACAAAAGACTTGCAGAGAGGTCAGAGAGGAGATTTTAAAATACTGTATAAAAAGACAGACTGTTAATAAATGTAAATATATTGACAACATCTGTAAACACTGCTTGGAAACACAACACACCTGCTTTTCACCTCTAACATGTCTACTTCAAGAACTAAGCAAATCATGGCAAGGTAGCAGCTCTAACCCAAAATCTAATGCCCAGAATCACACCCAACGTCCCAAGATAGTGTTCTTTAGCTGACAATGTGCTCTGGAAAGCCAGATAAGGGCCCTTCCATTTGCAATGTGCCACCTTCCCACACAGGAATTTGTTTCATTTTAATCCACTGCATTTCCCTATAAAGACTGTCTTAATGAACTGAGCAAACTCTGGACCTGGTTCAACATCTTTCAGGGGCAAGACATTTTCAGCAACGGCTATTTTTAACATTTGTGAACCTGCTCTACTATGTTTCCTTTTAGCATTGTCCAAATAAACCTGCCTGAGTATGTAAATGGTTCATATGTTCTGCTTTTTCCTTTTTTGAGCTACTTTGGATAGCAAATGACATTCTTGTGACAGTTACAGCAGATTGTATTTTCTGGTACAGTAAAGCAACCTCTCAGATTTTTTCTGTACAGTAAAGCAAGCCGTTTGAAATATCACTGCATTTTAAAGCTAGAAGAGACTGAGATGCTCACCCAGCTTCCCACAGAATAAATCAGAAGTTCTGTGATTCCTATATCTAACTCATCTCTCAAACTCATTATTCCATTTACATCTTGAAGACTCTCAGTATTTAACAAGCAACATTCTTTTGACTTCAAGAAATAAGTTACATATCAATTTATACTGCAGATCCTCGCAAGCAAGAATCCAACACCCTCATAATTATCAGACAGAGCACGTTACTGTAGTTCATTAAAACTAGAGTTCTACCAGCATTGAAACAGTCCTTAGTGTCTTAATAGTAGCAGAAAGCTTCATAAAAGTCTTGAGTTTACTTTGCATGGTTCCTTTGATGTTAGGAATGGGGATGCTTCCCATTGAATTCCCTCTCTAGACAGCCCTGGCAGAGGCATCTTTACTGTTAACCATTCCAGGAACTGTGAAACCACAGGATAAAAAAACAGGATGAAAAAACAGATGCCTCCTGAAATTCGTAACCTGATCAGTAACAGAGCTTGACTACATTTTGCTTAGCATACAAGGGAGAAATTGGAGCTTGCTAAACTTGATTAATCCAAAACATTCAATACTCAGTTCCAGTAATGAGAAACGCTGAAAACCTGGTTTCACTTGGTGAGGTAAATGCATCTCAGAGGTCTTTCTGCTGTTAGTGAAAAGAACCTTTACTGATGAGGAGCAATAACACTGAGAAGATTGATTCTGTGAGACAAACCACAGTGAGACCAGATCAGTGAAACTTCAAAAACCTCTGAGATTTGGCAGGGGAAAAAAAAAGATCTCTGAATGTTCCTAAGACACATAAAACAGTCTGGATAACATAATTTTGCCTTGTATCTCACTGACCCTAACCATCAAAGCCACTTTTGGTCCCGGTCTCAATCAATATCGTCAGCTGCAGGGGAAGAAGGAACATACCCTAAATTAAACTATGCAGATAACAGGCAGTGGCTTCTGAATACCAGTCTTCACGTTTCATTAAAAAAAAGAAAAAAAATCAGATTACCCTGTTAATCTGCTGGAGACAGAGAGAAGTCTCTCAGAATAATCTGAAACATTTAAATAAATAAATAAATGACCTTCTCAAACTGACAATTAATTCACCAGTGGTCAGAGGATCAAGGAAGAAAACAGAGAGGCAAATTGGCTATCTTGAAAATAGCAGGGGAAATTTAAAAAAACATAGTTAACATTTGAAGAAAGACAGTGATACATTTTTCCACAAAAAACCAAAACCAACCCAAAAACTCAAACAAAAAAGCTGCCAGGCAAAACAAGCCACTGTTATGGGGACAGGCTTGTGTTGAAGGTACATTACAAAAAGTAACTTTCTCCATCTGGATCTATAAAAGATAGCAAGCAACTCTTGTTCTTTGCTGCAGAAGCTGAGAGAGTTGTGAATAAAGCCACACTACTAATTGGAAGGGAAAACAATCAGCAAATAAACTTGATTGTTAACATTTACATAGCAAAATCATCCTGGCCATTATTAGAAGATTACTCAGAACAATATTTAAATACCACCACCTTCTGCTGATTACAAACGGAATGATTAAACTGAGGAGACAACTGAAACTCACTGCTTTCCTCTGCCTCCCAGCACCTCCTGCTCTGTGGCAGGCACTGCACCCTCATAGCCACACAGGGAAAAATTACCTGGTTCTTGTTCAAAGACCTGGAGCTGCAGGGCCTGCAGGGTGTGAGGGGGATGAGCCACAGCTCCCGGAGAAAGGCATCCTGAGGTGCTGCAGCAGCCTCTTGTTACAGAGTAGAAATGAGCTGAGACACAGACTTCTTGTTTATCACAGCATGAGAAGGGTCCTGGTTTGTTCCTCTTTACAGCTCAGCCATCCTGACTCCAACCATTCACTAACTCTGGCTGCAGCAAGCTCCTGCTGTAGGTTTCCCTTGCAGCCTCTGACTGCTGGTTATTGCCGGCTAAACTCTGACTGCAGGGATCGGTTTGCAGACTCCGACTGCAGGCTTTTACCCAGACAGACTGTGACTGCACACCCAGACTGACCTCACAGCAGTGATTTGCTCTCCTCAGGTTCCCCCTTCCTCAAGGTTCCTCCTCCACCAGCTAACCCACTCCCTTTTATCACTTACCTTTATTGGATACAGCTGTGACTCATCAGGGGTGAGGCTATTGGGTAATTAACACAGGTGTTACTTATCAGGGGCAAGGTCACCTGCATTCCCTTCTCCTGCACTGAGGCAGCCTTGAGGGATGGTTCCTGAGGTACAGAGGTCCCAAGGCTCTTGAGCTTTCCCTGGAAAGCACCAGTCTGCTGACAGGGAAGCCACTGACACAAAGGAACATCAGCAGCTGACAAAATTCATACTCTTCTGCTTAAATACAGATATAAGATTACCTGGGTCTTAATAATGAATGGCACATTGTACATCTCTACCACATAAAGGAATGATCAGTGGTCTTGAAACATGAGACAGTAAGGAGATATCACAGAGGATTTGTTGGGCTCATGGAGAAGTCCAGGTCTTTGGAGATCACTGGGTCCAACCTCCTGTTAAAAGCAGGGTGACAGACCAGGTGAACCAGAGCCCACAAAGCCAAATCTTGAGTACTTCTAGTGAGGAAAGAAGTGTCCACTGATTTGTGGGCAATCAGTTCCTATGGTTAATTGCTCTAATGAAGATGGGGGTTTTTTCCCCCTCCTTTTCTTCATTCCAGACAGAGCTGCCCCTGAAGAAGCTTGTCCCTGTTTACTCTTGTTCTGTCACTGTGCATCCTCAGGAAGAAAAAATCCCTGCCTTCTCCTCAGCTATCTTTTTAAGTACTGGAAAACACAGTAGACCTGCCCTGACCCTTCAAAAATCCCACATTAATTTCTCTCCCAGTGATGAAATGATTGTCAACACAGGAGAAACATACTATATTACTATATAAACAACCCAAACAAATGGCATCTCTCTCAGATAAAACTAACAAAAACCACATCTGTACACCTGAAAGTGAAAACAGAATAATCTGTTTACACTGAACCATCTAAATACACTAGCTTCATTTTAAAAATAGCTTTGTACATCAGAGAAGTCCCCAAAAGGATTAGTTAGCAGGCCTTACATTAGAGGCACAAAGTGGCCCTCCAAAACTCAAGATGAAGCCTACCAGGTAAATACAAGTTTTAGGCTAGGGCTGCAAGACATTCACTTACCCTGAAGGCTTAGATCCTTCCACACCAACTGAATCAGCAAAAGCCCACATTTCATGGCTTTTTTTTTCCCCAGAAATGTATGTTACGTATTCTTGACCATTTTATGCAGAATCTAGAATGAGCCTTAAAGGATGCACCTGCACTGGTGCTGCAGTTTGGGTGAATAACAAGTTCCCACAGAAAGCTTGGATGTTCCCTGCTTAATTTGCTTGCGCTCTATGTTGTTACATGCAATGCAGACATTCCACATCTGAGAGAAACTTACTTTAATACTGGAAATACTTGATCTAGAATCAATAATTTTCTTTCTCCGTGTTCTTTCACAAGTATAATAGTTAAAAAGTCACCTGTGGAAAACTATAGGAAAATTGTATTAGCTCTGCTTGACACAGATAATTATATTAGACTTTGCACTTTACCCTGCAAATTTGGTAAATCAGGTTTATCATTCTGTTGAAAGATGCACATATCACTACAAGTAATTAGAATTAAAAGGGGTGCACAGGAAGGTAGAAGTTAATAGAACAGAATGTCTTTCCAAAGGGCACAAGGCATGTCATTTACAAGTGGAAGTCAACAGCAATCATTCACACTCTCCAGCAGAAATTCTGCCTTCCAGGCACATATGATACAATGCTTGGACTTGCTACCTTCACAGGGAAATAAATTTATCAACCACTAGTGTCATTGGACAAAAGCACTGAATTTCTGGAAAACATAAAGATTCCAAGTCATCCACCTCTAAAGGAGGGCTTTACAATGTCATTTCTATCAGTCAGGCCATGGCACTGCTGATGCAAAATGAATCTGGTGCCATGCAAGCAGCTGCTTTCTGACACTGCTGAGCACCTGCAGCTTTCTCCTAACATCAAAATACTTAATGAAATTTTTTACATTGCTATCAGTTTCCAATAATAGAAAAACTGCTGTCTTTAGCAGTTATTAGCTCCATACTCAGCTGATGTAAAAGCTGTGTCAATTTACCTCTGACCTAAATTATGTTATGCAGGGTCAGCTAGCTTGCCCAGGGAGAAGGATGCAATAGTTAGCTGAGTCAGATGACCATTTCATTAAGATTGTTTCAGCTGCACATTCCAATAAAGGCAACAGCATGACGAAAAAATATGATTTTTTTTTAGCTTGTAAATCTTAACCTAAAAGTTCACATACAGACTTTTTCTGACATATTACAGAGAATCTTCTGATGACTTCATCTAACCTCCAGGGCATAAAACCACAGAAAAATAAAGTTAAGCTATGATAAATCATGACTGCCTGTGGGCACTGTAGAAATACGACTCCTTTGATGGTCCTGAACCTCCTCACCTTATCATCGTTTTATGACACAGCAGAACCCCCATTTCTCTGTCTGGATGCTAAAAGCTTCAAGGTTATTGCTGGTTTTAAGGAGTCTTTAAGTCTGCACACAATGCCATCCACTGCATTGCTAAGTGTGGCATGGAACATAAAGAGCTGCATTAAAGAAAACCAGACATTTATCTCTGTATTTCAGATATAAACTTTATATCATCTTTTACTACTATAGAAAAATATTTGACATGGATATGAGATAGCCCATGACTGTTTATAAGATTAGCAATATAGTTTGGCCAGCTGAGCTATTTTACACAAAGTGGGCAGTCACTGCAACACAGTACAAAGATGGGAGAGACTGAGGGAACAGGGGTAAGTAAATGCTGTGAAATAGCACTGGACAGGAGGTAAGAAAACCTGGCTGTGGGTTGAGACAGTATGGAATGATGACTTCCTAAACATTTGGGTTGCTGTGTCCCCTAAATCAATGAGCACAATCCACTTATTTTCCTGTTTTTCAATTAAGCAACCCTTCCAACTGCTACCTGCACTGGACGTAACTCCTGTTTCAAGAGATACTGGTTATTTAAGGAGGTAAAATTAGAAAATATTTACACCTGCCCCCCTCCCCTGGTGTGACTGGTAACACACCTGAAGGTATTAACACCAGAAAAACCAGTACAAACCACAATTTCAAGGTACAAGATGAGAAGCATTAGAAAATATGTTGCACGAAGAATTGCTGGGCCAATGATGGTGAATTTATTACCATTTTGCAGACTTGACATGTGACAGATGAGAATGTTTTGAAGACACCTGCTTGACATTTCACATCTCATATCAAATGGGTAAATCCCTGACATATTCCATGCATTTCAAAGACTTTTATTATCCTGAAGTTCTCAAAGGCTATTTATTGCTCTTGGAAATGGCCTTCAGTCTGTATCAGTGTAAAACAAGCCCCTGAGAGGCAAACTACTAAACGCAGAGTTCTCCTTACCTATTTCTTATGTAGCTTAGTTAAGGTATCAATTATTGTCTCATGCTGTATGGCCAAGTGTCAGCTGTGTTCTGAAAGGAATTAACATGTGGAGAACACCACGGCTGGATTTTGATACATTACAAAAGTCATGATATAAAAAAAAATTACAATGTCCATCATGATGGATGCACATTTCTCAATAGAACAGTAATCTACATGCACATAAACAAAATTAACTGGGTCGGGGTTTTTTTATTTACTTTATTCTGTACTTACAAGATCATCCAGCTGCCTTGATAGTTGGGTGAAAGAAAAGGCAAGATGAACAGAAAATAGCTACTGACCAAAGCCAGAAAAATCCAATATGAAGTGAAAATAAAATTCTAGAGGAATTTTACACCAGTGAGTGAATTTGAGGATCAGTCAACTTGACAAAAGTAAAACAAGATCGTATGTAACACAATTCAGGGCACTAATCCACACAGAATAGATTTGTTGTATATAGACTTCACACTGCATTGTTCCAAATGTATTTCAGTTTAGTAATTTCTATGTCGTTTGGGTTTGCTGATTTTTTTGTTAATTTCATGTTGTTGTTGGGTGGGTCCTGCAGGTTGTGGGATTGGGTTTTTTCTTTTTTTTTTTTTTTTTTTTTTTTGTTTTAATCTTTAATCCCATTGTTACTTTTTCAGCAACTTTTCAGCAACCAGACTAATTGTTTCCATTGTGCACAATACACAAGCTCTTTCCTACCAGTTGTATTACAGAATAAAAAGATATCCTGTCTCCTGTGGAACTTGCAATCCAAGTATGGACACTTCAGCTGAGAAGGGGTTCAGCCCAGATGTCCCACTACAGACACAGACAGCTGGTGAGGTGCTGTTCAGCTACACCCTCTTTTTCTGTGACCATCTGAACTTTTTAAGGTCATGCTGCCAAATTTACTGCTAACTCCTAGCCCTGGAAAACCATGAAATCCACACTTTCTGCTCTTGGGATTAGTATTAGTTGCTGTGGTTATCTCACAATTCTTACTCAATTGTAAATAGCTCTATTATAAGGGTGAGTAGCATCTGAAAAACAATTATCAATTTTTTTTTTTTTCACTACTCATAATTTTTTTTTATTTGATCTGTCTCACAGAATCAGTTAACAAAACTAGTGTGGTGTTACTCAAACTCTTTGCCAGCTGTGAACAAAGGCTGTCAGGTAATTAAGTATTTAGATTTCACTCAGTCTCAGGTTAAGAATGACTCAGTGAAGCTCAGGATAATCATTCTGCACCTAAAACTAATCTGTAGTAACAGGGAGAACTCTGCAGTTAAAGGTCCTTGAAGAATAATTAGTGACATACCAGTAATTAAGGAAATACTAACAACTAGTATGCCTTTGGTATTTTCATGTTCAAAACTTCAAAGCTTCATTGCTACAGGTCATCACTAAACTGGAAAGAAGCAGGATTAAATATTTAGGAGGTCACACATGCATTTTTACGGGTTTTGAGGGTTTTGTTTGTTTGGGGTATTTTAGCTTGTAAACAGCTTTAAGACACAATAGGGAGAAGTTTGTACTTCTTGTGTTTCCACTGCGCTCTCTGTGCCCTGATAAGGTAGAGGAATAATTCCTAGTGGTATGCATCAATAAAAAGACTGTGGCTTAAGGAATAGTCCCAGTTTGGCAGAAACAAGCAGGAAGAACAAGTCAGGGAAGTAGAAGGATAGGTCTCTGGAAAGGATTTCAAAAGGGAAGGAACAAGTGAAACATTAGAAGCTGTTTCTTTAAGATGTTTTTTACATCCTGTTTCACCAATAAAAATACATTCAGTGTTATACAACTACACGTTTGGTCTTAACTGATAGGAATATGAGAACCATGCTTTGTTTCTTCTTTGAAGGCTAAGTTCACTGTTGCAATTAGAAAGACATCCCACCTTTTAAAGTCCACAAGGTATTTTTCCTAGGAATTTTCAGAAGTTGGACTTGAGCTAATGCTGAACTATAACTCTGTTAAAAACATCATTAATATAGTTCAGATCTTAAGTAATAGGTCATGTGAAAAGACATTTCCAAAAATTTAAATTTAGCAGTCTATTAAACACAAGTTTATGACAGTTATGTGATGGTTTAAAGGTTTCGTCTCATGGAAAGTTTGTTTTCTCTGTCATTCAATAGTAGCTGTTCCCATAGGGTTCTTTTGAGATTTCATTCAAATTTCAACCTTCAAAACCACTATTAAAATTTGGGCCACTGACACAGGCCAGGACTTATAACCTACACACTCATAAAATCTACAAACTTTCAAGCAACTGCAGCTGAAGATTTACCTCTGACAGTTTCCAGTGACACATGCAGGAACCTTGTGAAGCAAGTAAACAATTTTTCTGCATTTGAAATACACCAAAAGAATTTACAGATGGAAATAAAAAACAGACATTCCATTATTTGTCTTACAGATTTTCTGTACCACCTCATCTCTTTCATTTTCACATGTGAACTAGTATCTGCAATCAAGTTTGGAACATTTGAGACTGTTCTTTGCATTTGCATTCTTATTTTAAAAACTATAAAATTCTTGTTTAAAGAAAAATTAGCACAGTGGAAGTCTGGATGCATGGCCTGCCACTGTGTTCTACCTACCAACAGGTTGTGCTGGATTAAATCTCATTCTCAAACCTGCCCTCGTGATAGCATCACCACTGAGAAGAACGCTCCAGAGAGAAGTCAATGACAGCTGAACAAACACAGAATGTGCTGAGTTGGAAGGATCCACAAGGATCATCAGATGTTACCCACTGGATCAGAGTCCCATTCAGACACCATCTTTATCAGTACCAAGTGCCTGAGCTCCACCCCATCAACTCCACCCCTCAGTGATCTGCTTTCTGTCCCTGCCTCAGAACCCTTGTGCTGTGCAGTCTCAGTGTGAACCCAAACCTGAGATGGGAAACTCCCCAGCTGTGAGTGAAGTATGCAACTGTTCAGCAAAGGAAGCAGAAGTGCCAATTTAAAAAAAAAAAAAAAAAAAAAAAAAAAATCCATCAGTCACAAATGAGCAACTCAGGATATGACATCTGGGGATTCCAGCTCGTGGTACATTTTTCCACATATTAGCTGAACTGTAACCTACTTGGCCAGCAGTTTCTTCAGGCTGGGATTTTAATTTTTCATGAACACATTGCTCTAATAAAGTACTTGGCATTAGTTATGGCTTTTGAACTAAAATGCATTCATGACATTAAATTTTAAAGCCACTAAGCCATTAATTTTGATCAGCTTCTTTTTTTTTTTTTTTCTGGTATAGTGTTTGCAAGAATTAGCAACTAAGTGCATATTTCACCAGCAAAAGAATAAAGGCTGCACTAATAAAACTTACTTTTGCCTGTCCCTGTAGAGAATGGCAATATTTTATACACCAACTGCACAGCAAATGAAAGCCAAAAACAAATTTGCTGCTCCAAATTTGCTGTCAAATACAACGTAATAGTTTAACTTATGATGAAGGGCAACTTAGCACACAATTTGCTATCTACATTTTCTTCTGAATTCAGACAAAAAGGTTTACAGCATCGCAGAACAGTTCCATAAATTGTCTAGCTCAAGCCCTGACTTTAGTACCTATTTGTAAAACCATCTTCCTACAAAAATTTCCAGGTAATAGCTAAATAGCTGAGCCTACTCAGCCGAGGATGCTGAGCTGCAATTTCTTCAGGTATGCAAGTCCCTGCAGTTGTCCTACTTGACCTTCCAAAAAAATTCCCCTTCTGTCTGCTTTGTTCAGACTAACATTCAAAAGGTTCAAATAGTATAAATCACAGGTATTTTAGTTTTTAATATAAAATCATTACTTCAGGTACAACTACTGGCCCCACTAACTCTGTTACTAAAAGCAATAATCACCTGCTGCCATAACAGACTTCAAAGCAGTTCTCAACTTCTCATGCTTCATCTCACTCATCTCGTACTCATGGAACAGTGCAAGGTTCTGACACTGAAGGTGTGCAATGGGAACAGCCAATCTGAGGTCTGATTCTCATGCTTGTGTCTCTCTATCGTCCAATAAGCTGCAGTCAGGGAAGTAGTTCAGCTATAGTTGTACATTTTAATTGAATACAATTTACACACTTTATACACCTCCAAGCAGTGAGTAGAATTTGCTCAGCAATAAGAAAGCAGCTCAGTAAAACAGATGTCTGCTCCTCCAGCTTCCCCACTTCTTAGTATCAGCTTTCTTTATTACTCTACATTAACGTGTAGATAAATTAAGCATAAGTGTCTAAAATTCCAGCTGTGTTGCAAAATGCTGCTGTAAGGCTAAATTTTTAAGTCCAAGTAGTTTCATAATCTATGTGCAGTTATTTGTGAAGCAGGAATGCTATTCTAACAACCTAATTAAACTTCCAATAATGTCAGCAGGAATCTGATTGCAAAATGGCTCATTTTATAAACATCGCTACTTTTATGACTGACGAAAATATGCACAATCAGGTGCCAGCTCCTTCACAAATACATATTGTATAACTTGGGTCACAAACTGCTTGCCAGTACTAAATTCTAAGATGTTAAAAGATCTGTCCTCAATCCATAAAAACCAACACAGGTCACATAGAGATTACATGGATGCTGCTCTTCTGCCCATTCCACATCCATGTAACTCCGGTAGTTTCAGAGGAGTTAACTGCCAATAAATACATAAATCTACATCTAAATCAAGCCCATCTCCTGTATACAGTACTAGATCTGGGATTGAAAACACAAGTGAAGTACAGGACACCAAAAAGATAACTGACCCTTGCCAATTGCAGACACACTCTATGGTCTGCATATCACACTGCACGTGAAGCACACACTTCTCCAAAATTTGTTCTTCAAGTTGACTGCCTAGAAGCCTCTTTAAAACAGCATAATGTTCAAGTTAAAAAAAGCATACATGATACCTCACAACTTAAAGCAGAAATGAACTGTAAATCGAAGCACTTGCTCGTGGCAACTGCTGTGTTGTAAGAAGCCATTACAGTTTGCTCTGTGCAGTGCAGGTTAAAACCAAGTACTCAATGTTTCAGCCAGCTCTAGTATGACATGGACACATTTCTAATAAGCTTAAGTAAAGGGAAAACACGTTCATGGGGTACTGCCCCACTGCCCACACAAACAGGAGACATCCCAGTAGTCCTGTAGTGCCCACTCTTCCCAGTCACCAGGCTGAATCCATTCCAAAATCCAGGGTCAGCTGCTTCTCATCTTGGGATTCACAGGGGGTTGTTTCCGTGGTTTGACTTTTTACACTTCCAAAAGACCATTTGAAATTTTACATCGCCAATTATGACCATCTGAAAAATACAGTCTCAATATAGCAGGGATGCAAATATACAATTAAGAGTCAGATCTCACAGTCCTCATAAACTTAAGACATAGTTTTGAAAACCTCTTATGGATATGCGACTTTGGGTTTTATTAAAAACGAAGTTAACATCAAATAAAAACCAAAACAGAATAGGTAGAACATTTTATTTTTGTCAAACCTTAAATGTAAAGTATATTTAAAAAACATGGTTTGGAATTTCAAGAACAGGAATATAAACATGTATTTTTTATCCCAGAAAAAAAAATCATGCAGGTGTTACAGTATTTCATCATTCTCTACATTCACTGGTATGCAACATCAACTTAATGTTATTCCATAGATACAGATGCTGTAAATTGGTACAAATACCAGGATCCTCTGGCCTCACACTGCAGATGAAGCAAATCTGTTCTTTGGTAATTGGAGAAGGCTGATTTTCCCTTCCAATGCAGGACTCTTAGGAGGCCGTATTAGCCACTCAGCTCAGAAAATCACAACTCCCGTAGACAGTCTGGGCTACTTTTGTCACGAGAAAATAGTATTAGAGGTATAAATGCAAAGAAGTTAAAATTATTCATTCCTTTTGGTGGCTGTTCCAGGAAAAAAAAAAATCCAACTCTCTCCTCCTCTATTCATCATTTAATCTAGGTAACATTTAGACTCATATGCAAAGGTATTTGCTAGATGGGAACATACACATGCATACTTTCAGTTTAAAGAAAGAGACGTGTGTGGAGAATGGCAATTTAAAGTTAACGTGACTTGAATGTACACCTGTAATAAAGTTTAAAGATTTAGTAAACTGGGACATTACAAATCCAAAAAATGTGTTAATAGATTTTTGATCTTCCCTTTTTAACAAAGACTGACAGAATATACATATACAGGTTGACATTTTGATTTATGGAAAACAACTTTCACTTTGCTCAGTTTGCAAGTCCTATTGACTAAAATGTAGTATCATTCACAACAAAATATTTTCAATAAGTGAAACAGTAAGCAAAGAAACCCCAAACTAAGCTCAGAAGCCACGTGGTTTAGAAAGCCTAGGAACATCTATGTGTGCATCAGTGTGTCTATAACTTTTTTGTACACTATATCTATAGACACACCCACACATTTATTTACACACATCCGTGCGCGCACGCACACACACACACATGGGGAACCTGCCGTGGAGATCCAGCTATCATCTACTCAGGAACAAAACACATTATTTAAAAATGTGGCTAATTTAACAAAACAGAGAAGAAACTGCTGCTATC
This sequence comes from Hirundo rustica, assembly GCF_015227805.2. Taxonomy (NCBI): domain Eukaryota; kingdom Metazoa; phylum Chordata; class Aves; order Passeriformes; family Hirundinidae; genus Hirundo; species Hirundo rustica. Next base: position 23,519,367 of record NC_053458.1, read on the forward strand.
AAAATATACAATTTGGATTGCAGACTAGAAGGCTAACAACATTAAAAAAATAGTTTTAAGCAAAACTCCTTTGCTTCTGAATAACAACAGGTATCAACCTGCCATAGCATGAATCATCCAAGTAAGGTTTTATAAAAAGTTTAAACTGTGACCCTTGCTCATTTGTAAAGTTCTTGACATACATAGTGCGAACTCTCGTCTCCAAACTGGAGCCCCTTCCATTTTTTTCAATCCATACTTCCGGAAATAAATGGCAGCTGAAGGATTCAGAATCTCAAGTGAGATTTGTGCTTTACCATATACCTGAAAAAAAATTAACAGAAGGCAGCATTACTACCCTTGTGGCATTTACAGGAATTTTACTCGCAGGAATAAAATGCACTGGCACTGTTAAAAGATAACTCTTAGGGAATCAGAAAATTGCCAAAAAGATTCAATGTGTTATGCACAGGATTTGTCCCACTAAGTAACAGCCAGCTACCGCCCTGCCTCAAAGAGAATTCATGTTTTCCAAGGCACTGCATGACCTCTAACACTGAAAGACTATTGTAAAGACAACTAGTTCATTCTGGGAGTTCAGATACATCGTTCATCTGAGACTTTTCAATAGAAAGCCATGCAAAGTTTGATGATTGGTATTATTTGGACAATTCCCACAGGATTGCTCTATTTCACTGAATCATTTAAGAAGTTTGCTGTGAATCAACATGAAAAAACTAAACATTCATGAAATGCATGGGCTTCTCCCCTCCCTCAATATTTCTTCAACTGCTTCATGACAATAAAGTTTCTTCTCAACAACATGAACAAGGTATTGCAGTGAACTTCCCCTTCAGGAGGGTTCTGATCCAGAGAATCAGTCAGAAGGTGGGGAGTCATGGGATTAATCAATGATTCGTGGTAACTACCCTTCCTTTAAATCCACACTTTGGAGATTATTACTTACAGTCTGTAAACATATACCACTACATTTTATTAACCGTATCATCAAGCAAAATCAAAACAAGCAGTATTTCCAAGCTAAAACATTGTTCAGATGTCTAAATTGTAAACAACACCCCTGGTTACCAAAACTTTTAATTCCCACCAAAACCATACAATCATGAACATCAAGGACTTTCAGCAGGAAACATACCTGTCCAAAGTTTCCCAGAAGCGTAGGAATACTGGCCTGTCCAAGTGTCTTTTGTGGTAGCTGAGTTCTAACACTGTTACATCCCATTTCTGTACATTGGGATCCAGGCGCACTTCATCATATTTGAGATGAAAAGCTTTAACTACAGCAAACAGGAAAGTATTTGGTAAAACATGAACACTTAGTGTTTCTTTAGTGGTCAAAGAAAATCCCCACCCCACCCTTCCTTTTTCATAATGAAGCCCAAGAGTAAAATTAACAAGCCTATAACCCAAAGAAGTCAACTGCTCACTAAAGGGCACAGTCAAATATAGAGGTCAGTGGCTCTCAGGCTATTCCAGGGTGAAAGGAAAGGGCAGCCCCTACTTTCAGATGCACAGATTCCAAGGGAACAGCAGAAACACCGTGCTAATTCAGGTACATTCTCTCTGAGAAACAGAGAGGTTCTTTCTGAAAATCTCTGAACTGTCAAAGAATTAAAAATAATAATAATAAAGGTATTTCTGAAACCTTTGAGTATGAAGCCTGGCTTTCTCCTAAAAGAATCTCCAGAAGATTGATAGTAGAATGGCAGCATAACCCTCAAATGCTACACAAAGCATTCTGAGAAATTTAGTAACTGCCAATTTCCACTTACCTAGTACTCAGTTAAAAATGGTAAAATATTAACTGTTACTTTTCTCTTGGGAAGTGTTGTCACATGTGAATTAGGTAAAGCCTAAGCATTTACACAGTGAGCATTAAAACCAACGTATTTAGGCCTTGTACAATTCTTATCTGGTAACCCAAACTGATGATTTTAATAGTATTGGAAAAATAAAACAGGTCATCAGTCTTGTAGAAACTAGCTGGTAACTGTCTTCTTCAGATACCATACTCTTAATTTTGTCTTCCACAAAATCATTTCTCTTTTCCAGATCCATCCGGGAACTTCCTAGAAGGCTGGTATGTGAAATCAGCATTATTTTGTTGACAAACTAAAGAAATGATCATCTGACTTATTCCTCTGCCAGGTAAATTTCCAAGCTTTGTGATTAAGAATACATCTACATTATCTCTGCTATACATTGTTGCATGTATTCATTTAAGTTCAGAAAAAACAAATGAAGATATACCAGGGCCATGCACTTAAAGAAAACTCCATCAACGCCTGACAGAGTCTCTGCATTCAAGTTAAATGTTATTAAGCACAAGAGGATCCACTTCTGAACCTGAAACAAATCAGTACTACAGCTCACTGATGTGCTCTGGGAGGAACACCTTTCAAATGGTATTCAAAATTAAATATTGGTTCACGAAATTGACAGCATTCAAAACTTCATCGCAAACATTCACTCGTAAATGTGAAATGAGGCTGGTTTGGTATGTGAAGATGAAACAGTCAGGAGGCCATGCACAAGGAGCACAGTTCTAGAGACTCAGCTAATGAAATGTTCTGTGACAAAGCAATTGTTCAAATCAAACCAGCCCGGCAGGCTCTGGCCCAGTACACGTTTTATTGAGGAGCTCTTGGTAAGCTACTTGCTTGTTTTCCAACAGGACAGTGACAAGCCTTGAACACCTGGTAACCACAACAGACCCAGAGGCACAGAAGGAGAAATGCAAACTGTAGGTGATACAATGAACGGCTCCAAATCCCAGAAACCACATTTCTGAAGACTACTGAACACTATAAATATGGCAAAACAATAGCTTCAGATAAAAACAGATACATAAAACTGGACTGACGCTGTCTGTGCTCCCTTCATTTACCTGTTTTCATTTGAAAGGTGAGTAAAGTCATTAGGGGAAGTTACTAGAAACACACTTAATCAGGAAAATATTTTTAAAATACCATGCTTTGAAGAAATGGAATGCATTTCTAAATTGAAGATCATTTCAATGAATGAATTAAGACTAGATATCCCGCTTTCACTCAAAAAATGTAAGGATTTGTACACCTTCAGCCTGAACTGTGCAGGCTGATTGTGATCTTTTGGCATGTGGAGACCAGGAATATCAAAGCAAGTCAGAACAATTCCCTACGGCTCTCCATATATACATGGGTATATATAAAAATTATAGAATTAATAGCATCTAACTGCTAGATAGAGCTTCAACATTTCACTGCATTTTTCTTGGCTTTGCTTTTCACAATTGCCATTTTTGCAGTATCTTTATTTTGAAGTGCTATTTCCTTCTTTCATTTGTGTCTTTTGTTAAACTCTCTCCTGTGGCATAGTTTTATTTTCACAACTTTCAGGCTCTTCCTCACTCCCCCCTTTAAGTAACTCATTCTGTTTTCCTGTTCACAGACCCATCCTTAGTTTTCTGCGCCACCCTCGAGTTCTTTCCTTGCTGTTCACCAAAGCAGCATTCTCTTTCCAGAGTCTAGGTCACAAACCAAAGAGAGGCACACACCAAACTGATCAAACCTGTTTCCTCATCACACTGACTGCAAAATGACAGAACTGAACTAAGGCAGCTTTTAGGGTCTGTTGCCTTTTTTTTTTTTTTTTTGGTGGGGGGGTGTGTGTACATATGTTGGTTTGGCATTTCTTAAAACAATCTGAAACCACAGGACACCATCAAAAGGTCTGTTCTCTAAGGCAACTCCAAACTGAAGCAACAGAGAAGAGAAGCTGACAGATTCCTTAGATATTATGGCCCACCTCTCTCTCTCAGAGGGGTGAACCGTGCCAGAGAAGTGCCTCAAAGCACCACAGTTGTGGGGACTCAAAAAACCTGCTCAGATCTATACAATGCTAGCATCTAGCTCACTTGAAACTTTAACTTTTTAAAACTTGCAAGTTTTTGTCAGACACCAGATCATATTTTCAACGCTTTCTTATTGGCACACTTAGGTGATTAATTCACTCCTCAAAACAGCACTGAAATGTGAAGACAGCCTGTAAACCCGTTATCTATGAATTATTGGAATATGCATTGCCTGTTCACCCTTCTTTTAGAAGACTGGAAAGCACATTTGTACACCAGCCATTTGTGACTCTTGCAGCTGACAGCTCTGAGAAGATTTCCATGAGCTTCCACAGATCAGAGCAGAACAACCGCAAAGGGCATGGGAATATTTGCCATCGTGAGGAGACCAAAGCCCAAAGTCTGCTCAGCCACCCACGCCCAACAGCACTTTGGCAGCACTCTGTCACGAGCATAAACACCCTACGAGAAACCCCAAACACAACAAACCCCCAAGCAAGGAACAAAAGAAATCCCTTACTTTTTGCAAAGATATCAACAGGAGATCCATCGGGCAGGAGCCAAGGCCAGCCCTTGAACTGCCAGGCGGGCCCCTGGACAAACACGGCCACCACACGGTCCCTGGAACACACAGAGGGAGGGACATGGGCATGGGCCATGGGCATGGCCCGGAACATTTCAGTGACCTGCTGAGCCTCCTAAACAGGCAGTGTGCCTTAGGCAGCTGCCTCTTTTATAGAGCAGGATAGCACATTTAACAACCACACCTCCAGCACAACCGTTCTTCCCTCGTGTAAAGATAAAAAAACATTCCTGTGATTCCTCTGGGCTTTCAACCCTGACCCTTGGCAGAAGGCAGCTCAGTTTCTCATGCAACAATTTTTGGAAGTCACTGCTTATTTGTGGTCATCATTACTTTGCTTTTGAAAAGTGCTCCAACATTTTCAGACATATTCTTCTGCAAACGGCACTTGAAACTGAGATGTGCAGATTTAAAAGCCTTTATTCTCAACACTGCTGACTTCCAGGCTGAAAATGAATGAGGAGCAACAGCTGCTAAATTTCTGCAAAGTGAAATTTCAGGTATTTCAGTTATTTTAAGAGTACACAGCCATTACCTGTGGTCTAAGAAAATAAAATTTGTGATTAAGATTAAGCTTTTGCATTAGTAAAATTTAAAAATCTCACCATTGAGAATAAACTACCTCCCCACATATGGTCTATCTTTCTCTTCAACATTTACATCATCCAACCATGGTTCCTACCTACCACAACAAATAATTACCTCTCTAATCTAATCTCCAAATTTAATTTATCATTAGATCCACTAAATCCCAAATGAAAAAGAATAATCAAGATTTTGTGGTCTGGGGTTTGTGAGTTTTGGGTTTTTTTAATAATAGCTTACTTGGGTAAAATCAAGATAAAAAAGCACACACCACTTCATGTCTTTGGTCAGAAGTACTTTAGAAAGTAGTTTAGATGGTTCTTAAAGGTTTGAGCATTAAACATTTTAAGTGCTATTTAATATTCAGAATTTAAATCCACTGATTTCTGATTAGTTCAAGTTCTAAATACAGAGAATAATTGATTTAGGAACAGAACGTTTTCAAAGTATTCCTCTCCATTAAAATGTAATTTGGAAATCACAAAACTGCCAAATACGTCATTGTCCACGTCCCTGATCTTCTCACTTGTGAGGAAGAAAAATGCTGCATAATGCACACCATCAAATAGCAAAAACACGTCAGACAACAAAAACATTTCTCCAGAGTTTTTCTGTTCCAAGAAAGCTATTTATTATAGCATTGAAGAATGGGCTACAGACCAAATAATCTATTTCCAGCTTTTTCATAAAAGTAGAAACTATCTACAATTCCCTTTCTGCAACTTTTCCTTCAGAATTAAAATTCCAATACTTCCAATACCAGAATCACAGTTCAGTCTTTACTGTCTGATGTATTTTTTTTCTTTAACTACTAAAAAAGCTGGATTGTCAGATGCTGATGACCTGCAAACATATCTTCCCAACAGACCCTCCCTCAAAAAGCAGACAGGAGAGGAGGGGTTTTCTTGCAGATCACGGTTCAGTGACTTGCACCTTACACTACCACAAAGCAGAACAATAATATGAACATTTCTATTGGAATTTCTGGAACACTTCTAGCAAACCCAATAATATTAACAGTGCTGCTCACACTGTTAAAATATAATGTGTAGCAAGTTTTGAAGATCTAGATTAATTTAGTTTCACATTATTTTCAGCTGAAGACTCCTATACAATTAATAAAATCTATCCTTATATCTGTATCTTCACTTTTCAGTAGATTTCAGAGCATTTTATTGTTCCCCTCCAAATTCTGCGTTGTCCTGGGTAAGAAATTGTGTAAAGGAGAAAAGTTCTTACCAGTCTTGTGGCATAAGTTTCAGAGGTTGGTCTACGACTCGGTAAGGGACGGTGACGCTGACCGTGGTTCCCCCCGGCTGCATCTGGTCCTTCCGCCTCTGTATTAGAGTCTCATTCTCTCGTTGACAGCCCTGCTTCTTCTTCTCATCTGATGGTACAAACCTTAGGGAATAACAAACCCCTCAGTAGACAAGGGCAATTTACTCGATGGAATCAGCAGGAAAAGTAACAGCTTTATCAGAACTTGGCGCTGTTGACAGCAGTCACTGAAGCCACGTCGTTCTCACAATGCCAACTCTCCAACACTACTCATTCAGAACACCAAAAAAAAATGTAAGGATAACATTTCAGAAGGCCTCACGATAAAAACAGTCACACTAAAAGGTCCCCTGTGCCTCAAAAATACAGCCTGACCTGTTCTTAGACATCTGGGGCCTTACAAAATACATCTGCAGATGAGGAGCCAGACCACAACCCGCAAAGTGACCACAACTCTTTTTTTAGTGACCAAGGGTAACCTGGGCACTAAAATAATTCCTTCCTGGCACAAATTTTAAGAGCTCTTGGAGCCATTGGAATTATTACCAATTAGATTTTTCTTAAGAAAGCCACGATTTTTGGTCAAAAATGGTTTTGAGTGAAGTTTTACTTTTTTTGGAGGATGGTGATTTTACATTATCAATGATTCATCTGGTTACTATGATACATGACACTACAGTTTTTTGGGGTTTTTTTCCTAAATAGATTCTGTGATGGAACAAGTGCTTGTAAAATCCAGATAACGGCCCTCATGTCATATATAACCTCCACATGACAAAAATAAACGCTAAGATGTGACATGGCTTTCCTCCCTCCAATTAATTACAGATCCTTAATCTTTCAACCCCCTCACCTTACAAAACAAACACAATTGCATTTCAAGGCCCTCTTCTTTATGGTGATAATAAAATTCCCAGAACAGGCCTCACAACTGGCATCATAAATGTGGGAGCAGTGTGGGCCTTTTTACTGATGAATCTCAGTGGATTTTGAGGTAGATCAAAGACAGGTAAGAGTCATGCCTCTCACAGAACTGGAAATGCGTCGTGGAAAGGGAAGGTGATGTGACCAACAGCATCCTCCAGACCAGCACAAGAACAGAGTTCAGGCCTATGTTCCCCTAATATTCTATTCAGAACCACCCAGCTGCACTACAGCCCTGTCTGCTGCTGACATTTCACTGCCAAAGCTTCTGATAAAAACAAAATTCTGTTTCTCTTATCTGCAGTAGTTAGCAGGAGGATTTGTGATACACTTTAAAAGCACAGTACATAGATGGTAACATTTCTCTTCATTACACATGCACGTGGTGTTTTTGAGCAGTTTACTGTATTTTTTTGGGTAAGTTGTTGCAGCATTTCTATTTGTTCTCTTCGATTTATTTCTATTTGAATACTAAAAACGAAATTTGAATGTGCTTTAACAGGCAGACTATACTTCCAATTGTTGGATAAACAGGAAAAAAGAATGCAAGATTGAATATGAAGAAAAGTTCATTATTCAGTCAAATTGAAAACACTAGTTTTCACTACATATCCAATGAGAAAATGGCTTTTGGGGGGGGAAAAAAAAACATGTTTTAAGGCAGCAGGTGAAAATTTTCAATAAACCTCCAAGCAAAACTATTTATTTTCCCAATGTAAATTACCAGATGATGTCTCCTCATGATTTAACAGTGTTTCAGAAAGAGAAAGTCACAAGCAATTTTTGAAACATGTGTCCAAATGCATTCGATTGATACAACTACACTGGGAAACTAAAAAAAGCCCAACACCTGCAAATAACTATGAATGGTGCATTAAAGCTGACTAGCACTGCAAATACAGAAAAAGCATCACAGATGTTAAATGAGGAGCTATAAATTAAATTATGCTTGTCTGTCCAGTACCTGTGAAACACGATCATTCTAAAGGAAATACAGACAAAAAAGCTGTACAGGACACTGGGAGAAATGTACACGTTGGCCACCTAAAATATATTTTTTTAGAAGTACAGATAATAATTTCCCCAATAATTGAAGTAATTAGCAAACAGTTAATATTTACAGACATTCTATCCATCACAGCAGACTGACAGATACAATTGCATGCTACACAGAAGCATTCAGCTGAGTTCTGCACTGGAAAAAGCCACCCAATGCGACACCAGAATTTAAGAATTTCTCATCAATTTTCTGATTTAAAAACTCCAAAGTGAGGCATGCCTTTATCATGAGCACTCTTAATGGCCTGTCCTGCCAGTGTGTGCCAGGCTTTGCTTTGCCAGTAATAACTGATAGGAAACTCTCTAACCTAAAATGAGGATTTGCTTGGTGATCCTTCAGCTTTTAAGAAAACTACTAATGAGTCTCTCATCACCCATTAGAACTTAAGTAATCCGGGATATAAAGAATGAAGATGCATTAAAAAAAAAAAAAAAAAAAAATAGACAAACAAGCCCTCAAACACCTTTCATCCAACTGGCAGAGTTTATAGCAAAAACCAGGGTCACCCAAAATGGTGGGCAGCTTGAGAAGAATTTTGTTATTCTCTGTTCCCTACACTAAACAAGAAGAAACTCTTACAGAATATGTAAATAAAAACCAAACAGCCCTACACACATTACGGTGATAATCAAGTATTCATCTGAACAGGGATCTAAAAGGTCACATTTTACATTTAATTTGTAAATGTGAGGAAGCAAACACATTTTAAATGGAAACAGGAAAGCAAAGCAGCCCTGACAAATGAGGACAGGGGCAACATTGCTGTGCTACAGAGTAACAACTTCACCATTCTGAGACTTCTCCCACTCTTTGCTTTAAATGTTTCAGCGTTTAAGAATTCATTTCAACACTGGTTTTTGGCACTTCATGCCCATTTCAGCTAGAAACTGTGTTACAGCAATTGAGACACCATTCACTTGTGCCTCAGTTACGTCCCTTCTACACAACGGCTTCAGTTTTATTTCCTGGAAAAAAATCTGAGTTTCTGAGTGCAGTTCTCTAAGACACAACACAAAGATTTCTTGTTAAGGAAAAACCATCAATGAGCAGATTCAAATGGCACAGCGGAGAAGACAACTGTCACAAAGCAAGCATTGAAACAAGCACTTACATTCAGATAAACACACAGAGTACAGGAATAAAGGACAGCTCACAGAAAGTTTTTGGAATATATGCCTGCATTTCCGGGAATCATTGACTCACTAGGCAAAGTCAAAGCTCAAGAACTGAGAATCAATATTACTGTATGATTATAAATATATCTGGCCTGTGTCATCACTACCCAGACATAAAACACAAGCATAAGAAAACTGAGTGTTAAACAGCAAGAAGCCCATCTTCTCTTGGAGATTATTTATAATATTCCTATGTAATACTACAGCCAGTGGCTTAACTACACATTTGGACTTGACAGCTTTTTATACACCAGAAATGGGTTCTGAAACCTGAGTGTGCAGCAGCTTCCAGTTTCTTGCTGCTTCTCCAGATTACTATTACTACAGATTCCCTATTAATAAAAATCCATACCTACTTAGAATGCACTTTTATACCCCTAGTAGGGGCAGGAAATTATTAGCCCTTGCTACTAATTGCCAAAATGGTCCTCCACATGAAAATTGGTGCACTCTCACTTTGCAAAGACAGCAGGTCCCTTCCCTAAGGTAACAGGCAAGTAATTGAACTGTGGGAGATAACTGGACAGACACCAGGCACTGAACTGCCTGAGCTGCTCCTGCCTCAGCTCTGAACTCACATCCACCGGCAGCAGAGCCTTTAAAACCCTCCAGCTGAGGTCACAGCAGCACGTTCTGGCCACCAGCTCAGGCTCACTGAAAATTGCATGAAAGGAGAATAAGGCAACTTAGCAGCAACTGAGATCATCACAATACACATTTGATTGTGTTCAGAACTGGAGATTTATTTTTACCACCCTCTCAGTAATTCTGTTAAATTACAGTATCACAAGCTTCAGACACCTATTTTTGCAAGAGAACAAAGCTTTTTTACATTACATCATGCCTGAATCTATCCCAGGTACTTCACTTGGTATCAAAGCTGGATAAATCTCCAGTGAGCAGCCTGGCCACATATGGTTAAATGTCTCACAAGCAAGAGCATCATCATCATAAAAATACATCATCACCATTTAATCGTTCTCATCTGCCTGATGGAATTCCTGCTTTGCTTTGGCTCCATGTAAAGCAGCAGCCTTGCCTCTGAAAAGCCTGACTTCAGGTATTCTTAAATACTGAGTCACAATTTCACACAGTAATTGTGACATCCAGTGTTCCATTCAGACAGTGAGTAAAAACAATATGTATTATATAAAATACTTTTAAGAAGCGTCACAACATACCAGAATGTATTGCAGCTCTGATCTTAAATTAAATTTTATCTTTTTACTATTTTAGAAACTCTTCACTTTATGTTGTACTTGGCTCCTTAGAAAAGCAACCTTTCAAAAAAAACTTAGCAAGACTATTTGCATATTATCTAGCAGGTGAATTGTATATATTTCAATCACATACAGAAATGTCTCTCACCAAAATCTAGAGCTGCAACAAATATATTGAATAGAAAAACTAGATATCTTAAAAATAAAATCTTAAGCCGGTGCCATGCTTTGGGTTTGTGATATGTATTTCCTTCTATACATGACAGTTCTCCCTCTTTCCATATTCGCTACCTTAAAAGAGAGCCTAACATAAGTGATAAAGTAAGATGGTAAGTGTCATACAAATGTCAGTCAAATTTGGCATGAAAAACTAATATACTACAGAGCTATGAAAAGGCTTAGTAAAAATCCTGGCATAATTAATAGGTTTCTCTCAGTTCTTGGCAATTCAAGTCCTACCACAGAAATGGATGAAGAATCTTATTTTACAATCAACAACCTAAAATATCTGGCAATGATACCACAAATAATTTTTCTCATATCCAAAGTCACAACACACTGCAGTCCAGTTCCTTAAAAATATATATATATAAAATAATAAATATATATATAAAAAATAATAAATATATATTTAAAAAAAAAATTTTAAAATCCAGGATTGTAGACAAAAAGTATCCTAAAAGACAGATTCCCAGCTATGATTGTAAGTTTTGATCTCTATTTTGGATCTTTAATTTCAGCTGATTATTTTTCCTTACTTTAAGAAAGATTTAAATGGATAGAATTACAAAAGTTGATTAATGAAACCCAAATTCTCATTCTTTATGATCACACACTTCACAGACTGTGTTGCCTCAGGGATATCCATATCCCAGCCACCACAGGGGCATCATCTTCCCAGGTTTCTCCTACATTTCTTCAGTCTCCCCTACAATGGCTCTTACCTCCCAGCTCCAAAATTCTCTCCTCCTTCTGCAGTATCACCAATCCCCTCTGATGGCAAATACAAGCAGGCTGACTATCTCTAGAAATACAAGAAATGCAAATCTACCTGTATCTCCTCAGCAAGGGTAAGGTAAGGAAGATTAATTTAGGTGTGTCTTTTCTACCTGGACAGTATTTCTTTATTTCTAAATAATATCTCTATTTCTTTATCTCTTTATTTCTAAAACTTGTAGGAATGAAAGGAGTCACTGAAATCTCTGCTCCTCTGTCAATTTAGCTGCAAATGGGCAGTAAGTTAAAGAAGGTACTGACTTAAGAGGCAGAAATTAGTTAAGTCTTCTTTGCTTGGAAAACCATCACATATCTATCAATCACACTCTACATCAAGGCTAGCTCTACACTCTGAATGCCTTAACAGTAAAAACAAACCCTGAAGCCATTCCTGAACAAAGCACTTCCATAAATCTGAATGCAAACAAATACAGGCCAGGTGGCATATCTTCCAGAAGAGTGCTAGACCTGTCATGGCTAAATTAATATTTTACTCTTCTGAATTCTGCCATTGCACTTCTGATTCATTAACACACTTTGCTTCTCCCCTTTCTCTTTCATGCAGGCTAACAATATATTATACAGAGTCATCCTTTGAACCCTTAAGCATCCTTACAGTTTGTTCTGGACCATGTTCACCGCACTCAAATACGAGCATCCTCTTCGGACAGGCCTTAGCAAGTTGTCTGTGACTCTCTGATTCTGCCCCACTGGAGCTGAGAACAACTGAAAATTCTGACTCCTGGCACTTAGACCAAGTGTCCTGGGTTTGCCTTAACTGAGTTTTTGGTGAGGAGGAAAAAGGGTCAGCCAACAGAAGTGACTCCCTGTGACAAACATCACAGCTTCCTTCATAGCTGACAGAACCAATAGCTAGCTGGCTCTGAGCACTGATACACTGCTAAGCCAGTTAGAGAAGCTGGACACACCTCCATGAATCATAGTTAAGAATTAAAAAAACCATGGAAAGCTCTCTCTTACTTCTTGCTTTCCACAGAAGAGAGAAGGTCCCACCGAGACCCGACGAGGCAAGATTAACCTTTTCAGCACTGAAAAATTCCATTTGAGAACAAATAACTCTGTGGATGCCAATCTTCTCCTGAGTCAAAGAAAAGAAAAGGTGAAGGCACATGAAGAAAACAACAGCGCAACGTCAAGGTCAGGGAAGAAGGAGGGGCCAAAGCCCAGAGGAAAGGAGAGGAGATGCTCTGGTTTTGGAGCTGAAAACCTTTCAAAGCCAAGGTGAGAATATAATACACCAGACTATTTCTCTGTAATTCATAAAGAGCACGGGGGGATGCAGCACTTATCCACAGCTCAGAAGAGAACTGGAGAACACAGACGTTGAAAGAAGCTGTGATCTGACTTGAACAGAGAGAGAGAACCTTTGTTTCCAGAGACGGAAGAAGATAACGTTTGCTTTCAGAGATAGAAGAGAACCTTTGCTCTACACTAGAACAGCTCATCCGTAAGAATTTGCACCCCATAAGCCAGTGACCCACAGAGGCAGTTGTGAGAAGACTGCCAAAACATGGGAGGGACGTCACAATTGCAGATTTCCGGGCAGGCTGCTGTTCATGAAAATTAAAACCACAAGAAACTCTTTCCTGTGGCATGTTAGGAGACACTCCTCTCCCTAAGCAAACTGAAGAAAGATTTATTTTTAGAAGTGGTAAACTGACTCAAAATCCCAGGTTTTGTTTCTTTACGCTGTCAACAGGAAATAGAAAGAGGCTGGGGGGATGACAGATGTTCTAAAGGTTTATTTCAGTTCTTACCATTCTCTTTTTAATTCTGTTAATAAAGTTTTCTTTACAGTTTTAAAGTTTTGAGCCTGTTTTGCCCCTAAAGCATTTTCTCCTAATCCTTATCTCAGCCTCATGAGCTTTAGTTTAACTGGTTATTTTCCCCTCCTCTGCTCCAGTTACAGCAGAGGAAGATGAGCAGATGATTTTCGTGAGTGCACTGGCGTTTGGCCAGCGGTCAACCACTGCACAGCTGCTTCATTCCTTTCTGGGTACACCTGTGCCAGGAAGCCACAAACTACACAGCTGTAAAAACCAGGCCTTGTTGTGAGTTCTTTTCCTAGATATAAAAACCCACATGAACAAACAATAGCCTCTGTCAACCCAATTAGATCAGTGCTGTGACTGCTTGCACATTAAACTGTAATGTTAAAAGCCAGCCTTCTCTCAAAGTATTTCAGAAGAGACACCAAGAGTCCAGTGTGTTCACTGGATCTTTGATGGCCTGTGGCAGTAAGACAGGAACTGGAACTAGCTGCGGATCAGAAGGCACCTGGGATCTCAGGGCACGGATTTAACCAATTCTAGAGCAACTCCAGCAGAAGCTGTACCACCACAATGGCCTGGTTTGGATGAAAAGCAGGGTAACTATCACAAAAGATGAGTGCTGGAGGTGGTAAAAAGATGACCCCTCCATTTTTTTGAACATACCACTGCAGACAACCAATAACATTTTATTTCTCTGTGAAAATGACTGTTTCCAAAAAAATTACCTGATATTTACTGATAGACAAGTCTAAAAACCACGATCGGTTGGACAAGCAGAAAGATTCATTCACCCATCATGAATTAAATCTTAGAATCAGGTGTGTGATGCAATAAACAACTTTTAGCAACTCACTGAAATTTCACTGGATGCATTTGCATCAATACTTAATGACAATATGTGAACTTCAGAAAAAATTCTTTACTTGCACAAAAATTCTTTACAGCTGGGATGCTTGGCTGATACGGCCCGATACAACCCATCTGGTCACCTTCTCCTTTACAATAACTGTGGTCCTTTCCCAAAATCTTTTCTCAGCTCCATGACTGCCTTGGTCAGCTTCTCTCAGCTTTCTTCCATGGGAAGGGTTCACCTGCACGAGGCTGCACAATGTTACATCAAAGAAAAGCAGTGCACACACTCCAACTGCTACTGCAAGAGCTTCCTATACCTGCCCACAGGTCACAACTGAGCCAAAACGCTGAATTAGGATTTTGCTTTTTTTCCTACTAGTCGAGAGAAATTAATTTCTTTTATACTCTGGTCTGTAAAACTAGCTTGTCACAAGAGAGTAAATGAACCCTCTTGCTTAATTACTAATTAGGTGCTAGTATAACTTTGTATCTGAAAACAATTTGTTGTACAGTATGCTCTAATCAGCTACTTACTTCAGATCTTGCAGAAGGTCCTTTGCATTAAGCATTGTTATTAAAGAGGTCGTGGCTGCTGGAATAATGATTATGGGAGTTCGAGATCCTGTAGAGATAATAAAGTTAGATTTGCCTGAAGGGGGTCTTTTGTTGTGTTCTGGTTGTTGTTTCCTCCCCTCCCCCCTTCTTTTATTAAAGGAACTGTACATAACAAAACTCTTGCTTAAAAGGCCCCAAACATGAAAAAATAGTCAAGGAAAATAGTAGTAAAGCTTTTCCAAAGTCAAGGTTTTCATTCACCAAAAAGGCAGATCCCTGTCATGTGTGGGACTCATATTTAGCAAAACAGAATGCTATTATGCTATACAGAATACATGCTATATATTCCACTGCTCACTTACACTGCTGCTTATAGTGTCAGAAAAAAAAAAAAAAAAAGGAAAAGTGGGCACAATTCGCACAAAAATGAAAAGGATCATGTAACTAAAATTGACTCACCTTTTTTCTGGTTTGGAGGTGGTCTTGCTTGAGAAACTGAGAAAAAAAAAGAGCAGAATGACTAGGACATAAATCTAAATGTCATTGCAAGGCATCTGTTTAATTGCGGTACTGAATAGGGAGGAGTCACAACACAGCCATTAGATCATTTTTACAGATGCAAGGCACTAAGATGAAGAAGGCATTTATAATTTGGGTTTGAGTATTCAGAAAACAAACATCTTTTGACCAGCTGAAGCCGATGTTAGGAGAGTTGAGTCAATCTCTCCCTGCTTTACTAAGGCTACTCATCCCCCCTCCATCCTCTAAAAAAGGCCAGGACTGATACCATGAAGAAAAATTTCCAACAACCTTGAAAAAAGCTGCTTGTACACCTTCAGTTCAGTAGTGCTTAACCAACAGGAAAACCTTCACAACAAACTGATCTCTACACCTCACCTTTTCATTAGTAGTTATTATTGCACATGACATCCATGGGATTTAGCTATCCTGAACATGTATAGAACTTTCAATAATCAAAACCTGAATTTCAGGCTTACTGAGGTCAATTTTGGATTGCTGCATGAGTTACATGAGGTCTTCAGGAGCCAGAAACAGTCAAGCTTGGCACTCAAGGGGAAAACCACCCAAACAACTGAAAAAAGAAAAGAAACAACCCACCCCCAAACAAAATTACCCTCAACCACCAAAGAAACCCACAAAATCACTGTTGGACTGGTAGAAACCAAAGAACTGCCCCTCACCTCCCCCGTAAAATGTTTCTCCTTCAGTCTTCCAAGGTGTAACCACCTCAGTACAGGAGACACTGCATTCCAAGAGTGGAAAGGGATCTTCACTTTGGTGCTAACACTGACCTACCTGGCTTCTCCAAATAAACATTTTTTAGTTCAGCTTTCAGGAGCCCTAACTTTAGGAGAGAAGTGTAGCACTTGATAATCATCATCATCCATGTTTATCCTAATTCAGAAAATGGTGAGTAGTAGAGAGATTGGTGCAGACCAACTCAAGTCTCAACTGCTACTGTGCATGACAAATTTCATTAATTGACTTCCAATTGCTTAGCAGCAACTTGCTCATGTTTATTTATGACCAACTGTTTCAGAAACTTCCTAGAACAGTATAAATATTCACAGCACATACTTGCCATTGTTGAAATATTGAGACCATATCCTTAATTATCTTTTCCTGACACTGTCAAATGCACAGATATAATTGGCAATGCTATATTGAACTACATGCACTTTACCTACCCAGTGATTTTTAATTTTTTTTTTTTTTTTTTTTAAATCTAGGTATATCTTTAAAGTAAAAATGTTCTTGAAATTATGGGCAGAGCCAGATGTCTTAAGACAAAAAACAACAAAACAAAAAGGAGGGGGAGGAGAATAAGCATCTGTAATAAATTTAATAGCTGTACAAAGACAGGTTAGGAGAAGAAGTTGGTGATGCAAAATGGTGCCAGAAAATATAATTTAAGAGTGCATCTCAAGTATTTTCTTCAAATCACTACTGTACAACAGCTTAGCCTAATTTAACTAATGATTCCTCTGTGCAAAGCAGCATCCTCCTGGAAACAGCAGGTTTTAGTTGCTCTGACTGCTAAGAATAGAACAGCTGAATTCTTAAAATATCCAAATATCAAAATGCAAAAATATCCTAGAACAGAAAGAAAGAGAAACCTCTTCTGACTACACCTGTCTTCTTTATTCTCTCTTCAATTTCCACTACAGGGACAAGATAATGGATGGGGCTGGCCTTAGAGCAGGACAGTATCAGTATCACCTACATAATGTACAAACCCCACACAGCAGGCGGGAAATGCCCAGGAGGTCCCAGCCAGCAGCAGGGACTGTGACAACGCAGTCACATTTCCCTTCTTGCCACTTCTACCCTTTTCATACTGCTGTCTGTCAACTCCATCTGCATTAGGATGCTTAACGGGGCTAGTGAGATAAGTATGACAGGCAGTGTGACCTTTCCAGTTCCAAAATAACCAAACAGAAGAATCTGTGCACAACAGCATTTAGGCATGCTGAGAACATTCAATATTAGAATGGATTTTGGGGGAAGAAGCAGCTTTACAATATTAAGTCTTAGCATTAAATCCTGCAAACAAATCTCAAGGAATTAGCGAGGCACACATTGAAAGCATTTAGAATCTCAACAAGGATATACAGTGTTCCAGCAGTACTTCTAGAAAAAGTATATTCATTTTAACTGGTAGCTTTGTTTCCAAGCCCCTTAGAATGTCCCCAGGACCTTCATAACATCATGTTGTCCTGAAATAGCACCTTTCACTTGAGACCTTCTTCCACCAAACCGTTAAACCCTCAAAGTATGTAAACCAGGGGCAAAACTGCACATCAGTTTGCAAACACTGTCCCTCTCATGTTCTGGTCTTACGGGCTTCTAAAAACTCATCCTAAGGGTTTCTTATTTAAACAAAGTACACTTATCATCCCACCACTGAATCAAAAATCGAGATTCAACCTGACAGACAAATGGACTTGGTAGCCAAAATCTACTAAATGGGAACTAAAATCCCAGCTGAGGATTTCAGCCCCATTACAAACACCTTAGGTGCTAAGAAGTGTGAAGAAGTAATGATAACGCATTCAGAGAACTACTTATTTCTGATATATTAAACCTAGAAGTAATAATATACCTCTTTTTGAGATAAGCTATTCTGTTTAAGTTGTTTATCCCTGGAGTATCAGCCAGCTCTTGTTAGATATTTGAGTGGGAATTCTGTGAAATTTTAATTGGTGACATACCAAGCCCACAACCAAGAAGTTTGTGACTTTTGAATTTCAGCAGTGCGTCTTTTCAATGGGCTAACTCGGCAACACACTGAACAGGATGACCCCAAGTCCCATGGTACAACATTAAACAAAAGGCTCTGGGTTTATTTCCCAATATATGGCCAGTTAAAAGCCAAAAATAAATGACCCATGCTTCATTCTTGAGCTATCTAGAGTTTTAAATAGCACTTCTTTGAAACCCAGGCATGTGTGGGACAGAAGCACACGTGGCAGTGGCCACCTTACCTGGTCGTGGCACAGGCTGTGCTGCCGGAGTTTGTGTTTTTCGAGCAGATGCACCTTCCTTTGAAAAGACAGAAGAGGCAACGTTAGCAGCTGACCTTCGTGTCAGGTACACGAATTTTTCAAATGAACACAGAGGTACAGAAAATATCATGATAATGAGAGCAGTATGTTCCCACTAAAGAGATGGAAGGAAATAGAGAAAATATTCCAAACTCTTTATAGAACCTTTAAGTTTAGGGAGACAGACAATCTCAAACTTCTACAGCCTTACATTTTAACCAATCATAAACTTTGTCTACTATACATTCAAAGAAACCTTTCCTATTTATAGTAGTGTTTCGTTTTATCTACTGTCACTTTCACCAAGGGTTAATAATATAATTATAAGCAATTGGCTGTAGAGATTTCCAAATAAGATCTGCTTATGCTTCGGATGGAAAACCAGGACCAAGAAATTGCAATGCATTCCTGACTTGAGGAGTTTTAGTGCCCAGGAATAGCACTCTCATGATAATTAGTTCTGCTCATGCCTTATCCAATTACCTTAATGTAACGCACAAAAGACCTGCACTACTGTTTATGCTTGTTAACTCCCCAGAGTCAACACAGCACCAAAGAAAACAGTGAGGTCACACATCTGCTTCCAAAGCAACACATTTGCTGCAAGAACAAATTCTGCTCTCAGTTACTGCTGTGAAACCCCACTGAACAGAACACATAGCACCAACATGGTAAAATGCTGCAGTATATTCCAGCCACTTCTATTTGCAGAGTTGACGGGGAAAAAAACCTTTTGAACATGAAACCATGCATTTTATCTGAAAACTACTTAAATTTAAACGCTATATGAGGTTTCCTATGAGCATGAGACACTGAGAAAGGTCAGAGATCCCACTCAGAGAAAAACCTGTTGGAAAGGACTCCAATACAGCATTATCAGACTTCTAGGTCCCTGCATAAGTAACAGCATGTTTTGTAATGCAAAATAAAAGAAAGCTAATGAGAAGGCTCATGTTCCATGATTTAAATAACACTTGGAGGAATTGCTTTTAAGTTTCCACCACGAAAGTTAGAACTCTTTATCTCATGATCTCTGAAGTACAAATAGAAGCTCCCAAACAAGGCCACAGAAAACACAAATTTACCCAAAGCCTCTCCTCCCTGAGCATTGTGAAGCCACCCATGATTAGTTACAATAAGCTGGAGCTGACATTTGGTGCAGTGAGCAGCTTTTGTAACTTTTACAGGCAGCAACCTCCCATTAATCTTTAGTATATGGATTTAACCCTGCACTGCAAGTAATGGGTCCATCCCAAATTTTGCTCTACTCTTTTCTGGTTATTAAAATACCAACATTTATGTAGGGCAGTTGAGTCAGTACCTGTTATTTTAAGACTCACTTTTATAGCAGCAGAAGAAAGGTATTTTTGACAATGTCCTTTCACAATAATTACTCAGAAAATTATAAAAATGAAAATACCACCACACTCTAGAGGAAGAGCAGCAGGAAAGGCTGACTACCTTCGAGACAAGCCTTGCAACTGAGAAACAGCATCTTCCTTTTTACTTCCACTTTGCAAGAAAGCAAAAATAAAACATTTTGCACCTCTTTCTGTAGAAAGATACCGTGTTCTGTGTCAAAAGAATGATTCTGTGCTGTGCTAGCTACTCATTTTGAAGAAACCAAGAATTCTCTCATAACACTTCCTTAAATTCACAGTACTTGATGAAATGTAAAGAAAATTATCAAGCTAAAGCAACATCAACTCCTGCAATGCCAAGTTTCAAGTTTCTAACTTCAGTTCAGATGCATAATCATTACTGTGTGCTGTCCCACACCTTCATTCCTCCCTCCACCCCTACGGAATGAGCAGTGCAGCACTGCTGCCTCCTCTGCCACTCATGCAGTGCTTCCCATGTCTCAAACACACCCTGCAGTGAAGGGAGACAGCCAGGAGCTGCTGCAGAGAAACTTGGGAAGAATTAGAACCAAATAAGAACCAAAGCCCACCCAGTGGCTTGAGCCTAATGAAGTAACTGGTAAATTATCTGTCTGGGAGTTCTTTACACTTTCCTCTGAATTGCCTGCCCTACAGTGATTTATAGGAAACTTAGTGCAGGAGCCTAAAACAAAAAAGGAAGGCTTTGAGAACATGGCAACTGAAAGAAACAAAACATCCCCCCCCCCCCGCCCAAACCAACAACAAAGTACAGGGAAAAAAAAATCCCATAAAATCACATAGTAATAGTAGGAAACAAATTCATTTAAATGAGTAAATACCACTTCCATGCCTATGACCATTCTATTTGTAAGACCAAATTCTGCAAATCAATAAACTATGAGTCACAGCTTTTAGTTGTATAAATTGGTACCTTAGACTATGATAATCTCAGGAATGAATCTCCCTCAGCTCACAACTCCTGATATTGAGGTATTCTCAAAGCTCAGCTGTCACCTGACTGAAGGTGTACCATCAATCCTTTGGAGGTGATTTACACTCCTCTTTTTACAATTTTCAGTGATCTAACCACTACCTCCTATTCTGTAAAAGCTGCAGCCAGTGTAGCAAAAGAAACTCTGATCAATATTTCACCCCCACATTTCTCAGAAGATTTGTAAGGAGAAATGTATACTAGTAAGGTGAGCAAAAGAACACAAGTACAGAGCTGTGACGGTTGACAGGACCTGCAAGAAAAAGGAGAGGAAAACCTGGTGTCAGTAAGGAAGTCAGTATCAGGATAATTTTGTTAGTATTTTCCTCTGTCCTAAGTTTGGATTTAAAATTAATGCTTTGCAAAAGCATTCAGATAGAGATATAAGCTTTTCCTATGACAACAAACTGATTTAAGCCAAGCTCTGTTCTTAAGGCAGGCATAACCATAGAGTATGCAACTCTGTAGCTGCTTCATCCGACTACACCAAGGAGGTGCTGTGGTGATTTGTGACCTCAGCTACTCAGAGGCAACTCCTTGTTTGCACACTCTCAGTCCCTGTAAAGGCCAGAGTTATTTCGCACTGAGCACACAGGAGGATATTTCAAATCTTCTCATGTGAAATTTTTAACCTAAAAGTTACTGTTAAGTAACCAGCACGCTGCAAATTCAAATTCCAGCCAAGGGAGCTTTTGTTCATGCAGCCATGCCCTAAGCATCACAAGCAGCAGAAATCATTGTTTAGCTATTTAAAGAACATTCATTTCCTCAAAATTTCTGAATACTTAGACAGTTTTGCTGAAAATGACATACCTAATTCTCATGCCTAAGTTGTTTGACGCTGTTAAGGAGTATATTATGAATATTCATAAGTTGAAACTAATCTAGTAACAAAACCATGTAATTTGAAAAATACAAATCTTTAAGACAACCACTTAACTTTTCTTTTAATCAAAAACATATTACTTGCTTTACTTCTGCTAATTTACCATAGAAGGTTATATATATAGTTTACTTATGATTTACATTTTAACCATTCAGAAGCAACAACCTGACAGGAATGTAACCAGCTCCACACTCTCCTGAGCCTCACTGCCTCATTCCCCTAGAGTGCTGGATCTGCTTCTCTGTGGGACTCATTTCAGTGCCCGTGCTCCCTGTCATTTTAGACATTTGAAATATCTCTGTCAACAATGGTTTTGTGTTCAGTGTATTCCTCCTGCTATTTGTTGTACCTAAACACCTGAGAATACTGGGTTGACAAACCCTTGCCTGAGTGGAAAACAGCTCAGTATATGCGCTCAGTACAGCTACGGTTGCCTTTAAGTTTCTTAAGAGTGGGTGTTGGGCGGTTGTTTGTCTGTTTGTTTCCTTTTAGACACCTTTTAAAACCTTTTGGAGTGTTTTTTGACTTTTCTAAAAATAATAACTTTTTAAAACAGTGATTATCTGTATTAATTAACAAAAATGACCCATTACCTGACCGATTCATCAGGACCCAACTGTTATTTTCCTGTATTTTAGAAACTTAATGCTTTTCTTAACGTCCAGTTAGGTTATCTTCATTTCCCAACTGGAATGAGAAATTGCCTGAACAATAACTCCTGCTACACTTTAGAAATTAAACCATCCTGTTTAAAACCAAATTATCAAAGATATCTTATGGCAGCTTCACAGGTTCAAATGATGGAAGGAAAAACTATTTCATTGCATAGTTCCTTTCCCAAGTGGTTTCTATGTAGAGATTGATAGAGTCTGGAGTATTTTGACCTTTAAAAAAAAACATTAGGAGCAAAGGACAGAGTTGACAATTGGATGCCATCTTGTGGCTTCAATTTGGTAAATTTAATTACTAACTTCTTCCTTAATAATATTTAAATTAATCCCAGAATTTCACCCAAAAAACTGAAAATTATTGGGTAGCTTGCATGCTCCTGCCCAGAAGCAGAAGCAAAAAGTAACATTTGACTCTGCAAGAAGTGTTAGCAACTGCCTGCATGTAAAACACGGAGCAGCTTCCAGCTTCACCAGCCGTGACAGAATTCGCCCAAAGACAGCTCTATTTGTCAAGAGGAACACAGTAAAACTCGGATTCAAAAGAGAAAGAAAATAAGCACAAGTGGATGAAAAGCTTGTAAAATTTATCTTTAAGAACAGACTTCAATATATCTATTCAATTTAGAATACAAGAGACTGTAAAAACTGACTTTAATTACCAGCAACTCTATTATCATTTCCTGACTTAAGGTACTGAACCTTTGAAAATTTTAGCAAAGCCAGCCTAAAGAACTATGAAAAAACCTAAAACAGCTGCATAGTTTAAAAGAATACGACTTTTCCGTAAATTAAATATTGCATATATCAATGTATGAACAAACAGCCCAAACAAAGGGTTGACTTCAAAGCAGGTATCTAAAATCTGGTCCAAATGCCCTACTTGAAGCCTGATAGAAACATCTATTTCATATAAATTGGATTCTGAAAACACAGAGCTTTGTTCAAAAAATTTAAAGCCCCTAAAAGCCTTGGAAAAAAACCCAAGCCTTTCAGAGTCACGTAAAATAATCCATATCAGTGGCTCTGCCTCTGCAGCCTTCCCAATAATTCTTTGACTTCTGTTTGCAATGAGAAAATTTTAGTAATATTTTAACTAGTGTTTCACAAAGTCATTTTATTCATACATTAAACTGGTATTGTTTATTTTCATACTTCTATGCACACGCAAATCTGCATGCAGTCCCCCAAGACATACTTAAATAATAAATTGCAAGCTTTTAACTGGCTTCCTAATTTTAAATTATACAGTAAAAAAAGAGAACTTGATAACAGGATCTAACTATTGTGCAAATACTTCTATTATTATAGTCATTTTCATTTCCATTGTTTGCAATATTAATGAAAAGGTCATTCCTATTGTTTATGTTGTTTCAACCTCCTTATTTCCTGGAAGGGAGAGTGGGAGTTTAAGCAGAATTAAAGAAACTCTTGCAGAACAAATTTTAACAGAAGTTTACCAGTATTTATCAAAGGACTCCCATACCAACTACCTAAAGAAAATAACAACATAGATAAAAAATATATGGAACATGCTTATTACAAAACAGAAAACTCATCATAGAATAATTAAATCTGGAAAAGACCTTCAAGCTCATTGAGTCCAACCTTTAATGTATTATATTAAAATGTACTGTAATGAAGATCACGTTTTATCTGACATAGAAAGCTTCCAATCCTGAAATTCAGTTTCATGCCAGAAAATTCAATGTCAAATCTTACAAAGGTAACAGAAGCCTCATCATAGTTTTCCAAACATTGAAGTACATATTTCACAAGAGTAAGGAAATCAGAATGAGCACAGCACTACAGGGATGCAGGAGAGGTTGGAAAGGAGAGAGTGGCACAACTAAAACTCTGCTGGTGCCACCCAGGGACTACCCAAACTTAAACACTAACATTTGTTGTACCACACCGTCCCAATTAAACTTTCACTTACAAATCAGGTCCTTTATTAATGCATCACAGAATGAAAACTGACAAGATTATTCAAATTCAGAAACCCTGACACTGTTAAACATCATAAACAGAACTGGTGGGTGTTTTCAGTACCAGGTTAGACCTGGCAATGAGTGTCATTGAATGAAAAATGTTCCCTGCAACTTCTTGTTCATTACCAGGTTAAAAGAAATTCGCTTTAAACGTGACTGAATTACCTGCACTGCTTATTGATATCTCAGGAATTATTCTGGTTCTGCAAAAAAAGCAAACCAGATCACAACTGAATCTAAAAGAAAACTGTAGTCACTAGTGAGCAACTAGGGACAAAAAAGCGTATTAAAAAGCTGCAATAGTAACAATAACAGAAATAATTGGAGAAACTTTTGAAAATAATTAATCAAAGCCACAACGATTGAGATGCTTTAAAACCATTACCCCCAAAGTTAAGCTGATGGATATAGCTGGACTACAGCTGCACTGATGATTTGGCTCAACAGACACCAGCTCGACATAAACAAGTCCCCGGACACGATAACGACGGGTCGGATTTAAACCCAGACAGAGAACCTCAGCCAACCCCAGTGAGGCACAGACACACCCAGATCAGTGCCCAGTGAGCTGGGCAGAGTTGAGACCCTTGCCCAGTCGTGTCTGTAAGCGCAGGAAATTTGAAAGCCCTACAAAAGGAGCTGCTGGACAATAAACGTGACTAGTTGGTGCAGGAAGTCAGGGTGGTAATGTCACATCCCTGTCGCATCTCCCACTCCACAGCAACATTAAACTATCTAACCCCTCTGAAGAGTCCTCTCAGAAGTGTGCCAGAGCTCCTCCCACCTTTATTGCACAGAATATCTGTAAAATTAAGAACTTGGTCTTGAATTTACGTCAGGCACATAAACTCAAATTGTTGCTATAGATATAGCAATTTTTGAGCCGAAGAGGGATGTTGGTGATGAAGATTAAACATGTAAGCACTTCCATTTTCCTGGGGATAAGATGTTTTCATCAAAAACAACAACAACTAATCCTGAGAATGCCAGAGGACTTGTTTGTTTGTTTGAAAAATAAAGGCTTGTCTATACCTACCTATGTTCATTTTAATGACTCATTTCCTTGAACTGACTGAAAAGACAAAGGCGGTTTCCACTAAAACATTATTTTTGCTTAGAATTCTTTCACTTTGGGTTAGTTATCTAAGCCAGCCTAACAATATTACTTGGCAGCCAGGAAGGGTTTTGAGAAGCGCAGTTTGAGTATTAAGGGATTGTTTCATCCTTCTCGAAAGCCAGGTGTAAAGGTTTCTATCCTACTGGTTTTCTGCGTGCCACAATCAGCCCAGGACACGTCCAGAACTGGATTTTGGATTCCCAGAACTGGAATTTGTATCTAATTGTATATTTACTGCAATTGGCTCATGTTTGATTCTCTAATTTACAACTTCACATATTCATAACTGTCTAGTTGCAATAGTGCCTCTGAGGACAGGGACTACTCACTCACAGGAAGTGGTTTTTATCAGAAATATCACAGAATATGGGGCTCAAGCAATCCATTTGCACAACAGCACAACTGGTGTGCAAATTCCAAACATATAGAGCAGCACTGTTGCTTTTGTGTTCAGATGCAGCTTTGGAAATTGAATTCAAGGGAACAGTCACATTTACATTACAGCAAATGCTGATCAGGACAGAGCAGCAGGAAGATCCCACTTAGAGCAATACATGAGCAGAGGTCTATGTGACCTCAGAAAAGTTCCTTTGCAACTTCTGGAAAGACTCATGAAATGCTTTGTGTGAGAAGAATATTTTTCAAAGCTCTGCAGGCGCCTAAACGAATACAGATGTATCCTTGACTTCTGTACGAACATTTCTCCAAAAAAAAAAAACCAACCCAAAATGAACCAAGACCCAAGTAACTGATTAACTTTGTGGGATGCTGTCAAACATGTCAATGAAACAGAAAATGCTGAAGTGCTTTCCAGCCTTCCCCTGCTTATACTGACTCCTATTGCTACAACACAGGGCATGCTGGATTAGAATTCTAATATGCAGGCAGCTATTAAAGACCTTGGGTTATTTCATGATTGCTTGTTCAACAAATTTATCCAGCACCAGTTGTTCCCAGTTGTACCTCACCCTGATGTGATCTTCTCCTTTCTATTCACTGAAAATAGTTTTAATATGATTCTTCTGTACCTCACCAGCTTTAGCAATCCCAGAACCACGCTTATATATTGTATTATGTTACAAGAAAACACAGTTTTCATGGGTGGTCATGGGCAGAGGGATGAAAGCAATTTTCCAAGTAATCACCCAGCAAGAATTAAAATATCTGGGTAAAATCCGGAAACTGAATTCCTTGAGGAGCCAATGTGCAAAGCTGAACAGCAGAGTAATGAACTCCAAGTTGTTTGTGTTGCCTAGAAAAAACACTGCTGAGTTCAAATATGTGTTTTTCAGGATCAAAAGCTTTAGCTGCAGCTATAAAAAATTGTAACAAACAAGCCAAGAGATGAGGGCTTGAGTGGATGTGGGCATTCAAGGGACTGTAACCACTTGGGTATGGAAAGGGCTATTTTGAACTTCCACTAGCCAGAAAAATGGCTAAAAAATGTTAAGATTGCAGGGTGCCAGAGTTCCTGGAAGAACAACAGCTCATCTGCTATGCAAATTCAGCTGAAAGAGCAAAGATTCTTCTTTCTAAACCTCAAAAGGTGATGATTGTGAGATCTGCTGTAACTGTAATAAGCTGCTGGTAATACTGAACCACACGCCTGCAGTCAGCTGAGTAATGCTGGTCATGAAACTTGTGCTACCTCAGATTTTCTTCTCAACTCTTCTTGTACTTCTGTGACTTTTACACAAGCCCACCCCAAGAGGTTCTTGTGGGATGCCCACTGCTTCAATGGCTACAGCAAAGTAACAGAACAGTACGTACGGGCGAAAAAGGAAAAAATAAGTGCATTTATAGAAATTATCTATGTCATTTGCTAACAGAGTAGTGAAACTCTAGCATGATATTGGTTAAAGCCCTCAGATCAACAAACTCTCTTGTTTAGACAGAGCAGCACCACTGTTTGTGGTGCTGGTGATAAAACTATTGACAAGATACTGAGACACAAGAGGGATCTGTACGACATGAGACAAGCAGGTTAGAAATAGAGCAGTAATTCTCTGCAAAAATTTCTGAGTTTTAGTCCAGCACAAAAGTATTAAGATTTCTGGACTTGCACATGCTGCAGTTATCCACACCCTGTAATTCCACCAGACAGGGAAAACTGGGTATTTTAATCTGCTTACAAGATAACCAGAATTCTGTTTCTGAACATTTGTCCTGCCCCAGCTGCCTCAGTTCACAAGTTCAGTTTTAGTTGTCATATGGGGAAAAAAAAGTTTAAATTAACCAAAGTAACACCACAATTCACAGACACACCCCCCGCCCCCAGATCCTGTCCCGCTCTTACTCTACAGATTTTATTGCTTTAACTCATTAAAAAAAAAAAAAAAAAAAAAAAAAAACCACAGATTGAAAGGAAGAAAATATGTTGTCCACCATGGAGACAAAGTGAATCAAATCAGGATGCAAGCAGAGTTTTCTTGAGGACAGGTGTGAACAGACTTTTTTGTTTTATACCATTGTAGCCAAGCACCCCTGATCATAGTAGCAGCAAAAGGTATCACTTCTCCTTGGCAAGAACACAATTTGGTCATTTCCCCTATTCGCAGATACTGAACTTCAGCTTTGCATTTACAGCTTGTACAGCTGGAAGAGCCCCGGTGAAATGTTTGTCAAGCACTGCACTTACACCCAGCATATGCAAGGTTAAATGCAGGGAAACTTCAACAAAAGCTTCAAAGCTCTCTGCACCAAACTCTCCTCCAGCTGGGGCTGGGACTTCTCCCATACTGCCAGCCCAGACTGTGCTCCCCATCTCCTTTCCCCATGTGCAGCCCCAGAACAGCCCTTGTTAACAGGCTGGTAACGTGTTCATAGGAACCCAGCTACGATCAGATTGTACCACAAGAAGCTGAAAAATCTAGCCCCAAACATAAAGTTACTGGTCATGTTGTGAATGAACTTTTATTTCACTAAAAATCCTAAATCAGAGAAACCAGCTGTTGTGAACATACTATTTTACATTTCCAATGTCCAGGCTTGCTATAAGCTGCTCTATGGAAAAGCCTTATTTTGAGAACTATTATGACCAGAGCTGACATTTGATTGCAATGTTTCTTTCTGCCCTATGACTTTACACATTTGCATCAAACAAAAGATGCCAACACAAAGAATACATATCTATTGTTGGATTGAAATATTTATATTCAGATTTCGACAATATAAACACACCCTTGGAGAGATTTCCCCACATTTTAAGACAGGGCATGGAGGCAATTCAGGATTCAAAAGAATATACACAAAAACTTCAAACCTACAAAGTTCCTAAGCAGTGTATGAATAGCACCTCAATCTTAATATTACACTTTAAGAGTAACTTACTTGCAGCTTCCCATAGGTAAGCATGGATATTTAACACAGTAAAACATCATTGGAAAAAAAACTTGTGCTCTTCAGTGTCCTCAAATGGCTGCTTCCACCTAGAGTCAACATCATTAACCTATTTTTCTCAGTACAATATTCTGAAGTCAGCATTTCCAAAATTTGCAGTAATAGCATTCCTCGTAACACCACTCACAGCAGCTCTGACAAAAACTGTCTTCTAGACTACCTTTTCTTTGGCTGCAGGATGTAGAAATTTCATATGCAGCATGATAATCAAACACCCCAAATAAAAATGCAAAGGGTTTGGTGCTGTTGTGTGCCATTTATCACCCTGTCCTCCAGTTCTCTCTGTCTCCAGCTTTCCCTGTGAGATCTATTCCAACATATACTTTTCATTGCAGAACTCTTATTCCAGAAGTCTGTTTTAATTAAAATATTCTTTTATTTACAATTAGGGAGGAGCACACAAATTAGACGAAAACATTCATTATTCCCCCTTCATCATGAAATTTCCACTGAGTGCAACTGGGTAACTACAAAAGGCCTGAAGCTTCCCTCCCGGGGTACACATGCAAACAGATGAAAACAAATTATTTTGCAGGTATCACTACTACAGAGCACAAAATCATACTGCTGTACATGCAGCAGAAAGATCCAAGCAGCCACCTGAACTCAAAATTCTGTATTTCCTCAATTAAGCCTTTACACTTATCCTATAGATTCCAAAATTAAGAAAACAAAACCCAACCTAATAATTCCCCAAACACAACAACAAATTAAAACATTCTGGTTGATACCTGGAGAACAAACAGACAACATACATTAAAGTTTCAGTTGCCTCCATTTCAGCATGTTCTAAAAGCCTGGCTCTTTGCCAAAAGTAATACAGCCTTTGGAGATGGCTGATTTCTTTCTAAAAGAAATCACATAGGGGGACCAAGCAACAGAATCACAATATTAATCATCACCTAACAAAGCCACCTGGGACAGAAAAGCATTCCAGTCACACAACACGGATTCTTAGATTGAGAACAAGCAATAGGAGAATATATACTGTATTTGCATCGCAGCAACAAAGCTTTCTACCTGTGCTCTTCTTGAGAAATAGAGATGTCTAAAGAAGTGTCTTCAAGTTTTTAGCGCTAGCATGGCTTCAACAGGACGTGTGTAATATTGCTGCAATACCACACACCAAAGGGATTGTGCAAAAGGCTGTTGGTACTGGTATCCTGAACAAACATATCATTCATACTCCCCTGCTGGAGCATATAAAAGCTGATGATGTTACATGCCTGTATCAAAAACTAACTGCAGTGGCAATAAATCATGCATTAAGTTAAAACACAGGAAGGCTTCTGGCTGTATCACAAAAGAGGAATTTTTCCATTTGGGCTTCTGCCTCTACTTTCAGCTTCCTTTGGCATTATATCTAAATTCCCCATTATTCTTCTCTCTTTAGTACAGAAGATTAAATTAAGCCTTTTTCAAAGCACTAAGATGACAGCATTCAACTTTAATTTTTTTTTTCATTTTGCACACAATCCATACACTAGATAGACTATCTCCAAACTTCTAAGCATTGCACTAGGAGAACTGGTTTAACACGTGACTCTTCTCAGCTGTATTTTTGGTAGTGCAGAAATGCATTCTCTTAAATAAATAAAGGTCAACTGACAAGGTCTCATGTAGTCTGGGGCCATCCTGTTCCAAGATAAGGACAGGATAAGGGCTCGACAAAACCAACAGATTTTAGGATCTTCCTGTTACGCTGTAACTTTTATACAGGCTTCATCCATTGCTGCAAAAATATAACCCCTGACTAAATGAGCAGATCCAAAAGCGCATCGCAAAACAGGTTCTGAAAGTTTTCAAACGGCTGTGCGCTCTCGCTCTGTACACACACACACACACAAAATTCATCTTTAAGAAACTCCCACTGTGAATAACCACCGGAGATGACAGACTGCCAGCCAGCACATTCACAGGCGAGGTTCACTACAACCATTATTTCTGCTCCTCACGTGTTAGCAACCATCAGTCATCCATGATGATCCTGGGGATTCCACAGTTATTCTGAAGGAAATCTGCCACAAGCAGCAAGACCTCCTCAGCTCTCCTTCAGCCCTCACATCTGTCCTGCTACTCCAAATAGCTGTTTCGCCTTTGAAAAGTCTAATGACAATGATTAAAAAAAAAAAAAAAGTTGTTTTTTGGGTTTTTTTTCCCTACAGCAATGTGTTGCAAAGTAAAATACCCTCAGTTCAGAAAACTGAACATTTAAGTGGCAGGAAATAAAAATGAGCAAACCACAAAGAGCAGACAATGTTTTGGACTAGAGTTAGGCCTTCAATGCCAAGATTTCAATGAGAGACAAAAAAAACAACAGCAAGTGTAACAATATTCCTCTGTTATGACACCCTGGAACTTTCTGTACGTGCTTAGGATGGCTTTACCCGTCACAAACAGATTCAATTTCATAGACACTCATCCAATAACTTCCTTGTCTTCGTCATGTCATGCTCTACTCTTATGAGAAAAACCCCACAACAAAATAGCAGCATCACCTTTTGAGCATGGGCAGCAGAGTCATTTTACTTGTAGCTGATAGTAAGCATACAGACCAGAGACCTCACACTTTTCTGTTTATTCCTGTGCTTCCAAAAAGACGTTCTGAAAATGTAAGAAAAAAATAACTAAACAAAAGTTAATGCCAGACTACATATTTCTTCCTTATTTTGCAGGTTCTGCATTGGCATATTCTTGGGGGAATGAATATGTGCCTAATCTGAAGGAAGAGCAAAAATTCTTATCTCCTCCAACAAAAATTTCTGTCACTGACTAGTGCCTAATTTGAAGAAACACATCTGAAGGCACTACCACTATGAAAGCTGTTCTCAGGAAAACCCCAACTTATTATCACCCTCAGATCTCAACCAGCTGGGATCAGATACGTCCAGGCAGCACATTTGCCATTCGAGACGACGGAGGATGCCTCGGGTTTCACCATCTCCTTAGCTCAGGGCAGCTCTCAGAACCGCTGCTCGCTCCCTTCGCAGGCCAGCAGGCCTCCAGCCACAGCGCTGGCACCGGCCCGGAGCTGCTATTTATAACTCCCGCAGGCACCTCATGGATGCCTCAGCATTGTTCTGCGAGTGAGCAGGCAACTCTGCACAGAGACACCGGAGCGCAGGAGCTCCTGCCACGCGGGACCCAGGGCTGCGCCAGCCTCTTCTGAGCAGGCTGCGGCGTCTATTCCCACGTGGGCCGCATTCCACAAGGCTCAGGAGATTGTGTACATTATCCTGTGCATACACAGAGCTAATTTCACTCTGGCACTGGTCCCAAGCAACCTGCCAGGGAGAGAACAGAGATTCCAGAGAGCGGCCCTAACCCTTTCTGCTGCACCCAGCGTTTCCCACTTCACAGATGTATCTCCTTGCTCACTCCCTTCCTCCGGTGCACCTCAGATAAGTGACATTTAATTACACGGAATAAAAAACCTCCTCCCCTCTTGTCATCAGGCAAACAAAGCATAAGAGCACAGATACTGGCAGATCGTAAGGAAAAATAGCAAAAGAAAAAACAAAGAAAATAGCAAATGTAAATTTTTCACAGTAGGAAAACCTTTTCCTTAGGAGGTGACCTAGATTCTCAAACAAAGGGATTCCCTTTCTGTACAATATCCAGGCCTTATTAAATTAAGAAGGATTTTTTATTCTATTTATCACTTTGCTTGTTTACCTAGAAACCCAATAGAAGGGCTTTTTGTATCTGGCAAAATAAGGAACACCAAGGCAAAGACTAACATGGAGACCCAAAAGTGTGAGGGAAAGGAAAAAAAAAAAACAACCAAACAAAAAAGTGGGTGAGATTTGGTGTCACCAACAGTTCAATCTTTTGATATGCAATGTAAACCATAGTATTTGTACATTGATAAAACAAGCATGCATTAAACAAAACTTACAGAAAAAGCATTTGTAGAAGTCCGAATGTTTGGTTACACAAATCCTCAAGAGAAGACTTCGATGAATCTACAATATCCAACCCATCATCCAAGGTCATGAGATTTTTGTGGGGTTTTTAAGAGGATAACAGGTTTCTGTATGTTTTTAAGAAGCAGGGAGCTTTTTTTAGATGACAAATACTCTCTATAAATTTACTATAGCAAGACACATCAACGATAGAACTCTTCGCAGATGCTGATTATGAATGGCAAGATTATATACCTAACAGAAAAATATCTTGAGTTTTAGGCCAGATTTTATTAATTCAGCATTGTTATATTAAATATAACCAGTATTTTTTCTGTTACAGACTCATCTCCCTACAGAATGCATTAATGATTCTTAATATTATGTCTTGAAGTGGACAAGATGCAAGAGAGCTGTCTCTGATTTCTTCTTCGGTTAGAAGCCACTAAATTACAGAAAATTAACCAGCTGGAATTTCAGTTTGAAATACAGCTTAAGATAACAGAAAATAATAAAAATTCTCTAGTTCTCAATCAATATTCCCTGTCAATTTACATCATACAAACCAGACTCTGAGGATTTCCTCTAAATCAAGTATTTGAGGACTAGGAGTCCTGGTTACTGAATCTACATTAGTAATTTATGTGAAAAAAATCCTCAGGCTCATGAAATTAATCTAGAGGCTTACACAGATTACAGAAGGAATTATGAACACAGTTATTCAGACAAAATCCATTATTTCCATAGCACAGCCTCCTTTTCCTCAAAAGCCGCTCAAGGAATGGTATCATTTAAGTTTAATATGAATTTTAGAAGTCGAAAGTCTGCAGCTTAAACTCCACTGATTGGGAACTACAGCAAATTGAGGGAAATGCGAAGGTGGAACAATATCTGGTAAAACCAGGACATGTCCCCAGCTGGCCATGCTGAAACAGTTCTGTCAGACTGGGTGATGTGCACAGTGTTTGGAGGAATTTCAGTTCCTCCAACATGTCAAAAAAAGGGCAATAGGGAATTGCTCTTAAAAGAGGACTTATTCCCCATTTTATGATTCAGGTTTTCTGTTGGCTATGAACAAATACTGCTGAAATTTATTACACGAATAGGACCCCTTGAGTCACTGGAGAAATGATTTTTTTCCACAGATTTTGTCTGCTTTCCAGTTTAAGCATCTGTGCTTGAAGAAAAGGATTCAGGCATTTAAGGCACTTGCTAAATCTTTGTTATTTCTGCTGTAAACCTTTCATGTCCCCCAGAATCAGCTGTAAATGAGGATACCTACAGGATGGAGCTGTAGCAATTAACATACTAAAGCTACTGAGGAAATGTGACAGATGGAAAGAGTCCATACAGGTCTCAGACCCAAGTCACAGGAAATTCTGACAGCTCTGAAAGTCCAGTTCTTCGATTTCATATTATTTAACATTCACTTAACAAATGCACCACCAATTTCAGTACTAAAAATTTTTGAGGCTGACAAAATGTCTCCTTATTCCTGTACAAACCATACACATGGGGGAAAAACTTAGTGAGAGGATGAACAGTTGGAGCTTCTAATCTCTTAATTGGTCCCTCACAGAAAAAAAAAATTAAAAATAATCTGTGCAGCTCATCCAGCATGGAAGTGTGCTGGGCAGGATCCTTTGCTGAACCTGATGAGCCAAGCCTCTTTAAGTTATTGGGAGAGAAGTGTGGGATGCCTCAAGAGCCTGAGGACAGCCTGAGGAAAAAGGGGCAGAAAAGGAAGGAATCAGGCAGAGACAGGTGGCAGCAGCTGGAATAAGACGTTTTCCTTTCTCAGCACAAAAGCTGGTGCCTATTATCTCCAACAGGATGCCATCTTCATTCCATCTCCCATGCTTTAAAACTGGATGTTTAGTACCACTTCTTCCACAAGCGTCTCACTTTCTGTAAGAACTGGAGTTTTTATTTCTAATTCTCATGCTGGGATTGTGAGGGTGGGTGTCAGGGGTACCTTGATCATACAGTGCAGGCAGGTAAATGAAACAAGCCATGAGGTAAGAGGAAAAACACCAGCCCATTTCCCACTGTAAACTGCCTGTGAATTTTTGGTATTTCAGCTGCTTGGCCTCCTCTCCCCTGCTGTGCTGAATCAAAGCTTCATAAAGTCCCTGCTCTTCTCAGAATGCAGAAGCAACACTTGTGACAGGCAGAAAATATTACTGCTGGCACTGGCTTGTCAGTTCATCAGGGGAGAACCACACAACCAAAAATCCTGTACAATACAAATGAAATTATGTTGTCCATCCCGTGGAAGAATAAAATCTGCATTTAGCGCTTGAGATCAGCAATAATTG
The DNA here is from genome assembly GCF_015227805.2 of Hirundo rustica. Taxonomy (NCBI): domain Eukaryota; kingdom Metazoa; phylum Chordata; class Aves; order Passeriformes; family Hirundinidae; genus Hirundo; species Hirundo rustica. Next base: position 23,554,443 of record NC_053458.1, read on the forward strand.
CATGCAATGCCTGGGGGAAGATATGAAAAATCAGAACACAGAAGAAAGAAAAGAGATGATAAAGAAAACAACACAGTATTGAAGAAAGAAACACATCTTGAAAGCAGTCCAATATACACTTGCGTAACACACAAAACCAGAAGTTAATCAAAGCAGACCAAAACTTTCTATTTTGTACTTTGGCTTTTTGAGTGAATTTTAAAGCATTCCAAACCTGTGTTCCTCTAAGAAAGCTCTGATAGGAGAAGAAAATTCTAGCTGGACACCTAGAACATCAGTTTTCTTAACAAAAAATACGAGCTTTAAAATTATAGCAGATCTCCTTGAAATGTTTCCCAAGAAACACACTTCTGACTTGAAAACATCGCTTAGACTTTCCCCTCTCTCACAACTTTGTGAAGCTGAGCATGTGCTTATATTCATTATGGAATAAAACAGAATAATCGACTACATAAAACCTGATGCATGTTTCATAATATATGATCTATATTGCTGCATTCAAGTTCTGAAGTATGACACCCAGTAATTAATAAAATCACCAAGTTTATAGCTTGGGTGTTATTAGAACAAAGTGCAAAATCTTGACCATTTATAAGAAATGCACCAAGTGTAAAAGCTGGGTTTCACTACCAGCTAAGCAATGGTGAAAATCTACTAAGCAAAATAAGGAAGGCAATACTGACACTTGTGGTCATTTCCAGATTGCTATTTTTCATTAACTTACAAACGTGTCTGGGAGAGCTAAGAAACATGCTGGGATAACAGAGTAGTCAAGAAAATTCCAAGTATTTTCCAACCCTGTCCCCACTCTAGATGAACTTACTGGAGAAGTAATTTTTTTTAAGAAAAGAGCAGAATGAACATAATTCTCAACACAGAAAATTAAAACTAAGCATTTATGATACTCTGTATTAGCACATTTCCAGGAAGTAAAAATAAAGCTTAAAAACAAGAATAACCGGCCTTGAAAATGCTGCCACTAATCATCCTGAACTGTCACTTGAAAGGTTTTCAACACATTACAGTTGACATAATACTCCATTTAACTACGATAAAATGAACTTTGCAAAGTATTCATGGAGTATCCAGAAAGCACGGTCCATATGGGAATAGTGATAGATAGGTCACCTATGGCCTAAATATTTAAACCCTCAAGGGGCTTGTGCCACCAGGCAGAAGTTACCAAGCAGTACATGCCTGACTACTGCAACTACTCCAAAGTGGTTCGAGGAATTTTGCTAATGTTGTCAAGACAGAACTTTACTGAATGGCTCAACCTAAGAGTTTATTATAAAACCAGTTAGACAAAACTCCGCTGACACCCTCTAAAAACAACATGTAAAGAGTTTAAGTTTTTGGAAGAAAATATTCCGAACCATCACAGGTTTGTTTTGCATTGGTCCATTTTGCTCAGTCCCAAGTGGTCACGTGCACAGGGTATTGTGAGCAGCCCTCTCCTCTCCTCTCCATCTGCAGGACTCGCTGAGCACTACGGCTCCCGGTCACGGCAACTCCATCTGTTCCTCACACAGGCTGTACATCTTCACTTACTCCTTGGAGCCTTAATAGGTGGCAGCCTTTCAAACACTAACACTGCAGCTTCTAATTTCAGATGTAACCATAGAAACATTACAGAACACACTACTCCCTGCATCGAGAACAAGCAGGCAACTGACCCTTCGCTCTGAGACTGGGCTGAAATAAAGCTCATTCCAACCTCCAACCCAGCAAGATTACCGAAACCTGCAGCTCCTATTTCCAGCCCAAAGCAAGACCTGCAGCTCCTATTTCCAGCCCAAAGCAAGACCTGCCCTCCTGAAATACCCACAAATGCACAGTATCATAGGAAAGTAGCAAAGAACAGAGTGCTATAAAAGAAAAGGAAATTCTTCCTAAAACTTTGACTCTAAAGCTAAATCAGTTACTCCCAGATGAAAAGCAGTACAAAAATCAGAGTTTTTTCTTACTTTTCTATAAGATGAGCATATAACTGCTCATACTTTATTTGGAAAAGAAAAAAAAAAAGAGAATAAATGAAATAAATTGGTCATTAATATTTAAGAATTCAATATTCAATTTGTTCACAAGGTAAGATGACAATTTTTACACACACCAAGAGACAACAGCTCTGCCTGAACTTTACAGGCTACACACAAGGGATATGGCCATTTAATTAAAAGCCAAAGCTGATGTCTGTTCCCGTCTAAATTTACTTTAAAAAGGAATCTCTTTAGAAAAAAAGCCCTTGGGATTTTTGTACCTTTAATATTTAGTAATGAGCATTTATAGGAAAATAAAAACAGCTCTCCCTCTTCCAATAAAACACATAAACATCCTACCTGCAGCTCCCGAGCTTTAGGAGCCAGGTACAGTGAAGCAGTAGCAAATAAATGAAATTGAAACAGCATAGATTATAATAATCATTCTGTTGAGATTTGAACTCATTTCCCAAACATAAGGTTACATGTCTTGTCTGAAAATTCAAAACTCAGAAGCAGATTTCCATGTTTGTGTTTGACAAAAGCATTGCTTCCTTCTGCCTAAGTCCCCATGGATGCACTGACCACACAAATAACCCACCTGGTTTCCTACTCATAGCCCAGAGAGCAGCAAACTGGGAGCACTCCTGGCCACACTCTCACAAGTTTTGTGTGCTCCAGAAACAGACTATCCAAAATTCTGGATATTATACAGGGCAGGCATTAGAAAGCTTTGTGGGTTTAGCTGGGATATTGAGTAGTCTGGGCACATATGGAACATCTCAATGCACTGATTCTCAATTATTCATAAAGGTCCCAGATCAGTAAGTGGTGCTGGACACAGGCCCTCTTCTCATGCTCCACCCCCACACTGACCCCTACCCTCCATTTTTCACACAGAGATCTGTTTAGACTGGAGGAGATACAAAGTCTTTACTGATATGTACTTTATATTTATAATTACTATTTAGGAAATATGCTCATGATCCTAAAATGTCCTCAGATAGGATCAAAGGATTTGTGGAAATCGTTATTAGGTTAGGAAATGCATGCATTACAAACAAGACTAAATTAATAGAGAGAGTTAGTGTACATAGATGATTTAGTTAGGAGGATCTAAATCTGATTATGTTTCTAGTAAATTATCATATTATGTATCTAGAATAATAAAAAACACTGACTGCCTGGGAAAGACTTATTTCCCAGTAAGGGACATGCCTGTCCCCAACCCTACAAATCAGACACACGAGATAAATCAGTTTCTTTACTCTTTGGCCAAAAGAAAAAAAGCCTAAGGAGCTAGTCATTAGCTTTTCAAAAGAGCGGGCAAACACAGTGACTAATAAATACCTGGATAAATATGCTGCTAGCTCTCTATTTTCTCAGGTATTATGGCATTTTATTTATACAGTAAATACAATAAGATGCTTCAGCACAGAAGGGTCAGTCATTGAAAGGACAGAAATGAAAGGAACAGAAGCTTCCTTAGGACCAAAAAGACAAATTTTACAACATAGGTATATCTGTACCAGACAAAAGACATTTTAGGCTCATCAATAACTGAAATGAAGCGCCCCTGACTTTGCAATGCCAGACCATAGTAGTACCATAGCAGAATGCTATTAACAGCAGAGAGGCAGCTTAACAGCATGTGCTTCTACATCACAGCCCAATCGAATAACCCCAGATAACAAAAAGCAGCTTCTAAAGAGTAAGCATGTATAAAGGAAACATGAGAAAAGAAAGACATTTCTATCTTTTCTTTGGCACGAAAGCACAGACCATTTGTGTTCCAAGAGAACCAAACGGGTTAAATCAAGGTTCAGCATTTAAATGCTTATAATTCCCTTGCAGTGCAGAACAGCTTTTGGAATATGGGAATAGAACATCTAGCATTAAAAAATCTCTTAGAGAATCATAAGTTACAGTGTCAAGGAAAAGTGAAAACAATCTGTAAAAACCCTCAATTTTTCACTTAATGATCATACAATTTTTACACTATTCACCTACCACTGTGCATGAACTGAGTATGTATCATTTATCAAATAAGAGCAAGAGCCTGCAAAGCTTCCTGTCTGCCTTTGGATTTAGTCAAAATGAATGCAAACAATCACGTGGGATTCAGCCAAGCAGTGACGTTAAATTCTGCTCTGTCAGAAGACAGCATCTGTCAAAGCCCACATTTAAACTGCTGCCTGCCTGTGCAGCAGCCGAAGAACTACGGAATGGATTTTATACACCACAATTCTGGGTTAAAACAACTCCAAACCATTTCTTTTACTGCCTAGCAACAATGAAGGAAGGAACAGAGGGAGATCCTATTACTGAAGACAACTGAGGCACTACGCACTAGCACTCCCTGCTAACATTTCCACCAGAAATATGGATCCTGAGGAGAGGAGAACACAGCCCTGTATTGTCCGAGCTGAGAGACACCAGATGTGAGAGCACCAATGCAGCGGCTGTGAGCGCCGCTCAGCCCCGCGCCCGGCAGCAGCAGCTCCTGTCCTTTTGTCTGCAGCATGAACAAAAAGCCCCGAGCCAAGGACGCCACTTCCAAGCGAGGAAGGTAACACGGCAACGGGAGGCAGATGGACACACTGGATCCCGAGCAGAGCGGCCGCAGGAAGCAGGGCTGGTGGGGGATGTGCGCATGGTCGACAGCATCTTTTTTGCTGAAGTGATGGCGTGCCCAAACTATTTTCTGTGGGTATAATCCTGCACCGTAAATGGCCTGACCAAGGAAGGTATGTCAAACCCTTGTGTGTGATATTCATTCGCTTGTCTGTTACCTTTTCAGCCATTACAGATAATGATCGTTCCTAATTTGCAGAGCCCTGAGATAACACTGTCGCTGAGCAGGGAGAAAGAATTCTAGCAGGTTTTGCTCTCCCCCAGCACAATGTCACTCCCTTACACTGACTAAATGCACTGCTCACAGTCTGCCAAGGCTGGTGTGGCTGGAGAGGAAGGATTAAAGGGATAATGGAGCTCCTGTAATGATTGCTTTTAACTGAGAAATTAAAAACTCAAGCCCCTCCAATAGAGAAAAGCCAGTTAGAAATCCTCTCAAACTAGGTCAGAATTAATCCTTATCTGAAGTAATCTTAAAGCACGTAAAATGGCCATAATGTGACATACTGAGAGCACTGAACCATCAAAACAGACCACACAGTCAAAAGACATTATCTTAAAAGTCCCCTCAGCCCTTTTTACACTTGCTTTTCTGCCCCCCAAACACAAGCAAAATGTCACGAGGGCACTACCGGCCAAGCATAAATTGGGAGCATGCAAAAGACTGGGCATGATTTAAACCATCAGCAGGGCAATCAGGCACCACGATTTACAAGTAACATCAGGCTCCCTGACATCCCAAAAGGAAACCTTCAAACACGACACACTCAAAATGGTAAGCACGTAACTTATCTCCTGCCACCACTGCAATTTCTGTTTAATATGAAAAACACTGACTGTTTAACTTGGATTGTAACATGAGATTCCATCTAATTGCCATTCCTATTTTTTGTTGAAGTTTAAATATTTTGTCACTAGTGACAAAAAAAAAGATGAATATGTGCAATACAAATTTAAGACCTAAATCTACAGCAATCCAATACAGCACAGAAAGTCCTTATCTGCAGAATCTACCAATAAGCTATAATAAATCATTAAATGTCAATATAAATGTGCTTTTTTTGCCCAAGGCACTGCCAACATGAAATAAAACAACTGCAGCTGGAAAGTGTTCACAAACCAAGGGATGCATACATCAGACACCGGTTTCAAATCAGTTTTAAGACATTTAGAATATAAAGTCACTTGACAGAACTTTTAAAACAACAACAAAAAAATGTACCTTCAGGCAACACTCCAGGAGAAGCACACCTGGCTAATATAAGACATTGGTATCAGGCATTTAAAAAGCTGCACATCAAACCGTATCCCAAATACTGTTTTGTGCAAAAGATTAATGGAGCTCGTAAGGGAAGCCAGGCACATTAAATGAGGCCCAATATGCAACTGCTGTTCATCAGAATACAGACTCTGGCTGCCTTTTGAACTCTTCCCTCTAATTGAAGAGTTTGCCCACACAGCTAATCAAAATATAAAAATCCAAGACATGTGAATAGGAAGTCGAATGCTTCAATTTTCAAAGCTGTAATTATAGAGCAGAACTGCAAGTACCAGGAACCAAAACACCAGCAGAGCACAGACCACAAATAAAAATTCAAGAGGCATTCACAGTTTATGTATTTGGCATTTGATAATGCATCAGTGACTGCACTGCCAGGTACCAAAAATGAAGCAGCATTATCACAAATAATATCTCCAAAATGCAGTTCCATGCAACAACACACCCCCAGAGGACAAGATAAGTGTTCTAGAGACCCTCTGCTGTACTCAGGTTTCCTTATCTACTGTCAGTAGTTGGTGCCTGTTCATAACCTTTCTGTGAAATGGAATTTTATGTATTTGGGAAAAAAGAGTAATGCTCTAGCCCTAATCAAGTGAGAGAAAATAATATTTTTACTCTACAATTCGATGGTAGGTTTAATATTTATTGCCAGTTTTTTACATTGTTTTTAAACAATGCACCCTAGCATGTAATATTTTTTTTCAAAGGTGCAAATGTTGTTGCTGTATTTTCAATGTTTAATACCTCACTGTATATTTTGAAATGTTTTGCACACAGCTGCAAAGAAAATGAGCCCAAAGTTATTTGGGTTTTTTCAGTCAATATCTCTGTGAAGCAGAAATATAGATGTGGGTCCTTTCCCTATTCATAAAATGCCTTTTTAAAGGGCAAATAGAGACAGATTTTCTAAGACACTCCTACCTTGAAAAATCAAGGAAATATGACTCTCTTAAAATGTATTCTGATTCTAGTTCTGTGCCTCACTGTAAAACTTATTGTCATATGCATTATATAAGCATGCAGCCTAACAAAAAAAGGCTTCGGCCATTGCAATTGCCTTTGCTGGGACACTTCCTCCGTGCACCAGGGAAACAGCACCTGCAAACCGTTTACACAGTTTCAGTTTACACAAATATTTCTGTAGCTTTAAATTCTCACTTTTGCCTGCTGCTTTATCGAATTAGGTGCCCATCAAAACACTGCCTCAGTTAGACAAAGATTAGTAGTGCAATGCACTTCTGCTGAAGTATTTACATCTAATGACTGGAGTTTTGTAAGTGGAATAATTCAGTGTGACAAAATTAATCTGAGTTCTAGCTGCTACCCCACATTCGTGAAATTCTGGTTTTGATATTCTTCCTAAACTGTGGACACATGCAATGGAACAATAATTAATCAAACATTCCCGCTGCTGCCCTCCGATCTGCTATTGAACAATTCACTTCCCTGAGATCCAGGCTATCCTTTGAAGGGATATTTATGTTTGCTTATACAGAGATATTCCCGAATAGCTGAGTGTTCAGACAAACTAAAAATTATGAGTTTTGAGGGGAAGCTTCTGTTTTTCCCACAGGTGGACACAGTGGATCCCGAGACACGAGTCTCGCACATTTGGGGCTTATCTTCTTTTACATAAGGACAACACTCGAGTTAAAGCAGCACAAGCGTGGAATGTCAAGTTAATTCCTAAAGGAGGCAATTTAGACACAAACGTTTATGATTTTTACAGAGACAGCTGGGTCTCCGGGAAGCGGCATGAGCCCCGAATAGTTAAACAAGAGAAGCAGAGATACTTTCGGCAAGCTTTAAAACTAAAGGCGTGAAAGCAGCCGAAGCGCGCCGGGCCGTTCGGGCGTTCCCGGGCCGGGCTCGGGTGTTCCCGACGACCCGCGGCGCGCGCGCCCTTCCCGCGTCACACTCGCCGCGCCGCGTCGCCCCCTGGCGGGGGTCGCTGAGGCGGCGGGCCGGCCGTGAGGCGGCTCCGCTCGCTCCGGAGGGCACTGGTAAAAACACCGGCAAGTAAAATAAACATCACTGATACCCCTCTGCCCACCCGTCCGAAATACAAATATTCTTTGTCGTGAACAGGGCAAACTGAATGTTGCATCACACACATACAACTCAATATCCTATTATTCGACTGGCATCTCAAATTATTCCCTTACAACATTTAAACCCTGTAATTTCCCATGTAACGTACCACTTAGTTTTTAAATGTACAAATTAATCCAAATATTGGTTTAAGAAGATAGCGAAGCAATTAATAAATTACATACTTCTATTAGAAACGGCATTTTCTATGGACTCTTGTTCAACTGTCATCCTTTTTCCTATACAAAACCCTAGGGCCCAGGAATAAATTAGAGCAAATTGAAAATCACAAACGAATTGCTATTGTACAGCGTAAGTTCATTTACGAGATGATGTGATCAGTTTTTAATATGCAGCATCATGAAGCTGCCATATTGACTCTGCTCCTGAATATGAACAAAAATTTAAGAGAAAATGAAGCACAGATTACTTTTGGCACTTTTTCCTACAGCTACAGCTGCTAGTCAGAATACTTGAAATTTCCAACTGCTATGAACAGTAGTTAGATATACTTTCATAGAGAAAAAAAAACCCAACCCAGTATCATGATGATCAAATAGCTGGCCAGAAACTTAGTCCCGAGCAATTTTATTTCTAGTTAACATGATCATTACCCAAGATCTCTGTCTACTAAAAAACAAGAGCTTAATTTTAATTCAGCTGCCTCTGAGCCTGGCACCACAGCCCGGTGTTCCATTCAATGTTTTCCTCCAATGCGGAGGAGAAGGTAAAAGGTGCCTGAAAGGTGACCGGCAATGTTCTTCTGCACTGGCATCTGAGGGCTGTGCAGTGAGGTTACTGGACCCTGAAAATTAATTTTGACAGGTGCATCTTCTCATTGACTTTCCCCGCACAGTGGGGGCCAGCGGAGACACGGCAGGCAGTGTCCTGTGACTAACACAGCTCTGCCATCGCCAACCCTGCGCCGTCTGTCCCACCACCAGGCACGGCCATTTGCAAAGAGGGCTTTAAAGCTGTGAGCCACCTTAGCCTCTGCATGTCAAATCAATTTTAATTAATGCCAATAAAGCTTCCATCTGCCAGCAAGGCTTTTTCATTCAGTCTTCTCAAACACCCCACAATGATTTCACAGCCATGAATATGAAGCTATTTACATCTACTTCACACTTTTTCCTGCTAACGTGATCCATTTTTTTTTCCTCTTTATCTTTGGTATTCAGAATGCTTGTCAAAAATTTTACCAGGCAAAAAAGCATTTTTAAAAGCTAACAAATCGAGTTAAATCATAAAACAAGGTTGGCTTTTGGCATAAGTCAAATCTTGTTTCCATTGACATAGGCTGTTCTTTGAAAAAGTATATTTAACTCGATTTTATGCTTATATCTAGTTTCTATTTGTAGCTGTTTATGAGTGTGCAAAATGAAAGATTTCTGATTTTTTCTTTAATTCTTTGCAGAGTGAGCCATTTGCAGACAATTACTCAACTCAAAGGAAAATGAATACCAAAGAATAGCAGTGGGTTCTAAGCCAATTGGAAAAGCCTTTTCCTTGAGTGTCATATCCCATCACTGGATCCTTACAACATGCTTCAGTGGAGAAGACGACACTGCTGCTTGGCAAAGATGACCTGGAATACCAAAAGGTCTCTATTTCGCACCCATCTCATTGGCCTGGTCTCTCTGGTGTTTCTTTTTGCCATGTTTCTGTTCTTTAACCATCACGACTGGCTGCCAGGCAAGGCTGGATTCAGAGAAAACCCCATGTCTTACACCATACGAGGATTTAGATCGACAAAAAGTGAGACCAACCACAGCTCTCTAAGGAACATGTGGAGAGACGCTGTGCCTCAGACACTCAGGCCTCAGACAGTCACCAACTCTAACAACACAGACATGTCCCCACAGGGAGTAACCGGTTTGGAAAATACCCTCAGTGCCAACGGAAGTATTTACGAGAAAGGCACTGGGCACCCAACCTCCTATCATTTCAAATACGTCATCAACGAGCCTGACAAGTGCCAGGAAAAGACCCCTTTTCTAATACTGCTCATAGCTGCAGAGCCAGGCCAGGTGGAGGCCAGACAGGCAATTCGACAGACCTGGGGCAACGAGAGTCTGACACCCGGCATCCAAATTGTGCGGATTTTTTTGTTGGGCTTAAGCACCAAGGTAAATGGATACCTCCAGCGAACCATCCTTGAGGAAAGCAGACAGTACCACGACATCATTCAACAAGAATACTTAGACACCTACTATAATTTAACTATAAAAACTCTGATGGGGATGAACTGGGTTGCAAGCTACTGTCCACACGTTCCCTACGTTATGAAAACTGATAGCGATATGTTTGTCAATACTGAATATTTAATACACAAGCTTTTGAAGCCAGAACTTCCTCCAAGGCACAAGTATTTTACAGGTTATTTAATGAGAGGTTATGCACCTAATAGGAACAAGGATAGCAAGTGGTACATGCCACCTGATCTGTATCCAAGCGAACGTTATCCTGTATTCTGCTCTGGAACCGGTTATGTTTTTTCTGGAGACTTAGCAGAAAAAATCTTTAAGGTCTCCTTAAGCATCAGACGTTTACATTTAGAGGATGTGTACGTGGGGATCTGTCTCGCCAAGCTGCGGATTGACCCCATGCCCCCACCCAACGAGTTTGTCTTCAATCACTGGCGAGTTTCTTACTCCAGCTGTAAATACAGCCACCTAATTACCTCCCATCAGTTCCAACCTAGCGAACTGATCAAATACTGGAACCACTTACAGCAGAACAAGCACAACGCCTGCGCCAACGCGGCCAAAGACAAGGCCGGCAGGTACCGCCACCGCAGACTGCACTGAGGCGGCGCCGCTGCCCGGCCCCGCGTGGCACGTGTAAATAAACAGCGCTGAACGCGCGGACGGTGACCACGGAGCAGCCCCAGGCACAGCCAGACTGAGCCCAGCACACAGTGCAGGCCAGAAATTATTTTTTTAAGTTAAATAAAGAAGTATAGCTCTTGAATATGAGGAAGTTATAACCAAAAGGTTTTCCCAGCGAATTTGAGATTGAAAAAAAATGGCATATAAGGATTTCTGTGTTAACGTGCAGTAATAAGCATGCACACTTTGGTGGTACAATTGCTGATTCGTGTGCCAGTAAAATATAATTGAGCATATTTTCCACACTAAAATTTTATTTTAAGGAGTGCATTCATAAGCTCTAGTTCTCTTCCATGTAATGATTTCTTATTATCCAGAACTGCTATAAAATGAAAAATTAAAAACTAAGGAAATGCATAAAGGGCAGATCAGTTTTACCTTCAAATGCCACATGACAATTATTATCCACTACTTTAATGTACAACACATTTAGCAATGTCACAATTTAGTAAGACACTACCAATAAATTCTAAAGCACTAAGAATGTACTCCCTTGAAATAGGTCCAGTTTTGAGAAGTTTGCTTATTTGGTTTGGAAGGAGAGATAAATGAAATCAAAGTTGCAAAGACTTGCTTTACACATTGCCTTCAGAAATGCAAGTGGTGTTCTGGATGCAACTTTCAGTCCATAAAGAGCTGACTGAAAGTTCCTTCATTCTCTAGAAGTCACAGGGCAGGCTCCTAAGTCCTGGTGCCAAGTAACATTCATTCCACTTGGAACCTTCTTGCAAATTCATTGGATCTACTATTAATTTCCCTACATAACTTCAAGGTAACTCAAAGGCTGATGAGAAATGTAAAACCTAAGTTCCAGTCTTGCACTGTTCTTGACAAATTTTCATTTTGTGCAAAGTGGAAGAAAACTAATCAAACGTGTTGTTTTGCCCTTTCCTGTTTGACAAAAAGCAAGGGTAAACCAAGTGAAAACGCATCTGCTGGAGAAAATGAAGCCCCACACCTGAGTTTCCAGGTGGGGAAGACTAGGTCACAATAAGATTGAGAGTTCCAGCCAGCACTATGGGCAGGAACAAAATCTAAGCTATTTAAAATCACAGCACGTACCACTGAAAATAAATTGTGAGAAGTGGGTTAAATCTATTTACAGGTTTGCAGTTTTATAACAAACAGAACTTTTAAAGCTTGTTTTCCAACTGTTACAGCAGAGTTGTATCAGATTCAGGTTATTACTGCTTGTCACAGTGCCAGGGTAAGCAATACCCACCTCTGATCATCAGCAAATGATCAAACTTCAATTAGCTTTCTGTTTGACTGGGACTTATTAATTGGAAAAAATACAAATATTTGATGTACTTTTATTATTTAATAAAATTGATTATATTTATGGTCTTAAGATTTCACTTTTTCTGGGAAAGCTACTCAGGAAAAGAAACTCCTAGCTTTAGCATTACTTGTTTTTTCTAGAGTTGCCTGTCCTTAAAGCCTGGTTTTCATGCACAGTACAGAAACCACAGCAGGGTTTTCTCCTTTGTAATGAGAAGATAAATCATATTACTGACCATTCTCAGCAGCTCTCCGGCTGTCTGTCTGCAGGAACTCTCACTTAAGAACAGACAGCAAGGCACTGGATGCACCTCTGAAGCAATTCCAGCAGGTTCTCTGGAAGGTGGAGATGGGCATTTGCTCAACACCCTTTTTTTTGGTGATCCTTCACTAAATATTTTCCTCTGCTGTATTTGGGATGTGCTAATTGCACATTTCTGCATTTCAAACACACCTCAAATCATATAAATGTCTGGTCTGGGGGAAAGCAAATATCTGTAAAAGTAATAACTCTCATCTGCAAAGATTTCTCCAACTAAGCTGAAAGCCATACACTCGGTTTACGTGCTGCCTGTTGGTATTCATGTGAGAGAGCTGCCCTGGACAGATGATTTGGGAGCGTGTTTCCAGCACCCTTTGCAGCTTTCCCCACTCAATGTGCTGCTTGCTCCCAGCTAACGCAGGCCACAGCTGCCACCCAGCTGAAAGGCACCTGGCTGAAGGTCATTGTGGGCAGGCTCTATGCTGCAGTGCTAGCTCTAGAGCCCCAGAGCGAGTGTGGGAAGCCAGCTACTGCTGCAGGGCACTGAATTCTGGAAGATGTCCAATGCCATAAGTGGCCTCTCCCCAGGCAGTGCTGGCCAAGGACACGATCCAGCCTTCTGGAGAGGACTTGAGCTCTGCTCCCATCCCTTGGCACTTTCCAGCTCCACTGTGATGTACTTGATTTTACCAACTCCAGCTAGTCCTAAATGCTGTTCCTGGCTCCTGGGTGTAGTCCAAGAGGTTAATACTAAACCTTAAATAGTTTGGCACTGGAATCATCAAGTTTGGCAGCCAAACCACCTCTAGGGTGCTGGGCTTTGGAGCTCCTGCACGATACTGATCTGCCCAAGCTTGGCAGAGCCACGGCACAATGCCCATTGAGTTCGGCATACCAAAGCTCCTGCTACTTACAGGACTAGTGAGGAGCACCAGAATGCTAAATAAAAAGCCATGCTTAATGGCCTTTAAAGGGTCCAACATGATTTTTTAAATTCGTATTAATATTTGGGTGTAAGCTGAGACTACCCTATAATCATAGTTGAATCCTTAGCAAGACGGTCAAAGGCTACTAAAAATACTTGCATCCAAATATTGTTTTCTTGTACAGTTTGTTGCAAAGCTTTCAGAAACAAAAGGGAATCATTTTGTATGATGAAATATGCAATTACAGAATGAACACTCTACATTCTTTTCTCTGAATGTTTTACTGTTTTCTAGCTGGTATTTAAGCTATTTGCTCACTCTACTAGAATATAAAAACAGTTCATGTTAGAAATAGTGCAATAATTAATTATATCATTAAAAGCTTGGACAAGTTTTCTTCCTTCCTTTCCCCATACAGCAAGAAAAAAAATGCATTTTTCATTAGCAACAGCATACAAAGTTGTAGCTAAAATTCTAACATGTCGGAAATGCAGTAAAAAAAAGGATATAACTATTCATTGAATACAGAAGTATAAGAGTTTGTATAATATTTGCTTTAAATGTTTTTACTTCTCCGTGTGTCTGTTTCAGGTTGAAAACAAGTATAAAAAGTCATAATGGCTCAAAAGTTATGATGGGAGAAAAAAATTGTGATGTCATCAGCACCATTATTATGGCAAAGAAAAATCTTAGAAAAGCTGGCCTGGTAACAAAAATCAGAAATTGGAATTCCATAATTTCCCCATATTTCTTTACCTTTCAACTTAATAAAGATTTATACGTTGATACTACAGGACCAAAATGAAGTCCCATGAAAAAAAAGTTGTTATTGAACAACAGAACTGTTCCTTTCACATCTCCAGTTAAATGAGTGATGTGAGATATTTGCACATCCCACACCAATAGAACTAAGAATGCAAAATGCACAACCACAGCTTTTGGTGTCGTAGGACTGATGCCATCCCCAGACACTGAGAGATCTTTCATGGGTAAAGTTCACAATCTGTTCTAAATTTTAAAAATTACATGTCAAGGTACTTCCAAGCGTCAGTGGCTGTTCTAAGAGAAAATTCAGAGCCCACTAAGACCTTCACTTAAATTTATAAACTTAAATTATGGGATGGCAGTGATCTAGAAGAGATGAGACAGACTGCTTTTCAGGTTAACCTTACTAGAACAGCAATTTAGAATCTGCTTTTCTTTGCAGTGCAGTAATATAAGACATGTCAGTCCTCATTTACAAAATATTTTCAGAATATATCAACATGTTAAGACATGCATTAACTGTCTCCAAGTCCAGGCTAAATCAGGCACCGGAGGGGAGGGAAGCACCTAAAGGCCATTACTTTAGACTGCCTCCCTCTCCCCACTTATTTTCCTGATATGTTAACACAGTCCCTAATCACACATCAATCTAAAATACCTACATAATCCCACAGGGCAAAAAAACCTTTTCTCTTGAATCAATGCTCATTGCAATACGTGGAAATGTCCTAGGAGGAAATGAAAGGGAGAGGGAAGGTGCTAATATAGAACCTACTACTTCCATTTGTGCTTTTGGGAAGAACAGGATTTTGATTTGCAAAAACATCCCGTGTTCTTGCCATTTGTTCCCAATTTTAGATGCTATTTCTCAATTGCTCTTTTGCTGTCAAATAGCACAAATAAGTAAATACTGGACAATCACTCAGTTACACAGAGAGAACTGCACCTCGCAATGAAGAGCATTAACGTCCTTTTCATTTCAGTTTGTCCTTCCAAAGCAGGATGCGACTCGGGGCACAGCGTCACCCCCCTTGCTGAGTACACTCACTGGGCACGGCACTGGCTGTTATTCCTGCAGATCCCACCTCCAGCCCATCCAGCCCTGCTTCCCAAGCCCAGCCACTCCATGGGCAGCCCAGGGGAAGGAGTGAGGCAGGGAAGCTGCACCACCAGCTCTGAAATGCTGCACTGTGCAAATGCAGCTCAGCAAGGACAGAACGTGGGCTCTGCTTTGTACCAGGAGTGAGGGCAAAGGCTTCTGGGGCAGGAGGCTGGGGGAGGGCTCTGGAAAACAACTCCTTGCAGCAAGTCAGTGAAAAAAGAGCTTCAGCGTCTGAAAACAGAAGAGTGGAACTAAAAATGCACAGCTGATCAACATCACACAGGCTGGAAATACAGGGCAGGCTCAGTGGCAGGGAAAAGTGTTACCAAAGTGAGGCCAAATGAGAAAGAAAGCAGGATCTGGAATTCTAATCATAAGTGTTCACACTTCTGCACTTAGAGAAAATAGGAACCTATGAGGTAAATCCATTTTTTCTAACAAAATTTTTAGTTTGTGACTGCAGTGCATGTGTTTTAATAAAGCCCGAACCAAA
The DNA here is from genome assembly GCF_015227805.2 of Hirundo rustica. Classification (NCBI taxonomy): domain Eukaryota; kingdom Metazoa; phylum Chordata; class Aves; order Passeriformes; family Hirundinidae; genus Hirundo; species Hirundo rustica. The sequence goes on from NC_053458.1 coordinate 23,570,149, forward strand.
TTCCAAGTCATGACACGATGGCATGAAGAACAGATCAGTAACTCCACAGAGAATACTTTAATACAGAGCACACAAGCAAACCAAGAGCAAAGCAAGTTAGATCACTTGTGCCTAGGATTTGTATTTAATCTTCACACAAAGAGTTAATTTCAGCCTTCATTTGTTCCAGCTCAAAAGAAACAGAGCCCGATACAATATGGTACCTTCCTTTCACAGTTAAAAGACTGCAAAGGAATTTAGCTGAACATGGGATATGGATGAGCAGTGCCACGTTGCTTTTCTGATATTGCCATGGCAACAGTTACAAGAGCTCTCTTAAGCATTTAAATCTGACAGTTTTCCTGATAGCACTAACTGAATGATAGTAATGATGCATTTTGGATCATGAGCTAACTGCTCTATAACCACAGGGTACGAACTGTTCCCTTCACTTTTCTCAAGACTGTGCTTTTGGTCAAAACATTCTGACCAAGACAGTAACCTTGAATTATTGCTGAGGGGAAAAAAAAAAAAAAAAAAAAAAAAAAAAAAAAAAAAAAAAAAAAAAGGTCCCTCCAGCTCAGGGAGTACTCATGGCTTAAAGCTTTATGTACTCTCTAAGGTTTCCATCTGAATGCTTAAGTTGTGCACAGTGTCCAGGGTGGAAAAGTCAAGACTGCTAAAATCTTTGATGGGATTTTTCTCAAAGGGCTTTCATTTTCCTGGGAAGGCTGGAGGAAAAAAACCACTTTCTGAAGGGTGAATTGAATTGTTGGTGACCTTCAAGATGTCGCTTGCTCAAGAAAAGAGGAGGAGGAGGAAGAAACTGGCATTTTGATCAGTTTGTAACCAATATACACTTTTTAAAATAACAAAACACTGCAATCTGTTCTACCTCAGTGGAGGCCAAAGTGCACTGAGGAAAACACAGTGTGCTCTGAGGATAAGGGCATCACAGCAATGCCTCCACCTCCTATTAGCCCATTTAGCTTTAGCTAATAATAAGTGGCATTTCAACTGTTTAATAGGAATATTCTGTGAACCACTTGCTCTGATCTCCCAGATGCTCAGTGTGGGCATAATGGAGAAGTCTCTCTTTCTTTACCTCATTAAAAAGTGAAGTGTGTGAAACATGTTTGTCATCCTAACATTTTAAGGATAGCAGCTTTGATAATGTCTTGCAATATATTCAACTAAAAAAGATTAAGATACTGAAAACAGTGTGAAATCTTTAAATTTCCCAAGATGACAAAAATTCAGATTTCAGAAGGAACAGTCACGCTTGCAAGGATCTAAGAGAGGAATCTTTTCAACACAAAAAAGCCTTCTGAAGGTAAAGTATTCCCAGTTCTTTTGCTGTTAACACTTTTTAAAGTTTTATATTAAATTAAAAATTAAAAACATCCATGCCATCCTAAAACCACCAAACCCCTTCACACTCTTGAAAAACCACAACCCCACCACATTTTTTCTTCTGGAAAGGCCAAGTGTTCCCACATCTGAGTAAGGCTCAAAGTTGAAAATGAGAAAAACCAACTGCCACAAGGAATCCTTTGTTAATAAAATACCAGACAAGAAACCAAAGGAAACGAAAACCTTCCTCACTGCCTTTCCTAAATATTTAACATACCCTGCATTTAAACAACCTAAGAACTATTTTGAGAATAAGAATAACCTACAATCTTGCAGGTTTCATTCAGGATTCGTGTCGCTGTCATCACTTTCAAAAGAAGCATCAATTTACGTCACATTTAAAACCCGTTTTGCCCTAACATACAGGTTGATACAAGATGACAAAACAAAAAAAGAAACACTGGAAAGTACCATCTGTGACTCAGTCAAAAATTTAGTGCTGCTACTTCGTGCAAATGCCAGTCCTTTTATAGGCATTCTTCTGAAGTCCACCTAGACATCAATTTTTCCTGCCATAAAAATTCAACACAATTATCCAGCCTTCTGAATGAAGAGAACCAATTTCCCATTGTATCACCTTTAATTTAAACTGTTGTATTTTATTAACTGGTTTTTAGTGCAAAGAAGGACAACATTTTTATGTCCCAAAAATGTAAAGAAATGAGACAATTCAGAGGTACTCTTAATGTTACTGAAGACTCTAAAATAAAGGTAAATAACTCATATACACCTGAACAACTAACACCTCTATTGCTCAAAAAGCAAATTACAAAGCTTATGCTATACCCACAGTGAGGCAAACCAAAGGAAAAAAGGAAAACTCAACCAAAATCCAACAAACCCCCAGAAATCACATTGTTCATACATAGATATATCTTCAACAGTATTTTCAATAACACCTCTATTAATGTCATAAAAAATTCTGTCTTCCAAATCTGAAATGATTTTTAAAACCTGAGGCAGCAGTTTGCTTCTATTATTTGATCAAATTTTACATGATTTAACTATTTTGGAAGTTATCCACATTAATTGAAAAACCTGATCTTTTCCCTGGATTCTCAAAATGGTAAAAAAAGATTAGGGGAACAATGATAGCTAATCACAATTCTTTTACTTTACCAAAATTAAAATTTATTCAGAGCTAAAAGCTGTAGTCACTACTTCCTACTATCCAGGTGTGAATCATCCCCTTTTAAAAAAGAAGGCAAATCTGTTTGCTACCTCCATCAAAGGTATGATTTTTTTCTAACCAAAATTCAGTTGAGAAATGGATGCAGCAAACAACTTCAGATATCCAGACTTCATTAATGTTAATAAAGGAATGAGAGCCCTGGGACAATATTTTGGAGGCTCTAAGCCTGAATGAAATATAATACTGTCCTAGTCATTAAGAAGTGCACTGCCTGGATCCCTCAACCATTTTAATATTTTTTTTCCCTTCCACCATTTCCATATTCTCTACTAGTAAAAGTTAAGCAGTTTGAATGATTTATTGTCCAAATTTCATGCTAGCAGAGCGGAATGGAAAAATTAGAATAAACTACACAATGACATTTCTTCCCTAGCCATCTTCCTATTCATTAAAAAAATTTACACCCATGAGCACACTTTTGTTAAGTAGCATCTTCTCCACACATTCCATTAACTGAGAGTTTTATGAAACACTACTTTGGTTTTGCCTGTAAGATTCCTTATGACAACCAGTCAAGTAGTAATGTCTTAGCTTTTCCAATTCTGTAAGAAAAAAAGACCTATGAATCTTTTATTTTTTTTTTTCATTGTAAAATATTTTCCATGGAATAGAGTGCTTTTTTCCCCCCCAATTCTTATCACAATATTCTCCTGGACTTACAAGTATTAGCACCTAAAGCACTACCATAGTCCTAGAATTCATCAGGCTCCGATTTACTCTTAGAACAGATAAATCATAGGATGTTCATGACAAAACAGATGATCAGGAGCATTAGGTGTCGTGTCTTTTTTCTCACAACCATGGAATTACAGCAATATGCTGACATATCCTGGCTAGGACATAGCAAAGTTCTCCTGCTCCAGTTCCAAGCGCAGCCATTTCAGCACATACAACTATGATCCAGTTTCACATAAATTGCAGTTGGGCAATGCTCACACTGACAGCACGGACACTGCTTCCTCAGGTTTTCTGGGCAACCTGTTCCACTGCCCCACCACCCTCCCAGGAAAGAATTTCTTCCTGACGTTTAGTTTAAATTTAAATCTCTCCTCTTAGTTTAAACTGTTCTCCCTTGCCCTATCACTATGTGCCCTTGTCAAAAGCCTTTCTCCCTCTTTTCTACCAGCCCTTTCTGAGGAAGGCTGCCGTGGGGTCTCCCCAGAGCCTTCTCTTCTGCAGGCTGAGCAGCCCCAGCTCTCAGCCTGGCCATGGAGCAGAGGAGCTCCAGCCCCCCAAGCACCTTCACGGCCTCCTCTGGACCTGCTCTAACAGGCCCATGTCTGTCTTGTGCTGAGGATTGCGAGCTGGATGCAGCACTGCAGGTGGGGGCTCACGAGGGAACAATCCCCTCCCCTGACCTCTGGCCACCCCTGTTGGGACACAGCCCAGGATTCAGTTGGCCTTTCGGGCTGTGAGCGCGCACCGTTGGCTCACGTCCAGCTCTTCATCCAGCAGAACCCCCAAGCCCCTCCATGCAGCCCCTCTGCCAGCCTGTGCCCATCTCAGTCTGTGCCTGCCCAAACCCAGGTGCAGCACCTTTTGCACTGGGCCTTGTTGAACCTCATCAGGTTACATGGGCCTCCACACTCTTCATCATACTCAGCTGTGTAATCCAAGGTGCCGGACAATTTCCTTTTTTTTTTTTTCTTTTTTTTGGAGATACTTTAAGACTTGGGCAAAAATAGCTTTAGATATTTGCTGAACATATTTCACACTGGCTTCATCAGTTACTTGAAGTGAAAAATTATGACAATGAGATGTGTTGCCATAGGAAAAAAAAAAAGGCTGCCTTCCACCACAGCCAAGTAAAACATTTGGCATTTCATTTATTTCAGTGGCCAATACAGATAAGAATGTGTTTGTCCCTGGATTTGGGGAAGTAAAAAAAAAAAAAAAAATTAAAAGAGAATTGTTTTTCCAACTATCAACAAAGCTTTCTTATCATCCTATATTCCTTTTAAAACTACCTCTTCACAGCTAGAGGTCTTCTTACATTATCAGATATGCTGTAACCACTAGAAGCGAGGCTTTGCAAGATGCAATATGAAAAACTAAGCATTTTCTACACAAAAGCCCATAACAATCTCTCTCCTCACCCAAGCACCTCAAAAACACATTAAAAATTTACTCTCAGAGAAATTTCTAACTAGTCCTTTTAAACAAATGAACACTAACTCCCTAAAAACCAATTCTTTATGACTCCCAGAGATGACACAAACGTGGCTGCTTCTAATAAATACCAAACTGCAGTTTCTGAATTTTCTACAAAACATTTTCAAAGCTTACTAACAAGGTTTAGTCCTTTAGAGAACTGATCATATATTGCAGACCAACTCTTTACAAAACAGTGGCATCAGATGATATTAGACCAAATCAAAATTACTTGTTTCAAAAAAAAAATAGTAAGTATAAATAAATGTTCATTAGGACCTGTTACTACCAATGCTGTCTCCCTAAACAGCTGGTCAAAGTCACAGAAATATTACCCAAGCTTCCCCATTTACTGAAAAATACACAGGCAGAAGACAGAAATTCACCTACAGAGATTCAACTACAGGGATGTTGTAATCTAGGACTCAACCATCCTCCACACACACAGAATGGGAGCAGAGATTATTAGTACATTTATTCTGCTGCTGCTAACTGCATTAAATGAAAAAATGATTTTAAAAAGCGGTAGAAATCCTTTGGAATAATGGACAGTAATTACAAACTTTGTAAGTTGTGACACTTCAGTTAAGTATTACACAGTACATCCCTTTCTATTAAACAGGGAGATAAAAGATGCAAAACCCACAAATTCATACTTCAGGGAAAATACACAGGCAGGAAAAGCACTTAAAAGAGAAAATATTCTGCCTTAAGGAGCTTATGGAAGTAAATAAGTGGACAAATTTTAAGTGGTAGGCTTCAATTCATCAGTTTAAGTACTGGAAATGAATGTTTTTTCTTGTGTAATGACAGCTGAAGTAAAGTGTGAAAGCACTGACTATGCCCTAAAATAAACAGTCTATTAAGCATCCATTGCAATTTAATTTCCTATTCCTTTCTCAACTTAAACACCCCAAACATAAAACTGAAAGCAAAACCAATTACCCTTATGCTTGCCAACCAAAATAAAACCAAAAGTTAAAAATATCTTTACCATTTTTAACTCTCTACATATACATATATATACACAGAACAAGTGCATTATGAAAAACTTAAAAGGTGCTGAATTTACTGCTGGATGTCCATGAGATCTAGAGGATCCTGAACTGTGCATTGTGGAAAACATGCAGGCTTTGCAGGTTAGTTAATAAATACTGTCGTGGCTCGGTATAATTCAGCCATCACAGCCTGGAGTGAAGAGCAGCAATTGAATTTCATTTGTGGCTCTGGTGCAGATCAAATCTGTAATCCCACGTGAGCCACACACAGCACTAAGAAATGGGACCTCATAATGGGCGAACAAAGATCTGAAGGTTTACCGAGACTCAACGAAAGGTGAGAAGTCAAAACATATTAATTTAAATGCACTAAATTCCCATGTGAATTTTCCAATGCAGGAGTAAATTGGCTTTCGCTCACTGTAAACCAAGGAAATTAAACTACATACAGCTCACTAAATTAATTTTATTCCTAAAGACATCACCAGCCAATGGCAATTTAATGCATTATAACTTATGAATGTTGATGTTGAACACTCTGGTAATTTGCTTTAATTTGCGTGAGTGCCTTGATCTAGATATAGCCTTAAGGAATACTTGCATATTGCCATTTTAGATTGCATCATCCATTGTATTAAGGAGAAAAGGTTATTTGTGAATGGCAGAACTATGAAGTACTTGATTTAACAGGAAAATACAGACAATTACAATTACAAGAGAAGACTCTTAACTTCCTAATGACTCCCAGCCATGCTCAGGTGGCAACAGCTCCACCCTGGAAAGACCTGGTGTGTTGCATTACAAATGAAATATGAATTAAGATTTTAACCCATTAAAACAATTCCTGCTTTGGGGAGCTCAGGGGCTACAACAAATCTGGGAGCAAGTTCCACAAGGTCTTCAAGTCTCTGAAGGGCACTGACTGACAGAGAAGCCAAGGCTACCAGGAAGAACCACAGTCACATTTCACAGGGAGGGCTTTTTTCCACCCCAAAGCTTTACACAGCTATTTTTTTTAAATTGTCTTTTGTGTGAGCACAAAGGCACTTCCAGAAACCTATTTATTTGTCACAAAATGCCTTAACAAGCCTGGAATCCAGGAGGATCCAAAGATGGGAAGGGCAGGTAACTTGTAATTTTAAATTATTTAATAGCACCCAGGTCAGCATCAGGCTACCACAGAGAGAGGAGACTTCAGGGGTTAAGAATCAGTTCATTCCAGGAAGAGAATTCTGTGAATTCTGCTAGAAAGCACACAGGGTCCACACCATGAGTTTCTCCTACAGCAGCTTGGTCATAAGGAATAAGCCAGACTGCGGCCAGGGCTTTATCAACAGAAAAGAAAAATATTAGACTATTAAGCAAAAGAACTGAAAACTCATTAAACTAAGTAAAATGAACTAAGATACAAATAATGTAGGAAAATTCTGAGTTTTAAACATTTAAAAGTGAAAAACAAAGAAGTAAAAAGCAAATAAAATTCACAGTAACACCTAAATTTATCCTGAAGTGTAACAGATTCACTACAAATCAGTGTTGGAGTAAATGAACAACTAATACATAAACCCAGAATACATCTTTATTTTTCCATCAAGATATGGTCAAAGGGCACATGAAATGTATTATGGTATAAAGGTATAAATGCCTATCTGCAATTTAACTAGAAGCAAAACATTCCCTCCCACCACCATTATCTTCAGACTTGCCAGAGAAGCTCACGCTACTTCCTTCACCCCTGAGAAAATAAAACATCTGCCCACCCCATCAGCTTTTAATCTTCTTATGGACAGAATTCATTTAGCTTCCTTCTGGGGAATGTGGTGGGAGGAATCTAGCCAAGCTTATTTGAGCCAAAGTCAGTCTTTTGTTCAAAGGAGAAAAGAGAAAAAGAGAGGGGAGGAGAGGGAAAAAAAAATCATAAGCTGTGAACACTCTTTAGTTACGCCACATTTATGAAGTATCAATACGTTTCTACGTATTTTACCCTAGCTTAAATATGACTTCACTAAAGAAACACCACTTTACTGAGCATATGGCAGAAACTCCCTGAAGCATGCCAAAGATTAAATGTCAGGTTAATCAATCACTTCCATTCCACTTGGGAGAGGCACCAGAAAAAGTTACATTATTTCCTTAAAGGTATGATTTTTATTCATAACTGAGAACTTTCACAAATATTAGTATACTTGTAACATATCCCAGTGTTTAACTTTAATCCATTCTGGATTTTAACCTGGAGGATGTTGAGTACTTATTACCTTTTCTATTCTATTTCTCTCAGCTCCACATAAAGGAGTAATAAAATAATAGCTGAAAATACTTTCTGTGTACTGCAAATTTCCATCTATAAAATATAGATTCCTGCATATGGATTACTGTTATGGCACTCATTCTTTAAAATTATCTAATACCCACATTCGTTTTTGAAAGTACTACAATTCACAGTGTTTGGTATTACAAGCCAAGTGCAGGCAGCTTTCCAGAGAAGAAAATAAAAGGACATTAAGAGTCTTGCTGAGCCCTGCCGAGGGAAGGAATATAAGAGACATATTGAATCTGTGCTTTTGTTGTGCAGTACAATGACACACATATGTAAGCTACCCATATTAAATATTTAGCTCACCTTAGGTGAGCAAACTGCCTGATTAGGCACTTTCATTATTCAGAATGAGAACTGTAACAAACCAGCAAACGCAGTTTTCAAACATTTCAGCTATGAACAAGGAAGCTGATTTACTTATTAAAACTTCACCTTTGGAATCCGAGCCAGCTATAAACCTACCCTTTAAAATCAGATGTAACATCCAGGCAGCTCAGAGTCCCTTTAGATTTTAATTTCTAAGACATCATTAAAATCCATTTAGGATTTTAATATGCATTTTACTACTTTAATCTGCATTTTACCTGCTGTTCATGTCCAGATATTTTCAGAAGCTTTTTCTTGACATTATTTTCCAGACATAATTATACATGTGAAAGCTACTATAAAAATCAGTTTGCTACAGCAGACAACATCACCCTAAAACAGAATGGCTTTCATAGACCCATATGAGGTAGCTGCATATGTTCTGTATAATACATTCTGTGTATTATTAGCTACAAAATATTTGTCTTAAGGCATTATAAAGCCCTCTCTATCCACAAGTCTTTTGTTTTAGTTAGCAATCATGACAAAACACAACTAATCAGACAGGTTATCTTGCTTTAATGATGACTCTATTCCATTTTTATTTCAGTTATATGTAAATCTGTTCGCCTGATTTACACCAACTGCTCCAAAGGTAACTGGGAAGTAGGGCTGATGGATAGTGCTGCATAACGCACCCTCAAGTCTCCTAGGCTAAAGCAAAAACAGAATTGTTTTTTCCCCACCTCAGAAAACCAAGCTCTTCTCAGCCTACTTCAGTAACATATTCTCCCTTCTCCCACAGTATGGTTCGAAACTACTGCTCAATTTCAATAAAACCTGGAGAAAAGTTATTGCCTTTGTCAACTTTTATGAAAATTGCTGGCCAGGGAAATTAAACCCTCAAATTACTGCTCCCAGGGAGTGAAAGGCAGGCAGTGTTTTCTCTGTGTCTCCTCAAAATGGCAGCACCAATCCGCCCAAAAATCACACATCTGTAAGTCAGCAGCTGCACTTCTCTCCAGGCCAAGGGAGGGCATGAGGAGACACCTACCTCACTTCGAGCAAGAGAGTTTCAGGCAATTAAAGAGACAAAATCCATTATTTATATGAAGAGTTCTAGAATGTTTTGACAATATTCTAAAATAAAAGTACGATGAACTTACAGCCAGTAGACTGATGGTTAGCTACAGGCAAATTGATCACATCACTACGTCACTTTGCTTAGTCACACCAAGTTTTCCTTCACACTTGAACTGAATTTTAAAAGCGTATCTGTTGCTCATGCACAAAACTTACTCATATACCTACATGGAGAGACAGAAAGGAAGACATTTAAATTCCAAAAATACATCTTAAGTTTCTTAAAGCAGCAAACCAGCTGAATAGTTGGACTTCCTAAACCTTAATGTGCCAAATGCAAAGGAAATGTAAGATGAATAAAAATGTGCTTTGTTAATATTCAAGTTGTAGACAGTCTAACCAACAGTTTTATAGCTGTGAAAAACAAGTTAGTGGGAATTGGATTTCTCAAAGTATTAGATGAACTGATATTATAATGTTAATATTAAGATAATAACTGATGTTATAAAGTGGTTAACGCTGTTAGAATAGCAGTTGTGAAAATGGCTTTCATGAGGACAGGATGGTTGCATGTGTTATCATGTGGGTTTATGAGTTTGCATTGGACAGACTGTTGCTAGCCAAACTTTTGAGACACGACCTCAAAAGGAGCAGAACTTCATCCAACCATAACCCTGATGACCACAGTGACAAAACTACATCAGCATCGAAAAGAGCGATGTGGGGCGAGGTTATGTAAAACCAAAAATAAATCTGCATAAAGCTGATGCAGTATCAAGGTATAAAAGGTGAAGCCACCATATTGTGCATGAGCCTCTGGCACTTTGCCACCGCTGTCCCTTTTGCTTTGCTGATTTTTTTATTCTCAATAAAACTTCTATAACTCATTCCCACTTGGGGTCTGGGTCGTTTATAACAATAGGCCAGCTAATTAAATGATATATTTGTAAAAAACACAGTTGTTCTCAAAGTTATTTATAAATTTCTTTCAATTTACCAGCTGCCTTAGAAAAATTTGACATTTTAAGTACATTGTACAAACCTCATTACTTAAAATAGTTACGTACTACAGAGGCATAGATCCAAGATTAGCTTTTTACATTTTAAAAGAGAATCAAAATGTTTGTCTCTCAAAGAAATTTGCATTCAGGCTAACATTTATTGATTATTCACAAAGGTAAGGAATCAGATTCATTTTTACCAGATCACAGCCTTCAGTGTTAAGTCCCATTTGCATGAGGCTCATGTTACTTAGAAAAATCCCAAACCAAAAATCTCCAGAAAATCCCACAAACCTTTTGGAAACAAAGAGGGGCAACAGAGAAAGTGGTAAATGAGAATTAAACCAGGCAGTGCATCATTCAGTGCCTGCCTACATGTACTTGCATACACAAACATCTCCCCTTAACTCCCTCAGCTCAGCTGGGTGAGTTTGAGATGAATAAAGAGCCACGACCCACCCCTGCAGCAGCAGTGATGCAAGGGGTGTCAGCAGTAGCATATTGCTCAGGGTAAACACAAATCCAGCTCCAGATGGCGGCTCAGCAGCTCGCAGTCACAGGTATATTCCGGGAGGAATGATCAGTACTGCCCAAATGCCGGGTGAGTGAGCCATAGCTAATGCACAGTTCATTGTCTGGCTTTACAGTCATTTACCTAAGAAGAAAGCCTGTGCTGAACAGACTGTTATCCACAACCACCAGGAGCAAACCTGAGTAAATCAGGACTTTGCCTACAGACATCCTAAAAGTGAGGATGCTGATTCAACACAACAGTGGGGCTGCATAAAAGACAAAGGCAGATTAACACCTGGATTTAGATGGAACACTAAAATCTCACAAATTTTGAGATCTAAATATAGTCACTCCTAATCAATTACCTTCTTAAATGGAACAAGAAGGAACTGCCAAAAAAGCTTAAAAATATGTCCTATTTTGCTATTGTAACTGGATCTTCTCATTAGTTATGTTGCATTACCTGGAAACAGTGCCCAATGACATCACTTATAATCCATCCTCCTAAAGACTAAGAATCAGGGCTCTTGCCTCAGCATTTCATCAACATTTGCCTCTAAAGCCCTGTAGGTTTAATGTGCTTCGAAAATACTATCTTTGCCTTACATATTCTGACTGAAGAACTGAAGAACACCTGCCCTTGCCACACTGCTGTAATAACTGTGTACCTGTGAACAAAATGTGCCACATTGAGATACCCTCTGGTATCACACACTCCCAGCCACATACTGAAAGAATTCAACAGAAGGGGAAAAAAAACTCAACTGAACAGCAAAATAAACCCACAATTGCAAGAAAAAGGAAAGGAAATGGACCTTTAAAAGAATGAAGTCCACAAATTCAAACAACAGTCCTTATGTGTGTTCAAAGAGGGCAACAATAAGGAGTAAGCCCAGAATGTATAAAAATAATTATAAACAAATCATAAAGGAGAGTGTGCTCTGGCATAACTAAGTAGTAGCAAATGGCATGAGTGAGATGTACATGAGCCTGGGCTCTGAGGCAGTTCCTATGGATATTGCTAAGGTAACAAGCTATCCTACTTTCCAAGCTCAGAAGGTATGACTATGATACTAAGTTAGAGATAAGCAAGTACTCCAAGCAGAAAAAGCAGAAAACTTGTTTCCACAAATATTGAACTCTCCCTTACTCTATTACAAGCAAACAACTAAGTCATAAAGTGTCACAGGGCCTAATGACAATGGTGTCATCTCAAAAACTGACCAGAGAAGGAAATCTTGACTCAGTTCTCACATCAGTTACATAAATTACTCAGATGATCAATAAATTCTTTCATTGCAATTTTGATTTAGCTACTGTATCATGAATTGCTAAGTGTGCTAGAAACCTTCAAAACTTTGTTAAAACTCTAATTCTGAGACAGGAGGATGGCTACCCATAACCTGCAGGAAGAAGAAGGTATGTTAAAGTGAATTATTTTTTCATCCCCAATATAACACATGCTCATTTCTCCTGGGTCTGTGAGACCTTTACACCACCTTCAGTAGCTGTGAATAAATCACAACCCTATGTAACAGCAGAACTGTCAGGTGAAGATGCAGCTGTTAGATTCATTAGATGTTTGGAGATAATTTGTAGAGGGAAAGGTGTTGACCCAGTTGTTTAAAATAAGCTTGTGCAGTGCATGATGTCTGACTGTTCAGAACTATTAAGTATAAAAACCTGTAGCTCAGGTTCAGCTGGTATCACTGAGCAGCACCCTATAAAACTTTGATTACACACAAACCCAAAGGTCTGTGAAACACAAATCTAAGCAGAATCCCGTACAGGACTCAAGTAAAGGTGGATATCCGACCCAAAGAACACAAAAAGAGTCCTAGGCAGTTTTATTTGGGGCTATGTTTCCAAATGAGAGTGACTGCTGAAACATTCATAAAGGATCCGAGTCCCAGTGCACAGTGTGCGTGGCAGATGAGTTTCCCAGGGGATACCCTAAGGGCTGGCAAATACACGCCTGTCATGCAGCTTTGGATCAAGACAGGTCTAGGAGGTCACCTCAGAACTCATACCAAGCATGTCTGAGGCTCCCAAAACTTTGTAAGTAAAGCTTCCTAGATGTCTAAAACCCCAACTGAATGTATACTCAGAAATGCTTTGGGTTCTCACATTTGGCACTCCTCCATTCAAACCTCTCTAGGACATGCCATACGTGCCACGAGCACCGACACAGCTGAGCTGGACACTCAGCAGTGACTCCAGGCACACCCACCGAGGGGCAAAGCCGCAGGGCTCCAGGTCTCACTCCCTCTTGCTCAGCAGCACACTGGTGCCACGCAGCAATGCCTAACTTCCTGAGGCATGACCAATTCTACAACTTCCCTGTCTTTACCGGAGTTTGCAGTCCTTAGCCTCAAACAGGCAGTTCTATTGTGTAACGCAGTGCAACAGTCAGATATCTTGGCACGGATGTACCTGATTTACAATCCCAAAGAAAACAAGTGCACCATTGTTCAACCCAATACATTTTCTTGAAAGCAGCATTTGTATGTGATTTTTCTTGGTCTGTATCAGCTTCACTATTTACACTAAAACTCTTTAAGGAAAGGAACTTAATATTTGAAATACAACTGAGGCAATGAAATGCCAACCACTGAAACTGTTGTGTGGGCCTTAAATATAAAATACAGTAATAGCTCTTAGGAAACTTGGTTGCATTTTATCCACTCTCATTAGAGTAACACAGACACACAAAGCCTTCTTGTCTGCTACCCCAGAGCAGTGTAAGGTTGTTGGCAGACTGTTCTGGAGAAACATCCATTTCTCCAGCTAAAGGATTTTTCAAGTTCATAGTCATGTTCTGGCCTTAACCCTAATGGACCAAGGACCTCACGGGTATGTCTGAATTATAGAGGTTTATGTAAGTTTTCACTGAGGGTGAAAAATAATTTACAAACCCCAAAAAGCAAGTATCTACCTCAAGTATTATCTCTGGAAAAACACCTGTCCTCCATGCAAATCTATGTAACTTTATGATTCTATACTATTACAGTTTTCCTCACCTCTTGCTGGTTAAAAACTGAACAGGATGCACAGAGAGAATGCACAGAATGCTGCTGAGCCTGCAGACAGGAGTGGGGGTGGCAGCAGGCTGGTGTTGCACTCACACTGGGAATAATGACCACCTTATGCACAGGCTGCACAAAAATTATGTGGCACTTCAGAGCCTGTTTCAAACATTTCAAAGAGTCCGTTGTTTTGCTGACTCCTCCCTCAATCCCACTCTCCTCCAACATTTTAATGACATTAGGACATAACACAGAAAACTAATGTGGATAAGTAGGTATCTCTCTTCCATCTCTAATATTAAAGATGTATTAAGTTTTTATTTCTTTTTAAAAGTACTGTTTATCTCAACACTGAGAGACAATGTCCAACTCCACCATATGCTTCTAAACAGTCATTTTGAATTTTGGCACTGAATCACAAGTTCTTCACAATCAATTATAGGATCCTGTGGATTTACCTACTCACACAGAAGCATATCAATTTTCTTAAGTCTTTTATATAAAAAGTACATGCACACACCATGTTGTTTCTGCCCCAACTGCTTCCTGTCCAATGGCTCAGTCTGTAAAGTGCCATAATTTATAATTGTTTGTTTATACTACACATTATTCCTTTGAAAATACACCAAAGGTGGTTAAACAACCTCTCAGTTAAAAAAAAAATAAATAAATACAGAGATTATATCAAACTCAAAAGATTTTAAGGGCAATAACAGTAACATCCTTTGATTAATTAATTCCCCAAATCTGATACTGACTGAAAAATGCTATTGACCTTAGGGGTGCTGAACCAGTCTCCAGTTCTGAAATTAGACCTGCTTGTACTGTGGTTTACATAGGGACTCCTTTTTAATTTCTTGATTTCTGTTAGGATTATGAAATGTATTTGTTGTAACTGAAATGTAATGGATTTACTCTAATTATTTATATTCTCGTATGTTTACTCAGGGCACTTTTACCCAGAGATTGCTGGAAAGCCTGGCAGTGTACAGTGGTAAGAGGGATGCTACTTTTGTCAGTTTGGAGGGAAAATATCACTCAACTCAGAAGCACTGAAAACTTATATAAATTTTTTTGCTTACAGAGTTTCAATACGCCACAGAAATTTGCATTTGGGTTTGTTGCAAGTGAATTCCTCACTAACTATACTGATCATCCAGGTGTAGCTCCAGACTCTCTGGGAAGGCCATCAGCTCAGTCCTACAAAAGCTCTTGCACCTGCCTGTTTACTGAACAGGAAGAGAAAGAAATGCCAACAGTAGCTCTGGCTGCTTCTGAGTGCGGATGATCAATGACACACTCCATTACTAGCAGCAAAAACCAAAGACAAAGGAAGCTCCCAAGCTTCAGCAGCTCTGAATGCTAAAAGAAACCCCAGGCTGAAAACAGGAGAGCTTTCCAGCAATTAGGAAAGACAAAAAAATAATTTCTACAAGGGCCTACTGCAGTGCTATACAGTTCTTGCTCATTTGAACACAAGTTTCCAGCACCCTGAATCACAGCTCCTGACCTGCCAGGGCACTCAGAAATCAGAGGAAATCACCCTACAGAACTCCACAGCCTTTCATGCTGTTTCTTTCTTTCATATTAAAGCCATGAGAACTCAAGGATAAAAGCACAAAGATGAGTAGAACCAGCATCACCATTACTATTATTGTACTGGATAAACAAATATTATTTGCAAGTACACACAGTCAATACAAAGCATGCCCTCAGCCTGGAAGAGTTTAAGTTTGAAGCTGCCCACAGCCAGCTTTATCAGGTGCTCACAGAACAAGCAACTTCTTCCAATCCTGCCCTAGGTGCAGATAGCTGGTCTGTTCTGATCTTTACATCTTGAGCTACACTAACAGTTAAATGATTCATATATCCTAGTTACAGAGATGAATAATCCAAAACTCAATTTCATTGTATGTAAAAGGTAAGACCCACCTTTCTAGGCTTCCACCAGATGACACCGGCCTCCAAGTTAACATTATCCTTTAGAAAAGCAGGAAGCTAAAGCCCCAAACATGTCAAATTTACATAAGTAACAAAGAATGTTCAGAATATCAGCTTAAGATTCTCTCTAAGCACTCCCTCACACCCTGTGTGGTACAGAAACACAAACATACTTCTCTCCCAAAGACTGCTCCACCTCAAACGCTAAACTTTCCTAGGTAAAAAACAGAAGTTGTTCTGCTACACAGGGGATTATGCTTGGAAGTGAAGCCTGCAGGGAGATGCGCAGGTTTTGAAATGACATGCTGAACAGTTTGCTAGATGAACTGCTGGGGAACCAGATAGCAAGAGATACCACCACCAGCTTACTTGCTAATTTTCCAAAACATCATCAATTCAGGAAAATAGAAGGTGCCACAGGTATTTTTTTAAAAAAAAAATTCTTTCTGAGGAAAATTCCTTGCTATAAACAATTCCAGGTCCAGAATAATGAGATCATGCCTTTACAATAAAAACTCAATAAATAAGTCAGTTCTTCCTAAGAGATAGTGTGCCAATCAAGCAAAAACCCTGTTACAGGGAAGAACTGCCAGCAGCACAAGTTATTTTAGCTGACATTACTTCAGAAAAAGCCCACCATTCACCATCTGCTCTGGCACAGATTATGAATGCTAAGAAAGTTTCCAACATCACTGATGAAAAGAAAGCAGTCAAGACGAAGAAGTTTTTGTTTTGCTGTTAAAAAGAACAAGCATCTAGGACAGCTCGCATTTCAGCAAGAACAAACACAAAACACAAGTTTTGCACATTTCATAAAAATCATTACAGAGAACTAGAGTAAGGCAGAGTACAAGGTACAGGATCACTTTACACTGGAGGTAAGAACTATAAGTTTTAAGGGAATCTGACCACACTCCAAAAATACATTAATAGAAGTAAACACCACAGAAAAATAGAGAGGAGCCATCATGTCAAGGAGAGCAATGGCATAAAAGAAGAAGCTTTCAAACATGAGAAGCTTTCAATGCTTTCCATCTGGAAACCAGAGGTCTGAAGTTTGAAGAGAGCCTCTAACCAAGAGCCAGCCATTCCTTTGAAGTGTTTGATGAGTTCCTACAGGGATTAAACCAATACTATGAGGACAGCGGATGAGATCATGCAGGTGGAATGAATTCCAATGCTATCCTCCATATTCCTATGATTTAGCCAATGAGTATAATGTACTTTCCCATTAATCACCTAGGGGAAGCAATTACTTTCCCATTTCCTCCCTAATTTTGTCCAGCATAAAAAATATATAAACAAACCACAAAAAAAACTTGAATAAAAGCAAAATATGAAACTTGCCAAGTGGCAGGAGATTAACTATTCTCCACAAAAATACGATCTGATATTAAAGGTTAGAACTGTGTGGTCCATCACTATGACAAAGTTTAGACAAAAACAGATGAACATAATTAACAGATTGATTTCTCCTCCATCTGAAACACAAAGCCAGGACGTCACTGCAATTTATGAATGAGCTAAATATTGAAGGCACCTTTTTAATAGTCTGGAAAATAAGGCTCCAAAAATCCCTCACTAGTTCTTCCTTAGACAAAAGCTAAGTGACAGATGGAGTTCTAATATTTCTCATGGCACCAGATGATGCTTTATGTGCAGTCATGCACTCTTAAATAGTTATTTCAAAAAATTCTGGTTTATGTTAAAAAAAGGTTTACTTGTAATTTAGTATCTATTATATTTTCTTCCTAAATGGAGAAACCAAGGACAGTTTAATAACCTCAAAACCCTAGGCAGTATGCTCAATAGATGAGGTAGGATTCCTTGAACAAAAAACCTTCATTATTTTTATGACCTTAAAAAAACCATATAATTTTTAGAGTTACTGTACATCCCTTCACTTTTACAGATTTTACACTGATAAGCTTAAAACATTTCAACATTTCTGCTTTACTATAATCTTGCTTTTCTCTTTCTTCTTTCTTTTCCCTCTCCACAGAGCAATTTAAACAGAAACTATTTACTAACCCATTTCAAATCACTACCCCTTGAAGCAGATATGATATCCCATAGAAGCCTGGGTTTGGCACAACAACACTCTGATTCCTCATAAAGCAGCCCAAAATTCATGCAAAGTTCGAGAACAAATCTTCAGACATAACAGGTTATCTTTTTTTCTTCATCCAATCAATTTCTGAATTCATCTAGAAATTACACTCTTTACTGCTAAGTACATTCTTTCCTTAAATACTCCCTTCCACTTTCTTTTACGGTATTCTAAGTCAAGAGGAGTTGGAAACCAAAGATTTGGGAAAGGATTTTTATCAAACAAAAAACCTTTGCATGTTTTTCAGAAATTTCTACGTAACTACATTCAAATGAGAAGTGCAAACTAGAAGTAGTGCATGGGCTTAGGAGACAGTGGTTAGTGCTCTTTTCATCACATTTACATAGATATGCAGCTGGCAAAAACCTTAATGAGGGCACTACAGCAGTTTTGTAGCATCTATCATACCTACCAGCAGATCAAAACAGCATTTATTTGAGAGCATTCAACCCACTTCCACAAAAGTAGACAAAAGTAGGCCAAAGAAAGAAAAGGGAATCTGTTTGAGGGTCTCCTTTTCTCATCTGCAAATGCTTCAATTCCCACTGACAGCATTGTACAGCCATACAATAGAAGTCCATCTCACCAGGCTAAAAAGCTTTAACAGTAATGCTGAGGTGTAACTCTTCCACTACCAAAAAAAATATTTTATTAAATACAAAGTGTGGGAAACAGAGCAATACTCCAAAACCTGGGTTTATTACTTCAGTTTTCTGAGTATAGTTTTGTCACTTATTATTAGGATCATTATGTCTCTTCCAGACACACCTAAGGTCAGTAAAAACCTGGGTATATTAAGCATAACAGAAAAAAGCTGCACCTCAAGAAGCCTTTCCAGCACACCTTTTTACTGCAGACAAACAAATTCCTGGGACACAGACCTCTAGAACACACAGATCAAACAAAACACTTTTTGTCTTTTCATAGACAAGAACTTTCACCAGTTGTTACTCAGCCTACGTGACCTTCCAGGGCCTAGGCAAGGAGGACAAGATCTCTCTATCTCTAAACATATCTTGTATAATGTTTACAATCATGTCTATAAAACATATTTCAGCAAAGACTTTGCACTCACTGTCACAGACTTCAGAGTCATCCCGTGGTAGGTGCCCATGGTGTCAATCTTGAAGCCTTCCGTTTCTGCAAAGAAAAAGAAGCCTTCTGTAAATCCATGTGAACACAGCAGTGTCACGTCTAAATGGACAACACTGGGGATCTCTCTGATGTTATTTTGTCAAAAAACACATCTTGCTGCTGGTGCTGGTGGTTTAGGTTCTGTTCCCGGTACAAAACCTGGGTAGTCACTAGGAAATCTGCTTTCTTTAGACAAGCTTGATATTGCTGCTTTCTGTAACCAGAGTAAACTTTTCCTGCTGCATAGAATAATTGAAAGCACTTCAGAGCAAGGCAATAAACCTAAATCTTTGTGAGAATGTTACAACGTGCATGCGGTCTCAGAAATTCTCCTCACTACAAGCTTGAGAAGCCCCATTCATATTCCCTGAATGCATTATAATGCAACATATTCAACTTGTATTAATGGAAAAATATACCTAAGAAACTGATTTACATGCCAACTATAAAAGTGTGGCCATTATACTTGATAAATTCACTTCTGCAGTGCTGAAGAGCAACATTGTCATTGTCATATGATACAGAGGACAGAATCTGCATAAATACACAATGCCACACTAAAGGTTATAAAAAGGAGTGTTCTTGGGGGTGGTTTTTTTAATTAATTTTAATTAGATTGAATTTATGCTAAGTGCCAGAAGCCTGCAACTGCCCAATGACTAAACCTGCTGTCAGTAGCCTATTTGCTTTCGAATACTCCTTCCCCATCCTCCTATTCTCAGTGCTTTAAGATCAAAGCAAGCTCCTCAACGTGCCACCAGGACTCAAAAGAGAACCTTTTTCCTTCGTAAACTTCCTAGCCTCATGCATCTACCATGAACTGATCCCATCATCCAACCATCCAAACAATTCCTACCTAAAATGGCATGATAATCGCCACTCAAACTATTATAAACAAGCATTTGTCTACATCTAAGCAACTTTTGGGCTATTTCAGCTAGACTTGGGTAAAGGTAACTGATTCTGTGCAGAAACAGCTACTTGGAAGTGGTATGGTTTTGTCATTTCTTACACTTCCTTCATTTTGTGCACCAGCACAAAAACATGATAGATGAAGAAATAAAGCAGGACCAAAGCGTGGCTCCTACCCAAACCTAAAAAAAATCCAAAGAAAATATTGAATTTTCAAAACTGTTAGAGCCTCTTGCTCTCATCATGACCAAATTAACTTAAACTGAAACCCAGACAACCTAGAAAGCAATGAACTTGCTCTGGGAAACATCTGGGGCTACTCATTCTTTCTTCCTTAGATGAGGAAGATCATCAGGCACTCAAAGGAAATTAAGCCAAAAAGTTTCCCAGATTTAGGAACTCTCAAGTGCCTATAAAAAGATACCCCAGGGTTTGGAACTCATCATACTCCTCTCAGCACAGAGACAGCTATCTATTTACTGAACAGTCTGGGGTTTCACCTTCTCCCCCTCGCTCCCTCCATTATGTCACCAAACCTGCTACCCACTACCCAGTCAAGATGCCCAGGGTCACCGACCATACTTTGTTTTACAGTCACCTCAATTCCAGCCATTCTACAGCTTCACTTCTCAAGGCAACCCCTCCCCTTCTCCCAGATTTAACATTTCTGAACAACAGACATAATTCTGAGAAAGTAAAATACAGGTACAGACACATATGAATCCAGTCTTTCCTACCTAAAAAAAAAAAAAAAAAATAAACCAAAGAAAGCAGCCTAGCCTCCCAACATAAATTGATACTGCCTCCCTATACAAAATGATAGGCCTTCCCACCTTTCCCCTCAATCCCAAGCTGTAACTATGCCTTGAGTCTTAGCTCAGAGGTCACACCACTGAACTTGAGCTGAGGATGGTCAAGATGTGACTGCACAAACATTTCCATGGAGAACAGTTTGCTCTGTGACTATAGAGGTCACTGCTGCAAGCAGGGAGCATGTTAATATTTCAGGTGGTGCCTGGAGCCTTATAGAATGCTTGGTAGAAGTCCCTAAATTGAAGGGATGCTTTTGATGACTTGGAGTGACGTAAATCAGGTGTCTAATCTAGGCTGACAGTTGTTCATGAATTTCAGAACATCACCACCAGAAGAACTTTTCTCCTTTCCAGACTGATCTATTATGGGCTCCTCATGCCTGTGACACAGAGCATTTCCAACTATTTTGGTCAGATGTTCTTTCCAAAGAATACAGACACTCCATAGCAAGACCAGCACAGCACCTTCTCCTCCGTTGTGCCTGGCCTGCTGTGGTTTCTTTCCTCTCAGCACAAATCCTGACTTTCTAATTAGTTCTCCATGTTAGTTCCGTCTCCATCAGCATTGCAAAGGGAATAAAGGCCTACAGAGCAAGCAGCACAGTCAGAAAGTAAATCAAAGGGGAGAGAGGCACCTGGCAGGGAACAAATCTCTGCTCAACTGCCAAGGCTTTCATCTTTTGCAAAAGTCTTCCCAAGTCTCTCATAAAATCTGTCCTGGTTCATTTAATGAGCCACGAGAGCCGCAAACCACAGCTCTGGCACTGATCAGCTTCCCACTGCCAGCCTTGTACTGACCCTTCTCTCTAGCAGGAGAAATAAATAACTTGGATGAAGAGCCACCTGTTGCCTCAAGCAAACTCCAGTTTCCTGCCTGATGAATATTCCCAGCAGCTACACAGGAGCCCCAGTACTATTTAGGAGCTACTCAGGTAGCAAACAAAACACTTTTCTGATAATTAGCAAATAATGGCATGGTAGCTTTCTGTACTAATTCAAACAGAAGATATGTTAAATGGTCAGTGTAGGTACCCACATACACTCCTGCAAACAGTTACTGCAGCCTCTACAAGAGCTGCTGCAGGGCCCATGCTCTGCTGTCTGCAGGAGGGTGGCATCAGTAGAAGAAATCACCTCCCAGTGCCCACCAGCTCGCCCGTTTCCTGCCTCAAACTCTCAAGCCACCGGTGAATTAGAGTTAAGCATCTTCAGGTTCCAGAGGGCCACAGCAAACCCCCCCTGAAGCAGAAAGAGCACTGAGACGTTGCTCAGAACACAGCTTTACTGATTCCATCCTCTCACACGCACCATGTGATATTGTCCCTGTCAGCCAATCACTCCTCTTACAGAAATAAACATTGCCAGAAGCAAGAGCCCTGCCCCTTGCACGTCTGTACCATCTCATAAGGGCTCAACAGTTTGGACACTTGGGCACACCCAGCAGCACCCTCAGCTCCACTCACTGCGCACAGCCTGGGTAAAGCAGAAAACAAATGTTTCCAGGTCAGGGACTCCACTGTTCCAGCTTCATTCCCACTTCAAAAATTGCTGAGGGTGTCAGCAAGGTTCATGCTGTAAAAGATATTCAAGGGCCAGGCTAGAAAGCAGAGGCACTTCTTCCAGATTACTCTCCGAGGCCAGGGTCTGACCCTGACAGAGCTGCTCAAAAGCAGATCGGGGATACAAGAGGAACCACGGCCCGTAGCGAAGAGGAGCAGAAGCGAGCAGCTCGGAGCCCCCGGGCCGCGCCCCCAGCACTCATCAGCACAAATGCTGAGCCACACCTCCGAGAACACAAAAGCAGCGCCTCTCCTCTCCTCTCCTCTCCCTCCCAAAGCAGCTCCAACCTGCGCTGCTGAGTCACGCACTAGCACTGAGACGCAATGGTAATACTTGGCCAAAAATTAGTTTATAACTCCAGCTTCAAAATGCCAGCTTTGCTGGTGGGAATAGAAGCAGTTAAAATGATAAACCATCTACTAAGAAAAGGTTATTTAAGAAAGAAGAGCCTCATAAATAGAGGTACCACGATGGTAGGACTTTGGATCCTTGTTTTTAAGCTTGGAATTCGATGTAGAACAACTATTAAAAAAAGCTACTTGATGGTCTTGAATACACTCGAAATTTTCAATACAATAACTACAAAATTATGAGACACATTTCCTTTAGGCAAAGAGCAGTCCATAATAAATGCTTCAATCACAGATCTAACACTAAGGACCAAAGAATGCAAGCAAAGCCCAACAATAACTTTATCATGAAAAACTGTACTGCGACCTTTTCTTTGCCAAATATAATCAATTTTAGAAATTTATGCATTGTTAAAAACACCGACATTAGCAGATGCCTTAAAACTACATCTTGAGAGACTAAACATAATAACCAGAACTGAATAAACAACTCTAATACTTCAAAAACATAACCTATCACCAGGGTTTTTTCTTCTTCAGTCATTGCATGTATTGAGGTCATGGTTTCTCAGTTCCACAACCCAAAAACTGTTAAAAGAACCATAAACACTTCCAGTATGATTCATCACTAGTTACCATTCTAACATCCCCATGCATCAATCCGAGTGCCTTTTCTTATTTCTAATACTTAGACCTGGAATTAAAATATGCACCCTAATGCATCAGCTTTTTGGACTGCTTATATTCTCCATCAGCATTTGGGTGCATGTTCCATTTCCCCGCGTGTAAGTATTAATGCTCAGAGTGCCTTCCATTTGCTTAAAGCCACTGCTCCACATCCATCTAGGTCACTCTGCACTCTGTGTCTGCACCTTCCGCAGCTCAAGTCATCCAAACCAGCTACAAACTTGAGCTCTGATACATTACCAAAAGAATAAAAGCTTGAAAAAGACTCAAATTAACCTGCATTTCTGGAAGGAAGTCAAGGGCAATAGAAACAGAACAATGCAGCACGTCTCAGACACTGAAGAGATCAAGTTAAAGACTTGGTTTGAATTGTGGATGAATAAGACTGAATAACCACTTCTTTCTTCAGCTGTATACTCTTCAAACCCCAGATAGCAACACTCTGCAGACTGCCTGGAAATGATTCACTACTCCACTTCACAGCCCCAGCAATTTAATCCCTGACACCAAATGTCACTATGCCTGAGAGTTTACTGGGCATTCCTTTACAGTACTGTACCCTAACAGGTAAAAGTTTCACCCCTAAATTTCCAAGCTACACTAATTACTTCACATATTCTCCATACAGTTAATATGTAACAGCTCAGTAATAATCTTACCAGTAATTAACATCAACATCTTAAGTTTCTCACAGTTAAAAGCAATTTATGGGTGTTTTCCAGCACAGAAGTGAATACGCAGTGCTGAAAGTTTTTAAACAAGTTGGTCACACCAAGCCAGAAAATAGATAGACCACATTCTTTTTCCAAATGTGCATCTCTTGCACATATTCTCTGTTAGGGGAAAAAAGAGAAGAACCACATAATTCTTAAAGTGAATGCAATAAATAAAAGTTTAACAGGTCAAACTAAGCCCGACCAGTAAAACTTCAGAACCTTCTATCTCCTGCTACCAATTCTACTCTCCCGGTGTAAAAGGATATCACACAATTTAAAACAAAATAACTTAATAATGAGAAATGCTTTATAAGGAAACTTTTTTTAACTATATATACAAGAGAGAAAAAAAAAATGTTATGGTCCAGAGTCACCTCAAATGTAATAACTTCACAGTCCTCTGTTCCCTGGGCTTAGCACTTAGGACTGATTGAAAGCCACACAAACTTCTGGAAAATGGCAGCTGTGTCTGAAAATCTAATAAAGTTATAAATAAAACATAAAATAAAATAAATAAAACATAAATAAAATGACAGTATCAGGAAGTCAACAGCAAACTTTTCCCGAGGGAAACACTTGAACACAGTCAAGAATATTCTTTTCACCATTACGGGCTGAAATCACACAGTAAGACTCTCTGATTTACACTAAACAGGTCTGAATATTGCTGGAGGTTTTGGGGGAAGTAGGAACAATTGGCTTCTACTATGTTGAAACTTTGAGAACAGGAACACTCCTAGACTAAGCCTTAAAGGCCTAACCTTGGAACAGCACAGGGAAACTTGATTTTGCCATCCATACTGAGAGATGCACTCAATGGGTCACAAAAATGTTACATCTTCAAGACTACCATCCCAGCACTACTGTATGCTTTGAAATTACGGAACAAACAAGCATGTGAAAAAGGTCTTCTGAGGTAAAGCCACCCAAGAAATTGAGGGGAAAACGAGGTATAGCGTCCAAAAAATACATATCAATAATATGTATTTAAATATCAAACATTAAGCCGCACAGGAGAGGACACAAAATAAGCTCCTAAAGCATCAAATGTCATTTGAGCACAGGATTTTTAAAACCTGAAAAAGATTTTAAAATTATGCTGCTGAAGAAGGCATGACAAACCGCAGTTTGAAAAAAACATCCCCAATTGTAAAGATGCACATTAATAAAGTATAAAGAAACCACTCAAGTGAATAATACAAAGGAAAGGAATAGGACTACCAAGGTAAAAGCAGAGGAAGTTCAGCACAGGATGGAGCTCTATGCTGCTGGAGAGAAGATACCATCACTAACTGCCAGCACGAAAGAAACCAATGCAACAGAAAGGAAACAGCACCCAGGCAAAGTGATTGCCATCAGTTCACCTGCTCACCTCAAAAACATTCGCCAAGCAACGTGTTCTTCCACTTTCCACGTGGAAATAGCCTGGATGCGCAATTCCTACTGCAAACCACATTCTAATGCATTACAGAACTTGAAGAATGTCAAAGGCAAGGTTTCTTGCCCCTGCTGGACAAAAGGTGACCAAGCCCTGGCCCAGAGCTGCTGAGCAGTTCCACCGACTGCAAGTGGAGCTCATTGTTTGCTCTCCAGGAACAGCACAATTACCACCCCCTCGCACTGACTATTAAACCACTCCAGCAGCAAAGCCTGGCCCATCTGGCATGAAAATTTTAAGTTAGTCTAGCAGAGAGGCATCCTGATCCACGCATCAGAAATAATGATCCATCACGAGAAGCAGACAAATTTGGCTGCAACTCAACAGTTTACTTAATGCATGGTAAAATTCCTAAATTTACTCCCTTTACTCCCTACAAGCTTTGAATTTCTTATGCTAAGGACAAGACAGCTAATGGAAAAACTCTGTACTAAAGCACACAAATATTCAAAGAAAAAGATTTCACCTCCTTGCTGCCTAAACTTTAAATACTGTAGTGTCATACAAAACTGAATATAGGCAATATACCACAATCCTGCTGCAACTAGGACTACTGTGAACCCTTCCTAGGATTTCAATACCTCTGAGGAAAGAGCAAACAGGTGAGACACAAAGAAAAAAAGCCTAGAAACATTGCCTTTTGGCTTTGTTTCAATCTTTAGCCAAACCCATCACTGCACCCATTGTTATAAGCATCACACCATCCTGCCTTCCACAATTTTAGCCAACCACAGGAGTAATAGAGGGCAAGGTGTAGAAACCCTTCAGAATGGCAGAAATCTGTAGGATTCAACTTTATCGTAGGTGTTATCCATCATTACTAAATAAATGTAGATACAATGCCATAAAGACTGCAAGTAATTACCCTTAGAACTTAATTATCTTTCTTTTCCTTCAGAATTCTATCCCAAAAAGTCCTGATATTGCAACCTTTCCATAAACATGTGTAATTCCAAGTTCTTACTAGACTTATAGTAAAAAAAAAAAAAAAAGAAGTTTAATGAAAAAAATGCCTTATTTTATTTTTATTGATGACTATGTCTGCTTGTAGTCTCACTTCTACACTGGATATTTGGGAGCCACAGCTTCATTTTGAGGGCAACTAAATTAAAAGTCCCATAAGGAATGAGTTCACTTGTGACAAAGCTGCAAGTGATGTGCATTGTTCAGTTTTAAGCAAATTACATTATCAGTGCATTAATGCCTAATTAAGACAGGAAAACCACCTGTACTCAGAGTTCCAGTTTGACTACAATTTAAAAGTTTATAGTTTTATGATAGAATACCCTAGGAGTAAATGAGATCTTTGCTATTTTCTGAAGTTAAATATCTCTAGGTCGTCTCCTAAAAAATCCAGATATTAATTACTAATGCTATGTAACCTCTATGTGACGTAGCAATACCTTTCATAAGTCAATCTCATGTTTAAAATACCTCTTTTCCAACACCACATTTTTATTTCCAGTGCTAGCCTACACTCAGCTAACTTGGTATTCTTAACCTATGTATTTCTTTAAATAACCTGAAATACAAAATTAACTTTGTGTGACTACACCGAATATAAGTAACCAGAAAGTTAAGGCAGATAAACACCCTCTAGAATGGAATGTGACAGTGAGTTAGACAGGTAGAATATGACCACATCACAAAGGAATCTTTCAGCTGGAACAATTGCTGCAGCCCAGTCAATCCCATTTCAGCACCAAGAGAAACCCCAACACCACATTCTCAGAATCACACAACATTGAAATGGATTTTTCACCATTGCTAATTACAGACAACCCTTTTTCCCTGTCAGTCATCTGATCTCATCGCTGCTTTTTGCTCAGAAGTTTCTACATGAAGCTCACATGGATGAGCTGCTCCACAAACTCTTCTGGGTTCTTCTTTCCTGCCATGCAAAACTTGTTATTTATTTCCTGTTCCCTCCTGAACCACACACGTGTGGTTAAAGCAAAACATCCACCCTGTGCTCATGACGGCTATTGTCTGCAGGGTTCCTGACCACAACCACGCCATTTAGCAGCTCGGAGGACTCGGACCATCCCTGAGCTCCTCGTTGTAAAAGTGTCCACAGTGAATTATAGGCTTTGGTGCATTTGAACTGTTCCACCTGACCATTAATTTCTTGCACTGTCTTTTTTAATTTCACACTGCCCAGTTTAGATATTTGCTACTTTTAAATCTTAACAGGAAATGGTATTAAAAGGAAAACTACTCAGCAGATAGCTGGGTTTTGAAGGTTTAAGATATTAAAAGAAGGAAACTGAGTAAGGACTAGTAAAAATATTCATGGAAGGGTTGGTTTAACTTTATATTTTTTCTTCCTTTCTTTCCCAAATTGTCTTGGCTTTGTAACAATTCATTCTTCATGGAAGGTACTTTAGATTATTTTTCAGTGCTGAAAAAGCTACCAAACATCCTGCTTTGGCTTTTTTCTCCACCCCACCATGCAACTGACAATGAGAAGTAGTAAATAAAACCATTGCACTAAAATATAAGTATATTGAGGCCAACAGGGAACAGACTTCAAGAGGATATAATACAATATCTGACCAAATTTCCCATAGGAAGTTTCATACACAAACACCCCCATAAACATAAAGGATGTATTCACATGTAAACACATCTTTACAAAAGTTGGGTTTGTTTCTGTTTTGTTTTTTTTTTTAATTTAAATCATTTCAGAGAGGAGTTTGCTACAGTTTCCCTGACCAAAAAATGGTAATAATTTGGACAAAGCCAAATATTCTAAAAAATGCAAGTTGAATTGTTCACTTACAGTTTAAAATGGCATTTAGCAACATATAAGTCCTTGCAACCGGAATAGAAAGCCGTTAAAAACATTAAGCCCTTAAAAACACAGGAAGTTCCATTAAAGAGGAGAATTATTTTATTTGAGAACTAGGGGAAGAGGCAATTCAGAAGTGTAACAAAATTTGCATGACCTTCTGCAAGAAGCACAAAACCATCCAAGCACAACAAACACAAGATTGCAAAATAAAACCAAAGCAAGACATGAAAGTGAATTAACTGAACCTGTGCTACAAACAAGATTAAAAAAGCAACGAGGACAGGAGAAAAATTGCATTAGAAAGATAAATCATCACTCATGTTTAATGTTCACCATGTTTTAAAACTGGTGAGAATTCTTCAATATTGAAGATCGTTTCCATCTCTCCAGAAGGGTGCTTGTGTTTTGCACTGCTGTTCCCAGTTTGTTTTTTAATTTGGACACAACTAGATAATAACTTGGAATTACTGGAGGCAACTTTTACAGTAACTGTGATTGTTTGAGGATAGGGAATCTATTATATGTTATGCACCTGTCAGTTATCCTTGCATTTGTGCTTTTTTATTAATTGCATAGGACCCTCCCCAAACAAATTTTCCCCCCATGCAATTCTGGTTTTAAGCTTTTAGTTTGCTTCCTAAGAGGTAGAAATAATAATTTTGGATTTTATTACTTGGAAAGCTATCTTTAGGCATAGTTACAGCTTTTTATTCATCTTTTCATAGGTTTGTGAAACAATAGCAGAAAAAAAACCCCTAATATCAAGTTTATGAGTTGTCAGTTTTGGTTCTCAGTTTTTTTTCCTTTAAAAAAAGCATTGCAATCAACTTACCCTCTTTGCCTTTAAATCTTTCCTGATCATATCTGTTGTAGGCAGCTGGAATAGGTTGCTTATTTCGTAAAGTGGGATCCTAAAACAGGTTAAATAACATTTGTGAAACATACTAAAAGGTATTTGATGGTTTTTGAATTTCACGAAGAGTTGCTTAGAACTACAAGAGTACAAAACCAGTTCATTTTCGTAGGAGTTTCAACACATTTGAAAACTTCTGATGTTTTCATTCAATATCCCCTTACAGTTTTACAGAAAGAGAGTTTAGTACTGAATACAAAGAGAACAACCTGAGGCAAAATTAAAATAACAAACAGCAACAAACTACATTAATGAAATCTCTGCTGAGGTTTTGTCATGCTTAAAAGAATTAGCGAGAAAAAAAAAATCAACTAACAATTCATGATTAAGGCTTCAGCCACACAAAATTTTCCTTGTCAGCCTGATTAAGAAAAAATTTTGCTAAATAAGATAAATAAAAACAAATTTTGGGGAAAAGAGGCATTCTGGGAAAAAAGTTTTTAAAAAGCACCAATCTAGTGGCACACTCAATACCAATTCAATCCTTTATGTGGATGGCTTAGTTATGTACTCACACCTATTCTGAGTGGGGCATTTGAATAATGCCATGCACAATTTAAGAAATTCAACACAAATCAAATATTTACATGCTGGAATTCATCTTGCTACTTAAATTGAGTTCTTTGTTAAATGCAGGAGCAGCAAAAACAAAGCACAGCATGATTAAACAGCTTTTAGAGCAGACGACCAGCATGTTCAAAGATACATTAGGTTTAACAGAACACAATAGTAAACACCACAATTCCAAACAAATCCTGTCTAATACCTAGATAGAAGTAAACAACACAGCTCTAAGTCTGTCCTTTATTACAGGCATAAGAAAGCTGGTTCGAGCTGTTCCCACTCATGAGTCATGTTCCAGATTCTTAAACATTTGCTACCCTATCTGTCAGAAAAGCAGCAAAACATTTCATTTGAAATGGCAGCACTCTCATCAAATACATTTTTTGCAAATAGATGTGGCACGCGGCTAACGCTTGATAGATGCAGAAGCTGGCACTAGCAGATTAATCTCTCGGTAACAAGAGCATATTGAGCTAATTAAATTAATAGATTCAACTCTTTAAATACCAATAAATGCAACTTTTGTCAAAGAATAGCTGCGAAGTTATACTTGAAAAACGTGCGTTTTTTGGAAGTAAACCAAAATAAATTGTGTATGTGATACTGAGAAGACACTGCACTCTCACTTTTGGTGTCCCAGCCCTCGTGTTCAGCCGAACACTGCTCTTACCGTTGGTGCTGTGTTTGGGGCAGGTCTCTGCTCAGGTGCTCGGCCTTCTTCTCTGGCTTTAACTGATTGAAGAATTGCAAAAATATTCTTGGCAAAGTTCTGAAAAAGATACCAAGTACCTGTGAACCTTACTGACCATGTGCATTTCACATAACAACCACCCAGGTAGAAGACACTTGGTTAACTTACATTTCACTGAAACCCAAAACTGGAGCACCAGTTTTCTAAACAGCTGATTTCTGACCCCTTTTCTGAGAGGATCCAAACATGAACAGGGTTTTCAGGCATCATTGCTACCCCCTATCCTTCAATGCCCACACCTGCTAAATCCAACTGGCTTCATTACACCACAAGGTAAACCCAGCTCCTCTTACAGCACTTGTAACCCGTAAGCTACAGAGTTAAGTGTACACAATGTCTCTTACTAATGTCAAATTTTCAGAAATGGCTCATCAGTAAAAGAAACCTTTTATCAATTAGGAAAAACAGGGTTTTTATTTACTGAATAATATATTCACAAAATGCTTACACTGTTCCAGAGTATTGTATATTAACACTGAAGTGGTGTTAACACCACTGGCATCATGAAACAAACACATGAATTACAAAAGAAAAGACTTCTGGGGTGAATTTTGTAGAAATCACTCAGAGAGTTGTACTGCAAAGCTTCCCTAAGCTTGTTCACTTGACCTCAGCGAGCATCTTGTCAATGCACTGCAAGCCACCAAGGGCAGGAATTGGAAGACCACCAGAAACCACTTATAAAGGCAAAGCCATCCCCTGAGCAAACCCAGTTCTTTTGAAAATGTCTGAAAGAACTCACACAAAACTGTGTTTTAAAGTTTGAAATTTAGAGTTCTTTTCAGTCAGAAAAATCCCAGGGAAAAAGCCTTTCAAGAGCTGCAAGCCATGCATACATCAATTACATGAGGATACTCCAAGTCTAAACTACAGGCTTTTTTACTACAAATTCAGATTTCTCCCAGATTTGGCCTGGGCATCATATAAATCACAAGTCTTGTCACTGATGTGCTTTATCACACACTGTCTCTAGGAAAGCAGGCTACTCCATCTTCTGAAACTCGCAAGGAGGAACTAATTAACAGGAGCAATGTTGTGAGAGCGACGGTCCATGCAGAAGCCAAATCTTCCAGTCACAAGGAAGTTACAACCAACATTCACATCCATATTTTACTCACAAAACCTACAGTTAATATACTCCTAAAGGGAGTTTGGACTTCAAATGATGAATTTTTCGAAGGCCTCTAAACATATGGGATTTTAATAACCTTAAATTGCACATCCTGGACCAAACTCAGGTGAAAAACCACCCAGAAGATTCTTTCTCCCATCTGCTGAAAACAAGCAATTAATAAGCATGGAATTAGAAGTGTTCTTGCTGATGTCTTTTTTCCACCACATGAAAATGCAAGAGCCTCAGGGCCACAACTAATGGCTGTTTGGAAGGGGAGAAAACCAGCAGTGTTTTAACAAGCACTCAAACTAACATCATCTTCTTGCTGGTCACTGGCTTGGCCAGGGATATGGGATTATATTACTGTGACAGAAAAATGATTGAGCAGGAAGCCCACTGCATGTACAAGCTGATCTGTAAAGCCCTGCAGAGTTGAAGACAGCTAAGTTCTCTTTGTTCATCCCTTCAGAGATCAGAACATGAATATCCATTAGCTTCTGTCCTAGATTTAAGTAAAACTTAATCAAGTGCAACCTTTTTACTACCAAAAACTTCTGATCTGGGAGACAGAGCAGAAAAGAAGAGGGGGGAAAAAAAACCCCAAACATCAAAATATTTGTTTGTCTGCACAGATGCTCTATCCCTTGCCAACACAGTGACTAACACACACCAAATCAAATTACTATCACTGGCGGTAATTTAATGCCAGGATGTCTGTGGAGAAATCCCAGGGCCAGTCAGATCAGACTGCTCTGATGAGGAAGGCTTAATGAGGCCACATCACTAACTAAATTTCTTCTGTAATAAAAACCCTTCCATTGCAATGTATCGCAGTTTATTCTAAAAAATTGCAGTCTTTAATTTCTGTAGCTTACCATAACCCTAATTCTCATTAACAAAGACTTCTACTCATTACAGCAGCTTTATCATGCTAGCGAAAATAAGTAAATATTTTTTTCTAGTAGTGATCATCAAGGATAAACATTGGCTTCAGCTTCATTAAAAACAATTCTAGAGGAAAAATTTTGAAGTACACTTCATCTCAATCATCTGACAAAAATAAAACCTTAAATGTAGTATGTAAAACTACAAGTATATACCCTATTATACAACGTGGCTTACAGTGCTTCAAAACTTTCCTATAGCTAAGTTGTAACCAATTTTTAATCAGATTTACACTCTGGTGTTTCACTGCAGAGCAAGAGGAGCCTAAGAAAAAACACCTAGACTCAAAAAATCTCTCATCTGAACTGACAGTAAGGATTTCTTGGACATGCATCCCAGGAAAACCAAGAGCTGCAGAATGCTGTAAACATTGTCCAGACTTAGACTAGGGCTGGAGAAGGAAGAATTGAGCCCCAACTACATTTCTTTATACATTTGCTTGATATGCTGAGACATACTGCTAAATCCTTTACAGCCATTGGCAGACTGAAAGGCATGACGCTGTGCCAAAAAGGCAACATTCCTATCACACATTTTCAGTAATTCCTATATATGGCATGACAAGCAAAATGAAAACAGCATTGAGGTGGCCTCATAAAAGTACAGCAGAAATTAAAACACTGCTCATAAGGAACATGAAGTGATAAACTGTGTATTTAAAAGAAAATATTTTGCACATCTAAGCTTAAAGCACATATTTAAATCTGGGATTCAAATCAAAAAGTAAAAAATCATTTAAGGCATCACTCTCCTATGCCTCAGAATATGTATCTTCAATTTGCAAACTGTTCACCAACTTTGAAGTTGATTTTCTCTCCTCCCTGTAATTCCCAACTACAGGGACTCACAGCACCCCTCGAACTGTTCTCTGCACACTTTTGAGCTAGACAAGCCATGCTGAGGTGCACAACAAACACCCTGCCACACAGGAGATTGTAGAATAACCACCTGAATCAATAGGTGTTTGTGATTCTGCTTTCAGGACAAGGGTAGTTTCAGAAATTCACATTACACTACTGGAATTTGTATTGCTAAACAACTGAATGCAAAGCACATGATGACTTTGTCAAGCTTCAGATTAGGGAGCCCATAAAAAAATGTTGATAAAATTGAACTTGTTACAAACTGTTGGGTGGAAAAAATAAAAATCAGACACTCCTTTCAAAAAAAGTTAATCTGGGCATTTCTTTGTGTTCCGCTCAAAAAGTTAACTGTGTATTGCTAAAGCTGAACTGAAAACATAGCTGTATTTGCTCCCTGTATAGCTGTGGACTATGGACCCTGTAAAGCTCCCTGTATATTTGTGGATTATGCTTTCAGTAAAAAGGTTCAATTTTCACTTATTCTACGTTATCTTCACTAAATTTTTATAGCAAGAATATTGTATGAAAGACAACTGACACATTTCATTTGAAATGTTAATTCAGAAGTGTCAAAGAGCAGCAACACTGTAACAGCCTGAAGATACAGTATAGCATAAAAATCTCAATCCCCTTGATACATAATCCTAGTTTATTTCTCCTATGAATACAGCATATGGAAATACATATTTTTTAATAGTTATGTTAGAGCAGGGTTTAAGGAAATACTTTATAGGTGACCTAAATATTTGTTCAAGAAACATAATGCTTTATTCTACAGATTTTTTTGGTCAAATTCAAGGCACGTATAGACAAAACAAGTTTTTTTACTGCTCAGTATAAATAATTTTTTTTACATCTGGCCCATCTTTCCTTTAAATGCTACATTCAAAATGTTTGCAGTAGTGCCTGGCAGCAATGAAAGAATCTCCCTGGTTTTACTAAGGAAGCCAGTGCACAAAGTGGAGTTTGGGCACTCAGGCAGTACCCTTTTATTTGTGCACAGCCACCCCAAAGCCACCCTTCCCACTCCACCTGAAGGACTAATATAAGGACACCAGTTGCCTGGCACACCTTTCCTTTTTCAATTTGCTATTAAAGTCCCGCTGCTGTGAATTTCACGAACGTGAAACAATTCTGCCACCTAGAGCCCACGCATGGGATGCTTTTACAATCAATTTCCTTTAAAATATCCAAATTTTTACTCCCAAACCTCTTAGTTGTCTCAAGTGATTAAAATACTATTAGTCTTGCTTCAAAATAGTTTTTCCAGCTAAATTAAATTACTGAAACTGTAACTGATATTATAACTGTAGTATTAACCTTCTCCCAGGTGACTTCACTCACTAGTGAGAATGGTCAAGAGTCATCAGAACAAAAATGAGAACTGAAAATAACTGAAA
Organism: Hirundo rustica; assembly: GCF_015227805.2. Lineage (NCBI taxonomy): Eukaryota > Metazoa > Chordata > Aves > Passeriformes > Hirundinidae > Hirundo > Hirundo rustica. The sequence continues at coordinate 23,605,135 of NC_053458.1, forward strand.
ACAGGATTTCTCACAACATTTACTTCAAACACAGCAGTTACTGCGAAAAGGATCAAACCTATAAAGAAAATAATTTTAAAAATAAAATATGCAAGTACTAACTGCAGTAGTAATATTTTTCAGGTGGTAACACAAAAGTAAAAATAATGACCATCACAAAGATCAGCTCCGTATGCAGGGGGGAAAAAAACAACAACAACCCACCAGTTCTGCTCTTTAATACCTGTGCACAAGAATACAGAAGACCACAAAATCACATGCTGGGATAGTTCAGATGCTGTATTAGATAAATTTGCAGTTGTGGGTTACATCCAAGGTAAATGTCACATAGTAGGAAAATGTCCCTCTACCTACGTCAGCTATAAACTCCAATCATCCCACTCAGTTCTGGTCTTCTCTCATCATGCACACAAAAATACCCAGAAGCCGGGGGTGGCACAGTGGAGAAATACAAATCAAGATGATGAAATTTAATACATAAAACAGTCAAGAGCTATGAAATTAAACTGGAGCTTGAAGTCTGTTCCCTTGTGTATTAACATCTTGTGTCATGGATAACAATGCACTGGACATGAGGTAACTTTCCCAAAGAAACATACAAATAACTAGCAATTCATTACAACAGGGCCACAATAACTAAAGATATAAAAGCTGAAAAACCATGAAGGCTTAAAAAGCAAAGTTGTTTATTTAATCAAATTACTTGTTATATAGTGTAAGATTTCCATGCTTTTTAAACAAAACTTAAGAAAATGTGCTCGGTAGCCCAGTCTAAGTCATCCACATATACATCCACAAATAGAGGATATATAAATATAAGGATTAAGGCAGGAAAATATTTTATTTGATTCAGACTTAGTTCCTACCTTCTTAGAAAGAAAAAAAGATATATATTAAAACAGCTGTAATTCAGAATATTTGCTTAAAATTTTTGTATATATTAGGCAGGAAAAGTATAACTACCCAGACACTGAGAGAATCAAATTCACCAGTCTGCAGCAGTGAAGCAACAGCAAGAAAAAAACCAGACCATTGCTTCAACATCTCAACCTTGACCTTGTAAGTAATACACACTCACAGGAACAAGGTTACATTTACAAAAAGATACAATTTCATGATGTAAAGGTTATGAAACTGCAGAGACTCAGTTCCACCTAACTCTGATCCCATGCCAAGCCTCAAGAGTTTTTCCATTATAAACAGTTAGCTGCAGAAAGAGCCCAGATCCCAGCATTCTTAGATTTTATACACACAACTCCATCAGAAATATGTATACCTCAAATGCTAATCTCTCCTGTCTCACTTACATGGTTCTGCTTCAGTGCTTTTCCCTGGACTGTCTCCAGGCAGGCAGTAATGTTAAGATGCCATATAGGTCACTCTAGACTCCCAGTCCCTGGCAATGTCTTCAAAAGATTTACAGAAGGCTCAGGGAGGAGAAATATATGCTAAAAGCTGAGAAATGCACCAAAGCAGCAGCTGGGCCAGCTGCTCACAGATGTGTAAATGTGTCTGCCTGGACAATGCACCTACATCAGGAACGTGTAGCTACTGCTCATCTTCTCAGCTGAAGAGATTTCGAAATGTTACGTGCTATAACCTTTAAGACTTCCCATATGTTTGACAAGCTGGATTATGCTATTTCCTTGTACACAGGGTTAGAGTTCACTTGACAAAAATGTAAGTCTAATATACTTGCAACAGTGAGAAAAGATAACTGAAGAGTGCTGGCCGAAATGTAAAGTTTCAGCAATAATCTGTAGCATTTTCACACGAACTGGGTCTGCCTGAGGTGGAGTTAGTTCTGTCCTAGCTGCCCTGGTAGTGCTGCACTGTGCCTTGGTAGCCAGAAAGGTGTTGATAACAGCCCAATGCTTTGGCTGCTGCTGAGCAGAGCTGGCGCAGCTCCAAGGCTGTCCCCAGCACCCCCTCCCCACCAGTCAGTGGGGCTGGGCAGGATCTTGAGAGGACAGACAGCCAGGACAGCTGACTCCAGGGACATTCCCCATCACATGACATCTGCTCAGCAGTAGCAGCTACGAGAAAGAAGGAGGAGGGACATTCCCTGTTACAGTATTCGTCTTCTGGAGCAGAAGCTAAATGTACCCGAGCCCTTCTCCCCAGGATGTGGCCAGAGATTTCCTGCTAATGCAAAGTGGAGAATACATCTTTTATCCTCCTTTGCTCCCCCACACATCCTTTGTTTTTATTAATTGCCTTTATCTTGACCCACATATTTTTTCACATCTTATTTTCCCCCAGCCGCCCTGCTGAGGAGTGAAGCAGCTTGGTGGGCACCTCTCATCCATCCAACCAAGGTCAACCCACCACACTCTACAAAGAAAAGGATGAGAGATTTTTTAATTTTTTTTTTTTTTTAAAGAACATCTGAAATGCTCAGAGCTGCTCATATCAGAACACGGGTTCGTTTCAAACAGTTACAAATTCACAAGGCCAGTATTAGTGCATTTCCAAGATTCTGGCTCTAAGATTTCTCTGCGCACAAGTAGAGCATGTTCAACACCTTGCTGCTTATCTAAGAAACTGTTCCCAGCATTATGGGAGATTAAAAATAAATAGTGAAATATAAACCAAGTACACCAGCAGTCATGGACAAAAACACACTCTCCAAATATACCTGTGAGTGCTGAAACTCCTGCTTAGTCCACTTTAATTTATTCCCACAGGAAAAACTCAAGTGCCAAATACATTTACAATAGAGATGAAATGAGGAGGCTTTTCCTTCAGAAAAGATTGCTGTTGCCTGCTACAGAAGATTAAACAAACAAAAGAATTTTTAGGAAAGAAAGCTAGAGAAAGGATGTGAAAGGGAAGAATCCATTTCAGTGTAAATACAGGTTTTTTCTAGGTGTTTAATGGTTTGTTTTACAGAACAGCCTCTCATTTATCTAAAAACATGCTCACAACTGAAACCTGTGCAGAGCATTGATGCAAAACCTAACATTTCAAACATTTATGTATGGATTCAAATCTCTTCCTGAAATTAAATCCCTTTAAACAATATATACTGTCAAAGAGTTCTAAAATTAAGTTACTAAGGGAAGTAAAAAAAAAAATAAAAAAAATCCTTATACTAAACAAACACAATTTGGCTCTTTTATGATCACATAAAAATGCCACATTATTTATAAAAATCTTGAAGACTACACTACAGACTAGGGGAAAGTCAACAAATAATTAAAACAGACAGAGCAGGATGACTCATCTCCTAGGAATTAAATCAAACACTGACTTTCCAAAAGAGCTAGAACTGCATAATAATCATACAGAAGACTATGGGAAAATAACTCAACAAAAAGTTTTAAGCAAAACAGAACAATAAGCAAGCAGATAAATCAGATGTAGAAATCTCAAGACCAAAAGAGGACAGGTGAACTGAAATGTCTGATTTTACAAACAATAGGAACCTCACAGAAAAAGACATCCAGGGATCAATGCAACATCTGATCAAAGGAAGGTAACAGAGAGGTCACCCAGACAAGGGACCTGTGTGATGCATTACAGAAATCTTAAGGGTCAAACAAACTGGGAATGACAGAGCTGCTGAAGCATCTTCTACACCAGGAGTATCAGTGCACTCCAATTACACATTCCCGTAAACCAAAAAAACCCACAGCCACGAAAAGATCTATCACTAATTTCAGCAAGAGGAGATTTGTGACAGTGAAGGTGCTGGCAATAAAAGCAGCAGGTAAAAGGACAGAATGTGTAAGAACTTTTTAAAATTTTAAGACAGAACACTACATCACTGGAGACTAAAAAAAAAAAAAAAAAATCCTGAAACAGTTCTCTAAAGCAAACTTCAGAACTGGGAAGTATGTCCAAAAGGAGAAACAGTAAGTGCTTCAGAAATACAGCTAATATTATTGGCATCCATGATGAATTTGGTGAAGCATATTGCTGGAGGAATCAATACTTTCTTCAAACATATCAAAACCAGAGAAAACCTGCCAGTAAGCTGAAAAGGTCAAGAGTTTTGGGGTTTTTTTTGTACTGTGGCCTGATCTCCCTAGTGTTTTCTTTTTGCATCTTAAGTGGTTTCTGCATCTTAGTTTACTGTAGAGAACACTGGGAAAAGTTACACACATAGGTGTGTTTCTTTGTGGAAAAGATCTTGAGAAGCAGCCCTGGACTGCAGCAATTTTTGCAAAGAAACAACAAAACTTACATTTAGGAGTGCTCACTGTTTGTTACCATTCACCCAGGAGTTCCAAAGGAATTCAGATATTAAAAAAGTATGCACTGCTGAAGTCAATTTTGGTTTTAAATACTCTAGGAGGATTCAAGAGACTGCATATAAACCCACACCAAGCAGATAGTGAAAATTTACAATAAAAAGAATTATCAAGCACATCAGCAATTCAAGTATCATACAGAAGAGTCAAAACAGCATTTGCAGAGCAGTATCACACTTCCCTGATCAAAACTCCTAAAAGGAACAGGGGAGAAGGGAAGAAATTATTTGCCTGTGACAACATATCTGAGTTCCTTCACAACTTTCAAGAAAGTCTTCACAAAGGTTCAAGAAAAAAAAAAAAAACAAACCCTCCCAACCAATGTACAAATGAAAAACTTGAGCTGTTCTGGGATAATCACAGCTCTCAGAAACATGTGATGTTTCCTCATCTACTTACTCTCACTGCTACTTGGAAAATACAAACATTAACACTCGGTGATTTCTGTCCAAGCTATCAAGAATGCTCCTGCAACCCTGCACAAACCAAAATAGAAGATTTGCTGTTATGCCCATACAGGCTGCTCACAGTAACTGCATCCTACAGTCCAAGAACAAATTTCATCTCTTGTTTCTTGTCTTTCTCCCTGTGTCAGATCTCCCAGAATCAAAGCAGCAACACTCATTCTGCAGGTGGCACACAGGGATGTGCCACATACCCAGTAATTACCCCATAATTCATGATTTAAATTATTCTACCACTAATGCCCTGGGACGACACTAGGAAGTTGAGAGCTATGTAAAATACTGTTAAAAATAAGACAGATGAAGACTGAGAGCTCATTTACTTCTAAACATTATTCTCCTGTGACAATACTTAAAAGCAGTAGTGAAGGCAAAGGACGCAGTTTGACAATAACCTCAGGAAAACAGACCCTTGAAATCTGCTAGAAATTGACTTACTGCTTCCTTGAGAAATTTAATGCCAAGTAGCTCTGCAATAAAGAAAGCCTCACTGTCCAAAGAGAGCAAGCTGTCAGCTGTGCTTGCAACCATGTTCAGAATAGCACATAACCAAGTGCAGCCAAAAGTAGCACAAAGGGACAAAAACCTCTTTGTGATAACATTTTCTGGTTTTGTCCATTCCAGCATTTTTCCTCCTTACTTCTTTGGTGTTTTCCAGAATGTAGAGGACTTTCAATGTACATGCACTGATCTTTCTATCAATCACTCCCCACTTTGGTCTGTTTCCAATCCATGGGTATTTTCATGGAGCCCTCCCCACTGCAGGGCTCAAACCAGCTTTGGTTAAGAGGAATTAAGTGATTACTTAGTATCTTTTAAATGGCTGAAGCAAATAGTTGGAGATACAATTTAGATTTACTGTAACATGCTAAGGACAAACTCTTCTGTCACTGTGCTAACAGCCCTGCAAGCCCACCTCTACATGGAACACTGAACATAATCCCCCTGTCACCTCCGATTAACAAATTAGATACAGGAAATAAAAATGCAGTTTGCCATAAAGATTATAAAATCCAGCTTCGTATCCAGAGCATTACCTTGCCTGTGCTTTGTAAGATTGTAGTTCTTGTCCTCCATACTCTCTCCCTGCTGACAATATCTCTAGTAACATCCACTTCAGCATCAACAAAACTTCTCTGTTTAAGAGCAGTTATGTCATCATCCAGATCAGTTTTGATAGTGGATCTTTTCTTTGCCATGATTTTGGCTTTGATAGCAGCAATTTTTTCCACTGACATAGCTTCAGACAAGGACCTGAATGAGCAAAAGCAACAGTACAGACTGAATAATTGCACGAACAATTCTTCTGAAAGAATTTGTGAATGAGTAACTTCATCCTGCCAAAGTCTAACGCTATGCTATAAACCACAAAAGTCACCTTATATATACACACTGAAATATTATATGGGCTTGGCGTTGCTGTTTTGGGCATGAAGATCCAAGCTGTGACAAAAGACTCACATTACTAACACAAAAACCATCCAAAACCCCCAACAAAAATAAAGAATCCAAATGTAATGCATCAGGACCAACACCTTCATTTATAACAACATCCAAATTTCAGTTCCCTTTTATTTTTAGTCAATTACAATTTTGTCCAGTCAGCCAACCCCTGGCTTCTGTGAGGCTTTCAAAGCATTATTCTAAATCTTGGCTGAGGTGCAGTTATGTGGACCTGGTCCCTTGGAAGATGTGGTACCTTCTCAGACCATGCAGGCCATAAAACAGATGGTGGTAGCCTTGTCCACGTTAATCTGGGTTTGAGAGAGCTCACTCCTGTCCAAGAGTGCAATACCTATGCGTGTTTGCTTTTAACTGTAAACACAGAACTGGGCTGTCAGTGAGCCCTACTGTTTTGCAGGTGAGCTGAAGGAAAAAAAAGACCCAGTTGCACAATACTAACTGTCCATACCAAATTCACTATTACATGGGTTGTTTCTTCTTTGAGAATATGTGAAAAAATGAATATAAGTACTAGTTGTGAAGCATTCCCCTTTTTAACTATGTTATTGGAAAGGGAATTTCTGTGTGTTGCTACTTGGTTCACAGCAGGGTCAAGCATGGAGTTGAAACTCACCGCCTGTGAATAGCTGTACTTTTTTTAAAGGGGCAGGCTTTTACATTCAGCGTTAAAAGAATTGGTAACTAGAGAATACAAAATAATTCAAATAACACTTAGTAATCCTCATTGCAGCATTGCAAAGCTGTGATACACTCAAGGTAGCATCCAAATTATTAGTTTACACAAAATTACATGTACTTTTTGACTGTTTTCATTCTTATGCTTTCTGATCATGCCACAAGCAGATTTTTCCCCTATAGTTTCCTTCTAAGTACACCCATATAAGAGACAGGAAGAAATCATTCAAAATACGTATTTTTACGTGGTTATAATTAAGGATTTTATAAATGTCTCAAATCTGTGCCGTCATAAGTGTCCCAAGGTCTGACTCCTCAAACATTACTGAGAGTATTAAATAGAGGAAAATTTCCACTGAGAGCTGCTGGACAGATGTAAAACTGCCTGCTCTGAACAGCACAAGAATTGTTCTCCATGCTGTAATTAAGCACTAGGGTAAGGAAAAGGAATCCCACCTGATCTGTTCCGTTTGCACGATGCCCTCCTTATGTCCTTCCAGCCGAGCTGCCAAGCGCTCCTTGTCGAGGCGCACACACTCCTCATCCTGGAAGGAACAGTCACGTTTAAGTTCCTGTGCACTCTCTTTTCAAATATAAATACAGCTAGAATTAGAGCTGTCCAGAAGTATTCCCTTCACATTTGCATGGACAGTCATTATTTCCAATGATTTTTCATGTGGCACTAGCATTAAGCACAGAGTTATTGAAGTTTCCTCTCAAGAACCACAATTGTCTATCTTCTAACCCCTTCCAGTTCCCGTTCACATGAACAGAAGCACTCTGTACACCAAAGGACAGGTAACCCAATGGAATTCCTACAAAAACAGATAAACACCATCATTTACCTCCACCCCCAATTTGTATTGATGACAGTCCCTGTCATTACCTCTATTCTTGGTTTCTTTGCTTCTGCTAGTATCTCATCTGCTGCTCTTTTAACTACAAGAAAAAGAGAACATTAAAAATGCAAGACTCTAGTAGATTTTTATAAAATAAACCACAAAGTTATTTTTTAGTTAAATTGTACCTTGAGTGGATCGTTGAAGACCAATTTCAAGTGGAGCACTTCTGTCTATGCTTGATGAGGTTGCTGCACACAAAAAGAAGGCTCCGTTTAAATAGAAAATATTTGCAATAATATTTGGGTATAAACGAAAGATGGACAACAGATGAATTGCAACAATGGAAACTCTACGTATCAGGTAGCAAAGGTGCTCAAACACCTGGACTAATGGAGTGGGGATATTCAGAACCTGACTGAATGTAAAGTTAAATCATGTTGCTCAGGGTCATATGGCCCTTCTTTGGAAAGGAGATTGAACCAGGTGACCTCTTCTGGTCCTTTCCAACTTAAATTAACCAATGATTCTATGATCTCTGTATACCACTCATAAAAGAAAACAGAGTCACAATAAGAATTAGAACCTAGAATCAAGATCTACTGGTTTGTCTAGGATTTTTTTTTTAAAGACAACCTGCTGATCCCTTTAAAAAGCGATTTTGCTCATCATATTACAGAAATAATCTCATACGCTGGGAAATTTAAAATTTGAAGACCACCTACAAAACAGAGCATCTTACAAACGTGGTATTTCTGTTTTTCTCAGAGAAACCTCTTTTCTCTGACTATTGTTAACAGAAAATTTAAGATGAGGAAATGCTAGGCAAATCTGCCAGACTGACAAACCAGTGATTTAATATATTTTATTAAACTGAAGATTTCATCCCACACATTTCTTGCATTTAAGATCAATGTACCATTGAAAGTTTCCCATAGTCTAGAGAAGGAAAAAACATGGATGCTAAGCATTCTAACACATAATTATTAACCAAAGTAGGCTAATAGTAACAGTAATGTTCACCTACATGCATGTAGGAATGCAGCTCCTATCTAAGCAAAAAATCTAAAAACACAATTAAAAACGCAAGAAATAATAATTTTGTTTGAGAAGTTTCAGCACATTCAGTTAAGATGCAAACTGCCTATTGTTACCCAATCTTCCTCTCCTACCCCTCGCTTGTGCCATGAATATGAAGCAGTAAACAGTACTGTGTGTCCAAGTCAAAAGAACGCATCACTCACATGTTTCCCCATTCAGGTATGCAAGCAAGTCTTTCCTATCAGGTCTTCTTACAACAGGAATGTTTTCAGTCTGAAAAGACAGCAGATGTGACATTAAACTGATTAGTCATGACATTAAACTGTCACAAAGACTCTTTCTTTTTTTTCACTTTTACTGAAAACTATTCATTCATACAAAGACTTGACCACATGTCCTGCCACCCAAGGAAGCTTAACTAGCAAGCTGAAAGTACAACCACATCCCAGAGGATGCTCAGCTACACAACATTAAACATATGGCTTGCTACAAAACTGAAAGACAGGGCAGCCTTTTTCCTCCTTCCCTTGAAACTTGCAAATGAGGTTAAGAACTACCTTTGATCACACACACTTCTCTGCCAGGAGTCTGTGTTGATACACAGAAACCAAGTATCTCAGGTGTGTTGTTTCAACACAGCACTGCTGTCTCGGGTAACAATGAAGCACAAGAACGATGAAGAGTGCCCTCATGGAAAGCAGTCAAATGGAAATCAAAAGGATTTTTTCAAAATTTCTGTACCCTTATTTGTAGGTAGTATTTGTAGTAATTTTTTTTAATTAGATTGCTTACTTCCAAGTCCACGCCAAAGCTGTTCTGCTTTTTTCCATCCTGTAGATCCCTGCCATCTAAGGCACCAAAGGATCATCTAGATTGGGATCACTCCACACAACAGGTGGACAAAAGTACTCCTGAAATAGTTTAGTGCTAGAAACAACTGTGTCCATAGAACATTAAGATAAATGCTGCCATCACTGTTAATAATTGCTTGACAAATTCTTGCTGCAAACATAATTTGGTGTTTTGAAGGGATAATCTGCTAGGAAGAGAATTGTCAAAAATACTCCACCCTGACAGGACCTGTCACATGATCCTTCTGCAGAGGTGATGGTTATTAAACACACACGCTCACACACGGCTGCATATCATTCTCACTCTCCCCAGCCAAATTCATACACACAAGTGCTACTATCATTCCCTGAAAATAGCTACACACATGTTCATTATCACAAGGCAAAAATCGCATTTTGTACGATCTACTTACCGCAGCACGACGGACATAGACAGGATGGGAAAGGTGCACATTATTGAGCAGGAACAAGATAGAATCCAAAGTGTAGTATTCCCTGGGCTGGCCCTCTTTCCCTGTCCTGTAACACAGGAAAAGATTGTAACATTTAACTTCTCCATCTCTGTCTCAAGCACACCCTCTTTTAGAAAAGGTATCTTTTTTTTTTTTTCCCCAGATGACTGTTTAAAACGCAAGCAGTTAATAATATTGTCAGGCTATTGCCAAACTAGTGAGCTCTCACCTGTGCTAAAAAATACAGGTGAGGGAGTTGAGTCCTTGCAGCCTCTTTACCAAATGAATTATTAAAAAAGCCTTCCCAAAATAAGAGCTGGATGCGTTGTAAAACAAACAAGCAAGATTTGGGAAATCATAAGTACACATTCCCCCTCATTCACACTATTTATTCTGATTATCAAAGAAACTGTCTATCCTGTGTGAGACAGGCAGAGAAACAGAACTGAGCTGCAAACAAAATAAAGTATTAAGTCATCTTCTGGTACAACAGGCCAGAATTTGCAGCGCTAGAGAACGCACAGTGAGAACTCGGGATATATAAATTCCACAAACTCTAGGGAGCAATGGGTTCAAAATGGTGCTGAAAGATCAAAATAAGGAGCGACTACAAACTAATTGCAGTCAAAACCAGCAAAACCCTGAAGGATACAAAATCACAGTGAGTCCCATACTCAGACCACATCAGAGCAAAACAACAGCAACAAGTTCAATCTCAGCTTTCAAACAGCTTGTTTCAAAGGTACAGGTTTTAAGTCTAAAAGGGACCTTGTTCTGTGCAACTACTCACAAAAAAAAACCCAAAACAAACAAACAAACTGCACCAAACAAGGCCAAATAAATCCCTGGCTCATCTTGGCTCCATGAACATAACTCCCCCCCTCACACACTTATCCATTATGCTGTTACTACAAGATTTTGTAGGGGAAGCAATGCCTGTCCTTCTTTCAAAGAGCCTGGCTCCCTGAACACTCCAACTGCTCTGAGAAACAGACCTGGCAGTCAGGAGAAGAGCAAGAGCAGCAACTCCACTGCCCACCCCCACTCTGGGAGCTGTCAAACCCCAGCTGCAGGCAGGACAGGGCTCCTCCACACTGCCCAGTCCCTGTCCCTGACCAGCTGGCTCACCTTAAAGCCTGAGGAAGACAAGTCACCCCAAAACCAGACCCAAGCTATAAACTTAAGACTGGTAGAGAATTTTCAACAAACCAGAGATTTCAGGAAGAAACCCTTTCATTAAAAGAGATTTCCCTTAAGTACAGTGGCTTTACTCATGGCTCAGCAGCAGCACCAAAACACACCACCGAAGTGCCAACCTCACTGGGGGAAGGGAGAGGAAATAAAAAATACTCAGTCACTACTTGATGGAGCCTGAAAGAGCCACACAAAAATCTACTAAACCAACAGAAGTGTAAGTCTGTTTTCCCAGTACTGTGGACCTAATGCCACCTACTGCTTTGCTTGTCATTTTCCGAAATTAGACTAAGAGTGCCCAATAACCTGTTCAGAACTTATTATTAGCAGTAAAGTTCAAAACCTCACCTTCACAATGATGCCTGAGAAAACCAAAATAAGAAAAACAAGCAGAGAAAAGGGATTCAGGATACCAGAACTGTAGAATAAAGGGAATAGAGGGTCCCTCTTGCCACTGTCCATTCCTTCTGAAAACTTGGTCTGCATAAGGTGGAGGGTGCCTGTACTTTTTTTTTGCTGCAGAGGAAAGAGGGTAGACACAGAATCTTTCTTTCAACATCTTAGAAGCCAAAACTTGGCTTCACAACTACAGGCAGCCACCAGAACTGGAACCCTCACAAAGGAACTGTTTGAACAAGCAGCAAAGCAGTAACAATATTTGATAAGGTGGTATCTAAATATACTGGAAGCACTAGCAGAAACAAAAGCTTCCTCCACACAGGCTTGGCTCAGAAGCAAAGCCATGATGTCACGTGATACAGTTGTCACTTCATTTTAAAACAAACACTTGAGATTGTCTTAGTTCAGAATAACTTATTATCTCTCTGAAGTGTGCCATATACACTGAGCATGATAGAAAAGTCCAGCTGGACATCTACTCAAGCTTTAACAAGATTTAGCAATAAATGACAAAATATAAAAACAAACAAACACTGAACCGCTCTCTATTAATTGACAAAAAATACAATATTACAAAGCCACAGGCACTGCCAAAGCTCAGCAGGGCACAGCTGGTACTTCACCACTTCAACCACACACACAAAAATTCCCATTTGGGAATGGCTCATTATGGCTCTAAGAGGATGTTTCATTAGGAGGACAAGATATTGCACATTGATTGGAAATCATCAGATGGACAAGCAGTTGCACACAAGGAGAAAACATGAGCCTAAACTGACATTTCAACATCAGTGTGTGCTCCTGCTAAATAAACAGAGAACTGAAACCAGGCAGATCTGAGGGTAGCTTGCCTCATTCAATTTACAAACATCTAAAGTAGAAATAGAAATTAATTCTGTTATTTCCCATATTCAGTTATGGCATCAATTACTTAAGAAAAAATTAAAATCTTAGGAGGTAGTCCTCAACAAACACAGTGACAATCATTAAAGTAAAAATTTAAGGAGTAGTTGCATCTCTTACAAAATAAACTCCAGCTTAAAAGTGAAGAAAATGTTTATATAATAGGAGAAAGCAAGTTTCACCGGCTCATTTTTAACACTAAAATCTTATTTCTTTCTCATCCATTCACCTTCCACCTGTGGGCACCAGGAATTCATTCATTTTTAACAGCTTTATTTCCTCTTTCCTGTTTCAAAGCCTGAAGTTTTACAGAGGTACTAAGGACCCGTGTCTCATCCACAAAAGCAGGCAGAAATCTTTAAAAACACAAGACAAAGCACACTGAGTATCACACAACTGACAATACCCAGGGCCAGCTGCTCACTGTTTAAAAACTCAGCTGCAAAACCAAGCCCCTTGACTAGGCAAACAAAGTAATAAATTTCTCTGGCAGAATGATTCCTTCCTTCGGTTTTGAAACAGATTCATTAATCACTCTTCAGGGCCCATAGGTCAAAACATACAAACCACTTCATCTCAGACCACCTAGCCTTTTTCATGTGCTAGCAGGAGTGTTCCTACAACTATTATCTGGAAATTAAACTGGATTAAAGTTACTCTCCCCCACCTTTTCTTTTTTTCCTCCAGGTTACCTCTAATTTGATTTGATTCCTCAGACCAATTCCCTGTTTGGGTGACACCTGTGCTAGCAGAGAGAGGAGGCAATGCAGGGCAGCACTGCTGACTTCTGCCAGCTAACAAGGAGCCAGAGTTAAATGTCTCATGGGACTACTTCTAATTCTAGCAGGGACAAATGCCACTGCTGCTCTTCAGCCTAGCATTACTCTCTTCAGGCTGGAGATGGAATTACAGCAACCCTGCGGTGGACACCTAAAACAGAACTCAAGGTTTCTTCTGTGAAAGACTCAGCCACCAACACCTGCTCAGTGCAAGCATAATTTGGATCCTGTCAAGTGACCTGAATATAAAAGGGTTTGAATCTTTAAAGTTTTTGAAAATGTCCCTCCTGAGTGCGGCAATTACCTAAATTAGCAGCTCCTAAAGTGTGGTGTTCAAGCTACTGAGCGTGGCTTGCAGAACTGGTCCCATTTTTACGGTGTCTTCAATTTAAAGCTGAGACATGCAAAATACCACAGTGGTTGACAAGAAAGGCTGTGAATTGAGAGCAGCCTGATCCTATCAAAAGTTCAGAAGCCACTGGTCTAAACCAAGATTAACTAACTCACCTCAAACAAACCAAAGAACAATCCCCCTCCAATTCTACCACACACCTGCCCCAGGAGGAGAGCGCTCAGCTCTGTCAAGGAGCTGCTCCTGCTGTGCTCAGAATCCTCTGTTCACCTGCACATCCTTCTTGACCAGGAAGATAAAGCTGCAAAGTTTGCTCTCCAGCAGCTTTTAGGCTTTTGGTAACCATTTCTGGGTCTAATCCAAGCTCTCCTGAGCAATAGGATAGAGCTGGCATATCAGTTTCTTGTTCCCTGCAGAAGGGCAATGAAACTTGTTTGTCTACTTAACCATTACTTATTACCACTTGGGCAAAGTGTGGAAACCACCACAACTGTCTACACATTGCCCAGTAAAAATACAGCCAAGACTTCCAACTGCTTATCCAAATATTTTTCTTCCTCTTCAGTCTACATACCAGTATCCCCCACTCAGCCAGGAACCACAAATAACTCCAAAATTTGTTTCTGAAAGCTTGAAACAGGTAATAAAAAAGCATGTTTCTAGTAATATATAAGGTACAAAGTAAAATCAGCTATGAAAAGCCCACCTACAACTGAAGATAAGCAAGTAGGCTTATTTCTTTTCTCTCTCTCCGTCTAAGGCTAGTAATAGTCATATCATAATTATGAAAACAAAACAAAAAATAATTCCTGGTCAGACGCAATTATAGGTTCGGGGTTTTTTGAGAAATCTACAGGTACTTCTGCTTTTCCACAAAGGTTCACAGGATAACACGTCCTCTTTGATCAGCACCTGAGCTTTAACAAGCAGCATTTTTCCCTGTTAAGTCTGAAAAAGACACACTGGAACCCTTCTAGTGAGGACATTAAGAAGCAAGCAGCTGCTAAATTCTGAGGAAAGGCACACAAAAAACTCCTTTGCAATGCAAGCAATCCATGCTATACTAGTAAACTCAACAGATAAAACCCCTCATTTTCTAGAAGTTTTCTAAAACCAAGCATTTTACCTAAAACAATCATTTAGGCCACTCTCTCCACTTGTTTATTATGGTAAGAACAACTAGGAAACAGCCTGCACTGGGCCCTGGCCAGGAAGAGGCCTCAGGTGGGGGCAGAGCACCTGCACAGCTCATCAGAGGGAGCGTCGCTCTGCACCCCGCCGGCTTTGTCCTGGTGCAGCAAAGCTCCAGGAGACCAGAAGCAGCCTCGACAACCCAAGATAGCAGAATCACAGACTATGCTGACAGGAAGGGACCCATCAGCATCACCGACTACAAGTCCTGGCCCCGCAAAGAACACCCCACGAATTCCACTATGTGCCTGAGAGCGCTGTCCGAACGACATAACGCGTCTTTTTCACAAAACACCCGGAAAAACTTGGGAGAGGCTGCCTGCTGCCATCTCATCGCATGAGTCTGCAGGACGCGGCCCCGCCGGACAGGAGCGCCGAGAGCCGAGGAGCGGCCCGGCCCCGGCCCCGCGGCTCTCCCGGCCCAGGGCAGCACCCGGGAACGTTCCCGAAGGGAGCGGCGAGCGCTCCGTGCCCGGCCGGGCTGCCAGCGGACAGGAATCGCCCACGGGACACCCGGGCAGGGTGCCGGGGCCCCGAGGCCCTGCGGGAGGCGGCACCGGTCCGCCCGACGCCGCCTGCCTCGCTACCTGCAGGGCGCCGCCGGGGCCAAGGACGGCGGGACCCCCGTCCCCGCTGCCCGGGCGCAACTTCGGGGCAACTTCTCCCCCCACCCGCCCCTTCCCCCGGCCGCGTCGCTCACCCCCAGATGACATAGTTGGTCTTGACGTTCTTGGGCCACGAGAACTCTCCGAAGATCACCTCGTCGCCCTTGACCACGATCTCCTTCTTCTGCGTGTTGTACTGCCGCAGCACGCTCAGCACGTCCGCCATCTTCGCCCGGCCGCCACCGCTCCGGCCGCCGCCGCCCGCCGCAGGACCCCGCCGGCGCGCCCCGGGCTGCCCGCCGCGAACGCCTGAGCCAACGCCGCCGCGCCGCCTACTGGGGCGACGCCGGACGCGTTGCCATGGGAGCGACGTGGGCCCGTCCCGAGAGGGGCGGTGCCGGGGCGGGAAGCCACGCCCCCTCGGCCGCCCTCACCGCGGCCACGCCCCCTCGGCCGCCCTCACTGCGGCCACGCCCCCTCGGCCGCCCTCACCGCGGCCACGCCCCCTCGGCCGTCCTCACCACGGCCACGCCCCCTCTCCCGCCCTCGCCGCGGCCACGCCCCCTCAGCCGCCCTCACCGCGGCCACGCCCCCTCAGCCGCCCTCACCGCGGCCACGCCCCCTCTGCCGCCCTCACGGCGGCCCAGGGTGGGCGAGGGGAATGGATACGGCTTTCTCCGCCCTGAGCACACAGAGCTTTCTTATGTCATATGTGAAAATAGAGCTTTTACACACAACCGCTGCCTAAGTTATCGGCGCTGCTTCTCTTCTCTGGGGCTTTGATACTGCCGGGTGTCCGCCGAGTCACGGCGCGGGGCTGCGCCGCTCGCCCCGGACGCGCTGGGATTGTTCGGGTGGGAGTAACGAGGAGTTTTGGTGGTGCTGAAGAGGTTTCAGAGGGTGCTGAAGGAGGGTTGGTGATGGTGACAGGGTTTTAGGCGTGCTGGGATGGATTTGGGGGTGCTAATGGAGTTTTACAGGGTGCTGGGAGAGATTTGTGGATGCTCAAGCACGGCTAAATAGGGTTTTGGGGTTGTTGAGATTTGAGGGGGTATTGGGGATGCTAGGATTGTATGTGGTACACTGGGAGGGGCTTTAGTGGGGCTAAAGAGGTTTTAGAGGGTGCTCAAAGGGATTTGGGATGCTAATGGGGCTTTAGGGTGTGCTGGGAGGGGTCTGAGAGAGTTAAAATGGATTTG
This sequence comes from Hirundo rustica, assembly GCF_015227805.2. Classification (NCBI taxonomy): domain Eukaryota; kingdom Metazoa; phylum Chordata; class Aves; order Passeriformes; family Hirundinidae; genus Hirundo; species Hirundo rustica. The sequence goes on from NC_053458.1 coordinate 23,621,799, forward strand.
GGGGTGTTGAGGAGGTTTGAGGGGGTTTAGGGGTGCTGGGATGGTCTGTGGTGTACCTGGGAGGGGGTTTAGTGGCTCTAAATAGGTTTTAAAGGGCCCTGAGAGGGGTTTGGGGGTGTTTAGGGGGTTCTATGTCATTACTCCCAACCATGTGCCCAGCAGCATGTTTGGTATGGGCTTGGACAGCACGGCCACAGAAATACCTCAAGAAAACAATGTAAAAACAGCAGAGGGAACAGCAGGAAACAATATCAGTGAAGTTTATGCTGGACATTAGGAAAAGGTTCCTCACCCAGAGGGGGTTCAGGCTCCCCCAGGGCAGTGGTCATCGTCCTGAGGCTCTCAGAGTTCCAGAAGCTTTTGTGCAATGTTGTCAGACACTTGGGATCACTGGGATGTCCTGTGCAGGAACAGGAGTTTGGCTCAATGATCTTTGTGGGTCACTCCCGACCCAGGATATTCTGTGATTATGATTCTCTCAGACACTGTGCATCTCACTCTGCAGGCTGGAGAGAAAATAGCCTGGATCCTGGATATAAATCTGGGTTAAAAAAAAAAAAGTCTCTGCTTTATCACAATGATGTCCTTTAATTCTGATACAAAGAAGCCATCAAAAGACCATAGCAAAAAAACCAGGTCATTAGGAAAATGTTGCCTGTAAATCTGGAGAAGGACAGACAGTAATGCCGTGGGGCACATCCTACATTACCCTGCAGAATTCGGGATCTCAGAGCTCTGTTTGCTCACCTGAGCAATGGCAGCTGGCACATGCTTTCCCCATGTTCCAGGTTAATTTCTTCTGCTCAAACACACAAAAACTGGGAGCATAGAATTCCCAGCAGAACCAAACAGACTGGTACTACCTGGGGAATACTGATTGCTGGATTTGAGGCCCCAAGGCAAGCTCTCAGCATGACTTATTCTAACCTTTGATGCTCAGAATTTTCTTAACACTCTCCAGCACTGGTAGAAAACATTATTTCATCTTAAATTTGGAAAAGGCAGAATTGGGTCATTTCTCTTCCTGTAAGTAACTTGTGCTGAGACTGACAAAACAGACTAAAAGCCAACAGCCTATAGAATTCCCTGTTTCAAGATGTTAGTGATATCCCCATCTGTGTCGAACAACTCAGCATGCAGAGCACCACAAGTGTATTTATAACACTTCAGAAATGGTATTGAAATAGTCTAGCACACAAATATGTACTACAACACCCAGTATCATGGTGAATTATACCAATCACCGCCAATATTTATTTGTCAGTGGGTATAGAGTAATATTTATGAGTTTAGAAGACAAAGCCATAATTAATAAACAGTATCATTTCCTGAACTGGATTTTGAATTATTACTGGAGCTACAGCTCATGAAAATTAGAACAGGACTTGAAATGTTTCCAGCAGGCTAAGTTTCAATTCCACGCCTCATCCAAAAGCCCCAGTGTATCCCCTAAACCAGTGCTACATCTTTAGAAACACATCCTGTACCTCTGCTGCACAAGTAATACTGCTTTTCAGCGACACACACAGTCACCGTGTTACAAGGACACCAAAACCCCTCATTTCAATTCTGCTGCTCAGGGAGCAGGGAACGGCGCGGTGCACAGTCAGCCACACACACGGCAGCAAAGAGAATTATTTTCGGGTTTCCAGAAAACGTTGTGGTTCTGGTTTCCTCTCTCATGTAAGGCTGCCTTCGCCGGGGAGAACACTGAAAAAGAAAGCTGAGCCAGAAGGAGCGTGTCCATTGGCAGTAGCTCAGCAGGGACAAGCTGCCTGCGCCCGGAGGAGCAGGATCCCTGCGGGAGCTCGGAGCGCTGCTCCGGGAGGAGGGAACAAAGCCGGGAGCAGCACGGAGAGTTGGTCTCGCCCTGCTGAAATCAGTGCAGGTGTGAAACAAAGGACGGAGCGGCACAGAGGTGCTGCGGTCATGCTCTGGCTTGAACAATGCAGGTAACAGGAACTAAGCCAAAGGAATGACCCAAACCGTGACCCAGCTTTGTGTCAATAACCCCCGTATATGTGCATGACTAAAACTCCACTTAAATGAGAAATTATGTCAGGCATAGCTTCACCTTCTCCCGTCACTCACTGGAAACAATATAAATACAGCTTTAGTGGGAAGGGAGGTCAGAGGAGGCTCGGTCTGTATCCTGGCCCTGTCAGAGGGCTGTACCTATCTCCTCCCACAGGGACACCGACTGGGTAAGCCTCCAGCGCTCAGCTGTACCGGGTGTTCATATTTCCTGTGTTCACACACACTCCTGCACACAGGGGACTCACCACCAGCACAGAACCAGAGTGGGCTTGGTTGGAAGGAATTCCGAAAGCCATTTCGTTCCAGTGCCACACCAGCTCTGCATGCCTGCTGCTGAATTGGCCGTGGCGCAGAAGGTAAACCCAGCTGTCCCAGCTCCTCTGACATCTGAGGAGCAGCTGGAATGCCAGGGCGGGGATTTTCTGCCAAATTTAATGCAATAGATAAGAGTGGGTTTACTCTGAATGTGACGCTTTCATTAAAAGTTTTAACGGGAGTTTACAAAACAATTCCCACAGCTTGCTTTGGGGATCATAGTGACATCATTGACCAGCACTTATATCATTAAATTAGGATTTGATAAGAAATTATTTTCATGTGGCATTAGATACATGAGAGTTTATCAGTTTTATCACAGAAGATTAGGCTACAAAATCATTATCTGAAATGAGCAAGTTACCATTTAGTAAAATGAAAGTATATGACATGGGTACAATGTTTAAATTGCATTTTCTCACTACTTTAACATGCTGTACTGATGTTCTGCAGGAACGTAAAATTAACTTGCAAAATAATATCAGAAAGTTTTACATCATAGCTAAGTTAATTTAAGATTAATCAACATCCAGAAAGATAATACAAAGATATGTCATGCTTGAACACACATTCCCTTTTTTACAGATACATTTGGGCAAAACCAAACCAGTACACGAGCGCTTTTCCTGGCAGTATTTTTTAAAACATAGGGCTGAGCACCGAACAGAGTACAATTTACCCTCTCAGCTAGGAGGGGGGGAGAAAGTTTCTCCAGAAATACTTGTGCAGACCCCAGAGGGGATGCCCAGAGGATAATCCACAGCAGCGCTCTGCCAAGGACACGTATTTGACCAGGCTCCACAGCAAGGTCTGTGAGTGTGAAATAACAGGATATTGTTGAACAGCTTTTACTGTGGAAATAAAATAAACAAAACAAAACAAAACAAAACACCTCCACATAAAGTAAAATCTCCACCTTTTTTTTTTTTTTTTTTTTTTTTTTTAATACCCAGGAGCCACTAAAAGCGTTCCACACATTACACGATTAGCCAGCTCCGCTAACACAACTTCCAAGGTACCAGGAGGAATTCCTCATCCCCCACACGTTATTTACTCCGTTCCCAATGCTCCGGTTTCACAGGTCGGTTTCTGACCGAAGAACTGCAAGGCAGGAAAGAAACGTGAGGAAGAACACTCCACAGAAACGGGGACGGAGAAGCTTTAAAGTAAGTTTTACATTGGACAAAGCGAAGGCATCGCCGAGACCCCCGCATCTGGGAAGTCGGCTGGGCAGGAGGCCAAATCTCCCCGATTGCCCCGCACCAGGAGCGGCTCCGGGGCCTCCGGGAAATCCAGCCCCTCTCTGCGCCTCTCCTGACCCCTGTCCCTGTCCCTGTCCTGTCCCTGTCCCTGTCCTGTCCCTGTCCCTGTCCCTGTCCCTGTCCCCGCGCTGTCCCTGTCCCTGTCCCTGTCCCTGTGCTGTCCCTGTCCCTGTCCCTGTCCCTGTGCTGTCCCTGTCCCCGCGCTGTCCCTGTCCCTGTCCCTGTCCCTGTCCCTGTCCCTGTCCCCGCGCTGTCCCTGTGCTGTCCCTGTCCCTGTCCCTGTCCCTGTCCCTGTCCCTGCGCTGTCCCTGTCCCTGTGCTGTCCCTGTCCCTGTCCCTGCGCTGTCCCTGTCCCGTCCCTGTCCCTGTCCCTGTCCCTATCCCTGTCCCTGTGCTGTCCCTGTCCCTGCGCTGTCCCTGTCCCTGTCCCTATCCCTGTCCCTGTGCTGTCCCTGTCCCTGTCCCTGTCCCTGTCCCTGTGCTGTCCCTGTCCCCGCGCTGTCCCTGTCCCTGTCCCCGCGCTGTCCCTGTCCCTGTGCTGTCCCTGTCCCTGTCCCTGTCCCAGCGCTGTCCCTGTCCCTGTCCCTGTCCCTGTCCCCGCGCTGTCCCTGTCCCTGTCCTGTCCCTGTCCCTGTCCCTGTCCCTGTCCCTGTGCTGTCCCTGTCCCTGTGCTGTCCCTGTCCCTGTCCCTGTCCCTGTCCCTGTCCCTGTGCTGTCCCTGTCCCTGTGCTGTCCCTGTCCCTGTCCCTGTCCCTGTCCCTGTCCCTGTCCCTGTCCCTGTGCTGTCCCTGTCCCTGTCCCTGTCCCTGTCCCTGTCCCTGTCCCTGTGCTGTCCCTGTCCCTGTCCCTGTCCCTGTCCCTGTCCCTGTCCCTGTCCCTGTCCCTGTCCCCGCGCTGTCCCTGTCCCTGTGCTGTCCCTGTCCCTGTCCCTGTCCCTGTCCCTGTCCCTGTCCCTGTCCCTGTGCTGTCCCTGTCCCTGTCCCTGTCCCTGTCCCTGTCCCTGTCCCTGTCCCTGTCCCTGTCCCTGTCCCCGCGCTGTCCCCGCGCTGTCCCCGCGGTGCCGCTGGCGCTCCCGGCGCACAGGCAGTGCAGCGGGCAGCCCCGGGAGGCGGCGCGGGGGCCTGCGAGGCGCGGCGTCGGACCGCCGTGAGGACTGAGGGGAGCGCCGCCCCTTCCTGGCGGCGCCATGGCCCTGCAGGGGGCGCTGCGCCGGGCGGCGGCGGCCTGGGGGGGGCGGTGAGCGCGGGCCGGGGGCAGCGGGGCGGAACCGGACCGGAACGGGGAGCGGGATGGGAACGGGAGCGGGAGCGGGACACGGTCTGGAACGGGGACTGGGATCGGGACTGGGACTGCGACCGGGATAAGGATCGAGACACGGATAGAGATAGGGATCGGGACCGGGATCTGGAGAGGGACCGGGACCGGGATCTGGAGAGGGAGAGGGACCGGGATCGGGACCGGGATTAGAGTCGGGACAAGGACAGGGATAGGGACCGGGTTCGGGACCGACCGGGACAAGGAGAGGGTCCGGAACAGGGATCGGGACCGGGACCAGGACCGCGACTGGGATTAAGGTCGGGACAGGGATCGGGACCGGAACCGGAACAAGGATCGGGATCGGGACACGGTTAGAGTTAGGGGTCGGGACTGGGATCGGGATCGGGACAGGGACCGGGATTAGAGTCGGGACAGGGACCGAGTCGGGGACCGGGACAAGGAGAGGGTCCGGAACAAGGATCGGGACCGGGACCGCGGCTGGGATTAGGGTCGGGACAGGGATCGGGACCGGAACAGGAACAAGGACCGGGTTTGGGATCATGATCGCTATCGGGGTCGGGATGGACAGGGATGAGGATGAGGACAGGGCTCGGGAGCGGGGCTGTGTGGCCGGTGTCACACACGTGTGTGTGTGTGTGTGTGTGTCTGTCTGTCTGTCTGTCACCGGCGGGCTGTGTGGCCGGTGTCACACACGTGTGTGTGTGTGTGGCTGTCACCGGCGGGCGGTGTGGCCGGTGTCACACGTGTGTGTGTGTGTATAGCTGTCACCGGCGGGCGGTGTGGCCGGTGTCACACGTGTCTCTGTGTGTGTGGCTGTCACCGGCGGGCGGTGTGGCCGGTGTCACACGTGTGTGTGTGTGTATAGCTGTCACCGGCGGGCGGTGTGGCCGGTGTCACACGTGTCTCTGTGTGTATAGCTGTCACCGGCGGGCGGTGTGGCCGGTGTCACACGTGTGTGTGTGTGTGTGGCTGTCACCGGCGGGCGGTGTGGCCGGTGTCACACGTGTGTGTGTGTGTGTGGCTGTCACCGGCGGGCGGTGTGGCCGGTGTCACACGTGTCTCTGTGTGTGTATAGCTGTCACCGGCGGGCGGTGTGGCCGGTGTCACACGTGTCTCTGTGTGTATAGCTGTCACCGGCGGGCGGTGTGGCCGGTGTCACACGTGTCTCTGTGTGTGTGGCTGTCACCGGCGGGCGGTGTGGCCGGTGTCACACGTGTGTGTGTGTGTATAGCTGTCACCGGCGGGCGGTGTGGCCGGTGTCACACGTGTGTGTGTGTGTGTGGCTGTCACCGGCGGGCGGTGTGGCCGGTGTCACACGTGTCTCTGTGTGTGTATAGCTGTCACCGGCGGGCGGTGTGGCCGGTGTCACACACGTGTCTCTGTGTGTGTGTGTGGCTGTCACCGGCGGGCGGTGTGGCCGGTGTCACACGTGTGTGTGTGTGTATAGCTGTCACCGGCGGGCGGTGTGGCCGGTGTCACACGTGTGTGTGTGTGTATAGCTGTCACCGGCGGGCGGTGTGGCCGGTGTCACACGTGTGTGTGTGTGTATAGCTGTCACCGGCGGGCGGTGTGGCCGGTGTCACACGTGTCTCTGTGTGTGTGGCTGTCACCGGCGGGCGGTGTGGCCAGTGTCACACGTGTGTGTGTGTGTGTGGCTGTCACCGGCGGGCGGTGTGGCCGGTGTCACACACGTGTCTCTGTGTGTGTGGCTGTCACCGGCGGGCGGTGTGGCCGGTGTCACACGTGTCTCTGTGTGTATAGCTGTCACCGGCGGGCGGTGTGGCCGGTGTCACACACGTGTCTCTGTGTGCGTGGCTGTCACCGGCGGCACGGAGCGTTTCCCGTGTAACGGCAGCGCCGGGCTGTTCCGCCGCCCGCTCCCCGCTGCTCCCTTCCCTGCAGGCACCCGAGAAGCCGGGTGGCTGCCGGTGCTGCAGTTCAAGTGAACCTGCGTCGAGAAGTCGGTTAAATATCGAAACGTGGTGTTTCTTTGGAAGCTCGAATATCCGACTGTCGTTTCTTCTTAGTTCTAGAATGGGGAACAGCCAGACCGCTGCAGGATTGTCTAATGATGCTGCTGTGAATCAAATACAGGTAGCATTATTTGTGATGCTATTACTGATTGTCAGCATTCACAAAAGCCACTTACTTCAAACCTTTTCTTATACAAAGAAGTACTGTAGATAGTTCTGCCTGTTGAACCTGTTCCTGTGTTTATTATGGTTATCAAGCCATCCTGGCAGTTTTGTTTATCCACAGCCCTGGAACCTGAACTTCCTAGGCTGCACCCATTTTATGGTTTTTTTAGACCTCTAGTCAAATTCAGTGCTGCTGTTGACACTGGGGATAGAACCTTGAAAAATTACTGGTAACAAGTAAAGTTAAATATTTTAGAGGTTTTTTTTTAAATAAATTTACTGGTAGTAAATGATAACGTGAAATCCCCTCGAATTTACAGTAAAATGATAAGGGTGTCTCTTCCACCCATTGCTTTTGGTCACTGTGCTTGCCACTGGCACATCCCAAGTGCCTTACAGACAGGGAAAACTGTCCTAAACCATTCAGGGGGATGCAGGGAGTTGGGCAGACTGCAGAGCAGAGTTGTACCACACACTCCACCATCCTTGTGCTCAGTTTGGAGCCAGGGGCAGGTCAAACCTGCCTTCAGAGGTGCCAGCAGAGATTCTCCTGTGTTTGCTCCTCTAACAGCAGGTTTTTAACTTGTGCATTACTTTCATGACTGTTCAATAGCGTTCAGAGTGCACTGGGCTTGAAGCTCGCTGACTTGTAACTTTCTTTTGAGCACACAGGACATTATTTCACACAACTGTGTGGTGATTTTCTCTAAAACAACATGCCCGTACTGCAAAATGGCAAAAAACCTATTTGAGGGTTTGAATGTGAATTACACAGCTGTGGAACTGGATGCAAATACAAACGGAAGGCAGTTCCAAGACGTTCTGGAACAGATGACTGGTGGCAGAACAGTGAGTATACTCTCTTATATGTAACAAGTAACAACTTGGGCTACACTTATCACTTTTGGGTTATATCCATAGCAAATCCTTTACTGTTTTGAGACAGTTAAATTTAGGATTTAAGCTCCTAAATTAAATACTGCAGGAATGTTCTGTCTCTTCTAGAAGCCCTCTGGGCATCCCTTAGAGTTATCTTTTCCATACTGCCACTGAAATAATTTAAGTATCAAAGCCATTTTTTCATTTGTATATTTAAACCATTGTATTTAACACTTGTATTTTATTTTATATAGTCTCACTTGACTCACTTATTGGAATTTATTACAATCACCCACACAGTTACTTTATCCCACTCTTGAGGGGCACATCAAGTTTCCCATCTCTGTAAATATTATGGAAAAGTACGGGTTATATACAGGTTATATACGGGTTATATATTACACAGACGTCTAGAAGAACACAATCATTGGAATCCACATTTGGACTTGCTTGAATGTGTACTTTTTTCCCAAGAAGTAAGTAATGCAACTTTTGTTTTCTTGCTAGGTCCCAAGAGTGTTTATCAACGGGACATGTGTTGGAGGTGCTACAGATACTCAAAAGCTTCATGAGGAAGGCAAACTGCTTCCTTTAATTCATCAGTGTCAGATGAAAGCAGATTACTGAGCAACCCTCTCTTAGCTTTGTCTTCCTTTGTATGAACAGAATTTCAGATGAATTCAGAAGATCACAGACACATGGCAGGAACTGCACTCAACAACCTCAAATCATTGCTTTTTGAATTACAGATCACTCTGACAGACTTTATGGACTTGGTGAATTACTTTGTGTCCTTGCCTCAGCTTTCCCACCACCCAGATGGTCATTAGCAAACAGATGTAATTCTTGGGGCTCTAAGTGAGACAGAGATGGCATTTCATGATTACATCCTGCTCCAGGGAAGTCCAGGCTCTTCAAAAAGAATCCTGTGAGGCTTGCTGCACATTAGTTTGCTTTCTAGCTTTGTCTCAATAAATTGTCAGTTGAATTTAATGGTTTCTTTAAATATAATTATCTTCTGTCAAAGTGAAGTGTAAAGCAAACCCAGTTTGTAGTCATATTGATGTGTGCATGTCTGCCTCTCTTGTATTCCAGTGCCTGATCACCCAGCTTCAAAACTGTGTGTCCAATGGAACAGAAAAGGGAATAAAGATTCTGGCAGCTTTGGAGAGTGACAGCTTTTATCTTTCCTCTGCACTGTGAGGTGTCAGTCTGTGCTGTCATCCAGCAATGTCCTTCAAGGGGGAGGCAGCTCGGGCACTCAAACGCAGCTGCAGACAAGGGTACAACCAATCCAACAACAGCAGCAAACACAGCACCAAGTGAAACAGGTCTAATATGCATAGAGTTTATTTAGTACTTGAATTCTACAGTCAGAATGCAGTTTACTAGCCATTTTAACTTTCAGTTAAATGTGTAAAAGAAATGACTAAAATTCCATCGTTTCAGTACAATGTACATCCAAAGCCAGACCGGGCAATGCCAAGACTCTTGGTTATTTCGAAGAAGTTCATATGCAAGTAGAAAATGATAACCCATTCTTCAGTTAAAGGGACCATTACACAACTAAAGGCGCACAAATTAGAATAAAAACTTTAGTCAATGAATTTTTTACTCACTTGTTGTGAATTAAGACTGCTGTTATTTCCATTACTTTCAGCACTGCGTTGTACCTAAACTACTTTCTCCCCTCAAGGAAAGAAAACATCAGTCTTTAATTCCAGCTAACTAGGATGGCAAGAGTATCATTTAAACTTGACAGCTTCATTTTTGTGATGCAGGTTTGATCTAAGTTTAAACTGCATCATTTGTAGAAAGTCTTTACTATACAGTTGCCTGCGTTGTGTATCTTTAATATGTAATCAGCTAATTCAACGCACTGACCTTGTTTCATTTTAATTATTGCTGTTTACTGTATGGTGCTAGGACACAGTCATCACGGTAAACACACAGATGTGCAGCTCTCTCTGAATTTACACTTAATAAACCAATTTATTTTGCACATACAGACATATAAGAATACCAAGTATTCCTTTTCTCTGTGTAGAATTCTTCAGCCAGTGATGTTTTTTTACCAGAAGCTTAACAATAATTTTGTCCCCAAAGCTGATAACACCCATCATGTAAAAATAATAACAATAGTATGCAACAGAATTTTTCAAAGACCTTTTCATTTTGTTCCCTGTTTAGAGGCTTGGGGTTTTTTTTAACCAGTAGTCTAAAATAACCCTCTGAGTTCCAAGTTCTGGAAATCTCAGGGCACTGTCACTTAAGGCAAATTCCCTTGCAGCTGTTGAAACAAGCTGTGTGCCTGCAGATGCAAGTGAGTGCCCCATCATTAAACAGGATCTAGCTTAAGGCACCCAAAGGGTTAATTATGTTTCTTTTTAACCATATTAAGGCTCCCCATCCCAACAGTTTTTCATTGTGTACAATTACACAGAAAGTAGCAGCAAAACAGTGCCTTTGTTACTGGATGGTACAAAGCCATGTTATGCTTAAGTTAATTAAACATGATCTGGCAGCTGAAGTGTGGTTCTACTCTAGGGAAAAAAAAAACCCAACAAAAAAACCCCACACAAGATGAGGAACCTCAAGATTAGTCATTAAAAATTTCCTTCTCCCCCCTCCCCCAGCATTGTCTCTAGGACAAAGCCATTTATCTTAAAGTATGCTTGTCCTGGGATCTAAATATTAAAATTTATCCACTAGAGGATCTGGATACCTGCTCATCCATCTTAAATCCCATGCTTCTAAGAAGCACAAGAAGCTGGAACAAATACTGAGTTACTTTATGAAGCACACAGAGCTGTGTTGCTCTTGTGTTGCTTTTTAAATACAAGAGCTCAATGTGCTCTTGTGTTGCTTTTTAAATACAGAAGTATTTTTAAAGAGTAGAACTGCACTTCTACAGGAGAATGAAAAGACATTTGTAACTAGTTGTGCTTAACTCTTAAGCTGGTAACTTTAGAAAAACAGCTATTTATATTCATTATTTGTTAATGAAGCATTTGTAAAAGTTCTCCACATACCACATATATATGCAAATATATGTATGTATTTAAACTTAAATTCAGAATGCAGAATCACCTAAAGAAAGCACGCTTTACAGTATCAAAATCATAAATCCAGATATGCAAGCACACATATTTAAAGACACCATACCTTCTGCTGAAATTAGCTAATCTTTTCTGATTTCCCTCAGAGCAGCATGTCCATAAAACACTGTCCTGGTCAGTGTTTTATCTTTTCCCCGTAACTCTTCCTCAGCCATCTGTGCACTCCACTGTGTCACGGTAAGATGAAATCTCTACCATTCCATGACACAATAAAGTCATTAGAACAACTGCTTACAGCATATCTGTGCACTGCAAACCACTGCAGACAGCAAAATAAACCTAGAAACTGGTGGAATTGCTTAGAAACGAAGGAAAAGGATTAAAAACAGAAGAACAACAAGTGATTCTTTAGTTTACTTCTATAGCCTATTCTTTGAAGACTGTCTCTCGTCCATACTGCAAAGAAGCTGCCTGTTTATCCAGAATGTTAATTTAAATGTTATCCTAATTCTGCATGACAGCAGCTTGATACTATTTAAAAGAATGAAGTTTCAAATCACTGAACGAATTCTAGAAAAAAGCTTTACATTTGAAAAGCCAATTGTAAGAGGTTACTTTTTTCAAACAGAGCCATTCACAGGCAGATGTTGGATTTTTGTAATAAATAAAGTACACTTTTGTCACTGATTCTTACACAGAGTTTTACGAAAAATCTGACAGATACAGCAAATTAGATGTTTTGTAAGAGATTTATATAGTTAAAGAACAGAAAAAACTTCATTACTAAAAATGTTAAATACTACACCATCAGTTCTGGTGCAGGGATCTAAGTGAGCACACTCAGTGACAGCAAGAAGGCAGAAGAACAGAGGCAAAACAAAACAAAAAGTAAAGGAATGCATGAGAGCTTGTGAAAAAAGATTCAAGTATAGGCCTGAGGTGACACAATGGAAAAGAAGAAAAAACCCCAGCACTAACAAAGAAAAGGGTACAGCAAAAGAAGAAGAAACAAACCAATTGGAACCAAAACTAAAGTTTCTGTTATGGTGCCTGTGAGCTCGGGACAGGGTTAAACAGTATTTGCAGTGCAGACCAATATTGGCATAATGTTTTTACAAGCAGAGCCATTATTAAAATACATTTCCCAGACTGCTGGTGTGTTTTTAAGCCAAGAATATGTACTTTATTGAATAGGGTTTTAAAGCCATACCTGTTTATGGGCACCAGTTAACAACAGCAATGTAAAAGACCAGCAGAAACGCCCTTGAGGCTTATGTTTAACAAACAGGTTTAACAGTGGTTTTAAGCAGCAAGGTATTTTAGTGGCAGCCCTCACACAGTGGGCATTTAGACTGGCCCTGCTGACCTCAGTACTACACCTACCTTTAGACTTCTCTGTTTTGAAACACCGAGGACTGCAATCTAATCCTACAAGCACCTCGAACTCTCCTACCCCTTGCTCCAGGTCTAAAATTCCTGACGGGAAATTCTACTTCTTGGCAAAATCACTATTGTCATTATTGAATTTATTACACAATGCTGATGTACTCACTGCATTATTTTTAAAAACTCAAGAGCCTCCTGCCCTCTCCACATCGTTGTCTGTGTCCCTTCCATGAAAAAATCTGACCTTTGATGTTCATTCCTTACAGAAGAATGTTTCACTTCTGATGTGCTTCCAGCCACAACATGCTTTTCTTCTTTCTTAAAGCTAAAATGCCTGAACATTACAGTCTTTGACACAATAGTGTAATGCTCCAGAATTATCCAGGGTGTCACAGAGCAATGGCAGTCAAACTGAAACCAGTTAACTCTTAGGTATCACAAAACCTGCATTTGCCTGGTCTACAGTTGCACACTGCATTTAGACCTTTTTTAATTCAGTATTTTGAACAAAATTAACTAGCTTTAAACTTGTCCCTGCTCAGTGTCTCCTGATAAACTGCAATGCACAATTACAGCCCCTCTTCTGCTTTTCCAGTCAGCGTTCTTCCAATGCAAAGACCACTATTTAAAGTCTCCTTTTTGGTGAAAGGGTAGGTTGTTTATTGTACACAGAACTAAAGCTTAAGCTTAGCAATTTTGTCTTAGCTCACTTTTAAAATTTGTTTTGAAGAAGCATTACAGTAATTATTGTCTCTTTGCATGTCTAGATGTTGTTTTGGAAATTACCACTTTAATAACTAAAGACTAGAAACAGGACAAATGCATATTATGGCAAATGAGTCATGCTGTCCCCTAAAATTCACTGTAAGGGCAGATAAAGATCCAGTCTATAGACGAGGAATATGCAGCATCATTCTTCTATGACCCCTGCTAGAGGACAATGCCAAAACCAGAAAGAAACCCCCAGAAACGAAGGTCCACATACTATAAAATTTCAGCTATCAACATTTACTCCAGCTTCCCCTCGCTGTGCAAATCTCGAAGGAGGAGCAGATGGCAACGTGGTCTCATCAGTGCTGGTTTCACATAAACCACTGACGAGGTTTTTGATCCAGAGACACTATAAATGTTTAGGGGCATATTCTGTACCCCAGCAGGGATGACTACCTTTTATCACTGGTCAACAGATACAGGGATCTACAATTTCTATCAGTCCTACTGAAAAGTTCATCTTTACTTCCACACTCTAGTTCAAGGAATTGCATTTTAAACTGGACCGCTTCCAAAGATGCAACACCACTATAACCATACATTTAATCCTTTAGTAACTACTCTAATTTTTATTTGCAATTAATTTACTTGAAAGTTAGTTGAAACACCTGTTTTAAGTTTGTATTTTATATTTAGTCAAAAATATTTCCTATTACTTCACAAATACTACCTCAAATAAGAAAAAGTACTTGCAAAAGATAATCTATCAGGTTTTTTTGACATCCCTAGCTTAGAAGGAAACACCTAATCAGATGTTTGACTATTGTGTCATTTAAAATGCATTACTAGCAAACCCAACCCCAAAACATCAGTGCATTTACTTGCAATAATTATTAACACGTATTGAGCAAATGAGTTTCCTCCCCATACTCATGGTGTTTCGTTTAGGCGCTAAAAATGATACGCAATTTTTCACAAGAAATGGCTGATTTTCTTTTTACAAACCCAAAAGTGCTATGTCTTAGCTTTTGGAGGAACACTTGGTTTGTTCTAGAACTCACCTGAGGAGCTGGTGGCAGTCCTGTGTCCTTCAAGCACTCTGTGAGAGCAGTGATAATTCAGGAGTGACTTACATTCACGCTGGCTGAAAGGCCACGCTCTAGCCAGCAGTTCCTGAAGCCCTGCTTTGTGTCGGGAAAGGTTTCCCTCACTGGGTTGATGATGCATTAAGGGAGAGTGTAAGTAAGTAGCAGAATACCTTCAGTAACATGTAACATCCTATTTTAGCACCAAAAGAGATATCCTGGCTACGGAATGCAAGCTTTGAATTTATAATCAGTAGGAATGAGGCATAATGGAAAGTGTTACAAGTACCAAAAGTACAGTAGGAGCTTCAATTTTACATTTAAAAGCTTGGGTTTTAGGCAGAAAAATATGGTCTTATGTGTAATTTACCACTATGGGTAAACATGATATTTTTATAAATCATAATTATTTTCAAATTAACAACAAATCTGCTGTTCAAAACAGTCAGCATTAGCATAAAAGAGGCTGAAATAACACGTTTTAGAGGAAGTTGTAAAAGCATCACTAAAAAACCTTTCAAATCTTTTAAGACTGATCTACTAAAGAGATCTTTTAACTTCCCCCCTATACACACATATAGAAAACACAGAATTAAATACATATACACACAAATTGCTATCAATTTCTGTTCCAAGATGTAGAATACTCACTGGCTTTCTCCTTGTCACACTCTTACTATCAGACTAAAAATAAAAAATTAAAAACAAAGAATCCAGTTTCAATCACTTCCTAAACAAGATTTTATGAACACGAAGGAGGCAACTGTACAGGTCATAAAAATTTTTAAGAATTGGTCACTATAAACTGGAGGTAGTTTTGAAATACGTTAGCTTGAATTAATTTATGAAATCAGAAGTAACACTAATCTACAAAAATATTTTAAAAATTAAATACTGTCCTGTTAGGAAGACTGCTTCCCAGTCATTGAATACATTCTTTTGAAAAAAAAAAAAAAAAAAAAAGAAAAAGAAAAAAGAAAAGAAAGAAAGAAAGAAAGGGGAAAAAAAAAAAAAAAAAAAAAAAAAAAAAAAAAAAAAAAAGTAGCTTTTTGTTTCTGGTTGTTCCCACTCAGCTTTGGTGAGCAGGCCAAGACACATGCACTTGTTGATCTTGCTCACTGAAGGCGTGCTGATGCTTCCTGAAGTTGTGACAAGGACTGAATGTGACATCCCAGTCATTTCCGAGATCTTTTTCTACTAGAAACAGTTTTTTAGAACTTCCTGTAAAGTGTTTTAATTCTAAACTAGTGCTTCTGAAACAGTATTGTGCAGAAACTGTCCCCCAATTTATCTAAAGAGGTACTTCCTCTTGAAAACCCAGATGATAATCCAGAGAGAAAAAGATTAGCATGAGCTCTTGCACTTTCAGTTTTATCGGTATAAAATGTCCCTGGGTAGCTTTTGCACTGTATCACAGTCACATGGTCTCAATACATACCAGAAAAAACTTCTTTTGTAGATTTTAACCATAACCATAGAAACCGCTGAACATTAGTAACACTTAAAATACAAAGATTTTAAAAAGCCCAAAGAAAAGTCCCTCTCAATGAAGTTGCTGTTAAACTGCCATTATTAAAAATACTAAGCCCATTTGTTTCCAGCCCCGCTCTAAAAGTAACTCACAAATTTATTCTTGCAAATAAGCATTCCACAGCAATGGGGGAAATTAAAAATCTCTCCATATTTATAATCTACTATAAATGAAATTAAATTACATACTATGTAACCCTGTAACCACTTTTAGCAAACTTCTCACTGTTATTTTAAGTTGTGTGCAACAGGAAAAATAAAAAAAGAGATTCCTCATCTGCTTTTCTTGTTTTTCCTTCACAAAAAAGTAATAAAGAATCACAAAATCATGAGGGTTGGAAAAGAGCTCTAAGACTGAGTCCAGCCATCAACACAACACTGCCAGGTCCACCACTGAGCCATGTCCCTAAGCACCAGATCCACATGGTTTTGGAACACTTCCAGGGATGATGATTCCACCATGGCCCTGGGCAGCCTGCTCCAACGCTCAGCCGCGAACAGGATTTGAGGTTCAGCCTCAGCAGCTCCAAGAGGAACAATCCCTTCCCTGGTCCTGCTGCCACTCTTTCTGATCCAAGCCAGGATGCCCTTGGCCTTCTTGCCTACCTGGGCACAGCTGGCTCTTGTTCACCCACTCCTGACCAGCATCCCCAGGACCTTTTCCACTGGGCAGCTTTCCAGCCACTCCGCTCAGCCTGGAGCATTACAGGGGATTGGTGTGAGCCAAAGGCAGCACCCAGCACTTGGCCTTGTGGAACCCCATACGCCTGGCCTCAGCCCATGGATCCAGCCTGTCCAGATCCCTCTGCAGACCCTTCCTCCCCTCCAGCAGACCAACTCTTCGGCTCAGCCTGGTGTCACCTGCAAAGTGACTGCGGGTGCCCTCGATCTCCTTCTCCTCAGCCACCACCATGGCCTGCGCCCAGCTACCCAGCCGGTTTTTTAGCCAGCAAACAGAGCACCTGTCCAAGGCAGAGGCTCCTAGCTTCTCCAGGACAATGCTATGAGAAACAGTGTCCAAGGCTTTCCTGAAGTCCAGGTAGACCACATCCACAGCCTTTACCTCATCCCCTAGGGAGGTCACCGTTCATAGCAGATCAGGTTGGTCAGGCAGAACCTGCCTTTCATGAAGCCATGCTGGCTGGGCCTGATCCCTGGCTGTCCTGCATGTGCTGTGATCAAGGTGATCTGTTCCATAACCTTCCCTGGCACCAAGCTCAGGCTGACAGGCCTGTGGTTTTCTGGCTCCTCCTTCCAGCCTGTCTGCTCAATGGGCACGACACTGGCCAACCTCCAGCTGCCTTGAGACCTCCCTGGTCAGCCAGGATTGATGATAAATGGTGGAGAGCAGCTTGGGTGGATTCCATCCAACCCCACAGACCTTTGAACAGTTAAGTGGGTCACTGTTTCCTCCTGAATTACAGGGATTTCATTTTGTTCCTTGTCTCTGTCTTCCCAAGGACAACTGGTCTGAATACTAAAGACTGAGGCAAAGAAGGCATCAAGTACCTCAGCCTTTTTCTCATCCTTTGTGGCAATACTTCCCCTCACATGCAATAAAGGATGGAGATTCTCTCCTTGGCCCTCCTTTTGTTGCTGATGTATTTGTAAAAACACTTTTTGTTACCTATTACAGCAGTGGCCAAATTAATTTCTAGCTGGGGTTTCACTTTTCTAACCTTCCTGCATAACCTAACATCCTTGTAGTCCTCAAGAGCATCCTGCCTCTTCTTCCAATGGTCTTTTTTCCCTGAGTTCCAGTGACAGTTCCCTGTTCAACAAGGCCAGTCTTCTTTCCCACTGGTTCATCTTTCAGCACATGGGGACAGCCTGTTCCTGCATCTTTAAGGTCCTTGAAGAATGTTCAGCCTTCCTGGACCCCTCTTCACTCAGGATTGTTTGCAAGGGACTTTCTCAACCCTAAAAGGCCAAAGTCTGGCCTCTAGGGCTCCTCAGCTTCCTCAATGACTCCAAGGTGGTGCTCAGGCTCTGGAGGTGATCCACCTGCTTCCTGGCACTGTTGGTCTCTGCTGCTGCTGAAGTCCTGGAGGACAAGAAGCTGGCCATCCTGCAGTACAAGCCCTGCTCCTGTGGCTGGCAAAGGCAGCAAGCCCTCAGCAGGTGCTGGGCCTGCTGCTGCAGCAGGGGAACTTGCAGCACAACAACTCCAAAGTCCACAAGGAGCTGGACAACACTGTGGTCCTCTTCATTTACCCTGCTGAGGAGCTGGATGTGGCCAAGCTGGTATCTGAGCTGACTCTAGCACTGGTGGAGAGCAAGAGCAGGATCCATCCAGCATGCTGACACGAAGTGTTTGCTGTGGTGTTGTCTTCCTTGGGGCCAGGCAAAACCACCCTTCTCCTCAAGGCAGTGGATGCAGTGGAGCTTGAGGACAACAGGGATGGGATAATTCACGTGGGGCAGGCCAGGCTAGCCAGGAAGACTTTGGTGAAGCTCAGGGACCAAGGGTTTCTAAAGTACACGGTGGTGCTGCCATCACTCCATCATAACAAGCGGATGTTTTACCCTTGGGACAGATCCAGACCGGCTGCTGCTGGCCCACAGGACTCAGAGCACAGTTACTGTGGATATCACACAAGGGTTGATGTTCTTTGGAGCTCCAGCTCACACAGAGCCCAGGCTGATCAGGAAATTAAATCCAACTAGAGTTTTGAGTGCAGGTATAGGAAGAAAGCAACTGCCTTGGGAAAATGAGCGTGCCAGATGCAATGAAGGTGGCTGAGGAGTGGAGTTGCCTTTCTGAAGGGGCATGGAGCAGGGCTGCAGCTGTGTGTTGCTGCATGGCACCAAGTCCCAGGGTGGCAGCAGCTACAGGGCAGGGGAATCACTGGCTACTGACAGTTTGACACCAGAGATGTGAGCGCTGTTTCTCTGAATCTGTTAGATTTGCATGAGACTGAAGTTCTGTTCAACCTTACAAATACCTTAGTGAGAAGCTCTAGTCAGAGATGCTTGAAGTGCCACCACTTCCCGTAACATTCTGATATGTATACAATATGCCATAAGCTAATAAAGTGTATTTGGCTGGGAGTTCCCAGGGTGAAGTCTGTTGCCAGCAATGGAGCCACTGGGAAGAGCAGATGCCTAAAGAACTTAAATGAAATCCAAAGCGAAGTTTCGAATGACATCCAAAGCTCCTGTATCGAAGCCGCAGATATCCAACATGCCTCTGTCGTCCGGGCCCGCCATCGTAAAACCATGGGAGGTCATTCCACAAACTACCAGCTTAGCAGGAATACCCATTTTCTGTAGGAAGGAGAGCAAAAAATATCAGAAAACAAATACAAATTAAAGCACATGCACATATGCAGTAACTTGAATATGCCAGAGGGTCAAATCTTGCTTGCATAAGCTGCTGTCTGATGTACTGACAAATGAGGAATGCCAGAATCAGAACTGCAGGATGCCTGCCAACACTGGAATGGCAGCTAACCTCAACTAAGGAAACCAAATTAAAGACATTTGGTTTTCATCTCAACTGGATGGAAACTATGTAATGATTAAAGTCCACACACCCATGCCTGACAAACATATTTTTGATAGTTAAAAAATTAGTTTCTTTAAAGCATAAAGGATTGTTTGCTGAGCAAATAAGGGTTTCCAATAGCAATGTGCTCAGAGAAAGTATTTTTCTTTGTTCTACTGTGAAATTATGAAGCTGTACAGATTAGAGCAGTCCCTTTAAAACACAATGCACTTTCTTCTCAAGATACCGTCACCTCATCCTCTTGACACTTGTCTTCTTCATTACTTCATTGAAACTTTTTGACATCTACTGCCGACATCAAAGTTGAGTTTAACTTTGAGAGTCAAACTTCATTCTGTAACAACTACAAAAACTTATTCCATCAATTATATACAGGATGTAGAAATTCATACAGCCCCTGAGTAACAAAATTTTATGGACACTGCAGCACACAGAGCAGGGCAGGCTAATCACAAATCCTTCTAGCAATTCTGTGGTTTTAAATATGCACAATTAGTGCAAGATGTGCACTAATTCTGCCTAACTGCAGTACTGATAAGTTTTTAACAACATATAATTATTTACTGAAGAAAGCCACAACCAGTCCAATCTCTGAAAGATTTTTAGAGCTGGTACTTTGTACAGCATTTATTAATCATAAACAGAAGCATATTTACCTCTCTGTACTCTGTAAGGGCCATTGCAGGAGGAGTATTCCCAGCAAAGGTCTCGTTATCAGTAAATACAATGAAGACATCAGCAGCTGTCTGAGTTTTCTGAGCCCATATCATTGGAAGTGAACAATCAATGGTACCCATTGGAATCTTATAGAGAAGAACAATAAATATACAAGGAACACATTTATACAGAAATTAACAAACCATGGAAAAATTACTTTTGATGTAATGTACTTTTCATGTTTTACCATGTGTTACTAGCCAAAGAGGCTTTTTTGTTAAACTTGGTCATTTTAACTAAGTTTGTCCGGTTTTTTGTTTGTTTTAACTTCTTTTAATATAATTTTCAAGCTAACTTACTGTGACCTAGCACTGACATTCTAAATTGCAATGTTTAATATCCAGCAAATGAAATAACGACATTTGCTGGGCTTTCTCTAAACAAAACGCACCAAAAAAAAAAATCCAATCTTTTACTAGAAAGATACAGATTAAACAAGGTAGCAGAATTGGTTACAAAGAAAATAGTGTAACTGCTGAGGCTTTTTTTACATACTTCATACATTTTCACTAAAACTTGAGGTAAGGTCATGTCAGCCGTCACTGGACAAGGGACCATTTCGTGTGAAAAGGCAACAGTTTGGGAATCCTTCTCAGTCCGTGCTACAACCTGAGAGAGACAAAAATAATCCAGTTACATTACTCTGAATTTTTAATGTCTGAACTGAGCCATTCCCTACCAACACACAGCATGACAAATGCTTTGGTATTTAAGTCACCACGGCCCCTCAGAAATAGTAATGGTTCACTCTACACTTGAAATATTCTGTAATATTACTGCAAATAAACACTACAAAAGGAGCTGAACAACTGCTTTAATTACTCTTACTAAAGACACTTCCACTTTTCTTCCCTCTCCTCTGACATAAAACCTTGACCATTTTTAAGGGCCAACAAAAGTTCAACTCCTCTGCAATAAAAGAATATAACACAAGAAGCTTTAGAATACGAAACTGAGGGAAAAGTGATTGTGAATAAAGGCCACATTGATAACTCAAACAGACATAAGAATTAGCTCAACATTTCTTAATTTAATCTGTATTTTTCTATGAATGCTTCTGAAAAATTAAAATGCATAAGATAAAGTTACCTCTTTCACTTATAGTAAGCCATTTTATTATGGCTAAGGTAAGTGAAAAAGCTGCTCTGACCACTTTGATTTACAACAGAAACCACCTTCTTCAGACTCATGTTTCAGAATATGGTTGCTAGTAGCTTTCAGTAATGAGGCACAAAGTCACACCTGCTGTACCCAACAAATATTACATGTAAGTTTCCCCTCGATTTCTAACCACCTTTAGAGCACCTTTGTATCACAAAAAGCAATGCAAGCTAAAAACAATTATAAATAAAAGAAATTGAAAGCCTCACCATACACATTACTGCTGCAACTGTACTGGCATTGAGCACACTGCCCAAAACCTTTTGTGTCATTGATGCACTGACATTAACTGCAATTACAAAGCGTTTTCCTGTTGGTTCCAGTGTCTGAAAGAATAAAAACCAAAAATATAACAGGTACACATAGTTTATATATGAATTTCTTCTGCTGCTTTCACTCCTAAAGTGGACATTTTTTTCCTCTTTCTGGGTAACAGGACAGTGCTGTTGCCAAAGTTTCAGAATTGTTTCCCACCCCAGGAACTGTTCTTGCTTTCAGAAAGCAAAGATGTCTTAAAAAGCTTAACTAATTGGAGAACTATTATTACCTTGAAAGCTTTGTAAAATGAGGCATCTAAAGCTTCTAAAATGTCTTCATCAGGACGCCACCAAAGCTTCCCTCTGTTTCCATGGCCAGCTTTATAGGTTTCTAATGCAACCAAAATATGGAAGGGATGTATTCTACCCTACAGGTAGAAATCAAAAATAAGGGTATGAAAATTTAACCTCCTTTAAAAAAGTAACAAACTAAATGCGAAAGTAAGTTCCTACTATTAAAAAAATCTCAGGTTTAGTATATGGTTACCTTAAATTTATTAAATCTAAAGAGTTCATGCAGTCTTTACACAGCTGTTGGATGAACTGATACTTGTGGGTTACTGATAATGGACCTCACTCTTCTAATTAACACCGAATGGGATGCCATCACCAGAATTCGGTTAAAATTTTGCAGCTGTATGATTGTCCAGTGCTATTTTTCATCACAGGCTTACAGTAAGATAAAGTCCCTGCCCAGCTGAAGAGAAAGGAGCTGAACAAGGAAATGAACCAACTTAAAACCAGCTTTATACAAGATACAGTAACATTGGACAAGAAATTATTTTTGGAACATAACATTCATTTTTCTCATGCTATAAAACACTCCAAACATATTTTTTGGGTTTTTTTGCTTTCCATATATAAACTTAATTTATATAACCTTATCAACATTTTGTTATCTTTATCTGAAAGGAGTGTTTCAGTCTTTAATCACTGCCAGCACCAAAACTCAGAAAATCTGAATGCCTGTCCATTCTCTATCTTCCATCACGGTATTGCACCACGATCTTTGCTCTCCCTTCTCCAGTGCCTGTGTATGATTAAAGATGAAACCAGAGAAAAAGAACTGCAGTAGGATGGGGAAGAAAGGACTCTTCTTCTTGTGCTAAATTCAGCTCTGCTGCTGAAAAATTTAAGTGCCCTGATTTTCATATTCCCAGCTCACAAAACTGCTCCTCAATACACTTGTCCACTCTACCTCTGACTAAGTCCCTGAAAATTTTACTCTCCGTTTGGAGAACCCTCTTTTCTCTCTTACTTCCCCTACCACTTTGATGGACAATAAAGCAACCAGAAAAGAGGAAAGTCTCCTTGCCCATCTTAGTTTTTTTTCCCTCAACTGCTATGCTATTTTCTTAATTCACTTAAACATACCAAGACCCAGAAGAAATTGTTGAACCCAACTAGCTAAGCCACAGCCTTCATTTAGAAAGAGATCAAATAGCTGCCAATACACTTATTGTATCAGAATGTTTCAGAAAGCAGGTGAGGAATCAAACGAGAAATTAGAAACAGAACTTCTAAAATAAAGTTGCAGGCATTAAACTGCAGTTTTTAAAAAGAATAAACTAAACATTAAAAATTAAATCCACAAAGGCTGGCACTGATTAGAAAGTTCTCACCTTTTTTAGCAGTTTCTCATTTCTCAGTTTTTCACATACTATTGCCACTTCTGAACCTCGTGGTTCAAGCACTGCATTTGCTGTCAGCTTTCCTAAATTTCTTAACAATACAGAAATAGGCATTTCCTTGAGTAATGCCTTCCAAACCTATGATAACAGAGAAGGGAAACACAGAAAGATGAGAGTCTCAAAGTACAAGAACTGGCATCTTGTGTTCTATGCAATCATGCATACATTGAATAAGTGCATTTTAAAATAAACATACAAATTATATTAAGATCTTAATTATTTTAAATTAACTATTTGGGTAAGCAACTTGAAAAAGTGTAACGGCTATTCTTTAAAGAAATCTAGACTTAAGACTCTAAACAGACTCTATGGAGAATTAATACTTCTATGGAGAATTCAACTAAGGAAGTTTACCTACCTCTTTAGATTTCAGGTGGTTTGTCAGGAGATGTTCTCTAACTAGACCATATTCCTCTATCAAATGAATAACTTCCAATTCATCTTTTGTGCATTTTACTTTCTCCACAGCCTCCAGGTACTTCAAGAGTTTTTCAGTCTCAGCAGAAACAGCTTTCTCTTTATAAGCTTCTTGGACATCCTTCCACCCCTTGGTAATATACTTAGTGACTATAGCAATTCCTGATGAAAAAGAAAACCATTTCTCAAGCAGGATCACCATCTACATACTGGCATTTATCATTCTAGGATGCAAATGAATTAGCAGGTTTCATTCTCAGACCTACCAAACACCTACTGAAAAGGCCAGCCATACAGAATTTATAGCAGTACTTTTAATTACTGCATTAATCTCCTTAGAAGTAAGGAGCTTTATGTGTTTGCAACATTGCCCAGAGAAGCTGTGGCTGCCCCTGGATCCCTGGAAGTGTCCAAGGCCAGGCTGATGGAGCTCTGAGCACCCCGGGCTAGTGGAAGGTGTCCCTGCCCATGGCAGAGGGGTTGGAACTGGATCATCTTTATGGTCCCTCCCAACACAAACCATTCTATTATTCTAAGATTTGAAGTCAACACATCTTCCCGCAAAATGAAAAAGTATTATTTCATCATTTGTAAGCAAATAGAAACAAAATGAGGGAGTCGTGTTATTTTATCTTCTCTTGGCACATGGAAGAAAAGAAGGAACAAACCCCGTCTACTTTGAAAATAAACAGGTCTGGTTTTGACACGAACACCCACTGTTTTAAGATGCAATTTACAGGATATCCTCACTAAAAATTCATATATATAATGGCACTTGGGTTTCCAAAATACTTCCACAGTAAATATAAAAGGTTTAAACCACAGTATTTTCAGGTAAATAAAAATTTATTACCTTCACTGGCAGGTTTTAGGTGGGACAACCTCAGAAGATCTTTATGAGACCAACCACTTCTTTGTTTATATTTTGTAACTGCTAAAGCAAGAGTCATGCCATTCTTTCCATTGTACCAATCTGCAACAGCTTTCCTCAGAGCACGGCCCCACATGCCACATTTCATGCCCTCCTTCAGATCTTTTTTAAACTGGATGAAAGCAAAGAGATGGGTTGGTACGCAACACACCTCGGGGACGGCTTTAAACGCCGCTTGTTTTGTTTTGGCATCAGAGCACTGGGAGCAAACTGCGAGGGCAAAGAGTAGGGGCTCCTGTTTTGCCGCTCTGCCCTCTTGACTAAAAGCTTTTATTTCTTCAACAACTTCGCAGCCCCTGCCCTCTTCAATCAGCCTGAGCAACGCCTCGGCGTTCCCGAAGGCCAGCTTCTGCTCCTTGACGCGGTAGGTGCTGCCCTCGGAGCCGAAGCACAGGAAGCGCTGCAGCCGCGCGGTGTCGGTGAGGTGCCAGCCGGCACCGCCGGGCTCCGGCGCCGCGCTCGGGGGCTGCTCTCGGCTCTCCTCGGCCTCCATCCTTCAGCCTCCTGGGGGCTGCTGGAAGAAGAACACGTTTTAAGAAGAGCTACGGCTGACTGCTCTTTCAGCAAAGTAAACACGCGTGGTCTGTAAACTTGTAATCTTAAGTTTTCTTTGATAAATTTAATTGCTCCAAGTGCGCGGTAATGCACATCATATAGGGGAAAAGAAACAAAAACATCTGAGTTGTAATAGTGACGAACTTATTTCTTTAAAGCCAACTCAGAAACTACTTAACCTCAGTAAGTGGCAGAGAAAAACCATTTGGTGTTACAGCCTTTTGCCACTGATATATTACATCACTTTCTTAGGTAGATTTTTATATTGCAGACTAAATGGCTCAAAATTCAGATCTTGCGCTACTCTATTTTGCTTAAGAATTACTAATACAGACCAACGGAAGAAAAATGAGGCTAAAATGAAGAACTAAGATACAGACAAACTGTTTAGTTGGAAGACTTTGTGAGAGCTTATATATGGTAGGTTTCAGTGAGGCTTAGACAACAGCTTTTTTACAACTGAGTAGCTCAAGAACAAATTATCTTTGCTACAGGCTCAACCAGTCTGCTGCTCCAAGTGAGAGCCAAGAAAACACAGACACGTAACAGATTACGTACTGCTTTACATTCCAAGTTATGAAGCAAAAATCAGCACAGAAATTCACAATCATTCAGGTCTTTCTATTTATACACTCCTGAGCTGCAAGACAGTTATAATATTTGTAGGGCAACACCACTGCTCTTACTTGGAGAACATCCAGCACGGCAAAATTCAAGCTATGACATCTAAAATTAAGCAAATGCAGGTGAAATGAAATTAGCAGGATAAGGGTAAGAAAATTCCTCATCACTGCTACCTCCAAAACATTAATAGCACAATAACACATTTAGTCTATTCAATTCTCACCAAACAATAAAATTCCATTAAATAGCTCCTACTGAAAACCAAATAAGCAGAATTGATAATCCACTCCATCAAACTGCATATAAATCTTAAAATACAGGGACTACAGTCAGAGCACACACATTGACATTTCAAAGAAATCCACTAAATAATTTTCAAGAATTGCAGATATCTACTTTCAACTTCTTTTGTTCGGGTAGTGAAGACAAATGAAAGCCATTTCGCTGCATTCACCAGGATAAGCTAGCACAAACAAGTGTCACTAATTGAGACAGAGGGTTCCCCCATACCTCCAGTTTCAGTAACACTGATTTACAAACAATTTCCCTACTTCTCTGACAGAGAATTTCCCTTTTTCTGCCAGCAACTTTCCTCTGTTTTTGCATATCTGCACCCAGAATGAAACAACAATCACCAGTGGGTCCCATTACATTCTACAAAGTGATAAAATCATAAAAATAGAAGCCATATGCTGATGCCTGGTTTAAGAAAGCAGGTTTCTGTCGCTAGAGAACATGAAAAGAAATGATACTCACATATCCAACTCCAGAGCAAAAAGAAGGGAAGTTTATTTAGATGACCTGGCTTATATAGATTCTGGACAATGACCAGGGATTGAACAATAAAGTTGCCACCTCCCCGCTCCACTGGCCAGATTAAAAGTCAATCAATTGTCCCTCATCAGAGAGGAATGTGAAAACAATCACTTTGTTTATGTTACAAGCGTGAGAAGACTCCACTACAGAAATGTAAACATCAGAAGGCTAAAATTCAGGGCAACAGGTTTCACTGAAAATTAACTAAGAAATATCCTTCATTGTATTATTTAGAGCATCAGTGCTCAGTTAAAATTATATATTCTAACCAAGTTTCCTGCCAAACCTATTTAAATACACATCATGGTTGAACTGATTTTTCCTCTGACATCTGAAGCATGCAAATACACTGAAAATAATGCAAATACACGTGGTATTCCTCATGTATGAATACTACATGAAGACTTTTTCATGTCTAAATCCATTTTATTTCATTACAGTTCCATTAGCTCATTCCTTTGAACAGCCAGTAATGTTTCATAATAAACACAGAAAACCCACACAAAAAATCCTGAAATCATAGTAAGCATCTATTTATTTATCAGAAAATAAAATTGGTACATGAAATACTGAAAAACACCGTTATCTTGAAGGAAAAAAAAGAATGGGAAGCATAAAGGATCACCCATGGACAAGAAGATCTCCATGTATATAAAACACTGAGAATTATTTCTTGCTGTAGCCTTCATACCCCTACTATAATAAATATTACTACATTGAAATGACACAAATGGGAAATCTCTTATGGATATTAACAATGGATAATTTTTATGGTTACTTTTGTATGGACTCACAGCACTGGAAAGAGGCACATGTCTGCATCCATATGCTCCTGACACACACCCGTAATAGAAAAGATTGCTGCAAATAATTTTTCTGACACCCACCTCCTTAATTTGCTTTCTTAAGAATATGCTATGAGCCACAAACCCAGATTCTGTTACAATTTCTGACAACTGTCTACCACAAACTGTAAATTCTTAAAAATAGATCAGTATTTTAAAAAATACTTTTGAAATCCTCAATAGCTGATGCAAACCACCCATCTCACTACTAAACAATCACAGCAAAAGTAACAGATTTACACTTCAGCACTATGAGCCACAAACCCAGATTCTGTTACAATTTCTGACAACTGTCTACCACAAACTGTAAATTCTTAAAAATAGATCAGTATTTTAAAAAATACTTTTGAAATCCTCAATAGCTGATGCAAACCACCCATCTCACTACTAAACAATCACAGCAAAAGTAACAGATTTACACTTCAGCAGCAGCTACTGGAAAAGCACTTACTCACAGTTGAGCTGCTCAAGTCACGTTGGCCATTTCTAACCCTGTATTATGTCCCAGACTCACAAGTTCCCAAAGCTATTCCCTCCCCTGAACCCGTCCCGCCCCTCTGCCCAGACCTCAAGCTTATTTTTTCATTTAATACCTGTACAACACAGACAACTTTCATCCTAACAAGTGGATAAATGCAAATGCTCACTTAATATATGCTCTACTATAAGCCTACTCTTCACCTGCTGAGCTGCAGCAGGGAACTTGAATTTAAAGCACCTGGGGAGGATTTATCAACAATATTCTGGCTTCACAAGCATTCTCATTTTCTGAGCTACAGGAATGCAATGCCCAGACTTAAAAGTCTCAGACTAGGAGTTTTATAGCAAAAAATGCTGAACTAATCTCCGTGGCTGTTCACCATTACTAATGAAAGAGAAAAACCACTGTATTTCAACTGCCATATAAATGTGTAAGTAAAATATGGCTTTGACTGCTCTCAAACACTCTATATACCAGTTACACGTGGACTAGTAAGTCAATATCTATACATAGCTGTACCATAGCATGATTCAGATCTTAAAGTTGACATTTGTTAATTTCGATGACTTTTCCAACTTCCCTTAGCTTTCCTAAGAAATAAACTGTCTGACAAGTTTCATGGATGGATGAAAAAAAAAAAAAAACCCATGAAGAGTACAAAGCCTTAACAAAACTACAAATTCTAATTTAAGTTCTTAAGTTTAACTGCTACATTAACAACTAATCAAACTTTGTAGCGAAAACCCAGGGAATTAAACTTTGAAAAAGTCAGATCGTTTATGGAGGGGGAAAAAAAAAAAAAAAACCAACAAAAAACATTAAACATTTTAAAGATAACACTTCAAACTGCTTTTGAATACGTCAGTCTACAAAGATTTGCATTCCCCTTCTCTGCTCTCTAAATTCTGTATAAGCATTAAATGGAAGACTACAGGGAATGTCGCCTAGTTAACTGAGTAGAGACCACAACCATCACATTGAGCTACGGCTGTAACAAAACAGGCTCGTGATACAGATCAGCTCTGACAACACAGTTCGCATACTTCTGAAAATAAGCACCTCTATGTCAACTGCGATGCCAGGAGAACACTTCCCAAATCACGAACGGAGCGCTGCACGACAGCAGCACAGCAGATATCCGACTATACCAACCACATACCAGCCCACGCATTTTCACTGCAGAATTTGCAAGAGTCTGTCTGCTTAAAAAAAATGTACTGACTGGGGGGCAAAGGCAGCTTAGCTGACGTAGCACAGAATTAGAAGATAGAAGCACCTAAAGCGGATACTCGAAGAGCGGCGATCGCAGCTGTCAGTCTCTATAAAGACGATAAACACGCGTGACGGCGAAGCCGCGTTAACGCCGGAGATGCGTCCGGGAACGCCCCGCGGGCCCCTCACGCCCAGGCGCTCCCCGGAGCTGCCCCTCTGGCGTCTCCGCATTCCCCACCCGTCCCGGGGTCCCCAGGGGCCGGCCCAGGGACCCCGCACCCCGCTGCCCCTGCAGCCCGGGAAGCGCCACTTGCCTGCGAGGCCGCGGCCCAGACGGGGCAGGGGGATGCCGGAGCCCCGGGGCGATGAGCAGGAGAAGCACCGGGGACACCGAGCGGCGGCCGGGCCGCTCCGGGTGCGGGGAGCGGGCAGGGCCGTCCCGCTCCGGCCGCCAGAGATCGGCGTCTCCCGCTCCAGCCCCGCCCGCCGCGCCCCGACAGCATTGTCGGGACCCGGATGGGGCCGCGCCCCCCGCGCGGTGCCCGGATGGAACCATGGCGGGGACCGGGGCCAGCCCCGCTCCCCGCCGCGCTGCCCGAGGGTCTCGCAGCCGCCGTCCGTCCCCAGCCGCCCCGGAGCGCATCCCCGAGGCGCGGCGCGGCGCGGCCCTCCCGCGGCCGGGGCGGTGCCGCCGCCGCCCGCAGCTGCCCCGGATGCAGTCCCCGCGCCGCTTCCTGCGGCCGCCCCGCCTCTCCATGGCGCTGCCGGCGCGGGTCCTGCCGGGAAGGGGGCGGTGCGGCTCGGCCTCGCAGCTTGAGCGGCGGCGGTGCCGCCATGTCCGGGGGCAGCAGCGCCGGCGAGTGGTGCCTCATGGAGAGCGACCCGGGCGTCTTCACCGAGCTCATCAAGGGCTTCGGTGAGGGTCGGGCGGGGCCGGGCGGGCGGTGGGGGATCCGCGGGGCTGTCCCTGCGCGGGGCGCTGGCGGGGCGGGAGGGGATGCGGGAGCTCGGTGGGGGCGCCCCGCGAGGCTCGGGTGCCGCGGGGCCGGGAAGGCGCTGGAACGCGCTCCCGCGGGCGAGCGCGGCTTCCGTGATGTCCGTGGCGCCGGCCCGGCCGCCTGCGGGCAGCGGGAAGTGCCCGCCCGAGGGGCCCGGCCCTAGCGCGGCCTGTGCGGCTCCGGCCCGGCTCTCGCCCGGCGCCCGCTGCTCTGCGGCGGGACAGGTCGGCAGGGACGTGCCGCGTGGAGTCACAGCGTCAGTTAGGTTGGAAAGGGCCTCTCAGATCATCCAGTCCAACCCGTGACCCAACACCACCTTGTCAACCAGAGCGTGGCACCGAGTGCCACATCCAGTCTTTCTTTAAACACCTCCAGGAGTGGCGTCTCCATCACTTCCCTGGGCAGCCCGTTCTAATGTCTGAGCACCCCTTTGAAAAAATTCCTCCGAATGTCCAATCTAAACTTCCCTGGCTCAGGTTAAGATTTAAGGCTGGGAAGGTGTTCGGGTTACAGAGCCCCAGGAGGGAGCACGTTTGGGGAAAGGGCTGGGTCTAGGCTGAGCTGTGGCGCTCGGCAGCGGCTGGGTAGCCTACAAGCGGCTGCCTGGCCTTCCAGAAGAGTAAATTTTGTGTTGAATTGCCTTTAAAATCTTTGGTGAAACTATGAATGTATGGTTATTACAGCAGGCTTTCAGCTAAAGAAACAAAATGTTTTTACTTCACGTTTCATTGATTCATAGTTTCTGTCATGTCATTTTCTCAGAAATGAAGTCCAGACGTGCTTCTTAAACTTCCACATACTAAATATTTGAATCTTTTTGGCTCAAGTGTTACGCAAATGTTCTGCTTGAGTGTACAACATTTTTGGTCTACTACTGTTGGTCTTTGTCTGGAGATAGATGTTTAAAGTTCTGCTTTGGACTTGCTGATAATGCCCTTTATAAACAGTATTGTTTTCAGTTAAGCCAAGGACATGAGGTGACCAGAGGTATTTTCATCTCCTTTGCTTATTTTTAAATGCAATTGTATTGTAAAGGCAGCATCACTGTACACAGGTTCAGAAATTCCTGAAGTAATTTCTCTCTGCCTGTCTTGTTTGGAGGTTTTTTTTGTTTGTTTTGGTGGGGTTTTTTTGTTTTGTTTTGTTTTTAATCAAGGTCTGTTAAGGCCCATAGACAATACTAGCTGTAAATATTACATAATGCTTTTGTGTCTTCTTTCATAAGTCTCTCTTTACTGGTTGTATCCCTTTTTAAATGGGTTAGTTCAAGAAACCTGTATTTTTTCCTTATTTCAGGCTGTAGAGGAGCACAAGTTGAAGAAATATGGAGTTTGGAGCCAGAGAATTTTGAAAAATTGAAGTAAGGCACATGGTTTTTATTCCCCTTTGTCTACTCAGGTGGATTTTTGGTGGATTTTTTATTTGAGGCATTTTGTGTTTGTGTTTTTTCCTTCAGTTTCTACAGAAGTTGAGTAAGATTTTGATTTAATGGAATACTTGGAGTTAAATCGCATTTTACTAATGCTTTGGTACTTAATCTAGCTTAATCAGGTTTTGAAAGAGATACAGGTAGTAGCCAGAATGTGGAAGTAGATTTCTAATGATTTTGCCATTAGCTTGCCTTATAGCTTTTAACAAATTCTTGGGTGAATTTCTGTTCCTTGCTTCCTCACATCCCATGATGTTGCCTCTGTTGTCTTAAATTATTTTCCGGTACTTAGATACCTTTGTAACTCGTTTTTCCTTTAGAATCGTTCCCATATGTATGTGAAGCCAAATAGGTTTTTTATAATTGACAATGACTGGTGTCATGTGGAAAAATTTTGCCCTCGCTAAGCAACATTAATTCTTTTAACATTTTGTCCATGATGTGTTGTTATCCATGTTTACATACAGGATTTTAAGAGGAAAATATCATTTAACCTGGACCTCCTGTTTCTTGTGTGAATATTCCATATTTGTAGGATTAATCTTTCAAAAGACGCAGAAATTGATACAGAGGATGTACTTCTAGAATTCTTGACTGAAGATATTTGACAAGCAACACCTGAATGGCAGAATTGTTGCTGTCTGCACCATCAGAACATTTACCTGTTTGTGCATTAATTGACAGCTGGGAGATGTGTGTCTTTCTAGTCCTGAGGGGTGGCCAACTTCCATCCTCCCTTCCCATTTACACCTGCAATATTTTACACAATGTATAAACACTGGGAGTGAAAGAATATAGGAGCATCTTTGTTTTTTAAACACCAGGTCCACCACAAGAATTTGACAAAATGCATCTCAGACTTCTGGTCAGAGCTCAGGAAAAGTTTCTTATGCAGTACAGGTGTATGTTTGTCTTTTGTAGAGAAACTTTTTGTGGCCTCTTTGTGGTGATGACCTTAGATTGAAGTTGATTAATAAGGTTTTGTCTTATTGTAACTCTAGATTATGTAAGACCTATTTCCTGATAAATTTTTGTGTTCTGGGAATACTAAATACAGTGCAACATGTAGTAAAAGCTGTTTACTATTCAAGACATGCATTCTGAAAGGCAAGACACATTTTTACTAGAAGAGAAGACTGGGTTTCTCTTACTTGTTGGTGAGATAACTCAAAGCATGAAGTTTCAGGAGAACTCCTCTTTGGATATTTCATCTGTGTCTAGCAGGATTACTAAAACTTTAGGTCCTGCTCTGGTATATGACTGACAAATGTTTGACAGCTGTTTATCACTGACCAATTCAAATGAGAATTCTGCAACTATAAAAGAGCAGTAGCCAGGAAAACTGGTCCTGACTTTTGAAAATTACTGGCTAAATGCTAATTCCACTTGGGATTGTTTAGCACTTACAGAAAGAAGCTTGAATTGTCTTCTGCCTAATTAAAAGAGCACATCTGAAAATTCCAGTGCAAGTTCCTGATATTTATAAAGAATTAACAGAATTACCATACAAGCATTCAGCTAAATGACAGTACAGGTAATTTTAATATTTTTCTTGAGTGCTGCTGACGTTTTTTGTATAATTTTTTTTTTTCAGGCCAGTACATGGGTTGATTTTTCTCTTCAAGTGGCAGCCTGGAGAGGAGCCAGCAGGTTCTGTTGTCCAGGATTCCAGACTGGATACAATTTTTTTTGCCAAGCAGGTATGAGAAATTCAGTAATTGTTTTAAATTTATCACAAAACATAGCTTTTAATACCAAAAAAATCAACTAATTTTTTGTTAATATGTACACAGAAAATAATATTTTGCAAGGTAAAATAGTTTCAACAAATTCTGAGAGTAGGAGCTGTGTATTGACAAAGCACATAAGTGTGATCTGTCAAGTCCTTGACAAAAATAGCAGCTGTGGAAGAGTAAAGTTCTTATTTCTTTGTCAGCCCTCATCCTGTGGTGGTGGCGTCATCATCCATAAAGTAACTCAGTCTTCTGTGCAATAAATAGTGACTTTGTAAATGTTCTCAGCAGAGTGAGCAAATGACTTCTTTTGAAACCACTTTCAACAACTTGTTGGAAGAAATTTATTTTGGTCCTGTTTTTCTTATTTTTCTCAAGTATTCTGAAGCTGGGGCAGTATTTGTAGGATAATACTTTCCTTTAAGGGTTTGGAGACCATTTTGGCATGCAAGTTTTAAGTATTCAAATCAGAAAGGTAAATTTAAATTAGAAATAACAGGAAAAAATGGTTTTGCTGATGTAATCCATTGTGTTTTATTAAATACAGAGTAGTACTGAAATTTTGTCTTAGAGTTAACAGACTGCTGTGTGTGTTGCTTGCAAGCAAGAAAAGCTAGAGAAAAGTGACCAAAATGAAAGTAGGAGTATTTAATACGCATGTTAATTACAAAACATTGACATCGAAGGGCAAATTATTAGGATTTCTGTGAAGGCTGTCATGTAGTCTAGTTGTTGCGGTGTTTAGGGTGGGCGTTTTGGGGGGCTTTTTTTTTTGGTTGGGTTTTTTCTTGTTTTATTTCCCACCACAAATGCAGAAGTGTTTTGAATGTAAACCTCAGGATATTAAAAAATCTGCACATATTTCTGTGTAAAAGTATAGAAATATGGAAAACAATGCAAATGGCTATCCTGGGCACTCTGTACCTGCACGTCTGTTTTGTTCCTTTTTTAATCACCTTCCTGTTTCATGCTGTTATGAATCAGCTTTTTTAATGCTGATTTTCTTCATTCTTCCCCTGCTGCAGCTCTTGAGTCCTGCCAAGCACTGCCCACTGTTTTTGTGATAGCAGCAGTTTGCTAATTGTCTTTCCAGCTCTCGTAGACCCTGGTTTGGGTTGTGATTTCTAACCAAACGTACCGTTAGTAGCCATGGGCTGTAGCTTAAGAACAGCCATGAAGCAAAGAACTCAGAGAACTCAAAGAACTCAAATCCTTGATATAACTTTCAAAAGGTAGTTACATGGTGGGAGGAAATTACTCTGATTGGAATCTAGAGAGGGATTTTTTTTTTTTTGGAGGATGTTTTTTTATTTTAAAGTGAAGATAAATTTTCTCTCACTCAGGGGATTTCATCTTGTTTGTGAGTAGCTGGGGTTGTCCTAGAATTGCTGTTCTTGTAAATGCTGAAAAGTTTTAAAGCATTTGTCTGCTTGTTCCACTTTGTCTTTTCCACCCCCTTCCCTTTTTTGAAGCTTGACACTGTTTAAAGGCAATAGCTAAGAGGAGCTTTCTTGAGCTTTAAGATGAGATTGCAGAATGTACATCACAAAATTTGGATAATGTTAGATTGGATAACAAGCCCCACAAAATTAAAGGCTAACAGTAAAAAGTCTTCTTTATTTTATTGTTTTCTTTGAAACACTCATATTTTAATGTGTTCTTAATCTGAAACCTCCTTTCTAATTGTTTCTTTCCTTCACCTGCTGCCTTTAAAGAGAGGGTGCTGGAGTGACTCTTTCAGCATGGAAAGCAGTTTCTAGAAATGTTGACTCTTACAATAGTACTGCCTGGTTATGCCACTTGATGGTGTGGAATAGATGTTGCAAAAGTAATTTGCAAAAAGTTTAGAATTAGTATTTTTTTCATTTTTTTAGTGTTATCTGTCAGTCAGGTGCAAAATTAAAACATTCCTTGTGGACATATTTATGCTTGTGTTTCGTATCAGTTCAGTTTTGCCTGGACTGAGCTATTGTGACTGAACAACTAGACACAGGTACAGAGAAATGATTATTTAAAGTCAATAGAAAGAAACTGCTTTGGATATTTTGGAGGAATCTGTTTAACACTAGTTTAGCTTTGGTGACTTTCACTCTGAAGGAAGTTAGCCTGGGTTAGAGATCCAACTCGACAAGCAATGTTTTGAGGACTTAGGAGTGTTTTCTTGAGGAAGATCTCTGATCCTTTGATTTGGTGCTTACGAGAGCAGGATGCAGTGAACTTCTGTGAGCCAGTGTAGCTCCTTCCACAGCAGTTTTCTGTGCATATTATCTGGGCTGGTCTCTGCTGTACTGTGGGATGTGTCTGTTCAGTGAGTCTTTACAGGACAAAACTGGTAACAGGTAAGTGAGAGAACAGGGAGCTCTTTATGCTAGTGCTGAAGTTACTGCATTTGTCAAAACCAGTCTGAATCCTTCTGAGGCACCCAGGAGCACAAAGCAAGATGTGCATTAGTATTGAATATTTGCACTGTGACAGATCAAGTTCTCCCAGCCATCATGCCACTGGGTTCATGTGTACTTTTTTATTTCCTCTCTCTGTTTTATTTTATCTAAGCTAAATTTTATGCTGGCAT
Organism: Hirundo rustica; assembly: GCF_015227805.2. NCBI lineage: Eukaryota > Metazoa > Chordata > Aves > Passeriformes > Hirundinidae > Hirundo > Hirundo rustica. Next base: position 23,657,486 of record NC_053458.1, read on the forward strand.
TGAGGGTATTCCCAGAAGACTCCATTACAAAAGTGGTGATGTAGAAATACTCTATGTTCATTTGTAGGCTGAAATCCCATAACAAATAGGTTGGTTAGGGCAATTTTTTGACATTTAAGGTTGTTGATCTGTATCTTCAAAACTGTCATGACACTGGAGCTTGAAAAATCTCAACCAGTCTTTGCCTCTTTCCTTTCTCACGCATTTTCTTCTGTTAAATGTTCCCATCTAAAGACGTTTGGTACAATTTGTTTTACTGCAGACATGTTTTCAAGTGTCTTCCTGAATCCTGTGTGAGCAAGACAAGGTTACTGTTAATATATAACAAGAGTTGAGTAGAGGAAATAAATTTGGTTTCTGTTTGACTTGATTATGTGTTCAGTCTTAAAAATTGTTTAATTGTGGGGAACTTTAGTTAGAGATAAAAGGCTACAACTCTCAAACTGTGTCTAGTAAAACATCTTTCAAATTTCCTCAGCAAACACAGTTTTGGTAAGAACCTTGTGCATGCTCACATTTTCCTCATTTCCACTTCCATAGTGATGTTGTAGTTGAATTCCAGATGGCAACCAGATCTTGTTCTAAGTTAAATCATTACTATGTTTGGGGGGCTGAATTTTGAAATTTGTCTGGTATGCATGCATATTTAAGGATTATTTTTTTTTAATGGTCACTTTTATGTGCACTCATGTTAAATTTGGCCTCCCTGTTATGCCTAGGTATGGTTTGGTCCTCTAGTTGAGGCCACAGAACTCTGGATGATCTTACATACCCTTTGAGCTAGGATACCTAGGCACAATGAGGTGAGTTAAGGATACAATTTCAGCCTTAACTCTGAATTTCCTGATTTCTGTGTTGCTTCAGTGGGCCCTTGCTGCCATTTTCATACACAGTGGATACATGATTACACCTACTGAATGTATTCAGCTCCCTGCCGCACTCTTTGGAGGAGCTGCCATTCTCTGCCAAGCACTGCAGAAGTGTCTCTGGAAAAAAAAGAATGCCTTTGTTGCAGACCTGAAACTACTTTTTTTGAGTTTAATAAATTCTTCACCTTTTAGTATGGAACTATTGTTATCCTGCCTTTCTTAGGTGCCATATATTTATTTTATTTTACATTGTCATGACAGAACATTAACTTCATTAACTGGGAGTACCTTCAGAAGAAGTATCTTATAAATGATACTGTTAATTACAAAACATTGGTCTCTGGTTATCTTTATGGCACTAATGGAAGCATATGCATTTTTTTTTTATATTTGCATACTTAATTGATTTCAAACTCAACATTTTTGACCCTTTCAGATTTGGTAATATTAAGATAGACCAGATATCTGTGTTAAAGTTATGTTTGGGATAACAGATAACTTAAAAGTAGTACAACTTCAAGACATGAAGCAAATCAGAAAGAGATTTTCAGTAACTGAATATAGCTGGAGAAAGATAATATCTTTACTCCAACAAAATTAAAACAGAAATAAATTATATCAGGTTTCTAAGCAAGAATAAATTGTGGAACTTTGTGCTAATGCTGAATTTTTCTTGTTGAGCTCTGTAAAACCAACTATTCTGTAACATTGGGATGTTTAGTAAATGAAGCCCAGGGATTTGCTGGTTATACTACAGATGGCAGCACAGGCTTGTCCACAGCTTTTTCGAAAAGCAAAATACATAATCCATCAGGTAGAAGATGTGAGTCGAGAATTTAAAGTGCTTCTGCCTAAAGTTGATCCAGAAGGTCAGACTGGATCCCTAGAGAAAGGTGCATGCTTAGGAAGTAATGCATCTTACTTGATTTTCTTGGTTTGTTTTAAGCTGAGCTTCACTTGGGGATAGGTCAGTCTTCCCTTGATACATTTCTGTGTATGTAGGTTACCATTTTCTTTCAAATATTGTTAAATACACCTTGAACTTCTGCCTACAAAATGTTTTAACTATGAGTGTCAGCTTTAAGTTGGAATCATGTGTATTGATCAATCTAATACCTCACCAAGACTTCCTGGACAGAAATATCCAGGCAAATGTTGGCATTTCTGGACAAATACAGAAAATCCTCTTAATCCTCAAGTCCAAATAAAAATATTTTGGGAACAACCTGCATTTATTATCATGTTACCTAAATGCAAAAAATGCTTTCTGCTAGTGCTGAGGCACCCTGAGTAAGAGATGCACTGGGGTACCCTGAAGGATCTCTTGGCTGTGTGTGGAGCAGTGCTGGACTGGCTGTGTGCATCGATGGCATTGTGTCTGTGGGACAAATCCTGCACTTGTCTGCATTTGGTCCTGCAATTACATCCTCACTCTGCACTTCACCCTGCTGTGAGCCACCACTAGCTAGATATTCCCTTGTTCCACCTAGGTAGTTCTCCTGTGTCACCTACATCCAGGAAGACACTGGATTTTTATGCACATCACCTGCATTTCCTTCTATTCCTCTGCTACAGGACTGTTGTTGCTGCCTTTCCTTACCTCTTGCCTCTCACTTGATTGAAGTTCTAGAATGTATTTCTATAATGTATTTTCATTTCAACAGCTGGAGGCTGTTGCCCTCAGATCTGCATCTTTTGCATATTGTTTCCTAGCAGTCAGACTTTGGTTAGCTTGGTCCCTATATACTCCATCAGGCTTGTCTTACACTATAGTTGGAATACCAAATATGCTTAAATGCCAATATTTGATGAGCCCGTTAATTCTTTGCCAAGTCTAATTTTTCCTCTGATTTTTATTTTCTGTTTTAAGCTTCTGTATCCTGCAGTTCAGAAGTGTCAGCGTTGATCTTCCCTCTAGGCACAAAACCTCAGTAAATTTCCTTTCTGTGTTTTGAAGCCGTTATTGAGTTGTCTGTAAAGAGAGCACCTGACTGTTCCATCTTGATTTTTCAGCAAAATTAGTCGCCATTTAGTCCTGTCCCTCCTATAATGCCCTGTATTAATTATAATTTACAAACACAATTTGCTGTAGTAACCCTGCCTTCATTGTAAGAGCACTGTTCTAAGAGTGTGTCAGCACAGGTGTCTGTCCCTTCTTTTGCTTCTCTATCAGCTTAATTACACTGCATCAGCTTCATCCACTCTGATCCACCTGAGATTTCCCTGCGTTCATCCTAGCACTACTTTACAACTGTCTCTGATGACATTCTTTAGTTGTACCTCAGAGAGTCTTTAGTTCTTTTTGCTATGTTACAGTGTAATTTGAAGTATGCCATTCTGCTAGTCTGGGAGTTTGAATTTTTCTGCTGCTGATTCATTATTTCACTGCCCTTGATGGATCTTCTCTATATGTCCGCTGTTTTGCATCTGTGTGTATTCTAGCCCTTAGCTTGTGTTGGTTTGAGTTCTGGCTGCTGTAATGTGTTCCACATTTGTAGTTGACTCCCTTGATTACCATTTAAGTCGACTAGATTGTATTTTTCTTAAATTAAGATGTGCTTTTTTATTTATCATCTGCATACAGACATAATCTGAACTGAGAACACCCTATGGTGTGGCTTTTAGTATTAACATACTAGGTTTTCCTTTGTTAGGACTAGCCTTGATTGAAAAACAAGTTACTTGGGTTTTCTCTCTCTCTTCTTTTTTTTTTTTTTTTTTTTTTTTTTTTTTTTTTTTCTCCTTTCTTGTTGGAAGTGGTTTCACATTCACGGCCATGAACTAATTTTCTTTTTTTTAATACAAAATTCACATCCTCTCTGAAAGTTTTAATGTTTAAGTAGCATTTTCAATTGCAAATAATCTCAAAGACTCTTGATACATTATTCTTTCCTAACCTATAGTTCTCTGAGAAGAACCTGCTAATACAAAGCCTTGTATTAATGGCCTCATACCATCTGATTACAGTGCATTTAGTTAAATCTCAAATTATATTTAATAATCCTTGTAGCCTCTTTCTTTAAATATATTGTTTTAGTTTGGTTATTAGTAAACAATCCTAAAGACATGGCTGTAATATGAAGGGGGTTGTTTATATTTTCTAAAAGTGGAATATTTTACACTGAAATGTAAGAACTGGTAACTTAAGCATTAACTTGAAAAGGATTGGTATATTGGACAAGTATATTATTCAGCTTACCATCATTTAAACAGTCTCTACATCTTGGAACGCTTATTACTTTATCCCTAGAACACTTGACATTTTTTTTGTCCAATAAAATATTTTAATAAAAATTTGCAGTTCCATAATGTGCTTTATTGCTTCAAATTAATTTTTTTTTTTGACCTCCTAGTAGATCTTACTAGTTTGAAGGACTTTTCTTGGGAGAGTTGACTTTTTTTAAGGCCGTAGATAAAGTAACACAATTTGGGCAGCTTGCTTTGAATATTACTGTGCTTTTTTCCACAGGGATCTGAGGATTTCTGCCTTCTGTGCCTTTCAGTAATCACTTTAGAGAGATGGTAAGGCAGTGCAATGACAGTTTCTGAGGACAGCTGTGAAATATGAGTTTTATCAGTGAATTGTATATGACAGCCATGCAGAGCTGATTTTATTACAGCAAGGGCTTTTCTGTAGCTACCCAGGCAGCAAATCCAGTCTGTGTCATGGGTGCTGCTCTAATATGGATCAGCGTAGAAAGTGTGTATTTGTAACAAAAACACAGTTTGGAGCGAACTTTTATCACCAGTGCTGACCAAATCCTCCATGCTTTTTTCTAGGTCATAAATAATGCCTGTGCAACTCAAGCCATAGTAAGTGTGCTGTTAAACTGTGCTCATCAAGACATTCATCTAGGGGAGACCTTGTCAGAATTCAAAGAATTTTCCCAGAGCTTTGATGCTGCGGTGAGTGACCACTGTTTTCTGCATTTAGAGTGTCCCAGTGTTACAGTTGTGGTGCTTTACAGGTGTTCTGTTACTTTCTTTCAGATGAAAGGTTTGGCACTGAGCAACTCAGAAGTGATTCGGCAGGTTCACAACAGTTTTGCCAGGTAACATATGTTTTAAATCTGGCCAAAATTTGAGCAAATCCTTTTTAATCTCAGGGGTTTTAAATTTTCTTTGCAGACAACAGATGTTTGAGTTTGATGCGAAGTCTTCAGCAAAGGAGGAAGATGCCTTTCACTTTGTAAGCTATGTTCCTGTTAATGGGAGGCTATATGAGCTAGATGGCTTAAGGGAAGGACCAATTGATTTAGGTAACATTTTACATTTTTGCTGAACATCCTTTATTTTAACAATGGCTTTTTGCAACAAATAGTTCATATGTTATAGGCTCAAAGCAAATTATTTATCAAAATAAAGAATATCTTGAAAGTTTTCTGAATATGCTGTAGGCTTGTACTTCCTTGCAGTCATTTGTATTGTTTGAGTTTTGTTGGTCAGAAAATACAATTTTCTTCCTGCTCCTTCCATGTCTCTGAATCTCTGTCTTTTCATTTAGTAATCAAATGATCAAGTCCTGCAATGCCTTCCAAAACCTTTTGTTGCAAGAGAGAAGTTCACATAAAGGGAGAATGTATACAGCTGACTCCAGACACTCTTTTTTTTTTCCATTTTGTAGCTTGTGTTTACACACTGCCCTCTTTCTTCTTAGATAGCAAGTGTTTTCTTAATGGTTTAAAAGAAAATAGCTTTATTGTCTGTAAGACGGGCTTCTGGTTTGTATTCTTTCTTGAGATACATGTGCCCTTTTGAGTCTTGAAAAGCTCTGCACTGCTTATCGTGTATTTGTGCTTTAGAGTCTGATACTTTGTCAACATCAGCCTTCCAGACTCCATTCCCAGAGTGTTTTCCCAGATTTGTTGACAATTTTATTTATGTTCAGGTTGAGAAACAGCTTGCTGCTTAATCTTGTCTTTAGTCTGTCTAGAGATACTGTACAGTCTGCAGACCTAACACTGATATCATTTGTATGGTCACAAGATCATAAGTCTCTAAATTTACTTTAAGGACTTGAAATTGCAAAAGAGGCATTTTCAACTTAGGAAATCACCTGTAGGTATTCTGTCATATATCTTGAAATCAAGTTCTCTGTCATATATCCTTTTATGATTTTTCTTTCTGCGTGACTTTTAAACGTTATATTGCATCTACATAGACAAAATCAAGAGTTAATGTTAAACAGCTGTACCTGTCCATAGTGTTTTCCTTTGCTGTCTACTTCAGTGTTGTCATGCCAACTAATTTCCATTGTGTCATAAAAATTTTACATAACATACTTTCCCCCACCCCATTATTTCTTGTTATCAGCAAAACAAATGTTAGATGCTTATGCCCTTAAAATTTAGCTTTGTTTTTGGCTACTGCGTTATCTAGCTTTTGTTAATAATAAAATATCTTCCACCTCCTGAAAAACCACCTGAGTAATTTCAGCCTGCAGTAGCTAAGGAAAATCTTATGATATACTCTGAAGTTGCTGCATAAGCCTGAATTATACAAATTGACTTTGCAATGAATTTTGCAGTGACACTGATGTTTTTCCTTCGTTAAATTTTTTAAAGATGATGATTTTTTAACTTTTTTTCTCCAGGTGCATGCCATCAGGATGACTGGATAAGTGCGGTGCGGCCCGTCATAGAGAAGCGCATACACAAGTAAATGGTCGTGATGCCTTTGAAATAGAGCACCTTACCTATGCTTAAAAATTCCATAGGGTTTATTTCCTTCAGTTCGAGGATTTCCAGTGAATTTCTAAGCAATGACACTTATGCATCATTTTTTATGCATATCACTGTATGACTTGAGAACCTGTTGCCCAACATGAGGCAGAGGTGATGACAGCTAAATCTCAAATACACTGTGCTGCTGCATAGTTAATCCAGTAGGTGTCTGTAGTGAAGAGAGATCCTGCAAGTGCTCTGGAAAAGAAGATTGTTATCTCTGTTACACAGCTGTGGATCTTTGTGAGTGAAAGCTAAGAGTGTCATGACCATGAATTACATTTGCCTGTGCACTTAAAAATACTAGATAGTCATTCTGTCCCTACAGCTGGTATTCGGAGATAAGTTTTTCTTAGGAATGTGGCTTGTCTTAGAAATTTAAGCTAGGAAAACATACTATGGAACTTTCTTACTTCTTAATTCTGATTCCAAACTGCAGTCCCATTTTGTTAGAAATAAAGTTGATTTTATGCCATTTTTAGAAAACAATTCTAAGTTTTTGCTTGAGGACTTTTTTTTTAAATAAGCAAAATAGGACTACCAAGTTGCTTTAGGAGAATTTAACCTCCAAAAGACTTGCTAGTCTAATCATTGAATGTACTTCTCACACTATGTGGAGTAGTCTCCAATATTTTCTAACAAGTAATAGTAATAAGAAAGTTAAAACTATTGTGTGAAGCATCTTCTGTAAGTTCTGTTGTCATGTTTTCTTTTTTGGACAGTTTTTCAGTATTTGTTTTGTGATCACAGACAGGAATAGTAAATTTTGGGGAGGGAGGGTTAACAGGAGTTACATATTGGATAGAGTTAATTTGAGGTCTGGTTTTATTTTGTAACAAGATTGGATCTGTAGCACAACTTAATTTAATAGACCCATTTAAAATTTTGTTTCCATGAAATGTATTCCTTAAAATGAAATCAAGGAGTGGGCTTTTGAGTTGTCATGTTGGTAACTAATTTTGAAAGTGGGTTGTCTTTGTTGTTTTGTTTTTCTGTTCCTCATTTAGATACAGTGAAGGTGAGATAAGGTTTAACCTGATGGCTATTGTGTCTGACAGGAAGATGATATATGAGCAGAGGATTGCAGAGCTACAGCAGCAACTGGCTGAGGTAGGCCATGGAATTTAAATTGCTGAAGTAGTTCCCTGATAGTTCTGTGTTGGCTTCAGTATTCACTTCCCTCCTTGCTCCAAATGGAGTAGCAGTTAAAAAAGCAGGGAGTGATTGCTAGAGATCTGTCCAGCACAGTGTGGATGCGCTCAGTACTGCAGCTCTGAGCTGAGCACTCAGCACAGTGTAGATCATGTCATTTTGACTTTCTGCCTTATTTATTTGCTGTGGTGCTGGAACTGCTCTTTTCATAGTACCTGCTTGTAACCAGCTGCAGAAATTCCTGGAATGCTCCTATAAGAGTAAACAAAACTGAATCTACCTGTGATAGAAATACCATTCAGTCAAAACTTGCTTAAAAAAAAAAATGAAAAATGGAGTAACATCATCCATTTAAATTTTTGTTTTGTGGAAGGAGGAGCCTATGGATACAGATCAAAGTAGTAATATGTTAAGTTCTATACAATCAGAAGTTGCAAAATACCAGATGTTAATTGAAGAAGAGAACCAAAAATTAAAAAGATACAAGGTATGTAGCCTTTGCTTTTCTGATTAAATTATTGGAACGGTTGTAAGAAAAAGCCAGTTTTTTAATATATATATATATATATGTGGGAGCTTTGCAATTAATCTGAAGGAACAACTGTATGGGGACTAGAAGATAGGTCAGCTATATAATAATTTTGTTAATGCTTTCAATTTATTTTTAGATTGAAAATATTAGAAGAAAACATAACTACCTTCCTTTCATCATGGAATTGTTAAAGACTCTAGCAGAGCACCAGCAGTTAATACCATTAGTAGAAAAAGTGAGTATTTCCTAGCTGATAGTTATTACTTTAATTCTTCGTACCTTCTCTTAGATAAACAAGCCCATGTCATTTGTTTTTCCAAGATCTTTGGCCAGGGACGGCTCCCCACGTTCCTGTGGCCGCTGTAGCAGGCGGTGACCGCGTGGTGGCAGCCGTGGCACAGCGCCGGGAGTTCAATCCCTCCCTCCCCTTTTTCCCTGCTCCTGTGCTCATTTACCGACTTGGGTCTCCCCCTAAGTATCTAGCCATTAACATTGATTTACTGCTAAGGTTTGTATTAAAACTTCAATAAGTAAGCGTGTCTGCCACTTTGGCAAGGTTATTAAATTGGTCAAGTACTTGAATTGTACTCAGCTCTGTGCTGGCGTGCTTATGCTTGAGTGCCAGAGGCAGGATCCCTGATTTTGTACTCACTGGGAAAGGATCTCTGAATTATAATGGAAAAAGAGCTGTGTATTATTTCATGAGTACATTCTTTAGCTGAATTTATTTAGGAAGGTAAATTTGCAAGCTCATAGTTTCTAAGAGTAACTTGTGGAGTTTTAATCCAGTTTCATGTTTACAGAAGTCATTTATAACACCCACCAAGCTGCTTTCACAAGTAAATTACCAGTGAACAGGTCTTAATCCTAAATCACTGAATTAGATGCTGTTCTGTTCAATAAGAAGTGGTAACGAGCAGCAGCCTGATTCAGAATTAACTAATGTTCTGCCAGAAAGTTGTTGATCAGTATTGCTTCTGGGTTGTCCCCTGTTCTTGCCCAATCTGTTTCTTCAGTAAATTCATGAGGAATAATGTGCCAGTTCCCTATCAATTTGAACTATTTATGATTGATATAAGTTATGAGACCCTGCAAATATTTTGACAGGAACTTTTGGGGGGAGGGGGTTCCACTTATTGGAAAGATCTAAACTACTACGATCGTGGTTCGTTTCAGAGTTTACTTTTGATAATCTGTATGTCTGAATGTGGTGTTTTCTTGTGACATAAAATGTTTCCATTAGGAAGAGCTTTTTCTATGTTAAATGAAATTGGTATGGAGGAATGAAAAATTAAGGTTGTAATTAGGTTTTTAAAACAGTGCTTTTTCCCTACAGAAGTTACCCAATCTCATTTTCTCTTGCATAATTTATTAAAACCTGTATTTATTCTTAAAAGGCTTTATATACTAACCTAGTAAAATAGTAATAGGATGCTTCTGAAGGGTCCAACTTTACATCTAAATTCTTGTTTTTCCAGCATAATTTTAATACTCAGAAATGTAATGGGTAGTCATTCAAAGCTCCAGGATGATCTTCGTTTTACCAAAGCTTGACATCATCTCCCCTTGTTTCCTAGGCAAAAGAAAAACAGAATGCCAAGAAAGCTCAGGAGGCCAAATGAAGATGACTTTGCAAAACACATACAGTTACTTGCTTCTGATACTATTTTCATGACAACAAATAAAACTTTTCATAAACTTAAATTTTTGTCCCGTGCACGTTTGCCAGTTGTAATGGTTTGTCTTGTACTGTTTGCATGGGTCTGACTCTTCCTTCCCCTGCATCTTGTGCATGTAGTACTGCTGAGCAATGTTTAAGTTCTCCTGGTCACTTTCAGTATTTAACAGTCTGTCATCTGATTGCTGAGAGCTTGGGAAGTGGACCCAGAACTGTGCAAGGAAAATGTCCCCATTTTGTCCCACTTGAACATGATACAAATGCCAGAGGTTTAAGTATAAGCATGAGCTTTCTTTGCTCATCCCTACTAACACTTACAATCCTTTCCAGTTGTTCAGTGACATAGCCTGTATCTTTGTTTTTATGAAGTATGTGTCTAATTTTTTTACAAAATGGAAAAGTATGAATTTAGCTGTAGAAACATTTGCAAAGACCAATGTATAATCTCAGAAGAACTGCATTGCTTTAGTAGAAAGGATAATAAATATTCCCATTTTTATTTTGGCAAACCTTTTTCTGTGGTATTTTATTATGGGATAAGATGATTAGGATATAGAGGTCGTCAGCCCTGTGACTCGAGTATATGCATCTTAAATTTGAGGTAGAAAGAAGGCACACTATTGTTTTGGGGAGTTAATATTCTTGGATATAAGGTATTCCTTTTCTGGAGTATATTCAATTTAAGTCTTTAAAGAAGTGGGGTTTTTATATGACTTTGAGAAGTAATACAAGGAAAAAGGTGTATGGAAGATTATTGTTGATGACAACATTGCTGTGGAAGATGCTTGAGCTGTGTCCCGTGGACCAAAGGCAATACCTGGGGAATGGAGTTCACTGCGTGCCCTGACACTTTAAATGCTGCCTGCATGGGAGCTGTGAAGAGATTGTTTTGGTATAGATAGTAACAGCCATCACAACAATACACGCTGTTTGAATTATTCACTGTCAGTGCACATCTATTTGTTTAGAAAACTTCCAGTTTCTTCCTGAAACACTCAGATAAAACAGAAAGAAAAGAGCTTCGATTTTTAATTTTTTTCCCCCCAAATACCCAAAACTGTAAATAGTAAAATATGTTTGTTTCCCTTATTTTACCTGTACTTTATTCATTAGACTGAGAATTGCTTTGCTCTTGTACGCTGAATTTTTGAAACCCTAATATGAAATGTTCTTTAATCTGTTGGTGCTTTGTACATATTGCATATATATGTATATCCAGGATAACATTTTGGCTGAAGAAGTAACACATAGACTGCGGTCTTCACTGCTGGAAGGATCCCCTCGTGTCATTGCTGTGGCTGGAAAGGTAAGATCTGTTTCAGAAAAACTTGAGATCCATATCTGAGTTTTGTACAGAATTGATCAGATTAATGAGAACATAAACTCTGAGAATTTCCTAGTTTAGTAACTCCCTGCAGCATTATTGTCCAAGGAAACAGAAAGACTCTTAGAGAGGAAGAGACATTTCTGCTTTTAAAATTACATTTGAAATTCCATTTCAACCTGTTGAAAATATTTGTCTGTCTTTTTAAGTGGTAGCCTAATGACTCCTGCTGTACCCTATCATCTTTGGAAAATTTAGCAATTTTATATTAGATGTCAAATTTGTACTGAAGTAATTTCATCCTCCTTTTACTGGCATACTTGGTCGTGTACAAAAGGAGGAGGAATTTTGCTGAAGCAGAAGCTTATTTCTGAAATGGGAATTATGTGAGATTGTAAAATACAGATCCAAAGGGTCTTGTCCAACCTAAATGATCTTACACTAGGGTTTGTTTGGTGCCCTTTTAGCAGCTGGCAAAAGGCATTGAAAGGCAGACTTGAGGGTAAGAGCTTTAGAATTTTAATATTGCATCCCTAGGATTGTTCTTTTGGTTTGTGAGCTTCAGAAGCAGAACACTGTAGTGGGTTGACACTGGCCAGATGTCTGGCACCCACCAAAGCTGCTCTCACTCCCCTCTGCAACCAGACAGTAGAGAGACAATCTAATGAAGGGTTCATGGGTTGAGGTAAGGACTGTGAGAAATCACTCATCAACTACCATCACAGGCAAAACAGGCTCTAATTAAGGATATGAATTGAATTTATTGTCCTGCTCTGGTTTTGTTAGTAATAAGTAAAATAAATTTGTAAAAAAACCTTCCCCCCACCCCCCTCTTTCCCATCTCTACCTCCTACCCCAGCAGCACAGGGAGACAGAGATGAGGGTTTTGGTCAGTTCATCATCCGTGGTTTCATCTGCTGCTCAGAGAGAGGAGTCATTCCCTTGCTGCCCATGTGGTCTCTCTGTGAGAGACAGTTCTCCATGAACTTCTCCAACATGAGTCCCGTATTACAACAAACAGTTCTCAGCTGCTGCAATGTGACTCCATCCCCACACAGCTGCAGCACGGGTCACTCTTCCACAGGGTGCAGTCCTTCAAGGACAGGCAGCTCCAGGGTGGGCCCCTGTCTCATGGGCCTCCCACAGGGTCACAGCCTCCTCTCAGCCTCTCATGCCCTACTCTGGTGTGGGGCTCCTCCATGGCCTGCAGGTGGAATGCTGCATCCCCATGGACCTCCAAGGGCTGCAGGGGCACAGCTGCCTCACTATGGTCTTCTTCACAGGCTGCAGGGTTCCAGCTCCTGGAACACCTCCTGCCTCTTTCTTCATTGCCCCTTGATGTCTGCTGTTCCCCTAACATATTCTCACCCTGCTTTTCTCTGGCTGCAATTACAGCTGTACAGCAACTTTTTTTTCTTTATTCTTAAATCTGCTGTCACAGAGGCATTACAACCATTTCTAGCTGGCTCAGCCTGGCCAGCATTGTCTCCATCTTTGGAGCCACCAGGGATTGGTTTTGCCAGACATGGAGGAAGCTTCTAGCAGCTTCTCACAGAAGCCTCCCCTGTAGCCCCCCTGCTACCAAAAACCAGGCCATGCAACCCCAGTACAGCTGGCTTCAGCCTCTGCCTCCCAAACCTTGTGAGTTTTAACAGCTACACCTGAGAGATCAGTGAATGACCATGTTTGCCCTAACTGGTTTTCAGTGTTTGACTTACCAATGTAGGGTAGAAACACTTTCATCTTGTCTATTAATTATGCAAATAAGTGCATACATGCCTATGTGCTTCCTGTGGAAAGAAGTCCAAGGAGAAGGTGTAAAGATTTGTGTATGAAAATGCAGGACACTCCTTTTCTTTCCTTTTTTTTTTTTTTCCAGAGCACTGTGTTAATGGAAACAATGATAAGAAAAACAGCTGCCTGGAAGAGTCTGTAATAAACTGCATAAAAACAATCTTCTGATATCAAATTGCTGAAGTACAACTACATTCAAGTTGTAAAGACTGAGGACTTCAGAAGGAAGCTGAGTAAGTTATTTTATGGCTCATATTTTTCATGCAGGTAACACACGTCTGCCTAGCAAAGCCACCAGAAGCACTGGGGACAAACCGACTGGAGATACTGTGGCATTATGTACAAGAACAAGAAGTTTCCCGAACAGAAAGTGTGTTTCTCAAAATAGCTGGTGTTTGTTAACAGGCTAAGACTTGTATGTTCCACGTGCCTCAATGAGCGTAAAAATATTTCAATTAATCTCTGAGAAATTGATGACACTTTCTTAAAATAAGTGAGTTTAATATCTCAAAAATGTATACACAGTGTAAGCTCTATCTGTGCTCACAGGATGTTCTGATCCTTTCACTGTTTTCTTTAGCAATTATACCAGTAGCTTACGTAGAAAAATAACATCAAAAATAGCTAACTCACCCAACCACAAATACTCTCTCTTTCTGTCTGGTAATAAGAGCCAATTCCAGTATTACTCATTCATTCTTCTTCATTCAACTTACTGATTTCCTTCAGTGATTTTCCTTTTGCTTCTTCTGTAAATGCTGCTTCTTTCACCTGCTAAAATCAAAGAAGAGTAGGGAACATTATTATGGCATGACAGATTATAAAAGCCTTCAAGAAGGCTTGAAAAAAATCTTTCCAAACAATAAAAAGATAGCAACTTCTTATTACAAAATCTGTCAACCTTTTATATGTGGTAAGAATGCTTTTCTCTGGCAAATTTGATTGGAAAAATTATTCAGATGGCAATTGAGTCTTAATGTAATTACTGTAACTTGCATGAGAGTGGAGGATGCACAAGGTCTCGTGGTTGGAACAGGAGGCCAGACCATTCCTCCTCTTGTCACTCCTTGCTATGTGAACATGAAAAGCTGCTTAACCTTTACAATTTAGCTTACCCTGCAAAACAAGCATGAGTTTGTAAACCCATTGTAAACTGTGGGTTTACATGCAGCTAAACAAAGGTACTAACTGTATCGCCTTACCTGTCTCTCATTTTCTCCCAGTTTTATAGTACATGAGTAAACTTGCCAGAAAGGAACAAAAATTACACTGTTAATTTAGGTGGTTTTCAGCTTTATACACACACACACACACATTGGAATGCTTATAAAATATAATTGTCTTAATTGTTTATCATCCCAACATATATGTTACCTTCCTAAGCTCATTAAGAGGCTGCTGTAAAACGTGATGCAGCAATGCTATGAAGGAAAAGAGCAAATTTCAACCTAAGTACCACTGGAGAAAGAAAGGAAATAAGCTCCTGCCCCTGCCCAAGGGGACTCAGAAGCCAAGGAGATGGTTACTTCAGCAGAGGGCACTGGACTAACAAGGATGTGATGTGGTGCTGGCTCTGCCTTGCTCTGCGTGGTGCAACTACAGACTTGTGATGCTGCAAATTCTTGTACTTTCTGTTGCTTCAAAATTTTTATCCCAAAAAGAGAGAAGATGAGCTGAATGACACTGAAAGGTCTTGGATTGGAGCAAAGCAGGCAATGACATGTAAGCACAAAAGGCAATAAGGAGGAGAATCTGGGGCACATACACCTGAGTCAGCATTCTGCATCCCACAACAGCAGTGGGACAAAGAAGGATGATGAGATGGGATGGTTAAAGTAGTGAAACCTCTAATGAGAAATCATCAAGTCAAAGTTTCTTACCTTCCTTATAATTTCTTCTTTTTCCACAGCAGCTGCAGTTGGAGGGTATATTTACATAGACCTCTGCATTCCAAGTAGCCTGAAAACACAAACGTTAATAACTGTACTGATATTCTACAAATTTATTATGAACAGCATCAAAGAACTGCAAAAAGTTTTGAAACAAATCTGATGTTTGGTGGGTTATATAATACTATTTATTTGTGCGAATTGTGAATTTGTGAATGCTAGGGAGAGAAGCTTTCATGGAGGAACATTCATTTTTCACATACGGACTTTAGATCCATTCCTTTAGATCCTCTAGGCTTCTTTTGTACATGAGGAATCAAAACCTTGTGTGTTATGGTGGAGATACTGAGCACGTCCACAGTGTAAGGCAGTATTTTGCTGTGATTTTTATTATTTAAAATGAGCGTATAAAACTTGCTCAAATAGCTGCATCTGTATCCCATGGGCTTGGATGACATTCAGCATGCTCTTCAATGAACATCTGAATTTTTTTCAATTATTATGTTGGATAAATACAGTCTGCTTTTGCAATGGCATTTTATAAAAGTGCGGGAATTTAGGTTTTGTTAATGTGATGGTAAATTTTCTTAACATGATGCTCAAGCATATTATACAAGTGCTAAAGATTTTCTTATTTATTTTCTGTGGTTTGTGTGCAAGAATCTTTGCTGTGTGAAATAACAAGGACATGCTTGCAGCCACCTGGAGAAGAATTTCATTCTTGCCTTCCATTCTGATATCACAGGTTTCAAAATGAGAATTTTTCCATTATTATCAGCTTTACAGATCACACTGCTAACTAAAATAGCAAACTGAAATACTGCCACGACTTGTAAAAAATACACATTTCTTTTTATAAAGACAGCTATCCTGGTACCACAGTTCTAGAGCAGTTTTATATAGAAGGAGTAATATAAAAATTGAATGGTGAGATGATACCATTTGACAGTTACCCTGGTATTTTAGGTATTTCTCTCAGTCATACAGGCTAAAATAGGGAGTAATTTTTAATGTATTATTTGAAGAATGTTTCTAGTGTGGCCACAAATGTCAGATCTTAGAACTATGCCTACACATTATCCCCTTTTGGATAGAAAAAAAAAAAGAGAGAAAGGAATTGAAAATTGAGACTATATGCGGTAGAGTAAAAATAAATTCCTGTGGGTTTTTAAGAACATAAAAGAAAGAACAATGTAAACAAGTGGAGATAAATTATAGCAGATTTAATGATAGGTTGAAATTATATTTGAAAACAGTAATCCTAAAGACAAATAACGTTTTGTGTTTCAAATGCTAAAGCAGTGTATCATGCAGGAAGAAATGCTGTGTAAGTGGGGAAAGCAGATACTAAAAATAATCTAGGTTATCAAGTGGGATCAGTTCCCAACAAGAGAAGAAGCTCATCTACAAATTTCCGAACTTTCAGAAAACTTAATAAAGAATAAACATTAGAAAAGCCTGGCTCTGATGGAAGTCTAAAGTAGAGTTTAAGAATAAAAGTGGTCATCTGTGCAGTGTTACATAGTAAGAACCATAGGTCATTTCATATGCCACTTTAAATTTTAACCATGTAGGAATATGGTAACCTATGCTGTAATACTGAAAATTGTTGATAGCATGTTCATGCTGGTAATGGAATTAAATGTTGAGGGAAAACATAAACTACATGAAAAACAAACCCTTCCACAATATAGGAACCAAAAGAGAAAGTGGTAGAAGGCCCCATACTGCACAGAACATCAGAACACTGTACAATCACTTGCTAGAAACTAACAAGTAACAGGATCTCCTCAGGCCCTGACCATTTCTAGCTTCTGTGACTTTATTAAACCAAGGTTGTAAAGAATACCTACCATTTTAGCTATTCCTAATGCCATCTTCTGCTTCTAATCAGGACACTGACAACTCCAACAAGGTTCACATTTCTACTGTAACATTTAAAGAGGAGTCTGCAAAAGATGGCCATTGTTGATTGAAAAGCTTCTGTGGTACAGAATATCAGACTGGTTGGAAGCACCTTAAAACTCATCTTGTTCCAAACGCTGCCATAGGCAGGGACAGCTTCCACTAAACCAGGTTGCTCCAAGCTCTGTCCAATCTGGCCTTGGATATTTCCAATTTACACTTCTTTTCTAGCTCATAGTCAAGCTTCTTTGTTCGTAAGATCTCCTATGACTGTGACTAGAAAAGTCTGTTTTCAGAAATTAATAGCTTTTCTTAATACTATTTTATTTAAGTACTGATCCTTGATAAACATTAAAGTTGTTTTGGTGGAAAAGCCTAAATAATAGAGATTATTACTTTAGTAAAACAGATGGCAATAACACTTTTAGTTACTAGCACCACAGTTCTTGTAAAGTCAGTGAAAATCTGTGGTCAGTACAAGAGTCAGAAATAGGAGCTGAGAGTAACCTTCCACTATGTAGTTCTCCCCCCATGTGTAGGAATTTTCATCTTCTGTCTCCATGTCACAACCCAGCTTCCTTTTGCAGGCTGCTCTCTCTAGTCCCTGGCTCTGGGCATGGCTCCTTCAGACTTGATGAGATCCTATTTAAATGGTATTTCCAGGTCATGCAATGCTGCACCTCAGATGTTGGACTGACGATAATACACTGGGTAATGAAAAGAAAATAGAAATGCAGTGATTCTCTGCACAGCATCCTAAACAATGGCATTACAGCAGGATTGATCCCACAGAGCCTCTAGCTGGGCATAGACATGATAAAAGATACAGGCAATAAAACAGGACTACTGAATGCCATTTTTTGTCTTTAATTTAAATATGGCTAAATTCCTTAGTATTTCACACCATATTAATGTTCTCATAAACGGGCATCAAGTGGATGTTACCATGAAATATCCTGATGCTAAATAATTAGCTTTATAATTAGACAGTTTATATCAGTTTATGTCAGTCTTTACGTGCTTAAAACGCTGCAAGTCAAGTGACTGCAAGACATTCTATAACTGCGGTTTAAAATTTCTTCTGTATCCCAACTAGTTCTAACTGTGATACAGGAAAGCTTGGAGGGTCCTCAAACATCTTACCTGTGGTGTTGTTAGAGCTGAGGATGATTTGTGTCCTGCAGCACGCAGAGCTACGGGGGACCTTCTCCAGCAGCGAGCCCACCTCTGCGCCTTCACTTGGGACTGGCAGGCAAAACCCCGAAAGCTTTTGCCCTGCACGGCCACGTAAGCGAAAAGTTAATTTGTGTTATTTTTCCCTGACGTAACCAAAGTAACCGGCTCGAAACAATAAGGTGTGATGGCATGAGAAAACCGCAGGGTCCGCCAATAGAGGTTCCTGAGGGAGAGAAAATGGCGGGCGGGGGCCCTCAGGAAGCTCCCAAAACACAGAGCGCTTCCGAGGCGCCACTCTGTGTGTGAAAAGCCTCAGCCTCCATCCCCGAGCCCGCTAACTATGACAAGAGGAGTTGAGAGTGGGGGAAAGGAGGACGGCATCTGACATTGGAGACCGTCCCTGACGGAGCGCGAGGTACCCTCCCCGACATGGGCCATAGTTCCCCCACCCTGCCCTCACGGGCTCCAGGCCGGGACTCGGCTATTTTCCCCCGTCCCGTCCCGGCTGCGGAGAAAGGCAGGCGCAGGAAGGGGCGGGTGGTGAGGAGGGGGGAAGAGAGAGAGAGAGAGGGAGGGAGAGGGAGGGGGAGAGAGGGAGGGAGGTGGGCGGTGAGAGGAGCAGAAGACGCACAAGATGGCCGCTGCCGGAGTGGCAGCGGGGTGGCGGCGGGCGATGGCGGCGCTGCCCCGGGGCCCGCGTGTACTACTGGAGGAGCAGCAGCAGGGCGCGGCGGCAGCCCCGGTGTGCCGGAGCTGAGGGGGCCGGTGGGCGCTGCAGGAAGCCCGGCCCGCGTGGTGAGTACGGTGGCTCCGCCGCGGGGTGCGGGGAACAATAGGGCGGGAGAGCTCTGCCCGCCTTGCCGAGAAAGGAGGCGGAGGGGCGGGCGCTGGGACGAGATGATCTCCGGAGGTGCTTTCTACTTCTATCGATTCTGTGACTTTGTGCCTCGCCAGGCCTCAGGCGCCTGCTGGGCTCGATTTCCGAACGCCTCGGGCAGGGAGGGACCGCGGGTCGCTGTGCCCGATGGGGGGGAGGCGGAGAGGGACTGGGTCCGGCTGGGGGTGGGGAGAGGCGGCATCGCCTCAGGCTGCGGCGGCCGAGGGACAGGCGGCTTTTGTGTGTCCCCTCTGCCTGCTGTTGTTTTTTGCAGGGGCTCTGCTTGCCTCTGCGTGAGAAAACTCACCCCTGTGTCAGGTTGAACAGAGACAGGAGGGAAAATAATGTCAGAGCCCTATCGGTTCCCGGGACACCTCTCCACCCTGGGTTGTGGCTCTTTTGTCTGTCGTGCCTGAGGGAAGAGCGAGATGGCCGCGGCTCCCTCTGCGTGGGGACAAACGATGTTGAAACCGCACAGGATCTCCCTGACTTGCACTAGTTTTTCCACCCTGGCATTGTTTTGGCTGTTGGATTACACCCACGGAGTGGGTAGGGTTTCACGTCGAGGCTGCGGTGTTGGTGTAGCTGGGGTTGATGGTTGGGAACGGCCTGGTGTCAGGTTTTGTCCTCAAAAGCCATTGTGAGGTCTGTCTTGTTTTAAAGCAGGGAGGGAACTGATGCAGGTTTTGGGGTTTTTTTCCCAGGAACTAGGAATGTTTTGCTTACCTCTGCATGCCTTTTTGTCCAGAGTGTATCTCTTATTTTTATAAATTTTAGTCAAGTACGAGTGACAAATCATTTGTTCCTCTAGCAGAAGCTATGGTTTTATGGATGTTTTTGCCATATTGAAAATGGCTGAAGTGGGGAAAAAAATTAAAAATTTGCAAAAATTATTAAAAGGTTCAAAGTAACCTGGATTGTATCTGAGCTGCTTTAATCGTTGTAACTGGTGTAGTAATGCTGACATTTAATGACTGCTGGAAGATAAATTCAGCTGTTAAGTTCAGCATTTATACTCTGTTCACATTATTTTGCTATAGAATTGTGAGATAATGGAGTACTATACAACAATACCATGAGGCAGAAGTTAATGTATTCCTAAACTTACCTTTCCTCGGTTCTTTCAGGCTTATAAGGATGTAGAGGTGGTTGATTTTGTCAGCTATAAATGTCTGTATTGCTGGGTTTGAAATCAACAAAGCTAATATGGGACTTCATGGCTGTTAAAATAACCTATGTTCAGGAGCAGTTTGTGCATTATTGCCAGTTTCTAAGCTTCATCAAGAGAACCATGGCTTTCTTCAATGCATTAATACACAATGCTTATAATGAAATTATGGTTCCTACTAAGATAAATAGAAGCAGATGTTATCAGGCACCTTTTCCTTTCCCAAAGATGGCTTATGGCTTTGCCTTCCTGTCCTAGAAAAGGGTCTGTCACAGCAGACAGCCTGACAGGCTGCTTGGAGGTAAATTTAGAAAAGGCAGGTACCATCAGAGCAGTCTGTTTTGACAACCAGAGACTTGAGTTTGTCAATCACTTATGAGCAGCAGGAACCTTCACTGAAATAAGTGGGAAGTAACTTGTATGGTTTCTGGTGTTTTGTTGTTTATTTTTGAGAGGTTTTTTTGTCAACTTTGTATCCAAACTAGCTTAGTTTAAAGTGAAATATTTTAGAAATTTCTGATGGGATTGTTGTATGCCGATAATTTAAAAAACTAATGTTCCAGTGAGCAGATGAACGTATGAATCTGGAAACTGCAGACAGTAATATCACAGAGTTTAATTTAGGGGCATCTTGAGATGTGTATTATTATATAAAAGTGCTCATGCTAAAGCAGATGAAGAGAAATGAGCAGGAATGCTTTTGGAAACTTCTGACGTGTTGCCCATGATTCACCAGCAAGCTGGGTGGAGCCATTATCAATCTTGTTGAATTAAGCATCACACAAGTTAAGATTCAGTGAGTGTGTATGTTAAAATAATGCTTTAATTACTTTACTGTGTGGTTCAGAAGTCTTGGGTGACACTGATGCTGGCTACCTTTGATAGCAATGGCAAAAATTGACATCCCATATAATTAGAGTCTCTGTCTCTTAACTAACCAGTGCTGTAAAAGAGTGCTTTATGATACTTAGGAAATTGACCTTTCCCAGTCTGTAATACGTAGTGATACAAAGGATAATTGCCTTTTGTTGTTGTTGTTCTGCACCAATTATAGTTCACATGCCGGATACCTGGGGAAAAAAAGTTTCATCCATTCAAAGAACTTGTGGAAATGTAGCTTTCCAATGGTATGACATGTAAAGCTGAATTAGAAGGAAAGAACTCATCTGCATGTAGGTTCCCAAACTTCCCAAGAATATCAGAATAGTGATGCTGAAGCCACTGTAAGGTATCTTTTAAGCAGGTGACCTTTATAAAACTCTGTAATTTTTTGCAAAGCCTACTTGTTGTTTAAAATTCTTCTCTCCCCAGTGGATTCACTGAATAATTTTGCAGATGAAAGTCTTTGTGGTTTTGTGGTGGTTTTTCCCACACCTAGTAAATCAGGTGGTTGTTTGCTGGAGTATCCCAGGTAACATTGGCTCGTGGGCCAGAAGAACAAATCTGACTCAAAGTACATGAGAAATAAACCATAGGGGAATTAGTATTTTGAAATTAATGTCGTGGACTGTATTAGGTAACAAATGTGAAACCATTAACATACAGGATAAAGATATAATATGCTCCTATTGTGAAAAATTATTATATAAACACCCTGCACCAACTGAAATTTGAGTATGACCTTCAAGATTCACGTAGGCTCTGTTACAGTAATGTAGTCTGAAGTCTAGGGACGCTGCTAACTGAGAAAGCAAGCCACAAATGTTTACTTAGCTCCATTACTTTCCTTTCTGTGCAGGGATTCCACAGTGTCCCTGGTCTTAGGTGCAGTTCCCATCACTGAGTCTGATCACTTGTTTTACTTAAGGAGCGCATCTCTTGATAATTACCTTTTGCATCAGTCTCATTTTCTTCATTACCAGTATGGTTAAAGTTGAAATGGTATTAGATTTCCAAGGGCTAACTGATTTCATTATGAGGTTTTTTATTTGTGGAAGTGTGTAATGGGGAAGAAGGTGCAAAAGCCTTTATGGCTTTTTATAAATAGATTTTCCTGATATAAAAATATTTTCTGGTTAGAGTGCTCGAGGAAACAGCTTTCCTGTTACTGCATGGTAGCAACATACTTGGTACCATCAGCTGGAGAAGAAAGGTTTTGGTGATAGAAATTGCAAGAATTCGAAATAATTTGCTGTAAATTTGTGTTGTCAGAGGCAGTACCAGTTGTGCACTGCTCTGTGTTAGAAAGCTACTGTGGAGGAGTGTTTCATGCAAGTATGATGGGTGTCCTGGCCTCACACTGAGATTCCTTTCTAATGGAGTGAGAAGGAAGGCAGCTGCAGGGGGTCAAAGGGAACCTTCAGCAGGTGGAGATGACTTACATGCAACAGGGCATGATATGCATGTACAAAAGGGCCTGGACATCCTATGCTGACTTCTACATGAAAACTTCTGCCCCACATGCTAGATTAGCTTTTCTTCCCCCAGAAATAAATAAATAAATAAATAAGGCATATCAGGAAGCCTAAAAACCACATTGAGAGTAAGATCTCTATCATTTGATTGTACAAAGTAGGTAGAGGCCCACAATGTAAGCTACCTTGTTAGAATGAGGACTTTTCATTCTAACAAGGAATGTGAACAAAAATCTTCCTATGAGAAAAAGATGTGAGGAGCAGAGGAGAGACAAGGGAGGATGATTGTTTTGATACACAAAAGGATTATTTTTTTCTCATTCTGCTACATAAGAAATGTACATAGGAAAAAGATACGCAGCTAAACTGAAAAGAGTGGAAGCGTTGCTGGAGGAGCAGATCTTTCACTTGCCTCACATAGATTGTGACAGAGTTGCCATGTGATTTGATACAAAGAACATAGAAGAGAGTGTTTGTGTCAGGAAATATTGTGGTGAGAGCCTGGGATTCGATTACGGAAGCTGGAGGATTTATTGAGTTTTGCCTTCCAGCCATGGTCACTAAAACCACCATAAGGACATGTAGTTCTTGCCTCTTGCTGAATAGACACCTTTCGCTACAGATTGCTTGCAAAACCACTTTTTAAAGTATTAATTTTCAATTACCGAATTCCTGGTGTTTGTGGTGTGCATGTTATATTGATCTGAGACAGGACTGCTTCAGCTACAAGACAACTGAAGAAGCAAAGTGTTTGATGTAGCTGAAATGGCTGAAACAGTGCTAGGCTGGGAAAATGAGATCGCACAGGTGGTTTCTGATTTCTTTTAGTTTGGTTTTTTTTTTTAAACATGGAAAGTCTGATTAGTCTCATCTCTCTACTATTCCAGTTTAATTGGTGTTTTTTAAATTGTCTAATGAAATACTCTTTCAAAGCAGGCTGTTACATTAAAATCTGGGCATTCCAAATGTAATTATTTTTCAGGATGCTTCTGTGTTTATTAGACCCTGTCAGGATAAGCTTTGAAAGTTGAGGTATGGTTGTTTTTAAACCTGTTGTTGTTGACAAAATGCTGGTTGATGAGGTGATGGAGCAGGAGTGCTTGGAGCCTGGATCCAAAGGTCTTCTCAGCACTTTCTCCTGGGCTCATTTTGAGCAATTATTTTTGTTCAAATGGTGGGCAAGTTTAGAAGGGTTTTCTTCTACAACTTTTAACTTCCTTCCTTTGACTTGTTTACAAAGGAGACATCTACTAGAGTAGCAGGAATCACATCTCTTTGCTGTGCGTTGGAGGTTTTCAGACTGGAAGCTAAATATTTTTGATAAATTGAGTCTGCCGGGGTTGGTCCCCAACTCAAAATTAGGTGCTGTCTTTAGGGCAAAAGGAGTAAGGTTTAGGGAAGGTATTACAAAGTGAATGAATTGAAATTTATGCCAAGGAGGATGGTCTTAATTACCTGCTTGTTAATAAACCAAGTTCTGTGCAACACTCCCAGTGTTGGCTAGCATTTAACTTTCTCCATGCTTTGTTTTTAGAGTAAATGTTACTCATAATGACTTAGCACTCTTCAGTTTTTGTAGCAATTGTGTTTGAATTAGTAACTTCTCCGTGTCTTACAACAGTGGCTGTGTAATATAAATGCCCTTCAAAAGTGACTGAAATAAAATTCTTGCTGTTGACTTACTTTTCGTGTAAGTCACATTCTTTCAGCTTGTTCTCCTTCCACCTCCATTCCTTTTGTTACCACTTCAGAATGGAAGTCCTTCAGGTACTATTTGATGTTAGAACTGTACCAGGAAATGGAAGTGTAAGGACTTCACTATTCAGCCACTCACTGTGCAGCAAGACTAAAGTGTTTTGTCCTGTGTATTTTTTTTTTTAGTTCTGTGCTAAGAGGCAAAAGCTGAAGGAGAGACCTTGAAATTAATGGAAGCTAAATTGTAAAGCAGCAGTAGAAAGTGAGTTTGATTAGCTTATGTGGCATTCCTGAATTGTGGCATGTTGCATAAACATTATTTTATAACCATTAATTATTCTGGCAGTTATGCAGGCCTAATAATAATTAAATCTCACCTTTCTGGATATAAGCTGTTCTCTGGGAGGCTTAGTAGAAGTTCCCCTGTCTTTATAAGTGAACATTATGCTAATGAAATCTTGAAAAATCTGCTCATGATGCTCAGTCCATCTCTGTTTGTGGTGTGTCACAATTTAAAATTCCTATTTCATTGTACAAAAATCAAGCCTGCGTTTTGTGCCACAGATTGAAGTGGTTTGAGGAGATAGGAAACAGCAACATGCTGTCCTGCTTTACAATCTGTGTATGGAAGAAAGAGCAGGAATTGTGAAGCAAGTGTTAGCCTCCACCTTCTACAAATGAAAAATCTTGCTCTGCTGGAGCAGCTGTTTGTTTAACATGGCCTCTGGGAAGTGGTTCTAGATGTGTCTGAGGGGCTTCATACCAAATCACCAGTCCCCTAACATAAACAGAACTAATTAATCACATTTGAAAGATCTTGATAAATAGAAATTGTCACTGGTGACCTGCGCTGTTGTTAATTATTGTATGGGTAGACAGAATCCAGAAAGTTCTGGAAGCTGGAAAATGGCTTTTATTTAGCAGCTCTGAAGGATGGTAATTCTTGATTTTGCTTGCTTTGTAGAGGGGATGTGGATTTTGGATCAAAAATAGATGAGAACAGGGCAAAGTCTCACAAATTACTAAAGCAATTGCAGAGGAAAACCACTCTCTGATGTACCTTTCCAGACTTGAAATAACTTTTTTCTAACGAGTCTTTATCTCTTTGCTTGCTAAAATGCTCTGTTTTCTTTGTAAGATTTTTTTTTCCCCTCTGGATGCATGGTTATCTTTACTTCTCCAGTTCTCTTTAATGATCATTTCATTCTCTGATACTCTTTTTTTTTTTTTTTTTTTTTTTTTTTTTAATTAACTTTGTTCTGATCTGAGCCACTCATCAATTCAGCCGGCTAATGCAGGTAACAGAGATGGCTTATTGCCCCTTAGTTTCATTGCTTTATAGTTCAGGGTTGCAGGGTGGGTGGTTTGGATAATGGAGCAACTTGTGGTACTCTTTGTTCTTGGACTATACTGAGGACTGTTGAAACATTGCTGCTTCCTCTGGAACTGATGAGAAGTTACGGAGCGTTGTGACAACTTTGTTGTAAATTTGAAAGGAGAGATGGAGGAAGATAAAAATAAGTTAGGCTAAATTGGCCTGATGAGATGAACTGGGTTAGTTAAACCAAAAGCAACTACTCAGGCTGTCCTTCCTGTTTTATGAGTCATTCTGCCATTTAATTGTGTGAGAAGATCTCCTGTAGAATTAATTAAAAAGGAGGCTGTATTAGTGCTGCAAAAACCTAAAGTCAATTTTGAATTTAGTCTTTGTTGTTTAAACGAGGCCTTATGGATAGAAGTCTTGACACCGTAGCTTCTTTGTAAGTGAATCATAACATTGGAAAGAAAATGTTATTCAGGAAAGTGAGAATTGCTTAAACTTTGGCTGCTTGGAGTAGACCAGGCTATTTAAAATGTAACTGGTTTGTTGCCAGCTATTGTTAGATTCTACTAAAGAAATGTGAGCCAGCAGGGCTGTCTTCTGGATTTGCTGGTCTGTGTGTGGATTATTAGTTTCCTGTACTTGTCTGCTGTATTAAATCATCCTGCCTTTCAGTGCTGCTTATCCACTGTTTTGTAGTTTATACAAAACCATCTTCTTGGTTTGAATATGTCTCTCTTTGATTCCGTCTGGTTTTGTCTCCTGAACATTTTATTCCATTTTAAGGATGTATTCATGTTAGGAACCTTCAGGGACATGAATAATTTCAGTGCACAGAAAAGGTGCTCAAAGTAAGGGTTGGTTGTTTCGGGAAGCCATCTAAATGATCCCATCTCTGTTTTTTCATAAGAGGCTCCCTGTTGATAACGGTATGGGAGTGGAGGTATGTGGAATAACCTAGTTCTAACTTGTGTCAAGATGCATTGGGAAACTCAGCTTCTCTGTTTTCCCTTCAGTGATGCTGCTTAGCATTTTACTGGTGACCTGTCTGTAGGCTTAAAGGGTCTGTTGGAGTGCAAGATACTTCTTATTTTTATTAAAATAATAACGTGAAAGGCTGTGTACTAAGTTCTCAAATACCTTAACCACAAAGCAAAAAGGCCCAGCCCATTTGGCTGCAAATCAAAATAAATTCCTTAAGTTATACTTGTACTATATTTAACCCTTTTCTCTAATTATTACTAGACTTAAGACTTACCTCCTTCTCTTTGAGTAGTGTGATTTTTGCAGAATATATTCTTAGTGGGGGGAAACTTGGCAAAATTTTAATCTGTCCTTAATGCATTATATTCTTTCTCATTTCTGTTTGCTAAAAGGAAAAAAATAAAGCTAGGACTAATAAGATGCTATCAACACTTGCAAGTAGCTTTCAGGCCTTTTTTGTTTGTTTGTTTGTTTTTTAGCATTCTTTCCTTTTCTCAGGAGTATTGGAAATTCATCAGTTAAGGCAGAATAACCTAAGTGTCAACGTTTGCACTGTAGTTCATAGGAATGCAATCTTTCCCTCCTGATTTTCTGTAAATCTGAGGATTTACATGACTTCAGCAGGCAGAGGTCTGTAGTGAGCTTTTCTGGTCACTCCTTTCTCAGTGGAACTTTTCTGTCAAATGCTTGTAACGAAATAGCACTCAAGGGTTGGGTAGGGATGTCTGTGGGTGTGTTTCTGAGAATTGTATGTTCACAGCAGTTTTTATGTGTTTTTAGATTCACTAGACCAGTTGAGAATAGAACTTGAGCTCTGTCAAATTGAAACTTGGCCATGATGTAGGTCATTTCAGGACATACCAGGAAGAAAGGCTTCCACAGAAATCCTTGGTATTGGCATTTGAGGATGTGATGTGGCTGTCACATTAGACAGTACAGGAGAGGAAAGGGGTGTGGGGTCAGGATTACTCACCAGGTATTAAAACAGTCACAGGTATATTTTAGCTAAAATCTCAATTGGAAAAAAATCCCCCAGCATTCTACAGTGTCTTCCTGTGAGTAATATCTAATAAATAAAAATGTGACTTGTCCTTCCCCAGGAGAGGGGGGTGGGGGAAAAAGCCTTTGCTTGTTTACCAGTTCACATGACAGTAATTGGGAGCCTTCAGGAAGGGGAAGTGAGTGACAGCAATCCTTTCCTTCAAGCATATCTGATAATTCATTAATGTCATTTCAGAAACTTGGTGTAGCTTTTGAGAAGTGGGAATATTCAGTGCTGTTGATGTGACAGGCTGCTATGTGAGTTGTCATTACAGGATAAAAATTGACAGTAAGCCTATGGAAATCCAGTGACTTGAGTATGCTAATAAATATATTCGAATACTTTGTTCTTTGCGTGTAAGGTTTTGCATGCTGAATAATTCCCAGTGCTATTACAGCTGCCTTTGGCTTACCCATTTTTGGAATTTTCTCTTTCAAATTGTTTGTCATTGGGTTTTAGCTTAGTGTCATTGCTTTAATTCCAAAACCAGCAAGAATACAGGAATGTGTAAAGGTGGTAAGAGAGTTTCAGTGCCTAGTTTTCCTTTCCTACATCTTATCGTATATTTGGATACCTGCTGTTTAACCAGGCTTACACAAGTCTGAGGAAATTTAAATTATCAAATCATGCAAATATTGGCTGTACATGGCTGGCTTGTCATTTGTCATGGCTTGGACTGCAGCAACGGTCCAATGGGTTCTATTTTTAAGATTCTTAAGAGTAGGAAATTTGAAAAATGGAAGGATCTTCTTGAGTAGTCCCTGCGTGCCATAAATAAAACATCAATCAGATGTACGCCTAATGCACTGGGAAAGGTAGCACTGCAGTCAGGGTGTGTAGAGGCTCAAACACTTGTAGTCTCATAGCAGTCTGGGGCAATGCCTATTAAAAGCTCGCGGTGAGCTGTCACTACTTCAAGGAGATGGTTAATGGAAATTAAATCACCCAAATGATCTACAGAGTTGCTTGATTTTGCAGCTACTGTTACTTTCTTTCAGAGTGTATTTCAGTCTTAAGATACCAGACTAGATAAGCCTTATCTAGTCTGGTATCTTACTTTTCCTTGAGCGAAGTCTAAATCTCTGTGAATAAAGTTCATTAGTGCAAGTTTTTACCCTTTGCTTTTAAAAAGTAAAGCTGGTTTGGCATGCTGTGGAGATGTGTGTACTTTTTAGTAACACAACTCTGGCAGTAGTTTGTGAGATTGTATCCCATGTATTTTTTATTTTATATCTTTCTGGTTGCTGATACTGCAGTAATATAGTTGTAATATGTTTTTAGAGATTAATATATCTTTGAAGACTGTAAATGAGAAAAATTCTTTGTGGACTGCTCCATTTAGAATAAGTCTCAGGCAAAGTAAACAGTAAGGGGACTTTCTTTTAAAAGACAACAATCCCTGTTTGGAGGAGAACTGTTTTTACAAGTCATAAGCAGCAAAATTCATCAAGCTGGCTCTGGATTTTTAGTAGATTACTCCCAGGATTATTGCATTTTGCCTTCTTGACTGAATGATTTTTTCAAGTTATGTAACTTCAGATTTCTATAACTAGGGTTATAATTCAAAACTTCTTTATGAGAGGATGCAGGATATTATTTTTCCCGGTTGAATTCAGGCTCCTGCAAAAAATAAATATACCTCTTACCCATTACTGATAGGAGGACCAGTGAGATGTTGGGGGTTGGAATTTTTTTCTCTTATACATGACTATCTTAGGCTGTTTGCTCTATTAAAATATATATATATATAAGGCAACAGGTTTCATTTTTGCGGTTAAGCTTGAAATGTTTGTTACTGGTTTAAGAGTAGGTGTTTAATGGAAACCCTGAGATTTGAGTGTTTTGTTTCCACTCACTAAAGCTATGGGTACTTTTTTCATGGTTTTGACACTGGCTAGAAGCCAGGTACCCACAAAAAGAAAAGAAAAAACAAAACAAAAAAAACCAAAAACAAACGAACAAAACCTATTATTAATAAACTTATAAACTTAAACTTATTCTCCTCTGCTACAGTTGAGCAGAGGAAGGGGAAAGAACAACTTAAAAGGCTCATGGTGTGAGATAAGGATTAGGAGAAAACACTGTAAGGGCAAAACAGGCTCAAATGTTGAAAGGTATAAAGAAAAATTTATTAATGGAAGTAAAAGAAGATAATGAGAATTAAAATAGACCTTTAGAACACCTTCTCCCTGCCCCAGCCCTTCTTTTCCCTTAATTGACAGCGCAAGGAGACAAAACGTGGGGTTTGTAGTCAGTTCTAAAAATCTTTTCTTCAGTTCGTTTAGGGAAAGGAATCTCTTCTATTATGCTGTGGGGTCCTTCCCACGGGAGACAGTTCTCTGTGAACTTTTCAAACGTGGTTCGAATTTTCACAAGTAGCGGCCCTGCCCAACCTGCTGCAATGTGAGTCCCTCCCACGGGCAAAGCAATCTTCCCACAACTGTTTTTCGTGGACCATTTCGTTCGTGGGGTGTAGTTTTTAAGGATGAGCTGTTCTAGTATAAAAGCAAGGGTCCTCTTCCTCTGTCTCTGGAAGCAAGAGTTCTTTGTTCAAGTTTCTCTCTATGTTACAGCTTTTCAGCATCCACACGCTCCGGTGTGAGCACCTGTTTTTTCACGGGCTGTGGGTGAATTCTGCATCTCTCCATGCACTTCATGAAACAATTTGTTGTATTGTAGTCCTCACCACGGCTTGCAGAAGAATCTCAGCTCCCCCGCCTGAAGCACTTCCTCGTCCCCCTCCCTCTTTTTCACCGACCTTAGTCTCTCCGTGTTGTTCTCACATGTATTCACCTTTTCCTTTTTTCTGACTCGGGAGAGAATTGGTGTCCGTAGGTTGGTTTGTTCTGCGTTCTGTCAGCTGGGAAGTTTTTATCGGGTTCGGGTTCTTTCCGTGCGGGGAACGCGCCGGGAATCGCTCGCCGCGCCCCTCGCTGCTGCTCACGTGGCGCCGCCGCCGCCGCCTCCGCTCCGCGCCTCCTCATGCGGGGCAAAGAACGAGACAAGCTGCTGCCGCCGCTTCTGCCCTTGTGTCCGCAGCATGGCTGGCTAAAAGCGGCTGAGCAAGTAAAGGTCATGGCGAGCCGTGCCGAAATGGCAGCCACGCGATCCGGGATGGCAGCGGCCGCTCCCGGTCTCGGCTGGGGGCTGCCCCCGGTGCCTCCCTCACCATCCTCGGAGAGGCAGAGGAAAGACAAATTTCGTTCTGTCATCGCAGAGGCCTTGCTGACTTCTCTAACTGGGCCGGCCAATATGTCCATTGTCAGAGCCTTTAGGGATTGGCTCTGCTGGACGTAGTAGAAATTTCGAGGAGAGCTTCTCTTTCAGAAGCCACCTCTGTGGCTTCCTCCACCCCCACTAAAAGCCAGATTGTGTTAAACTAGAATAACTTCTAACGATGTTGTCAAGCTATAAAGAAAAGATTCTATTTTTATAAATCTAGGAGGTGAGACTGACACCAAGCCTGCAAAATATTTTAAGGATGGGGGGTTTTTCATGTAATTGAAGGTTGCATGAAAAGTCTAATTCAAAAGGAGTACCTTGCCCTAGGCTATTTTTGGCCTCTGGAACTGCTTTTTTTAGCAGAGCTACAAATTGAATCACCGGCTGCCAGTATCATTTAAAACAAGTGAGGCTCAATTACATTCTGAGTCAGATGTACCTGAATTAACCTGCTTTTCAGCAACAGTTGTGTGACCTCTCCTGCTGCTACTTAAGGACTTTAAGCCCTGTGTGAATAGTAATTTAACACTGCCTAAAAGTCTTGAGCGCGTTTGTCAGTGCTGAATAGTGTTTGGATTTTTACAACAAATATGTTAGAGGTGTGGAGAAAATCTTGTATAGCGTGTTGACTAGCTAATTTTTTATTTATGCCGTTGTTAACAAGAGAGCTGAAATTCTCCAGGCCTGGTGCCATTTCTGCCGCAGCTGCCTCTTGACCTTGGATGACTCTAGAGCTGTAGTGTGGACTAGATTGTGTTATTAAAACACAATTGCAGTCTCTGTCATGGAAACAAGTAGAATAAGATAAAGAAAATAAGTCACAGATGAGTAATATTCCTGCTGTTATTGCAAGTGAAGCTATTGCAAGACTCAACAAAGAAGTATATCTGGTTTTGTTTGGGCCCTGTAAGCTATTTTTGTATCGACTGTTGTAGCATTTACAATTGCTTCCTTATTTGCAACTAGGTTGTCGGGGTGGTAAGGTGATGTGAGTTAAGGACTGCTAGAGCATTCTCTGGACAGTACTTCACTCGATGCTGTAACCACAGTGAGCTGAAAGGATGGCTTTGACTGCATTTGCATAACTTGCACCACATTAAACCTTGCTTAAATCTAGCATTGTTTTTGATTTTAGATCACTTCAGTGTGGATTTAGTATAAAGTAACAATTCCACAAATTATTGCTCATGTTCCTTATTCCATTTTGCCTGCTCTCATCATTGCAACCTGTTAGTGTAGTCATCCTTATTGTTAGGATTGCTGAATAGCATTTAGGTAGCTAGTTTAAATTTAGTCAATACTTTCAAGATGGTTTCCATTAATGAAGCAATACATAAAAAGTCTGTGTTGCCCTGGTTGTGCCCAAATAGGCTGCTCATGAAACTACATCTAAAAACTTGACGAGTCTACTGATGCTAAAAGTGTCTGCCTTGAAGTTCCTTCTTCTTTGCTTCCCACATTTTTTCCCTTGTTTCCAGGATGTCTTAACCATTTAACAGATCTGGAATAAGTTTTAGACCCTTTTAGAAGCGAATTTGAGAAGAAAGGGAGTTTGGTTTGAATAGGCCTAGGTTGTTAGCAGACATGAAGCATGGGCATGGAGAATACTCTCTGTGAAGTAGTTTAAACTTGCCCCGCTCTAAGCCTATGCTTGAAAATGCACTGGAAATGTTAAATAGGTAAAGTTTCAGTATCTGTCTTCCTTGGTTGTAGGATGCAAATAAGAGTGTAGATGCTTGGATCCTCACAAGGCTAAGGTGGTTAACACATATTAGTTTATTTGGAGAGATTACCTTCTGTTGCTGCTGTGCTTAAATCTCATTTGAAGTATCATGCTTGTAGGCGGTGGCTGTGATTTGCTCTCTATTTACAGCTTGGATATTTTCAGAGAGTCAGAGTGGATCAGCTTGGAAGGGACCACAGTGGGTCATGGAGTCCCACCTCCCTGCTCAAGCAGGGTCATCCCAGAGCACATGGCACAGGATTGTGTCCAGGCAGGTCTGGAATATCCCCAGTGAGGGAGATTCCACACCTTCTCTGGTCTCTGTTCCAGTACTTGGTCACTGCACAGGAAAGAAGTTCTTTGTCATGTTCAGGTGGGACTTCCTGGGCATCCATTTCTGCCCATGGTCTCTTGTCCCATTGCTGGGTCCCAGGGAGCAGAGCCTGGCCCCTGTTCTGAGCCCTCCCTGCAGACAGGGACGGAGAGGGACGAGGGCCCCTCTCAGCCGGGTCTCCTCTCGAGGCTGAACAGCCACAGGTCCCTCAACCTTTCCTTGTGAGAGCTGCTTCATGTCCTTCCTCATCTCTGCAGCCTCTGCTGGAGCTGCTCCAGGAGCTCCGGGTGTCTCCTGTCCTGAGGAGCCCAGACCCGGACACAGCACTCCTGACGTGTCTCACTAGGAATGAGCAAACGGGTAGGAAGAGCCCTGGCAGAGCTGACGGTGCTCTTCCTAATGCGTCCCAGAATACCAGTGGCCTTCTTGGCCACAAGGGCACTTGCTTATTTAATATTTAACAATTCTCTTAGCGGTTAGACTTGACTGATCTGGGAGAGAAATTATGAAAAATCTAGATTTTATCTTCTCTTACCAACTCCTCAAGCTGCCCGCCTCAACTTTTTGGTAAAACTGCTGTGTTGTGGTGAGCACAAAAAGGTTTTGCTGTGCACGGTGTTTGTAAATGTGCATCTTTTCTCTGAAGCTGGTGGTGCCATTCCGTTTTATCATAATGCAGAAATGATATCATATGCTTAATTGAACAGGTGTATGAAGTAGAGGAGCTGATTTATTGAAGCTGATATAGTTAAATCTGTATCAAAATCTTTGAGAGAACAGTGTAGTGGATAGGAATAGAATAAGGCTCAGAGGGTGAAAAACATGTTCTTTGTTGCTGTGAACTCCCGCTGTGATAAAATGTATGTGCCACAAAAACTAGTGCTCCATTGCCTTTTGAAATAACATCACAGTAGTCTAGAGGTGGCTTTGTATGTAACATAAAAAAATAACCCTTCTCCTTATGTTGTCTAAAATGAACTTGTACATTAAACAGGCAGGCAAGCAAACTACATTGGTAGTTTTGTTTAAAAATTCATTCGTTTTCACTGCTCTTAACTTTCTGCTTTTATTAAAAGATTTTTTTGATGTTTAAATGCAGTCTTCCAAAATAAATTGCTTTGAAGGTAAATAGAATAACTGAAGCTTTATTAGAGAGTACTGTTATGTAAACAGCAGTTATTATATGTTATTAACATGTAGCTATTTGGCATCTATTTTTAAAATGAGGGCGACATCTACTAAGTTACAAGAAAAGCCATCTCTCAATCAGAGAAATGAGAAGCGAGAAGAAAACATTATGAAGTCCTGAGACTTAAGTTTCCAGGTGGACGCTAACAGTGTTTTCTGAATACCTGTGAAGTTCTTCATAAAATGGGATTTTACATTTCCATTTCACACTTTCAGTAACAATGAAATAGAAGCCTCTTCTTGCCTATGCTGGGCAATAGCATTTCTGTTCACTTAATACTGCTCTTACAGTATATTTCAGCATTTCCTAACTATTGCACCTGGAATTTTTTGACATAGGAGGTTTGTTTTTTTTAAGTTTGCCAGTCAGTTTGAAGACAAAGAAATAGGAGAGTGACAAGTGTGGTGCCAATACTTGGACATGAGGGAAAGGAGGCAGGGAGGAGGTTCAGACTCTTGCTCAATTCTTGCCTTCTAAGTTTATCAAATAAAAATTTTCAGTAGTATTTTCACTGTACGCGACAAAAAAAAGAAAACAATCTGGATTATTTTATTGCTTTTTGGAGATAGTATTCTTACATAAGTTTGCTGGGGAGCAGGAAGTGGGGGATAGTTATGAAAGATTGTATTATAGGTTAGAGGCCTTTTTTTACAGTTTTTGACCTGTATCTCCAGACAGACTCTAAGTCTGCCCGTCTGTTTCATTGTTTGCCATTGCAGTTGTAATATTATTGTAGCTGTAGTGTCACTGACATCAAAGCAGAATTAGAGCTGCTGAATTAAGTGGGGAGAAAAGCTGTTTCTGAAGAGCACGTAGTACTTTAGAGCAAGCAGTATTTTATACCTTTTTGTTAGATTTTTTTTTTTAATGCTTTCATTTTCACTGAGTTGTGCTGGGTCTTCTCAATGATTCATGACTAAGGTAGGGTAAAGGCATGGTGGTGACACCAAGATCTTCCCGTCTCCTTTCCTTAACTTACTTTTCATTTTCATCTATCAGATGCCTGTGGTAGTAGTTGTCAGGTAACTGCGGATTATTCTTGCATGGAAAAGAACGATACTGGTCTCAATGATCCAGAGCACTACTCACTTCAATTGCTTTCTCCTCCTGAAGTTTACTACTTGGAGACATTTTACATGAGCTGTTTGTGTGGCTGATTTGTCGCCTTCTTTTAGTTAAGATGAGGAATTGGTTGTGTAACTGCTTTCCACCCACATTTCTGCCTACCTGTGTTTATTAATAAAGGTCTACGTTTAAAACTTCAGCTGGAACAGCTGTACAACCAGTGCAGCTGGAGTATCTTAGGAAGGAATGAGAAAGAAAGAGTAGTGACTTCTCTAGCTGTAACTGACAGGTAATATCTGCCTGTACTCTTGAATCTGAAGACTTTTGCAAGCTTATCCTCTTTATCTTTTCCATGGCTTTTTTCAGACATGTGTCTTCTCTAGGACAAGCAAAATAATTAGCTTGCCTTCTTGACAGCAGGAGTGAGATCTCTTGAGGATTTGACCAGTTGAACCCAAGTCCCTGTCCTGAAAGCTACTGTAGATTGTTGAAGTGCCTTCTGCCTTTCTTTTCTTCATTTTCCTTTTTCTTAATACTGGTTTAATCGTTATGTTGCTGTTACAGTTTTCATTGACAAATGCAAGAACTTGTAATTTGAAGAGAAAGGAACATACCGTAGAGCTGTGGTCTGTTATTAACTGGCTAGACTTTATCATCTATTGGTAGAAAAATTCTCTAGGTGGTAAATCATAAAACCATTTGCTATTAAGAATTGGTCACTTCCTCTTTCTTTTAAATAAGCTGTAAGGGATGTAGAATAACAACCAGAATTTATGAAGCTGGTCATGTATATCTTCCCTGAACATTTTTGATTTTATTCATATGCAGATTTTATATTTTGGAAGGCATGAGCAAGAATGCTTAAATTTTGTCTACATGTGTTGTCTTTTAACGTTCATGACCCTAATGGTGGTTGGGTGGGAATAGGGGTCAAGAAAATGATATATCATGTTTCAAAAATGATATATCTGGTTTCGTTCCATGTTTTTCCTGTTAAACACCATATAAATGACTTCAACAATTTTCTTTTCTGGAGGAGGACGTGAGGTCTTGCCTCACAGGATGTCAAGAAGCCTAAATCATTGTAAATTGCTTTCCGAGCGTCTGTTGGGGAGGTACTGTGGTGGAGTTGTGATGTTGATTGTTTGGTTTTCTTGTTTTCCTTGTGTTATTACTAAGCAGGAAGCTTCAAATAAGGAATAACCTCTTGTCCTTAACTGGCCTCATTTTCCTAAAATACTTCACTGACTCTATTAGAGACTTTTGCCTGAAATTACATAAATTCCTCCCTTTGTTTTCACAGTCAAAAATTACTGAGGAAAAAAGAAAGTAGATTTTGAATCTGATTTAACTGAGCTTCAGTTACTTTGGGAACACAGTTTTGATGCTGTTTGTTATTATCATTTTATATTTTTTTAAGAGCTTTGTTATACAGCTACTAAAGCCAGCTAACGCTTCGCAGGAGGGCTGGGAGTACGCATTAGCCGAGTCTTGCAGGTTTTGCTGTTGGGTGGGGGTTTCTTTGTTGGGGCTCGCTGCCGTGGGCAGTGCTCCGTGGTGTTGGGTGTGTGCCGGCAACACGCATGCGTGGAGCAGGAATGAGGAAGTCAGGCACTTGTACCAGCCGAGTTTACTGAGAAGTTGGAGAGCAAACAGGAAGGAGAATATACCCCTGAATCGCGATATACTCTTCTGGGCTTATGGAATGTGTTGTTCATGGAGCTTCCCAGGCAGAGGTAAGAAGCTTTTTTCTCCTACCTACTCTTCTCTGATCAGGTATGGACTTTCCTTCTTTCTTCAAAAGTTTTCAGAGGTTTTTCTGTGGAACTGGATATGGAAAACATAGCTAGAGTGATTTATTCTTTCCTGTGAACCGTGAAGTTGGCAGTACGGGGTGCTTGTAAAAAAAAACACATTACTTTCAGCTGGTCAGGGCTTCCCATAGGCCAAGTCAGTTTTTTCCTAAAATGAAATTCAGGACTTTTAAAAGTATTTGCTCAGGGAATAGAAGAAAGCTACTTAAGAACCCCCAGAAATACTGGGGTTTTTTTACAACGAGCACACTGGAGTAGAAAACAAAAAGGTTCTGTGAAGCACCGGCAAAAATTTATCTATTTGGCACTAGACAAGAATGGAGGAGGTTCAGCTGCTGGCTAGAGTTGTACTATGGGTATCCGGTAGTCCTTTTGAGATAGGAGTTGCTTTACTGCTGTCTGCTAATTTAATTTAGGTTGTGGATTTATTTTTAATCTCGAAGTGTCAGAGAGGTTTTGAAGTAGTTAATGTACCACAGAACCAGTCTCACAGAAAAGAGAAGTGTGCCTGGTTATTTTTTCTCAGAAAAGTGTAAGTTGTTACCAAGAAGTAAGAGTTCTTTAAAAGAATTAATGAAATGCTGTTTTCTTTATTAGTATAAATAATGATTACTCAAGAGTTGTATTTGCATGAGCATTTCAGTTGGCAAGCCTGAGTTTGTTTTGGCTCTGAGGAGCTGCTGTAGTGTTAAGCTTAGCACTAAATAGGCTTTACTTGTGTTCACTGGTAACTGCAACAGGAAGCTCTGCTTGGTTTAGCTAGGAGTAAGACTCAGCAAAAATGAAACAACTTCAGTTTAACTGAATTTTGGTTAAGGTGATGATGTTGTTTGGGTAATGAAATGCTGTGGGAATACATAAAACTCAGGAATGAGTAATGCCCTTAAGAGCTGTATCTAGTGAATCGGCAGGAGCTGAGCCAAGGGTGCCCCTTAGGTGTGCTGAGTCATCTGCTTCAACTGTGACATGACTTAGTGTGGACTGCTGCTGGCAGAGAGCAGGGCCAGTTCGGTGCTGATGAAACAGCATGTGATGTGTCCAGGGGAGAGCATGCTGGGCCCAGAGAACATGTTTGTGAGAGAATTCGGGGTGTGCTCGCAGCCTGCACCAAAGGACTCCCTCGGAGAGTGTGGGTAATTCAAGCTGAAAGCAGGGGAGTCTTCCTGTGTGTCATCATGTGTGAAACTTGATGCCAGTGGATGTTGGTACAGACTGTTCTATATTTTACAAACATCTTTTTGTCAAGAGTCGAATCTGAAAAGCTCATGGGGAAGACTCTGGTTGCCACAGACATAACACAGCTTGGACTTGAGGCTACGTCAGCCTCTGCATTGTAGTCCAGCAGAGTAAGGATTGAGTGCTTGTTCCAGTGGTTTATGGAATAATCATGTCTTTCTCTGAGGCACTGGCAGGGTCCCAGAGGAGACAGGTCACCGATCTGATTACAGTGTGACATTTCCAGTCTGAGCTGAAGGATGGAATTTCAAGGATTTTTGGGGGCCTGGGAGGCCCAGAAGAGAAAAGAAAATTTTCCAGGTGGTTCTAGATATGGATAAAAGAGCTTATGCAAGTCTGAACAGGAGGATGAGACTTGCATACAGGTATTTTATATTTTCAAACTCAGAAATAACAAAATCAATCTGTCTCTGGTTTCGGTGTAGGATTCAAGCTCTGTGTCTTAGGGCATCTTCATTCTTAATTACATATTTTTGTCTTCCAGTTTACATACTGTGGATGTGTCTTTTTAGGTTTTTTGCTTTCTTGGGTTTTGACATATGTTTTCTTCAATCATGCACAAAGAAGTGTGTATAGATATAGATTTTACAGTGTTAGAAGGTATTGAGTGTGAAACACTGAATTGAGGGTGGGTTAAAAATGTAATATTATGGGGAGGCAGGCTATTTAAATAGGTGTGTCTTTTGTAAATTTTTGCATTCTTTATGTTTTGTTTACCTGTGGTATAATGCTGAAGAGAAACATTTTTCTAAAAAAGCATTGTACTATAAAAGTGAATATACTTTTCCTACTGTACTTGTTCAAAGAAGTGTTCTCTTTCTGTGGAGGTGATGGTTCCAACAGCAGACAGCGATAATGAAACTGTCTTATTTCCACTGTTTTATTGCTGTTTGTAATTTCTCCTGTTTAAAGGAGGTCTTTTAAGCTGTTTTAGAGACTGTTTTTTCCCAGTTAATTCATGGTCCCAGTGAGTCACAAGCCTTGACACAAGGCGTAGGTATCTTTTACAGCTTCATGTCTCTGCATCTGTAAGCTTTGTGCCAGGAAGAGATTTACATTGTATCTCAGCACTTGGCTCTGCTCCTTGTCCAAAGGTTGAAGATCTGGTGGGGAGAACAGGACCATATATGTGGAAAGCTATGGCACCAGCAGCAGTACTTGCTTTGGTGCCAGCCTGTGTGCTTGTGGCTTGTGAATCCTCAGTCCCTGTGCTGCCATTCCTGTCTTACGTGGGATGAGAGGAATTCCACAGTTCTGTGCTGATCTGCTGTGGAGATTCATTTAGAAGCACAGGATTTGTTGTTCCAACAGCTGTTCTTTTCTGTGGGGAAAAGGTTGGCTGCATCACACTAGTTAGCCATCTGTTGCAGCAGCTAGACTGTGCTGAAATACATGACTTTCTGAGGTTTCTCACAGCTGTATGTTCTGTTGTCAGTGCTGTCCGTGGCCTTCTTTTGGCATTTAGGCACCAGAACACAACCTCAGACACGGTGGAGTCTCTGAGAGCTGTGCTTATGTATTAAGCTTTGTTTCCCTCGTTCCTCAGTCTTTTGAGACCTGTCTTGGCACAGGATCATGCATGCCACTAATTAGTCCCTCCATCTTCAGACTCCCCAAACTTCTCTTTCAACTGTTGAGTTTGTAAATAAATATGACCTATTTCATTATGCCAGAAGTACAGGTAGCAACAATGTGGCTCTGTTTACTGTTTTTTTGTTTTTTTTTTTTTTAATTAGTTAACTAACATTAAAGTTGCATTCAACTCCTTCCTTCCAGTCCATAGCTTGGGATAGTGGTGTCTCCATGTTCACATCTGCTTTCTGATGGTACAACTTCATGTTAGCTTCTGGTTTTAAGTCTCCTCAGTTAATTAAAAACTTGTTTTCCTGAATGCTTGGCTAATAATATGTTTTTAATAGACTGTTCAGTTTGTTTCTGAATTGCAGAGGAGTCTGGGAAATTGTTGCTAGATATTCTAATAGTAGTGTGGTGAAAAGGAAAAACTGCGATTCGGCTCTTAAATTTTGATCCCCAAAGGATATTTCATTATACACCCATACATACAGTAGATTTACCAAGCTGTGTACTGCTCTTTGCAGAAGGATTTCTATGGAGTTTCTGGGTAATTTCTGTGGCAGATTTGGTTTATGAAGGATAATTGTAGCTTGAAGGCTTGTTACCAAAGTCTACTCAGTATGTAAGAGGGCAGGTAGCTGGGAAAGGCTTGAAAATAAATTTGCTGAATGGTTTAGGATATCATCTCTCAGTGAAGTAACCTAAAAGTATAGAAGATTTCATTTGGTGATACATTAGTAATGGGAATGATTTGATTCTATGCTGACAAGATGGGAAAAAATGTCTGCTTTGCAATTAATGAGGTATTTTGGAAGGAAGAACCCTGAACAACCTTGACAACCTTGTCATTGTGCAATGGTGGTGGTAGGGTTAACCACATGTGGTGCCTCTTCCTTGTACCACCCTGCCTGGGTAGCGCTGATTTCTTATTGATTCCTTATTGGCAGGGAATCAGAGGCTGTGTGGCATTGTATATTGTCTTTTGAAGAGAGAAATTAGTATTTCTTCCCTAGAATCATAAAGCATCCTGAGTTGGAAGTGACTCAAAGTACATCTCCTTTTCACTCAGCTAAAAGCTTAACTAGTAACACTTGATTGTTTACCTTGGCAAAATAATGTTAACTGTGAACAACATTGCACTAAAGTCTGAAAAAAAGAAGCCTTTTTTCCAGAAAAAAAAAAAAGTGGCAGAGGCTTCTCAGTCTTTCTTTTAGCATTAGATTTTTTTTTTCCATTTTAAAATGCCTTGTCTCTGAATTGCACAGGTCCTGATATAAAGTTTCTCTCTTTGCCTTTAGAATTTAGATTTTGGT
Source organism: Hirundo rustica (assembly GCF_015227805.2). Classification (NCBI taxonomy): domain Eukaryota; kingdom Metazoa; phylum Chordata; class Aves; order Passeriformes; family Hirundinidae; genus Hirundo; species Hirundo rustica. The sequence continues at coordinate 23,698,440 of NC_053458.1, forward strand.
TGTAAGGGGTTTTTAAGCTTAAGATTTAATAAAAAGTTGCTATTTTGGTTATGGAAGAACTTTCTGTCAGAACAGATACTAGCAAGCAAGTGTGCAGTCCTTGGTTTGAAACTGAAGCCAGTGGTGTGTGGGGAAGAGAAACTAATATGTATGGGTGTTTGTGGTGGGGGAGTTGTCATTTTGCTGCTTGACTTAGAAAAATCGGTTGTGAATCAGTGACTTGCACTTCTTATTTGTTTTCAAATTCCTCTGGTGAAAGTAAGCCAGACATCAGAAATTATTTCATTACCAGTTTTCTTTTTGATAATGATTTTTCATATCATGTGATTCATCTACTCTTCTACATTTCCCCTCATATGAGTTCTCCTTTTTTCTGTCCCAAAGGAAGATGTTATCTTCCATTCCCTTATAATGAGTAATATTTGATCTTCTTAGTATTTTGATTTGAAAGTACCAAGTAATAAAGACCTTCAAGCTTTTCTTCTATTGTAGTTTCAGTGTGATTTCTCAACAGAGTAAAGATGTTGCTCTCTCTCTATCAATATAATCTCTAGGCAGGCAGTGAATTATATAAATTGGGGTTAAAAAAGGAACAGTTAATGAACAGTTGTCCATCATCCAGTCATAAATGACTACTAGAAGTGGTCATCTAGCTTTTGAAGGGTGGAGGTGCTTGGATGGCAGACAGAAGGTAAATTAACAGTGCTGAATTCCAGCAGGAATTCATTTCAGATTCCCAGGGTAACTGAGGTGTGTCTGGATGGGTCCATGTGGTACCATCAGGTTGTGTGAAGGTGCTGTAGGAGCAGCACATAGGATGACGTGTGAGAGCTGTATTGTACAGTGTCTGATGACCCTGAGCTATTTATCCTCACGCCTTTCTGGAGTCATTGTGTGCCAAGCCAGAGCCCACTGGACTCTGAAGAAGGGTTGCTTATGATGGAGGCTTTGGATGAAGCCTTGTGAACGCAAAATTGTTTAAATATTTAATTATTTTGTACAATAGTGGATTAGTGAAATTGTCTTTTTTATTCACATTTTGTTGATGTCAGTTTGCTCATTTATAAAGAAAAAACAGAAAAACTAAAAGCTAATTGGTCTTATAACTTCATTGTGGTAGTTACCTTCCTTGATTTAGTTTAAGCTGTATAACAGCAGAAGTTGTTTACACTGGCTTTTGCAGAGCCAGAGACTAGCTGGGATTAAAGCAAGCTGTGACTCAGTCCTGTATTTAATGTCAGAACTGCACTCCTGGTTCAGCTACCCCTCTACGAGTGGTGCTTCCCTAGCACATAGGAGCTCACGTGCCTGTTCTAGTACAGAATGCTAACTTTGTATTTCTGTTTTCTTCTAGGTTATGTTTCACACTATGTGCAGACTGTCTGTACTTACAGAAGATATTTAAAACCAAACAGACTTTTTTGCAAAATTTTGATTCCAGTGGAATCTGTGCTTTAGATTTTTGTCTTGTCAATTAACTCCTGAAGCAATGCCTGTACAAGCTCCACAATGGACGGATTTTCTCTCCTGCCCGATTTGCACACAGACTTTCGACGAAACGATCCGAAAGCCCATCAGCTTGGGTTGTGGCCACACTGTCTGCAAGATGTGCCTCAACAAGCTCCACCGTAAGGCATGTCCCTTTGACCAGACCACTATCAACACGGACATTGAGCTCCTTCCTGTGAACTCAGCCTTGCTGCAGCTCGTGGGTGCTCAGGTATCCATGCATTTTTTTGTTCGTTTGTTTCGGTGTTTTCCTTCTTTTAGGAGGACGAGTCAGGAATAATAAAGAATATGATATTGTCTTAACAGTGCGAAGCCAAGGCATCTCCCTTTTTGTAGATGTCTACAAGAAGTAGTAAAGGTGCTTGGAACAATAGTTTAAATCTTTATTCTGCTGGTGACTTCTGCTGATGACTGTGACTTTTGTTGTATCTAATTCTGTGGGCTGTCACCAGGTTGGATTTGTAGTGTTTCCTTCCTTCTTCCTCGACTCTTACCTAGCTATGCTCTGCCAAAAGGATGAGCTGGATCAGTGAGCTTATTTTGTGGGAAGACATTTTTCTGTGGTAGGTTATGTGCTTTACTGTATTCACCCTGTGAGACCTGTGGCTGGTTGTCCCAAAAGCAGGAGGGGAGTGTAAAGGATGTGGGACAGATCTCTCTGGTAGCAGCCTTTATGCAGCCTTATTTGAAACTGTGCAATGGAGATACAACTTCCTGAGATGACATATTAATCTAAATCCATATTGGTGATGGGAAGAAGCCTACTTGAGACTCCCTTTCTTGCTGGAGTAGGTACTGGTGAGGTCAGTTGAAGTAGTGATGTGGTGGGGATGAGTGGCACTGGTACTGACAACTGCCCCAAGAAAGGGCAGGGGTGTGTGGAAAGCAGGATTGTTAGCTGCAGCACAGACTTAAGCTGACAAAAGCTTATCGATGTTAGGTCTCTGGTAGCCCCCTGACCCACACCTTCCAAGGCTTGTGGAATTAGGAGAGGAGGGATAATCATCTAACTTACGGGTGAAGAGTGGAAATGTAGATGGGATGCAGTTACCATGAAGGGGTTTCTGTTTTATTTTGTACTGCTTCAGTATCTGGGCTAAGTGAAATTAAACACAGCAGAAACTTCTATGAGATCCCTAGTTTGGGGAAAAGGAAAGAATTTTGGAAGAGCTGTAAAAGGTGTGGAGAAAAGAGAGATGCTCTTATGTTGCTTTTTATTGGGTACTGTGACTTAGAGGTCCAGGTGTGCTTTTGCCACTTTGTTTATCAAGTAATATGGCTAATTTGTTGTTTCTCTTTCATGGTGTATGGCATAGAGATTATTTCAGAAGCTCAAAATCAAGTGGTGTTTCTGGCTGTGCTAAGTGACTTATCCTGCTCCCCAGGAGGAAGCAGTGAGATTGTGCACTCCCATTCCTGCGATATGCTGCCATCTTTTAAGGGCTTCCAAAGCAGTTTGAAATCTGTGGGTGATGTCATTAAAAGAAGTTATAATTCTCTTTCTCTCTTATATGTTCTTCCTCCCTCTCTGCCTGAGTTTCTTGAATATTTCCAGTTGCATCTGAATGTCGACATTTGTGATTTGTCTTTTTTTTTCCCCCTTGCATTTTTTGGTTGTTTTGTGTGCATTTGTTAAGCTTTATGAGATAGCTTCAAATTGACCTCTGCCAGAATTTAAATTTTTATAAAAACAAGATTCTCTGGAATGAGATGGAAACCCACCCTGCTCTGTATAGGTAACTAAGAAATTTTTTTCTGGTTTTACTAGTTAGCCAGCCAGAGTTTACTTATCCATATGTGTGAGGTATGAAAAATTTTTTATGGTATAGTGTTTGTCTTGAGAGCACTCTGTACTTTAGGTTCTGACTTTACACTAATGACATCATTTTGTGCTCCCCTTTTTTCTGAAATTTTTGTGCGATTAAAATTCACAGGACCTTGTTTCCTCGTGACCCTAGAGCTGCAAATGCCACCAAAAGATACATTGTTCCCATCCCCATTCTTTGCCACTCCTTACTTGTTTGCTACTCCCAGCATTCTGTTACCTGTAACAATGACTGTGGATCCTAGCTGGGTATTTATTACTGTCAAACTTTCCCCTTAAGAGAAGTTTGAACCACCTTCCCTGCCAGCTCCTAATTTCAAATGAACACGTGAATGAAATCAGTATTTAGTATAACTCGCTCTCCTTTCTCTTCACTTCCGCGTCCTGGCAGCTGTTGGAGTGTTTACCAGACACTCTACTACTAGAAAATAAATACAACTACTTTCCTGTGAAGGACAGGGAAACAGTTGCTATTTTCCAATAAACTGTCTAAGGCCATTTTTTAAAATCTTTCTACAGAAGAAGGCTTGGTTAAAGACAGGGGTTTTTTTAAAAAGGTACTTTAGAGAAACAAGTGATTTTGAACTGTCCCACTACGAGAGTGCACTCTTCTGCTATTTCAGCAAAAATGGTCTGTGAGCAGCAATCCAGCTTTCAAAGCATGAGTAGTGTTAACTTCAGTTGAAACTGATTCCATTTGTTTTTCCACTTCTGGGTTTCGTTTCAGGAGCATGTATGTGCCATTAGTGTCCCTTAATCTCCTACACAGCTCTGTATACCTTAACCTGAGTCCACAGAGACCTGTAATACTTTCTTTGTAAATGCTAAATTCCAAAAAAACACGTTTCCTTTTGCAAGGAAATACAGTAAAGCCCAACTAAAGCTTTTATCTGTAAGGGGGAAGAACAGTTTGTTCTTTTCCCTTTGGAGTGACTTTCTGACAAATTCACACATTTATACTTGTTAAGTGATTTTTGCTGGAGGTGGAGGGGGGAGAGCAGACAATTTAAAGAAACAAATCTATTCTGCTGTGACTGGCAGCAGTGACAGGATTCCGGGGCGAGTCCCTCTGGCCTTTGCACAAGTACAGCAAGTGGAATAAGCAGGACTGTACTTCTGGGGAAAACATACTGAATTTGTCACACAGCCACCCAGGAAAGCAGTAATGTATTTCTCTGACAATAGCATTCTCTCTCTGGGTAGATTTTGTCACTGTAACAGTGGAGAAAGATGGTTTCTTACTTGAGTTAGACTCCTCAGTTTTCCTTCTCTGCACCCCTTTCTGAAATGAAACCCATTGTCCATAGCCACCCTTGGTGTGAAAGTTACCTGTTGCAGATTCAGATTTCTACCTGCTCCCCTGCAGCATGGTGCACGTCAGCACTGGTTATAGGGGCTGTTCTGGAAGGCAGTGGTCACAGAATCACAGAATGGCTTGGATTGGGAGGGACCTTGAGAGCCATCTCATTCCAGCCCTGTGCCTTGGGCAGGGACACCTTCCACTAGACCAGATTGCTCCAAGACCTATCCAGCCTGGCCTTAAACATGTGCAGGGATGGGATATCCACAGGCTCTCTAGTTAGGTAGTTCAGACCATGTCCAGATGAATTTTGCTACATAATGTGAGGGAAGGAAAGGGATCCTAAGGGGAAGATGAGAATTATTATTCCTGGGAAAGCTGGACTTAGCTGAGTACCTAAGCAGGAGCTGGGAGGGAAGGGAGACACAACGGCTTTGGACACAAATCAGCAAGACATTCCTAGGATACCTTGCTTCTTAGACTTCCTGGGTAAAGGAATCCCTTAAGTTTGTTTCTGTGGGAATAAGGTTTTGAATTTTAGCTATTCAGGCATTCACATATTACTCACAATATATAGCTATTTAAGCATTCACCTGCCCAGTGTTTTGAAGGTACCTAATCATGGACCTGTCATCTAAGCTCTTCCCTCATGTTTTTTTTAACCCATGAAAGAGCAGCATGCACATTCCAAACAGGTGACATAGAGTGGCAGAAATGCCTGTGGCACTTTAATTTTGGTATAGTCTCCTGCTGGACATGATAAATACGATTCTAGACATTGGAATTATGCATGATGAGAGACTGGGTGATCTTAACTCACAGCCCTTTCAAAAGGGGAAGATTGCAAGTGCAGAGCTATTAGAGGCAGATAATTTTTTATTTTACTTTTGATGAAGTGATGTGCCACAAAAGAGGAATTATCTGTGAAAAAGTTGTCTTTAATGTAAATTTTTGAGGAACTAAAGATGGTAGACTTTGGGTTTTGTTTGGTTCTTTTGGCAGGAAACAAATCATTCATTTGCAGGAAAAGGGAGGGAAATATTGCTAGAAACGGTTTTCAGACCATACAAAAAGGGGTTTGGTCTGTTTAACATGTTTTCATTCTATGCAATTAGATGTCTAATGGTAATTACTGACAACTCAAGCTGACTTCCTTCATCAAATTACACTTAAATCACCAATTCAAAATCACTGCCTGGTATGAGATGATACTTTAGCATTCTTTTCCAGTCCCCTTCCTTATGCTGTCACAACCTGTCTCTTCCCACAGCCACAAGCCATGCTGATGGGTAACATTCCACTGCCAGGATACTTGCAGTCATTGCCAAAGCAGATACGTGCAAAACCGTCACGGATTTAAAGCAATTAAACATCTGAGATAATTCTTCCTGTCTTGCTCTCATCCCCTTTGGGAGGTGTTGATTACATGATGTGAATATATTTGCAGTGGAAACTGTCATAAGGGTGTGATGTCTGAGAGAACGGAATATGGAATGAGGGTGAAAATAATGAGCTCACTCTGTGGGGCATCTATTCTGAGGCTCCTGAGAGGCATTGTAAACAGCAGTGACCATAGGGTCATGCGTGCTATTAAAAGGAGGTTTTGGGAAGGGGAAGTGAAAATGCTTTCGAGTAGAATTTTCTCAATTGTCCCTCAGCAATTCCATGAGGGAGCCAAAGTCAAAATTCACATTTCTTGTCACTTTTATGAATTATGTCTTTATGATTTTTCTCTTGGTAGATGCTATTCTTGCAATCATTCTAACCCTAAAATATTAACATAAGTCTTGGAAATGCATATAATGGAACCAGCAAAAGGAAAATGACTTGTAAATTTTATTGTGAGGTGCACTCCATGAGTGAAATGTGTGTGCATGAGAAATAAATTCTCTTCTGAACACTCCTGAAAAACCACAGAAAAACATGTTGTTCTACTCTTCAGTACCACACTTACTCCAGCTTCAGATAAAGGTTTCATCTCTTTTCGGCTCATTTTGCAAACAGTACAGTTGTACAAAGCATTTAGATTTTTACATCGAAGCTTCCCTTCAAAAGAGAAGGAATGGGAACGATATGCAGATAGTGTTTGAATAGGTTGATTAGCTCTTGGAAGTTTTTCTCTGCCAGTTTTTCCGTGGGGGAGGGGAGGAGGAAGCTTTCTGTTAGTTGCTAGACAGTCCTTGTGTCTCACTGGTGGTGTTGTGCTGTGTCTGGCATTCCAAACCACTGCTTTGAATGTGTGCTAAACCCGCTTCAATTCAGGGTCGAAATCCAGGGCTGAACGCGGCTTCCTGTCCCCCGTCTGTTCCGAGCCCCCTTTGTCTGCCGGGGGTTGTGACGCTGTCATTGTGGTTTGGGTGATGTCAGCGGTGCTAGATGGAATGCTCGCGGGAGCGAGTAGGAATTTGCAGAAATACACGATTGCAGTAGATAGTGCAGTGTCTGGACACATATACTTGGGATATGCCATTTGCTCAATAAGCCAGTTCTGCTATGTAACTTCTGTGGCAGAAGCAGACAGCTAAAATGGCAGTGCCTTTGAAAAGAAGGTGTGGAATATTCTGTTAAGGTGCAGGCAAATATTGCAGGAGTTAATAATTGTTTCCCAAATCCCAAGAAGCCACTCAAGGCTGTTGTGACGGTTTACAGCTGACCATTGTAACATACAGAGTTGCAAAATCTCCTTTTGCTGAAAATGTTCTTGTTTACAGACACAAAAACTTCTGGAACCCAAAAACCAAAATACCCTAAACAAATGCTAGCCCAAAATTAGAACTGAGACCCCACAGAACATCACAAGTTAACTTCCATCAGTGAAAAGTATCAAGGCTAACCCTGTTGTCTCACTGTAATTGAACCTGGGTTTTTCTCTTTAGTAGGAATGAAAGCCTGCATCAGACACAGCCTATCTCTTGTTTATAGTATTTGAGGATGATACTATGTTAATTGCATCTGATATGTTGCATTCTGTTACCTGCTGGAAAAGCAAGATGGTAACTTTTTATTTTGCACTATGTGTCAGATGAGAAACTCAGCATGGTGAGACTGCTGTCTAAGGAGAAGTGTGATCATATGGCTGAAGCTTTGCTTCCTATTAAAATTGATAGGAAAGCTCTTCACATTGGCAGTGCCAAACATATATATGTGTATATATATATTTTGTATCTATTTCCTGCTTTTATTTGGTGCTGCTGTCATAATGCTGCTCTTGCCATGGCTGGGTTACAGATGAAGGTGAGCAGGTTTGTAACTGTATTTAACCGAAGCATTAAAGGCTTTTGCTTTTAGATTGAAGCCTGGGTTGGTCCCTATAAGCAGCTATGTGGGATTAGCATGCTGTTATTGCCACTGGGGTGGGAACTGACTTGGAAGTGGAAGTCTGTTTGCACTTGACAGCATATACAAGAGGTGCTTGTGTTTAGTTTGCTGAGGAATTCCAGTTCTCTGTGCTGTCATATTGGGTTGACTGCTGAACAGTGATGTCAAGAAGTGTTGGTACAGTTCTATACTGTACCCTAAAATTTGATGGAAGCTTTAAGAGTTTACCAAGAGGAGAGTAGAAACAAAATTATAACTTGGAGGAGGGGTGGTGCAAATCCCTTGGAAAAATCCTGATTTCTGGTGAATGTCTGGAAAAAGAAATAAATGTCACCTGACAAAAAAGCAACACAAAACCCCAAGAATGTAATTAACCTCTACCATCAGATAAATACTCACAGGATGTGTTCATATGCACTACATGGGACAACTTTGTCTTGCTGCTTTGTAACTGGGTCCAGTCAGAATATGTTCCAAGGCTGTCTTAGTGTATTTGCTGCTAAGTCTTTCTTCCACTAATCTTAAGTAGCTGCAGTCTCTTATCCCTGGATGATTTTAGAGCTGTGAGGCCGTAGATACAAATCTGTGCTTGCCAGCAGACCAGGGTTCTCCTCTTTTGTTTTCCCCCCTGAGTTTTTTGACCAGTCAGCTTTGGGGATGTTTCAGTGTGTGCTATTTTAGCCAAAGTCTTATAGGAAGTGTTGTGTTAAGCCTTCTGCTTCTAGTTCCTTTCAGCCACTAAATAAAAGAGGTCTGTTAAACATAAATTCTGTCTTTTTGTTTTCATTCTCACTGAGGATTTTTATGCTATTTGTTCAGTAAATAAGCTGAAAAAATGCTAATATAGAAAAATCACAGAAGGAGAACAAAACAGGAAATGTGCTGTAGTAATAAGTGCTTATAAGCATGGTTGCCACTTATTTGTGCATATTCATAGTAGATGTGCATGTCATCTCTCTTCAGGTTCCTGAGCAGCAGCAGATTACTTTATGCAGTGGAGCTGAAGATACCAAGCATTATGAGGAGGGCAAGAAATGTGTGGAAGAATTGGCATTGTACCTCAAACCACTCAGCAGTGCAAGAGGTAGTTCCTGCATTGTTTCCTTAGAAAATAAAACCGTAAAACCAAATAAGATGCAAAACAAACTATCCAAATTATTAGTTAGTATGTTTGAAAAAATGGATATAAATCTGGTTTAGAAACAAATTGAAACATATTTCCGAAGCATTAAGGTTATGTTTTCTTGGAGGGGAGGGGGATGTAGAATTGAAAGGTGTCAAAAATAATTCAGAGAAAAGGCTGAGGTGTTTGACCATGGCATGGTGACAAACTTTGATTTGATCTTTGCAGAGTGAGTAAAACCAGATAATTTTGCCCTTTTTTTTTTTCAGTTCTGCTTTGTATTAACTGCAGTGATGCAGCTGTTCTGTAGAGGATGAATAAACTTATATGAGAAAGTTACTGCATATAAGAGATACAGAAAATTATAAGTAATATTTTGTTTATACAAGGTCATATACAAGAGCTGGGTCAATCTAGGTAATTCTAAGTTAGCAAACCTTTGCTGTATTGAAGATTATGGAGATATATATATATATATATATATATATATATTACATGTGCTGGATTTGGATAGTGTCAGCCCAAGTAGTGGAGTTCAGCATCATGGGCATTAGATTATCAAAAATGATTTTTTTCGAAAAGCTGTCTGAGTGTTTTGCGACCAGTGCAGTGTGACAGCATTATCACTCTGGGAATTGGTGACCCAGTGAGCAAGCTCTGGCTGTAGAGCAAACTCAGCATGGCAGCTGTACGTCTAGTGAGTCACTCGCTCCTTGAACCTGAATTAAGTGGCTCTTGGTACGTTTGTGATTCAGAGTTTTGGCACATAACTAAACATCACCCAAGCAGTTCAGGACTCTTGTAAGCTCTACACCAAAATAGTGAACGTACCAAATGTAGGCAAGAAACTGAATGTGTTGTGAAAAGAAACAAATGTCCAAGTGATCCCTAAAGTCCATGAGTAAGGGATGAGCTGGGAATCTGTATGGGAAGGTGTGGGACAAACTGCCAACATGGGGAAAGGATTCATTAGAGGTTCCATCTTCTTAGAAAGCCAGATCAGTCAATCACAAGATTAAGCCTGTGGTGAAGCTGACTACCAGAAAACTGCTTTTATTGCCAAGTGGAACAAACTGGCAGAAATGAACTTGTGATATGCCTTGACTAGTATGACAGAATGGACACCAGGAGAGCTAGGTTTGCACTTGTCCAGTACAGTCTCTGAAGACTGGCACAAGAAGAGGAATATGAGGTAGTTTATTATTCTGTTTCATTTTGTTTTGAAGGTGTGGGTCTTAACAGTACTACTCAGAGTGTGCTGAGTCGTCCCATGCAGAGAAAACTTGTGACATTAGTCCACTGCCAGCTGGTGGAGGAGGAAGGGCGGATCAGAGCCATGCGTGCAGCACGGTCGCTGGGTGAAAGAACAGTCACAGAGCTCATTCTCCAGCATCAAAACCCTCAGCAGCTCTCCTCCAACCTCTGGGCTGCAGTGAGAGCCAGAGGGTGCCAGTTCCTTGGGCCAGGTAGGTGACATCCCAGTATCACTGCTGTACTAGAAGCAATTGAGAATTGATCCGTTGATAAATGTCTGTCCAATTGCCCGAATTATTTTATTAAGCAACAACCTAATTTCTTAACAGTAGTCTTCAGAATTAATTCCGTATCTTGGGCTGCTGCTGTTGGATTTTCTTCTATCTTTAATGCTTTTTCAAGTCTTCTGTAAAATTCAGAATAGGTGTCCTTCTGTTCTTGTCGTAAGATAAATGACCAGTTGCTTCTCACTTGCTATTCCTTGAAGACCTTTCTGGAAAAAATAAGGTTACTGGAGGTGACTGGTATGGCTTCTTTTCCTTCTCTAGGGCAATAAACATACAAAACAGTTGTGGGGATAGATTTGTTACAGTTACATGTACACATTTTTAAGAAGTTGTGCATTTATAAATTAAATTCTTTTGCTTAAAATACTAGAAAGAAATCGATGTTGCTTAAAATAAATTGTCTCATTATTGAAAATACAGACTTCACTTGTTGAGTCTTGAAATTCGAAGCCAATTTCTTAAAGGAAAAATAGTGAAGCTGTTCCTGACTGAAACAGATGAAGACTAATTTTGAGATACTGACTTTCATACCGCTTCAGGAAAGAGAGGGTGTGCTTACATAGCAAAATAGCAGCACTGCAGCCTGGTTGATTGGTGTGGGCACTCTTTTTTTTTTTGACTTGCATGGAAATGAACCTTGCTCTTGTTAGCCTGTCAGCTTTTTCTTCTGGGATAAGTGAGGGATGTTGGCAATACACTTTGAAAACTCATATTAATGATCAAGAAATGTACAGACAGGAGGAATCTTTTTATCATATGATACCCAAGATAGATGTTGTTGTAGTGGTAGTAGTAGTAATTGATAGTATTAATATAATAGATAATAATAAATCATAATAATATTTAAGGTAAAAAGGTCTGTTCCCTCAGGTCACAGTCTGGGATTCTGGAAGGATTCCTTCTCTCTTTGCTCTCCCTTCTTGCTCAACTCCCTTTTTTCGCTGTGTGTTTGTGTGTCTACTGGTGGGAGTTTTTTGCTGTTACCCAATCATAGGTGAACAAGAAACTGCAAAAATTTTACTTGGGCTTCTCTCATCCTTTGTCTTTTTCTGTATTTTCCCTGACTCTCAGCAATGCAAGAGGAGGCTTTAAAGCTGGTTCTGTTGGCTCTGGAAGATGGATCTGCCCTGTCACGAAAGGTCTTGGTTCTCTTTGTGGTGCAGAGACTGGAGCCGCGGTTCCCTCAGGCTTCCAAAACTAGCATTGGGCATGTTGTCCAGCTCCTTTACAGAGCCTCGTGCTTCAAGGTATGAAGAAGATTCTGCCTGGAGGTTTCTTTAGTGCTATGAAAGCCATTGGGTTTAACTTTCCATTTTCATTGTCCTGTAACATTAAATGTGCCTAGTAGTTAAAGTATTGCTCATTAAGTGCCACATGAATTTAGAGAGTTCTTTGTCATTCAGCTGCAATGGCAGTGTAGGCTGAAACAGCAACTTGAAGCTGTAAAATTAGGGTTTGCCTCTTTCCAGTTTCATGGAGTCACAGTTACAAAACCTGTATGTAATGCAGCATCCTTATCTTCTTAGAAGTGGCTTAAAGCCAAAAAATCCCTAATTCTGTTAATTCAATTGTGGTGTGGTTCGAATCAAAGAAATAGGAGACTTTTGGGTGTCAGCTGTATGGAAAAAAATGCTTAACGTACTTTACAGTATTTAATATCTGTTACTAGATGCTCATCTTAAATGTCATTCACTCTTGGTAAAGGAGTAGAAAAACGCTTTGGTTTTGCTAATTGTACCCTCAAACAAGATTCTGCAATGCAAACAAAATAATCTTGATTGAAGGTGTGGATGCTGTAAAGTCATTTAGGAAGTGTGGCACTTTGAGCAGTATGTGAATCAGAGTCCAAGTAAACAATGTTTTGTATCCATTATATGGTGGTTTCACTCCATGAAGTGTGTGTTACTTTAGTAGGAACTGGTGTTCACTGGGTGTCACAGTTGATTTTAGTTTGGAAGAAGGACTTAGTTACTGACTGAAGACGTCACTTGCCTTGGACTTCACCTAATCTTGGGCTTATCCTGCCTAATTGTATTTGGCTCATTTCTCCTTACTAGGTGACCAAGCGAGATGAGGATTCCTCCCTGATGCAGCTGAAGGAGGAATTTCGGACTTACGAAGCTCTGAGAAGGGAACACGATTCCCAGATAGTTCAAATAGCCATGGAAGCAGGTCTGCGCATTGCACCGGACCAGTGGTCCTCGCTGCTGTATGGAGACCAGTCTCACAAATCCCACATGCAGAGTATCATCGACAAGGTAAAGCCGCCTAAAATCAGCCCGGTTCCGTCTTGTTTGCAGCTGTAGGAAATTTAAATGTTTGTGACAGTGAACTTAGAAACGGTGCCCACATGGACTTGCCCATTAGTCATTTGTCCTGTTATTTCAAAACCCGTTATGTCCTAAATAATTAGAATATATATTTGTAACCTGATTAATCTTGCTCCCTCTGCCATCCTGACATTTTTGCTACTTTATTCTTTCTGCGTATGGAAGCCTACAAGTTTAGCTGAATAATTGGGGGGGTGACCTTTTTGAGCAGCTGATAAGTGCCGATGTAGTGACAGAGGCAAATGGTCCATGTTTCCGGGCAGGAAGTTAGTGCATAAGTTGGAAAAAAAAAGAGTCACAGTGTCTGAAGTAAGACAGAGAGGTGAAAGCACATTTCATAAATAAAATACCTAAACTCTGGAAATGCCCAGGTCTGTGTTCAGAAGCAACATAGGATAAATGGACTTTTAGATTAGGGGATGCTTTTTTAAGTGCCTAAATTAGGTGGGAAGAACTGAACCTTGTTGAATGGTAATGAAACAACTGCTTTGGCTGCTGTGCAAGAGGATTAGCTTTAAGATAGCTTCTGCTGGGTGTTTATGCCTTTGCCCACCTTTTGAAGTGTCCAGCCAAACATCTCCTGGGGGATCTAAGTAGAATTAACTGTTTTAAATACTGGAATTGTGTGATGTTAGGAAATGGAATGTTGCCAGCTATCTTTTCCTTCAACCGTCTTGTTCTTTATTTTCTGCTTGCTGCACTCAATTTAAAGGAGGGTGCTAACCTGTTGGTTTGGGGATTGGAGATAATAGACTCTCCAGAAATCTAAATTAAATGGTTTCTAATATGGCCCATTTTTTTTCTTGGGTGGCAGCCCAACACAAAAGAAATGGGATTTATTGCTAGAAGTAGTACCAGCCTTTACTTTGTCTATTTAGAAGTGTACTTGAGTGCAATGTCAAAGGACTCTGCATTCTTAATAGAAAAGTTTCACTGGAATGGGCTTCCGTGAAAGATGTCTACCTCCAGTTTTGGGTGACAGTTCTTGTGATCATGTGGAGCAGCCTTCAGAAACCATGAGGATTGCTATGCCTGTAGAAAGTTAATGATGATAATTTTTTTAAGTTGCAGACCCCAGCCTCATTTGCACAGAGTGTTCAGGAATTAACTATTGCTCTTCAGAGGACTGGAGATCCAGCTAACTTGAATCGTCTTCGACCTCACCTAGAGCTCCTAGCAAATATCGATCCTAGTCCAGGTAAATCTGGATGTTTTTATGAAAACCTCAAGTTTAACAAGATGAGCTTAACGCTGTTCAAGGATTGAAAGCTCATCATCAGATGTAAGGAAACGTCCTCCTTACTCATCAGCCTAAAAGTTTTGGATTCCAAAGTAGAATTTCGATATATTGAATAGAGAGAAGTTGGGCAGAAGTCAGTCTAGACAAGAATGGTTTGTTACCCTACAGAATTCAGTATTTTTCTTGTTCATATGTAATTCTGCAAAACTAGTAAAGAGTCTGGGAAGTGGAAGATAGTTGGAAAGAATTTAACTGGGAAATGAAACCTAAGCCATTGACAGAGGAGAGAAAGATAGAAATTGTTGAAAAAGTCAGCAGTAGTGTAAGGATGGACCACCTGAAGGAGAAGGGATGGGACAGAACAAAGTCCTACGGCTGAAGTTTTATTTTATACCTGCTAAAATTTGTAAAATCAATATTATATATCAAAATAATAAGAAGATATAAACTACTTCAGGAGATGAAAAATTGTACTTGGTATTTGTTTAAACAAACAGAAGTTAAACTTCCTTTCCAATGAGGACCAGTTGTACTTCACAGCTAAAGGAGATGCAGTGCCTTCTTTCCAAATCTTTCATACTGGAGCAAGCTGGAGACAAACCTGTTTACTGCAAATTGGTTTGCAAAAAACTGATATGGAAGGTGGCATCACTAATAGCTTCCCTTGGTTTCTGTAGCCAAGTCTGGTCTTGGTGGTTTTTTTGTACTGTTGAGTTGCCTAAAGAACAGCAGAGAGGCACGTTGAAGTACTTCTGGAAGAATTTAGTCCCTGTGAGTGGAATATAATGTAATTAATTCTGCTAAAGATCTTGAAAGGCTCTTTGAGGTACTGTGCTTTGCAGCAGAGTGTGCAGGCACACAGTGGGAGTGTCAGCTGCTGGAACAGATTCAAAAACTTTAAAAAGTTAAGTTGGCTAAAAAGAAAAGGTGCTTCTCTAGAACTGCGATTGTATAATTTATTCACAGTGTTTTAGATGGTGGTATGATTCATAGATTTGCCTTGTGATGTTTTTTTCCACATGAGAGGCATTAATTTCTCTTGCTGTTCCACGCCTGTGCCTGGGTAATCAGGCCAGCGAGTACTGTATTCATACGGAATGATTTTACCTCCAGGAGTCTCAATGCAAAGAGGGATTTTGAACCTGATGCTTTTCTTAATGAAAAGAGTTTGTACAGGGCCTTTACTCTGGAGTTCTTGTGAGATGTAGAAGTTCTTGTAACAGGAAATAATTTGACATGCTAATAATGGTCTTACTTGCTCATTTGGTAATTTGTGCAGTTCAGTCTTAAGTTTATAGATACCTGTGTTCTGTAAGAGCTAAATGTCCCAGAATTAAGGTGCTGAATGCTTTTTATCTATTGATGAAATGTTTTTTATGAACTTGGCTAGTCAAATTTTGTGGTACTGATGTGGGTTTTTGTACCTGGTTTTGGAAATCCTTCTGATTATTCTTTTTGTATTTGATGCTTGCTGTCCATGCAACAGATGCTCCACCTCCAACATGGGAACAACTGGAAAATGGACTAGTTGCTGTGAGGACTGTGGTTCATGGCTTAGTTGATTATATCCAGAATCACAGCAAAAAAGGAACAGATCAACAACAGGTAAAAGCTAAATCATTTGGGAAATATGTAGCCCTAAGTTTTATTGGCTGTATCCTATAGTAGAGGTTTACTAATGTAATCTAGAAACATTTGGTTTGACAAGGAGCTAATTGAAAACATCAGTGCTGAGTCATATTTATCAAAAAAGAAACAAGAAAGGAAAAATCGCAAAACGACACATATTTACCTCCAAAACCTGTTGAATTTCACAGCTCACTGGATGCAAGGAGAGCACTCTGATCCAGCTGCAAGCTTAGGGGAATGAATAACAACCTCCCTGAGTAGAGGGTAGGGAAAGGACCCTGGGTGCTGCTGTGATTTGTTGGGAATTTTCTCGGTTTTGTTTTAATGTTACATATTTTAGCCAGCTAGCTCTCTGTTAATGAAATCATCCTTATACCTGTGCTCAATGGTCTGTCAAGCTTGAAGATTTAAGAAGTTCATATGAAGGTGCAATCCAAGTTCCTGAAACAATTTTTTTTGTTTCAGCAATGACAGTGTAATTGTATATTTGCTTATCTCATAGTTACCTTATCACACGTTCCTTTTATTCCATTTTGTTGTGTAGCTCAGTTGATATAAAAGCTGCTGAAATAAGGAGCTGCCTGTCCCAGTCCTCCTCTGTCGTTTGACATTCATCCTCTTGGAGCTGGTTTGGGGAGCTCAACTACTGAAAAGATTATCTCTGGAAAAAAAAACCAAAAAGGCAAAATTAAAGTGAATTATTTCTGCTGTTTCACCTTTTTGCATTACTTGGAATGGATAATGAGCACTGTCATCAGCAAAAGGAAAAACAGTAGAAATGCATAAGGGGGGAACCTGAGAGGGGAGAAGAGCAAGAGTTTTTGTTGTGGAGAGCTATGGTACATGCTGTGCTGCTTGGAAGGGAACCTAGAGCCTCCTGAGTAGGAAAGGGATCTCTGCTGAGCTCTGGGTAAAGTTGTGCTCCCTGGCAGCAGTGGCCAGTGAAAGGCTGTGTGGCTTATGTTCACTCTGCCTGGACCTTCTCACTACAGTAGATGTGAAAAAAAAAAAAAAAGAAAAACGACAATAACAGCAACAACAACCACAAAAAAAAAACAAAAAAACCAACAGTTTGCAGGTGACTGCTTACAGACTTCTGGCTTCTCAGAAAGCATGTTGACCTATACCTTGGTGGGAACTATTGATAGGGTATATCTGATTATTGGTATTTTTTTCATCCTGTATCAGTTTTGTCCACTTAACTGTGTCTTAAAATGTACAGCTGTGTTCCAGTCAAGCTCTCCAGTAAGGAGTTGGAATAAAAATGTTGTAGGAACCTAAGAGTGACTTAGTTGTCAAAACACAAAGAACTCCTGAAATCTGCTGGTTCTGTTGAAGAACCAAACACAAGTACTTCAGTTGTTTATCTCATATCAAGTATTCCAGAAACACCTAAATTTGAGGAATTACCAACAGTCAAACGTCAGGCCTTTGACACACTGAGCTTGGTTAAGTGCACTTTCGCGTTCAGGTATCTCACCGGGTTTCTTTAACCTGTCAGCCCCCTCAGCACAGCAAGTACAAGACATACATGTGCCGAGACATGAAGCAGAGAGGAGGATGTCCCCGGGGGGCCAGCTGCACCTTCGCGCACTCACAGGAGGAGCTGGAAAAGTAAGTGTGCCTCTGCTAGTAGATAGCAGTCTAGTCTTTGTTTCATCTTGTTTGTAAGAGTTATTTCTCATATCTAGGAATGAGGGGGAGAGGAGGTAGAACCTGTTATACTAGCAAGAAGTAATGTGATAAACTTGTAACAGTTATCTCTTCGATTTTGGAGCCAGTTGTTCTTCCGTAGAGCAGGTTCTTTGTTCATCAGTAATGCAGCTCTGAAAGTTTGATGTTACACAAGTGTTACCCTAAGTTTTTGGAGGTGGGCTCTTTTCCCTACTCCTTAAATGTGACTGAACATGCTGTGTGACTACATTCACAGTGCCTGGTATTTGGGGGTACTTCTCATCTTCCCTTTATATTCAGGTAGGTTGCTGGCAGTTTTCCAAATGTAAGGAATGTGTTGCTAGCTCTCCAAAGTGCTAAAAACAAACTTTCCAAGATCTTTTCCTTGCAGTAATTCTTCATGCAGTCTGTCAAAAAGTTTCATGCAGTTGCCTTCAATTAGTTACATCAATTGCTGTAGAATTAAAAAACAATGGTCATATCGAATCTGTAGTCTAGATCGATTACAAATTTAGGAGGGCAATCAGTTATGCAAGAACAAGATGTTTTTGTTCTGCATGTTGTTTTAATTTCTTTTTTAAGTAAAATGGGTTATTTAGGAGCTAAAAGAAATAAATACAATGTATTTTATGTAGTATAGTAGCTTGTTACTTGCTTTTTGAGCTAAAATAATTCAAAGGAAGGGTGCTTTTTAATGAGAAGAGTACTGCAAAGGCTTGGAACTGGCATGCAGTGTTTCTTTTTCCTTTTTTAATCTGAAACTCAAGGCATTAATGTCAGTTCATGGGCTGTATAGCAAGCATGCAGTGCATAGACAAAACACAAAGAAAGAAGAGCAGAGCATGTGGTGTTGGAATGATAAAGACAGTTATTCATATGAACAAGGAGTAGGACGTCAATATCCGTGTGCTCCAGAAACAGTTGAAGAGTTTTTTGCCTTCTGTCATCATACTAATGAAATGGAGAATGGTGGTGCTGCTTTGGGATGGTTTTGTTAACCTGTGTTGGGTGGTGGGTCAGCGTTACACCTCTGAGCCGGTTGTGTGTATCAAGGACTGTTTGTCAGCTTTGCAGGAGGGGAGAAGCCGGATGGACTTGCATGCCTTGGTATTAATGTTGTCCTGGGCTGAAGAGAATGTTTGTTCAGTTTTGGATTCCAGCAGTTTCTGTGGTTGGTTGGTTGGGGAACTTGGGAGTTCTGATTGTTCCTTGTACCTTTTATCTTTGCTTAATTCCTTGAAGTAGCTATTGTGTTAGTGCTCCTCCTTTTAAAAGTGCTTAGTGTGAATAATATGATTTGCTGTTGCTGCATGACTCCTGTATCTCTCTGTATAGCTGTAAGTTTGGAGGAAGGTTATGGGGAAATGTGTGGTAATGCTTTAGACAGCATATTGTAATCTGAACTTGCTTAAACAGCAGCTCATTCCCCTCTTGACAAGGGACAAAGACCCTGTGTGCATAGGCAAGCACTGAACTTTTTAAAATTAAATTGTGTCCTGCACATGTGGAGACCACAACATCTGAAAAACAGAACAGCCCCAGCAATAAAACTCCTTTTTACCTCTGTTGTGTTGCTGTTAATGCATGTAGGCAACTACAAAGATTATCTAAAGATTGAGCAATAGCTGCCACCTATTTCTGTAGTATTTTTTCTACCTTCCTAGTCTGGATTCCTATCTCACTCTGACTGTTATTTATGATATGAAAGTGTTGGCTTCAATCCTGCTGAAGAAATAGCCTCTTGCTCAGTGAGAACACTCAGGTCTGCAAATATGCTCTCACACATGCATTCTGGGATCTGAACTAGTGGCAGGGTATTTAGTGGAGGACCTTCAACTCTGGAATTTGCCCTCCACTACTGTTGGCCTACTGGTTTCTGTGGAACTTCAGTTAGAATGCCTGTATTAGTTCAGTCTTTAGTCAGAAGCAGTTAGATTTTTGGAATTGCTGTGTCTTCATAGAGTTTTTATCTCTGGAATCACTTTATCAAACAGCAGAAATGGTGTGAGCTGCATATTGATACAGTAACAAATCTTAAACTGTGCTCTAAGATACATCACATGGTTGTAAACACTTGGCTTATTATTGGACAAATGGAGCAAAAGAGTATAACTTCATACATTTTCACTGAATTTTCTTTCTTCTCTTATTTCTTCTCTTATTCTCTGAATAAAGCAGGCTTGAACAATTTGTGATTCTTATTCTGAAGCTGGTGTTACTGTATTTTATGTGATAGTAGTACTTTATGTGATGCTTGGTTTTGGTTTTCTTCTCTTGAGATGCATATGTGTGAAGCAGCAAATTTATCTGTGAATTCTTGATGTATTTGTCCTTAAAAGTCCATCCTTATTCTGATTGAAACTCTTCTTAATAGATCATCTATCAGGGAATTTGGATTCTAGGAGCTATTCTCACGAGCCTCTTGAGGAACTTGAATAAAAGGAAACTTTCAGTAGAATCCGTGTTTGAAAAATCTTGCAAGTACATCTCCTTTCACATTTTTTTTTGTTTCAGTTTTTGATATATGGTTTTTCTTTTTGAAGATTCCGTAAAATGAACAAGCGTCTCGTTCCCAGAAGACCCCTTAGTGCCTCCCTGGGCCAGCTGAATGAGGTGGGCCTGCCTTCAGGAGCTATCCTCTCAGAGGAAGGGGGAGTGGACTTGCCCAATAGGAAAACTTCTGCTCTGCCAAATGGAATTGTGTCAACAGGCAGCACAGTGACGCAACTAATTTCTCGAGGGACTGACTCCGGTTATGAAACTGCCCTGAAACCGGGGAAGATGGACCATCTGAGTAGCAGTGCCCCTGGATCCCCTCCTGACTTGTACGGCTCTTCCTACCTGTTGTTCAAATTGTTGTGTGTGTAAATGTGGAGTAGAAACAAAGTAAACCGGTTCTTTAAGAAAGAAACAGGACGGGGGTTGTGGTTGCTCTTAGGTTTAGTTGGGGTTTTTTTAGTGATTATATAGTGCAGTAGAAAGCTAAAACTAAAACTCTAGACTGTGTTAATTGCCTGTTTACTTATATTTTAATTGGAGAAGGTGATAGAAGCCTTCAGAAGGTGGAGTGTAGACAAAGAACAGTGTGTTAGAGCACAGTGTGCTGTAGCAGGCCTTAATGAGCAGTGCCATCTTTCCACTTTTTTAGGCTGGAATCTGTTCCCAAGAGCTCTATTTCTGCCTTGCCAGTGAACCCTCATCCTGTGCCCGCTCGGGCACCGGCAGATCTGCCCTCGGTGTCTGTCACCAAGCAGTTGCAGATGGTACCACGAGGGTCTCAGCTGTACAATGCACAACAAGCAGATATGTTTTATCAAGACCCCAGAGGGGCTGCTCCATCGTTTGAGCCAGCGCCCTACCAACAAGGTAAGATTGACACCGAGCTCTTTCATCCTTCTGCTGATTTAGTCTTTCTTCCCACTCTGCTTTTTAAACCCTTTAATTGAACTTTTCTTGCAACTGACATGGACAAAAGACACTGATACGATGACATCATAATGTAAAATGGAGATTGGGGGGATTTTATGCCTTGAGTGAGGACTTCAGTGCCAGTGAAAGCAATACTTGTATCTGTCCAAGTGTTGCAAGTCCTTCTGTTGCAAGTCTTCAGTTCTTCCTAACTGGGCTGGATGAGGGATCCAGTGTGGTAAACCTTAATTCAGTTTGACTCAGGGAAGATGCAGATGAAGTGCCTGTGATGACTAGAGATGAATGAAGTTAGAGAAGAGTGTTCATAAAAAAATAAAACATCATAAAAAAGGAACTACGAGGAAAAACTAACTACAAGGAGAGCACGTGGAGAAAGATAATGTTGAAGGAGATTAAAAAGAGAAGATATGTCTATATGAAAGCAGAGAATAATTCTTAGGCAATGTGAAGTTGCAGAGGGAAATGAGATAAAGTGAAATGAATGTGAAAGAAAAATAAGCAGTGAAAGACCAAAGGAAGTTAAAAGTAGGAAAAGCTCTAGAAAGGAAAGGTGAAATGGAGGAACCCATTTCTGAGAAAGTTGCAGAGCATTTTGAAGAAAAACAGACTACTTACATTTGTTCATTATGTGCCAGTGAACATCTGAGTTGTCCACAAAATTTGATGTCATGCACTTATTCGTGCTTAATTTAAAATTATCCAGAGATCCCGCATAGAATAATAAAATCTTCAGGTAACCAGGTGATGTAATTTTACAAGTCTTTGGTGATTGACAGTTCTGAAATGTCTTTCTCCTGTTCAAGACATGGAACAAATCTCTAGATACCTAAGTCCTAATAATCCAAGTTCCTTTACCCAGCCAGCGGCTCTGATATGTTGGGATAAATTGAATTTAATTGCATGGATGAAGATGTACAGACCAATCTTCATTTTACTTTTTAGCTGAAAGCATTCATAGCAATCTGCAGAGACGTTCTGGTGATTTATTTCTGTTCAATGCGCTGGCAGGACTTGTGGGGCACCTATGGTGGGCTCAGTCTCACCAGCTCTTCATCAGCTGCTGTAACGCTGACGCCGTGCTGGTGTCTTAGATAATTATATTCTATCACTTGAGCTTTGGATCAACTTTTGCTTCTTCAGGGTTTTCCGCAGCCAATTTTTGTGGACAACCGTGGTAATCGCTTTCCGTATCTTGTGTTTTTCCCCGCCTTGCCTCGCTGCAGGAGTGTACTATCCCACTCAGTCCATGTCTCGCTTTGTCCGCCCTCCTCCCTCGGGGCCCGAGGCGGGCGCGCCGTACCTGGAGCACTACGGGCCGTACGTGCCGGAGCGCGTGGTGAGCCCGCAGTACCCGCAGGCGCAGGGCTACCCGGCCTTGGCGCAGCCCGTGTACCCGCCGCACTACGACGGCCGCCGCGTGTACCCCCCGGTGCCGCCCTACCAGCGGGAGGAGGTGGTGCGGGGCAGCCCGGTGCCCATCGACATCCCGCAGGCGGCTGTGCCCCTCTACGTTCCCGAGGCCAGAGACAGATACCAGCAGACGGAGGCCTATTGCCCAGTGGCTCCGCATCTCGGTCAGATCAGGCCTTCGTGCCACAGGGTATGGCTTCTGCGCTGTGTTTTTGTGGTTGTTTTGAGAGAGGAGCTATAAACTGCTTGAGGAGTTGAATGTTTTTGTACTGAGGGGGTGGGCGGTCTTTGCGGAAGTCCGAACTTTAGGAAGCGGATCAAAAACTGGAAGGTAATTTAGTTACTGGTCAACTCTGCAGTTGTAATGATGTTAATATGTAAAAGTAGGCTGCTTTAATGCTCAAAGTAGCAAAGCATTCTTATTCACTTTAGAAATCTCGTTAAGTCTGACCTTTCCAGCAAAGATTACACTGGAGAGGGCTACTCAAGTGCAGAGTGGAAATGGTCACATGTGCATTCTTGTACTGCCTATTTGTGACTGACCAACTCTAGCTAAATAATAAACATTAAACATACCTGCCTTGATAAAAGAATTAAAAACTTTGCTCTTCTGAATTTTTTTCTAGTTAGATAGCTAACTGAAGGGTCTTTGTATTGTAAGTTTACAAATTTTTTTTTATTACTCACCAGCTGGAATTGAGTTCTATAAAATAGTTGCACATATTCAGATTAAAGGCTCTGAATCCTATTGCTGAGTACAGGAAGCGTTTTTAACGTAACTTACAGCTTTATCAGTTTGAGTGTGCCGTGTTTGTATTTAATTCTATTGCAAAGTGAAATAACAAATGTGACTAGTGACCTGTAGAGTTCTATCAATTTCCCCTGTATGACTGTAACGGGAACTTGGCATGCTGAACATGTTCCTGTGGGAACTTTGCCAAGTTGTAACACGCTCCCTGTTTGTGGGCTGTCTTGAACTAACACTGGCCAGTGTAGGAGCATGTATGTCCTATATGAAAGTTAACAGGCAGTCTTTAACAAAGCGATCATTACTTGTTACTTTAATGATTCTGTCTGTCCTCTGTATTTCCCTCTCCCTGCAGTATATAGCTGCCTTATTTTTTTCAGGTAAACAATACATAGAAAATTATTCATTTTGTACATTAATGCTTCAGGAGCTCTGAAACAATTTGCTGTCTTCATTTCAGCCTCATCCCAGCCTGGATGAACTTCACCGACGAAGGAAAGAGATCATGGCCCAGCTGGAAGAGAGGAAGGTGATTTCTCCGCCTCCTTTTGCACCATCACCAACCCTGCCTCATCCTTTTCACTCAGAGGAGGTAAGCATATTTGGACAAAAACATGAGATACTGGCATGTTTAGAAAAGAGTTGGGTATTATGTGCTGATAGGTGTAGACAACAAGAAAATCAGAGCAGTACAGCACTGGGAAGTGTTGGGGAAAGTAGATTTTGTGCCTGGATGGAAAGCCCTTGTAGTACAGTCTCCAGTATTTCAGCTGGCTGTTGATCTACCACTGGTCCTAAGCCCTCTGCTTTCAGTGCAACCAAGAAAATAAATTTTGAGCCATTGGTAATTGAAGTAATCGCTCTTCATAGTTACTAGACTTTACTCCTGACATATTTAGAATGAAGTAACAGCTTGATAGAGATTTTTTTTTTAACCAGTCAAAATATCACCTTCGATCTGGCCAAATGAACAGTCAGCACTGGGAGCGTAGCCAAGGGCTCAGAATTTCATGCACTTCATGTGTTCTCTGGCCCAGTTCCAAAGGCTGATATGTCTGATAGAAATAATCCTGGTGGTGTTTCTCAAGTTCACTACTGTTGAAGTGAACAGGGATGGCTGTGAAACTGCTTCTTCCCTTCACTTACAGAACCAGATTTTTGTTTTTGTACAGTACTTGGATGAAGACCTGAAGGTAGCTGGGAAATACAAAGGAAATGACTACAGCCAGTACTCTCCCTGGTCCTGTGACACCATCGGCTCCTACATTGGAACCAAAGATGCAAAACCCAAAGATGTTGTGGCAGCAAGGAGTGTGGAGATGGCGGTATGCAGGGATAAGGGGAAAACAAGGAGAGTGGATATTTCTGTGGGTTGGGAAGGACTTTCATTTGCTTTCCACGATGATGGCAGTGCTTTTACTTAAGCTCAGAAGTGCATTGCAGTCACAGAAAGCATTTGCATGTGTGTGAAGCACTTTGTTTTCAGAGTTATGAACAGTCCTACCCTTGCATAGCTGGTACAAAATTCTGCGTATAGATGCAGGATAACCACTCTGCTCTGAAGCCACGGATAGCAAGAATATTTGGCAAGGATTATTCTTTGCACTTCTTTGAAATGAAAAAATACTCTGTCCTGGCAGCTTGTTAATTAGGCATGTCCATCTGTTGCTGCTTGTACTTTTTTCTGTCAAAAGATGATGCTGTAACTTAACTTTAGGCAATTAATTCCTTTTAAGCCAGGTGTTATTGCTGTTATGGGTGTTACTTTACTTGAAGGACTGTGATTTTTAGTCACAAGAGTATCCAAAACTTACATGAAATTTTTGAGAAAAGCACAGCCAAAACATTGTACTAGGCTGTTTCTTCTTGAAGGCAATTTCTAGCCCTATGCTGCACTTACTCAGCCTTTCCCTGAACTTTGGGAGGTGGGCTGGTGATCTTGTTTTGTACTGCTCCATTTTTGCTAGGTCAGTGTTGCAAAATGATGGGGTTGCTTGGGTGTCACTGTTGGGAGTCATGAACGGAGAAGGAATGGAGTCTTACATACTACCACTATTCAGTTTCTTCCTAGCATTCAGGCATCACTCAAGATGAGAAGTAGGCTGGTAGCACATGCACATAGGAAGTCACTCAAGCTCTTCAAGAGAAAAGACTGTTTAGCCTGAGGAACTATTTTACAGAGATTTATCTGTTCTCCTTCACCCCCCATCTGCAAAAGTGATCTATTGACTTTTTATTTTTGTATTGTTGGAGTCATGGTGACATTTCTTTGGCCAATAAGAGGTGAGGGGAGAACATTTCTAGTCAGAATTCGTTCTTCTTTGGACTGATGCTCACCTGTTGCAACCACTTCATTAAATCAGCATTTTTTTCGTTCAGCTCTCCTCCAAAGGCTCCCTTTTCCCCCTCTGCCCCATTGGAATTAAATTTGTCTTTTTCTTGTCTGCTCAGTTGCTTTCCTCTTAAAACCTTGAAGCCACTGTTGGAAATGGACCCAAAAAGGAGACTTTCTCCTGAAAAAAGCAGAGCAAAAAGCTGCATTTCATCTGCAGCTTTGGCCTTTTTACCTGTCTCCCTGCTCTCAGTCCTACACAGTGTGGTTGCCTGGAGTTATCACACTGTCACGTTTGACCTGGGGAAGTACTGAGATTACTCAGAATCAGCTTATTGCTGTCCAAGTGGCAGCATCCAGACATGATAAGCAGCTCTTGGCTTTCATGCCTGCTGCTAGAAAACTGTGCAAAAAATACTGCAGCTCAATTAAGAGAAATAATGAAGTTCTGGAGAAGTAACCTCCTTTTTCAAGGCTAAACAAAGTACTCTTCTGCCCCAGAGCTAATTTTCAAATAAGCAAAATGGGATCTCTGCTGGTTTTCAGTTTTTATCTCCTCACAGGAAAAAATTATCGGGAGACCTTTACTGAATTAATTCTTCACTATTTTTTTTTTTTTAATCATTCATAAGAGATTCCTTTTTTGAAGGACAGGAGTAATATCATCTGAGAGTGCATAATGCTGAATATTCTGCAGATGACATACAGCTTTACTGAGTAAATAGAAGTATATTAAAATTGGTACTAACATCCTATGGCCTTGAGATTAAAGTGTATTTTTTTTCCAGTATTCCAAAGTAGATTTTCCCAAAGGTTTCCGTTTCCAAGTATTACATTTTTTGAGTTTAGATTCCAACTTAGTTGTTACTGCCCTTTTCACCACTTTATTCCTGCCTCGGATACGTTAACTGTTTCTGGCAATCCTTATCCCCACTGAAAGCTTGCAGAATTTTATTTTAATATTGGACTGTGCCAAAGCTTGTAGCCTTTAGACAATTTTCATGGTGTAGTGATCCCACCCACCTTGTTCTTTTTGTTTTACTGCGAACAGTTTTACTTCTTTAGCAAAGTCTTAACTTGATTTTGGCAATTCTTATCATTTTACATTTTCTAGCTTCCTATTTAACTCAGTTCTTTGAGGAGAGAGCGAACACTTTCTCTCTTCATATGCTGACCCATTAAAATGTCTGAGTCTGAAACTCTGTTAGAAATCCAGATGTTCCAAACGGTACTGCTGCTTATTGAAAAATGCCTGAAAAGATACACTAGACATGTCTAAGTAAGTTCAGTACTGAAAAATTCCCAATTCTGAGTCATTTGCGGGCTGGTAGGTGATACAATTCTTAACACTGGGCTTCAGAGAAATTTCTTTTTGATTCCAGAAAGAATAAGTATTCCTCAGAGATGGCCACGGATCTCTTCTTTGAGTTTATATAACTTTTTTCCCCCTTCTCTTCCCATTAGACTTTCTCTGTCTCAGTTTCCATTTGCTGCTGCTCTCTTCTTCTGGATTTGATCACAATTTTGCAGCTTTTTTGCCGTGGTGTAGTAATGGTCATCTTAAGGTAGACCTTTAAGAAGAGGTCCCCTCTGACTTAAGGGGGGGTTAAAAAGCAAAGAATAGGAAAACTAGTTGAAAAGTGAAGGGAGTAGAGAATATGAGAGAAACTTACTGCACTTACCAAATGGTTGTAAAAGGAATGTGATCCTGTTACCTTCTGAATAAGTTTCTGAGTGCCTTTTGCATGTCTTGTCCAGAACGTGGACAGTAAAGCCATGCGTGAGCAGCGCCTGGACATGCAGCGACGAGCGGCCGAGACAGGGGACGATGACCTCATTCCCTTTGGAGACCGACCAACTGTGTCAAGATTTGGGGCCATCTCTCGCACTTCCAAAGCCATGTACCAGAACTCTGGGCCCATGCAGGCCATGGCAGTTCAGGGAGCTGCCCCCAAATCCATCATTTCAGGTACGATCTGTGCGCTTGGATTTCGCTGCCTCTTGCTATTTCCTTTACTGCTACGGTGTTGAAGACAAGCCCTGTAAATTTGTAACCTGTCTTAGAAATACAGCTATGGTGTGTGTTAATGCCACTTAAAATAACCTCAGGTAGGGTTACCTTTAGAAAACTGAATTCAGAACAGGGTTGCCACAGCTTTCTGAGACCACTTGGTCTGAACAAGAGGAGACTGAGGGCAGACCCCATAGCAGTCTACAGCTTCTTCCCAAGGGGATGCAGGCCCTAATTTCTCTCTAGTGACCAGTGATAGGACTGGAGCTGTGTGAGGGGGGAGTTAGGTTGGATATCAGGAAAAGGTTCTTCCTTCAGAGGGTGGTGGGGCACTGAACAAGGGGATGGTCACAGCCCTAGGACTGCCAGAGCTCCAGAAGTGTTTGGACAGTACTCTCAGGCACAGGGTGGGATTGTTGAGGTGTCTGTAGAGGGCTGGGAGTTGGACCCTGTGGTCCTTACATGTCCCTTTCCACCCTCTCTCTCTCTCTCTCTCTCTTTTCAATGGTCAGTGATTCCATGACATGTTTGTGCATACATAGTGTATTTGTTAGTGATATGTTGTTGCTAGTTACTTCGTTCTGCCAGTCCTTCTGATACTAAGTTTATTTTAAATCTGTAGCAGCAGAATCCAGAAGCTTAGCAATTTCCCAAATAAATCATGCCAAACCATCTTGATGAAGTACTGTCCTGCTGCTCTCCTGCTTTATTTTAAGCTCCTACAAGCTTAATGCAGCCATTGTCTCGTGTACTGTTAGGCAAAGCAAAAAAGTAGGAGTAATTCATTTCCAACATGTCTATTTTCTAATCATGTGTATAATATGGATTTCTGTCTTACTCCAAAAGATTTTCTTTCTTGAGATGCACTGAATAACCTTAAGAAAATATTTAATTATTGTATTACTCCAAACTTGCTTCTAGCTTTTTCAAGCAGCAATTTTTTAGACTTTATTACAGGTAGAACTCTAACTTCCATGAAAACTTAATCTTTAAACTGTAGTTACCTAGGTATGTCAGAATTATCAGTGAATTCCTGAGTCTTTTAGGAACTTCAATAGTAAAAATAACTGCAGTCATTATGCCTGTAAGTTTTGTTCTGTGTTTGTTCATCTGCCTGGGTATCTGAAGTCCTCCACAATCTCAGACCCTGTAAGGCTGTCAAGACTGTTAGATGTACAGCAAGAGTCATGTATTAGACATGTGAGACCAGTCACAGAGGGTATTTCTGTGTTCATTTAATCAGAAGAAATGTTAAACCTCTCATAATTAGAGGGCTGGCTTTTCTTCTTCTTCTCTGTCTAGTTCTGTGTTGGCTGAACGACTGAAAGGGTGATTTTGTAGTAACGCAACGTGGTTTTCTTCTGTTCCCTGGTAGACTACAGTCCTTACGAAACCCACAGTGGCTGGGGAGGCTCTCCATATTCTCCACATCAAAATATACCTTCTCAGGGACGTTTCAGTGACAGGTAGGATTGCTGTATCTCTTCTTTGCCGCCTTCTAAATTTTCATCTATTTTTTTCTGTGCCAGTTGAGTAAAGATTTGTTTTTGAGATCTCCTTATTTTCCAATCTCCAAGGGAGAGACTGTCCATGTCGGATGTGGCTGGTCACGGGAAGCAGCTGCCCTCAGCTGAACGAGAGCAGCAGCTGCGTATGGAACTGCAGCAAGTTGACCATCAGATCAGCCAGCAGACACAGCTGCGGGGGCTGGAGGTTGGTACCAGCATTTGGAGCGGCCCTGTGGGGTGGTATGGAGAGATACGAGCTGGTTAAGCTTTTAATTGGCTGACTTTTGTAGTGATACTCAGTAACAATACTTCATCCCGTGATGCCAGGCATCGGGACTGTGGTGCAAGTGTCGGCCTTTCTGTTAGCAGCCGAGACTTCCTGCACTCCACGTGCACATCGACACTGTATTTGAATCTGCAGTCTGTGCTCAGCCTTGTTTGCTGTCATTCTCTTTCTCATTCCCCTTTGTTCAGCTCTACTCAGAGCAAAACGTGTGGTATAGATGCCTGTTCTTGACTTTACTGCTGTTGGAACTGTCTGATTTTATGTACAGAAAGCCATGAGCTTCATCTGTTTCGTGTTTGGTTTTGTGTTTGTACCTTTTTCTTCCTAAATAGCACAAACCACAAGAGTCAAGAAAGTAAATATGTAATATATCTACCTTGAAAAATTAAGGCTTAATAATTTATGGCTCCTCACTTAGAAGAAACGTAGTTGTAGCATAAGGAAAGATGAGTGTGTGTTTGTAAAAGAATTAATGAGCTGAAATATTTTGATTTTGTGAGACAGAGGGAGAAATGTCAAGCCATAATGAATAAATTGTTTTAGAAAGTTTTACTTTTTTCCTCTTAGGAAAAATCAGTAAATATTTACCAGAAAACTGTTCTAGGTACTTCAGCAACTATTTCTGTTAACATTTTCTCAGAAGAAATTGCTCTAAGTAGTGGATAGCAGGTTCTGCTGAACCTATAGTTAGCTAAGAACCCATGTTACAGTGAAGGGTTATTGCAGATTAGTTTAAGAGCTCACAATTAAGTCACAGCAGTAGTTGCAGTAATATGCATTTGTTAGTTACATGAAGCATAGCTTGTGTTCTTGTGCTCTTGTTTGGGAATGAGAGAAGAAAATGTTTTCAAATCTTGCATGTCTGCCTTTGCCATAGTACAAGAGTATTGGAAATTTGCAAAACCTCTTAGGTGGCCTTCTCCTGCTCCTTGTTGATGTGATTGCGTCAGTGTTAAATCCTACAGAGTTGAATGCTGAGCCTTGATTTTGCCATAATATGGATTTTGCAGAATCAGTCAATTATTTTGAGTAAGAACAGCTTTCAGTTTATCTCTGGTGTTTAAAGCTGCATGTAGATCTTGGAAATCAAGGAGTCTTCACTGATTTGCCTATTACAAGGCTGCAGCAATCCATTCAGCCAGGGCGTGAAGAACCAGATCATTTTGCTTTTGCATTGCATGAGCATTTCTACTTAAAGACCAGCTGTTGGGTTGTGTGGAGTACAAGCTGATTTATCTAAATGCACAGCACACACTTGCAGGACTGATTGACAAGTATTAGCAGACTTGCAGAATGGCTGACATGGCTACTGCTTTTAGTAACTTGCAACTTGTGAACGACCATAGTCACTTGCCTCTCTCTGTTCCTCTCTTTCCTAATATGGGTCAGCAGAGAGCTGTATATGGACAACTACATCTCTCAAGTTGTTGTGATAGTAATTCTGGCTCTGCTGTAGATTTACATAAATTCTGCTGCTGCAAATAAAGCAACAGACTCGTTTATCTGCAGTTCTCTTTTGTTGAACAGAGAGCTCAGAAGAGAGTAGTGTTTTTGTTCATGGACTTACTTTTGAGAAGGGAGTGGTATGTGAAGAAAACACACACAAATTTATGACAGCAAGAGGTATTCAACACTGCTTGTTGAAAAATGGAAGTACTTGTCCGTGTGTACAGAAACATGTTGAAACTTGCATTGGAAGTGATTTCAATTGGGACATTGTGAAGTGTGGTGAGAGGCGGCCTTGGTTTTGTAAATGAACAATACTCTGGAATTATGGCCTTAGAGCTGTCTGTGCTTGGTGTGCTGTGTGCTCAGTTGTGTATGTGCTTGGCTTTATGCATTTAGGCTGTTAGTAACAGGCTGCTGTTGCAGAGAGAGGCGACTACCCTGGCAGGCCAACCACAGCCCCCACCCCCACCTCCCAAGTGGCCTGGGATGATCTCAAGTGAACAGCTGAGCTTGGAGCTACACCAGGTGGAAAGGGAAATTGGGAAGCGAACCCGTGAGCTGAGCATGGTGAGTGCTGGGGGCGTGGGAGGCAGAGAGGTGCAGTGGAGAGCTGTGTGCCTGGCTGCAGCCCTTTCACCCTGGCAGAAAGGCTCCCTGCTGGATGCCCACAGCTGGAGTCATCCATTTTCCTCTTCACCTCTATTCTTCAAAACCTCCTGAGGAGTTTCATGAGTCTTCTTCATGAAGAAGCTTAAAATGCCGGTTTGAAATGCTGGTATTTGTCACCATTTGAAATAAGCATGGCGTTGAATTTGATGGAAACCAAACTGTCTCCAAGGTCGCTGTGCCATGAGTTCTGTAAACTGCCTTTACATAGGAAACGTCGTCTGCAGGTACAGGCTAGTGTTCAGAAGTCCGTGTGCTGTTACAGTCTGTGGCCTTTGCTGCTTGTTACAAGGATCATCCCTTCTTTTTGGGAAATACTGTGTCCTGCCAGGATGAGCATATCTAAAAGTCTGTTTTTGTCTCATGGCTTTTGCGGGTTAAACTGTGTGACTGCGATTTACAGGCCACCTTTCATCATCCCTAAAGGATGAAGCCTCCAATTCTTTCAACAGATTCTTAAAAGAATTTTTCATGTGTCCTTTCTTTAAAGGAGAGCCAGTCTTCACTGGATATGAAAAACAAGCTGGGCACCACTAAACAGACAGAAAATGGACAATTAGAACCACAAAACAAGGTTCCAGCTGAGGACCTTACACTAACATTCAGGTAACAAGGGCCTTCAACCTGTCTTGGTGTAACAGGAGACTGGCTTCTTCAGGGCCACGCTCCTGTTGAATAATTAGCCTTGCCTTACATCAGCTATGATTAGGAAGCACCTACTAGGAAAAGAGAATAGAAATCAAGTTTTTGTAGTGCAGACATGAATTAGAGACCTCTCTAGCTGTGGAGTAGGTGAGTGGAATAAGACTGTATAAATTAATGCAACAGAGGACTTGCAGCGTCTGTCGGAGAAGAATCCATCTAATCACTATTGGATGATTAGAAGAGAGAAGCAGGAGTTACAGAGCCACCACAAAAGAAATCCTTTCCTTCTGTTTTAGTTTCAAATAAGAGAGATCTCCCAAATGTGAAAGTTATTCCATCCTGCTAAGGTTTGTGAAATGGATATTGTTTAGGAAGGCACACACTTTGAAACTCAGTTCATTTTCAGTTGTTGGTAGTGGACTTTAATCTGTGCAGATGCTGAGATTGATTTCAGTTCACATTTAATAGACAGTTGGAATAAGATGTTGACTGAGAATGCTGGAAGTTTCTACAGCAAGTATTTTCAAATGGCCACAAGCATCTATGTGTATTCAGGCCAGCACTGAAAAGAGAAGCTTGGCTGTCTGTGTAACTTCATGTCAACAGTTTGGAATATTAATATTTATTCAGAATGAGCGTTTTCTGAATAAATACATTATTGCTGATCAAGTCTGCACCTTCTTTTTATAACCAGTTCTGGTGTTCTGTGCTGCACCATCAGATTGACATGTTCAGAGCAGGAACTTATTTTTCCATATGGTGCTATGGAAGTAATGAAATCAAAACAACTGTTTGGGTTTTTTTTTTTAATTAGGGAAAAAGAAAAGATAAATTATTATTTTTAGGTAGGTTAAATATACTGAAAGTGTATACTGAAGTTCTCTTACTTAAAAATAAAGGAAAAATCTCAGTAATTGCTTCTTTTCACCCACTTCCCCTTTCTGCTCAACTTCCCTTCAGCAGTGATGTTCCGAATGGATCAGCTTTGACCCAAGAGAACATTGGCCTCCTGTCAAACAATATGGCATCTCTCAGCCTGTCAGAGGACCCCGAGGGAGGAGGAGATGGCCATGACTCCCAGCGAGCGGGGGTGCCACCCACATCTGCTCCATGAAACAAGGCCAGCACACCCTGGAGTTCCTTCTGCTGGGGTGTCGGCAGCTTCCATCTCGTGGTTTTTTTCCCAGGGATGATTGGAGAAACCCAGGAGCAGCAGCAGTAGCAGAGCGGCAGGTCCAGAGGCAATGTGCACAAACACAACTACTAGAAACAAATCCTGCACATAGTTCACATTAACGCATTTTTTAATTAAAAAAAATGAAAATTAGCAGTATCTGCAAGCAATTCAAATTAAATTTGTTTTTGTTCTGTGAATGAACTTTATTTTAATAACTTTGGACGCCTTGAATCCCAGGGCTTAAAAAAAAAAGATATTATATATATACTCTGTTTGATTAATTGTATGATCTTAATGAAGTAGGTTTTTTCTTTTATTTGGTATTATTACATACCCAGTGCATAATTCCTTATTACCTTACTAAAAGAATTAGGCCACTTCCTTGTATGGTTTAAGGATACACAAGGAATGAGGGTTGGAGAGTAGCTGTGAATTTCAGTGTCAAAAGATGTGCAGCAAACTTCATGCTTAAGCAATTCCTCCCATCGTGGCCAGGAGCTTAACCTGGCCTTCTTGTTTAAGTCGCTGCATTTAAACTACAAATGAGAGTCTTTGCAAAGGTGTGGTCCTTTTTAAAGGCTGGCATTGTTTAAGATCTGTGTATGTGAGAATCTGACACCTGAGTATCAACCTGCAGTTTGTCAGGGCTGCACTGAATCCAGCCTGGATTCCTGTGGGGGAGAATTGCACCAAAGTAACCACTGAAGGTGTGGCACAGGTCTTGCCAGAAGTATTGAGAAGTAAAATTTTGCCTGATAGATCTGATATTTCTCTATGTAGATGCTTTGTAGGCATAAGCCAGAGAAGCCATAAGTGTCTTTTGATTCCTTTTTTTTAATTAAAGATTTTGTTTTGCTGCACATTTTTTAACTTTTTTTTTTGGCGTATGCTGAGGTAAGATCCTGGATATGAAGACCTCTTGAGAATGATTTTTCAAGTGCTGCTCCCTCTTTACCTTCTTGGCCTGTCCTCATTTTTTTTTTCTGGGTTAGACTACTAAGTGGGAAAGCACTGGTTATGTAATAAATTACTGCATTGCTTTGGTTGGGTAAAGCAAGAGTTAATAAATTTTCTTGGGTTTTAGTTTTTTTTTTCCTTAACCTTAACTCCTGCTGAGGTTATAGCAACCTTGGGCTAAGCTTTGCATTCATCATACTGTTAAATAAAACAAAAGGGGGGTGGGAGGGGATACAGTCTCACTATTGCCTACCAGTAGGAGAGTCCAAACAGAAGACTCTTTTGAGTAGCAATTATTTAATTTGCCCAGTCAAGGCACCGCGTTTATATACTATTTCACATTGAATTTGATTATGCCCTACAGACCTGGCTGGTCAAGGATTTGATACACATATTGGCTTGGGATTCGAGCTTTCTTTTTTATTTAAATAAAAATTTATATATAAATATATATATACATATATACATAGTTATATCTGTATATATATTGGGTATGTTTTAAGAATTTTTTCGCATGAGCGCAGCTGTTGTGATCAAATGTCTGGGAGGTAGAAGCACTGAATGAAAATAAAAGCATTTTTCAGCACACCCCCCCCACTTTCCATGTGTCTTAACACGGGTTTATTTCACTCTTAGTTGAACTTTGGCCTCTTAATTGCCTCGAGTAGTTCGAAGCTCGCTTTTTTCTAACGCCTCTTTTAACTTTTTGCAAAGAATCGACTTTGCACTGAAACAGCTTCATCTCCCCTTGCCCCTATCCATCTGTAACTCCTACTTGAAGCCGAGCATTCCAGCCACTCCCCTTGGAGCAGAACTGGGGTGATGCTGTTGGGAGCCCATCAGGTCTGCTCCTCCCTTCTCAGCTCTGAGCATGAGGAGGATGAAGGTCTTTTTTTCCTGGCTGCCTGCTCTCAAGTCACCTGGCACAGGCCCTGGGCCTCTCATCCTTCAGTGCAGAGCACCACCCTCAGGTCAGACTTTTCCTTCATTTTAATTAGTTTGCTCCTTCCTGCTGTGTCTTTATTAACACAGGGAGCTCATCTTAGTCAAGATAATTAGTGCAATAGTCTAATCTAGGAGGACAAGCCCAGAATGTGCCTTTTTTTGACTGTAGTAATTGTGGATGTAAAGTTAATTTTCAAAGATGGTTATGATAGGTTGGACCCTACAGATTCATTTGTAATACTAGGAAGAAGATCCTGGAGGGGCAAAAACCTCTTTACCTTTAACTTCCTAGTTCCCTCACCAGGTTAGGGATTATTTTTTTCTCCACATTTTCTCCTGGAAGTAAGCACTGTTTAGATTGCTGGCCTACGTATGATGAATGCTTCCACAATCTGTGGATTAGAAGGGAGACCTTACTGGGGTTTTTTTCTCCTTCATCCAGCTCTCTGTGGTGTACTTTGTGCATAGTGGCCTTGTTGTGATCAGTGTGTCCAGGTGAATGCCCTGTTTGCCCAAAATTATAGTTTGGCTTGTTAAATAGTTTGTTTGATATCTACTAACAGTATTGATTTTTGGCTTTGCTTCATCCCCTCCTCCTCTTACCCTTTTTCTGCTTTTTTTGCAGAAGTTTAGTTGATTAAACAGATCAAACAGCAAAATACAGTGCATGCTCTTAAGTTTTTTCTGGAAGCTGTGCCTAAAGTGTTGCAGTTTTGTGGAAAAACTGGGAGACCGGGCACGGGGACAGATTGCTCTTTATGTAGTGGCAGCATTGATGTTTACAGCTGACAAGCACGAAAATGTCTGGAGTGACTGTATCTTGCTACACTCATTCCTGTAGCCCAGCATTGTCCCAGTTGTACAGGAATTGTGGCTACCTCAGTGAAATTGGTCTTGGCTACCAAGTGGCTTAGTTCCTCCTATTGGGCAAGAAGAAGCAGTATTACCATGGTGTCAGGGCACTGCTGTGTCCTTTGGTAGGTAGGTTAAATTTTCTGCTACACCAGACAACTCTAAACCCTCATTGATATCTGGGTTTCAGCCAGATAGACAGCATGGACAAACCTTCAGAATAGGAAGCTTCAAGTGGTAGGTTAAGCTTCAGTGTGTCAGTGATTCAGTCAGTTATATAGGTGATGTCTCCTCCTTCTGTCAACGTCTCATCTGTCTGTCCTGTGACCTAGTTCTTTTTTCTTAGAGAAGTTTTAAACTTTTTCTTCTGCCCTTCTTGCATGCTGTCCCATTTCAGAGTAGGACTTTTTTTTCTGTAGATCAGACCACCTTTCAAGCTAGCAGCACTTTTATCCCTGTTCTTCTCAAGTTCTCCTCTGTGTAGTTTTTTCTGAGCTGTCTCTCCCCTTTCTGCATCTTTTTCTTCTGTGGCTTGCCCATCCACCCTCCCTGATTGTGTAACAGTGACAGCTTGCTGCCTCAAAACAGAGCATTCAAATGAATTCGCTTAGCCAATAACTTCTGTGAAGTTGCCTTTTCTAATGGTGTTATTACTCAGTGATGCACAAATGTGATATTGCCCCTACTGGTAGGCAAACAGGGGAGCTGTATAAACATGGTAAACTGCTGTTTTTCTTTTAAAGGAGAGCCAAAGACTTGTGCTTTACACTTTTTTCCCCCTGGTGTAGCCATTTTGATTGTCAGACATTTGTGTAGGGTATTGTGAGTTGACTGTATTATCCTAATAACGATTTCCAGAAGTTCATGATTGTCAAGCCTTGCCCATATATTGAATTGTGGAAAATCATTCCATTTAGTCATACAATTTGCAATGTACTGAGATGTATCTGAGGTGTTGTGATGTGTTTTCAGTCTCTCATGCACTCTCTCAGCTGACTGAATGGCTCATTTAGAGAGGGAGGAGGAACTTAGAAATGTTATAATCCAAGAAGCCTTGTTTTTAAGTGTTTCTAAATTGAATACTGATTGAAAATTTCCTCAGTTGCAGTAAAAGATAAATCTGTGTTACAAAAGTGACTGACTTTTAAGTCCAGTGGGACCGAAAAGATTTGTGAAACACTAGAGTTGCATTAAATTAGATGTGGAAGAACCAAACTTGTGATGATATTGTCTCTTGAAAGCATGGATTGATTAAGGTGGGGCAAATTTTGTATTAGAAAGGTCCAGGAGTGAGGCTTTTATTAATAATACAAGAAAGCTGCTGGCATTTCCCTTCCTTGAGCTACTCAAGCTCTCACAGACTTATTACTGAAGTTTTTAGGTTCAGAGAGAAATCTCTTAAAGTCTGAGTAGCATAAACCCTTATTTCCATTGCTATTTACAATTTTGGACTTTAACAAAGCAGACTTACAGGACAGTAATCTGAAAGACCCCCAGTATAAAGTTTCTTTCTCGGACTGGCTCTTTCAGACCTGCTTTTATGGTCCAAGAAATGCCATGCCAGTTTTCAGGAGGCTCAACAGTGGGAGTGCCAGCCACCTTCTCTGCTTGAAAATGGGAGAAAAGATCCAAACATCTTCCATGTGTGCAAATTTCTGTGCTTGTCTGTGTGTGTATGGAGAAGTGGTTTTGGTCCTAGGATAGATAGAAGGAACACAGAGCTATGCTGCTGGGCCATGATGTTACCTTCATATTCAAATTTTGTCATCATTCACTTTCCAGAGCACAGCCTTCCATTCCTGCCTCCTAATGTTGCTGATTGAAAAACAACCCAAAAAAAGTTAGCATGTCAGCAGCTTAATTTCTTGTACCACAATAAAACAATTCCCCTGGGGGTGAAAAAAAGGGAGCAGGAGTTCTTGAGTTGCCTACATGGTAATGGAGTTATGAACTGGAAAAACATCCACCTTGCCTGAGTAAGTGTAAACTGAATTTATGAGGAAAATGAAGCAGCTCTTCTAAGCCACCTTTTGTGTACAGCTGTAGTGCCAAGAGATGGGTGGTTGTTACTTGTGGTAAATCAACATACAGATTATTATGTAGCACAAGTTGATTTGCTCTCTATTCAAATAGACTCTTAAAATGTCAAAAACTTCATTGGGAATTCTCATTTCCATAGTCAGCTGTTACCAACTGCATGTTTCTCTCTTGGAATATCAGGAGATGATAGAGACTAGAGTTGAGTTAAGTTAATTCTAGTTACACAACATAAGAAAGGGATTTGGGAAAATGTTATTCCAGCACAGTGTCCTTCTATAGTTAACATGTGGCCTTTATTTTCTGTAGGAAGAAGAATGTAACTGCTTAGTGTTGTCACAGTCTTTGAAGCACTTCTTGTGATGCAGGTAGAGCCTTGGTTAGCAGAGAAAGGAGAGCAAACTTAACATTTATTTTCTTTATAATTTTATTTCCTATTGACAAGTATACTATTCCATGGTAAGTGTGGTGAGCAAAGAGGCTGCAGCTTTTTCTGAAATTTCCCAGTGTACAGAGCGCATGGCAATGTGGATTTGTCTGCATCAGGAACATCACAGTCATTTGATGCTTAAAATATGTGGCCATAATAATCGAAATTGGATGCCTGTAGCTTAGTAACTTGAATAATTAAATTATCTTTCCCAGGCAATCTTTGCAATTCCGGTGAGTTTGTATGTGATTTATAGTGCTAGTTGCAAGGTCTTCAGCAGTTGGGAAGGTTTAGGTGCCTAGTTGCATCCAGCAAGGCAGCTTTCCTTGGATATACTGGTTGGATGTTTTCATATGCCAGGAAACAACTGTTTTGAAGATCTACAAGCTTTAGGAAAACACAATTGTCCACTTCAATTTGAAAAATACATTATTGTGAAAGATAAAAGCAACAGGTAATGCAGTCTCTGGAAACAAAAAGCATTTGACGTGATGGAATTACATGTGAAATGTATATGAGGTAAATGTATCTGTAAGTGGAAAAAATAAGAAAATATTGTGGAGTATTTGATGCTCAAGAAATTACTTGCTTCTTCGTAATGTTAAAAAGATTTTATTAATAGTTCTGTGGCAGACAGTACTCACAAGTCTTTGGCATCCAAACCAGATTATATATCAGATGGATCCCACAACTGGATGTGTGCACTGACCTCTTTATTTGTAGCTTTTTAAAAAGAAATTTGGCAGCAGCCTTTAATAAATGCATGAAGCAACCTGAGAGGAAGAAGCAGTCCCATTCACATCCCAGCTGCTGCACAGCTCACAATTGGTACCATTCATCTGCAGCCTCTCGTAAGTGAAGCTGATCAACATGGGCAAAACTTAATCACTTGGAGAGTTTTTCCTAATTGTGAGGAGTTCCCATTCCCCCTTTAGCCTCTGCTTGCTGTGTAAGCAGCTTCCATGCTAAAAGGATCTTTCCTTGAAGTCAGCTTAGCAACTGTTCTGTAGCTTGGCCGTTTTTCCCTATTCTCTCTAACTGGTAGCATCGTTTTAAGCTCTTCCCCCCGCCTTGTATATGTTGTTGTGGGGAGGAAGAGGCAAAGCAAGATGTGTGAAAGGAAGGAGGAAGAATTGTGGGATCTGTATGACAGCTCCCACTTCTTCTTTGAAATCATCTACTTCCAGTTGTGGGATTTCTTGATATATGATTTTTTTGTGTGGTTTTTGTAAGTCTAATTTTCTTTGATCTTGTTAGTTCCTTACGAGTCTCCCCGAGACATTCTGCAGTCATTATCACCTTTTTGGGTGGAGTTTATTTTATTTTTTGGGTTGTTTGTTTTGTTTGGTTTTTTAAAATAACTTTTTAACATTGGTGCATATATGCTTGGGATAGAGCTCATGTAATTATCCAATCGTATTGATTGTATGTGATTGTGCCCTGCAGAGGTATATTTAATAAAAAATAAAATAAAGGATAGTCTAGGTAATAAAGAAGACCATGAGATCTGTTGAGTCAGATTATGAACTATTTCTTAAATTTATTTAGGGTCCTAGATAAGTGAAATTCCATCTGCTGTTCTCACAAATCAGTGCTAAACAAAATGTCACTTATTCTCTCTTTGTGTTTTCCTTGCTTTTCTTCTTCTGCTGTTTTCTTCCTTTCCTGTTTCTCTTTCCCATAAACAAAACTCAATCCTTCATGGGAGTGGCTGACTCTGGGTTGATACTGTGGATATTTATTGTTTGTAACTATCAAAACATTCGCAATAGGAGTAGAGATGAAGTAGAATGTATGAGAAAAATTCTATTAATTGAATTCTTTTGCAAGTTCAGGGGAATGATGAAGTCTTGTACATACAGGCCTGATCATGGGGCAGACGTTCAGAGGTACGTGTGGAATTACTATGTCTTTTCCAGGAAAGGTTAGATGCTTTGCTACCTTTTGGGAAAACTGAGATAATAAAAGGAATAGAAGAAAATTCTCTATATCCAACTCCCTGTGTTTTTACTCCTACAATATACTTTTTAGTCTTGAAAGAAAACCCTTCTAGATATTCTGCTGAAGTGGGACATAATGCATTGAAGGAGGCAAAAGGCAAGAGCATCCAGAGATTTGAAAATCAGTATTGGTTTCCTTTATTTAATTCTCAGACCTATAGAGCAACGGTGTCACTCAGTGGGAAAGAACATGGGAGTGGAGACCTACTGTACATGCACGGCAGTTATATAGAAAAAGCCATATGCTGAAATGTTTCTTCTTCCCTCTTCACCTTGCTTTTCTCCCTCTTAGAGCTGACTCAACTTCACCTTGCTCTCACGGAATGTCTGAGGGTACTTTGAATTGCAGATTGAACTAAGAAAAGAGTGGAAAAGTGATTCACTATTTGGTTTGTAAATAGATGGAAGTGTCTACAAGGTCTTATCTGCTTTTTTTGTCAGCATTTATATTAAGTGATAAATGAATGAAGAACATCTTGAAACATTTCTTGTTTTCTGTCTGGGGTGAATGTACATATTTCTAAATTTTGTGTGACAGGTAAGACATGTCAGACCATCTGAGTAAGATTTTCACCAGCTCGAAGTGTGAGTGTTCTGTGCCGGGCTGGAGCATGAGACAAAGAGCAGAGAAGCCACATGTCTCCTGGGTTTGGTCTGCGCTTTTGACCTGTTGACAAAGTGGCTCCTTCACTTGTTCACCAGAGGTGAACAAGAAAACATACTCAAAAAAATCAGTTTTGTTAATTACTCAGACCCTTCAGGGCAAGGAGTGAGCAGCATTTGTCTAACGTTGAGCCTGGTTTGGAACTTGCCTTAAAGTGAGAATACATTTTGCTCCGCAGTCTGCTTTGTGGTTTTTAGTCTTCTCCTTTCACATCTTTTTGTGGTCTTTAACAAGTCATTGTCTTTAAATCTGAAACTGGATGAAGCTGCTGCTTCACTGAAAAACTGCTCCTTCTACTCCAGGGCAAGCACAGCCTTCTGCCCCTCGAGTTTGTGCATAATGTTCATGACTATTGTCTTTATTACTCTTGAGCCTGGGCACCATGGATCAAGGTAAACTGTGTTTTACTGGGCTGAAGCCCATCACCGCTCATTATTAGGCCCCCTCTCGCTTCCACACTTTTTTGCTGGATGACTTGAAGCATTCAGTTCCTATAAAGGAATTGTATTTAGTGGGAAATCCAGCGGAAAACTAAGTTTCAGTTTGTGATGATTTCCTCTGCCCTTTCTCCCTAGTTTTCGGATTCAGGATCCTCAGGTAGTCACTCACTTCAGAAAGTAAAAAAAAAGAGCTGAAATCCTACAGTGGCTGGCTTTTAAAGGGAAGATCTGAAGCACTGTGTGGAGTCAGATCCCCTGGAAGGATGTGGTGGGTGCTCTGCATCAGGAGAGATTGGGGGAAACTTGATGGGTTTCTTCATGTGAAAAGGGGGGAGACCAGGCTTAAGTGGATGGTACCTGCTGGAATTTTTTTCCCTTTGGATATGGACAGCAGGATAGAAAGAATCTTGAGAATGCCAACTTGGGAGATTGCTTGATCCCATCTCGCTCGGTGAATGCAAGAGTCATTTTCCCTGTGAGACTCAACAGCAACCACCCAAAGCACAAAACAAAATTAAGGCAATTTTTGTTCCTCCTCACCAATCAGGTATGTTTAAGAAGTGTTTCTTTCCAGCCAGGATGTGTTCAGTTGTTTCTGTAACCTACTTCCTCCTAAGTGTGAGCTCCAACTCCCTGTCTCCAGGACTAAAAGTGTGGGAGAGACTAAAACCAAAGCATGATGCTTCATCTGTCTGGCCACAGGCTGCCATGCTTCGGTGGTGGATGGTTTTGAGCCTCTGATCTTTGCTTTGGGAGTGAAACAGTCCCTCTGTTAGAGCTAACAAGGCATCTAACAGTTTGTATTAAGACACTGGCCACCTTGGGTGCTTCCTTAGGGGACAGCTCTGCTCAGATGCAAGTGCTGGGTTGTTGCTTGGAGCTGAACAAGCCATAAATTACCATTTACATGCTTTAATTTTACTCAACTACCCTAGAATAAATGCTTTGGGAGCTCTCTGGGATGTGCACAGTTGTTTGCTTTTGATTTTACTGCTTTAAACTATCTCTGAGCACTGGGTAAATGGAAACCTGTACTTGGATGTCTGCCTGGGTCTGGGGCATCCCTAATCAATGGGATCTGAGCATGTCAGTTACCTCAAAAAATTAAACCAACAGCCACCTGAAGTAACAAGGAACACTATGTGAGCCCTTTCTCCTGGAGGACATTTTTTACATTACCCATCAATTTATCTCCACAATCTCTGTCCCATTTAACTGTGTCCCATACTGATAAAGTAAGATCTTTTACTTAACCCAAACCACTTTGCAATTGCATTTTCCATTAAGGGAAAATATTATTCTTACTGGAGGCTAGGAACAGAATGGCTTCAGCATCTGCTGAGCCAGCCTGCTCCTGGGATTTGAAATTCAAGTGACGACGCTGCAGAATTCGTAGAGCAGCTGCATCCTGGATCAGAAATGGTGTTCAGTCCTGCTCACTACTCTGCCTTGTGAATCCAGACAGGAGCTGGGGGAACTGCTGTTAATCCTCAGCTTTCCAGCTGTGTAAGTGAAAGGTCGCAGAATCACAGAATATGCTGGTTTGGAAGGGACCCACCAGGATCACAGAGTCCAACTCCTGGCCCTGCACAGGCACTCCAACAATCCCACCCTGTGCCTGAAAGTGTTCTCCAAATGCTTCTGGAGCTCTGGCAGTCTTGGGGCTGTACCTGTTCCCAGTGGACCCTGTTCCAGGTGAGTGTGTTTAAGATGGGATGTATTTGAAACTGCAGAATGTGAAGCAGGGCAATTTCTCCCAACTTTTGTCTGTTCAGCAAATGGGGAACAGGTGACAGGGCTTGGGACAGATGGGGGAAACATTTTGCTTAGCTACAAGATCCCAAAGTTAGCTCTACAAATAGTTTTTATAATTTTTATTCAAACTCTTGAAGGGTTTGAGGTTTTTCTCATGGGATAAGCGATTCATTTTCTGTGGGCAAAAACTGAGGGCCTGTGGGGTAGGTGCTCAAACTCTCCCTTGTCGGATTGAACTTTAAAACCTCTTTCAAACCAAACATTGCCTCTTTTTTTCCTACTCTTTGCTTAACCTTCGGCAGCTGGTCATCAGCCTTTGGCCTTAGCATCCTACTCCCCTCCCACCTTCCCCTGCTGCTGTGTCTGCTCTGTTTGAGCACAGAAATCCAGTGGGGAATCTACCCTGCTTTGGGCTCAAGCAAGACTGTTCTCTCAAAAATTTGCATTTACCTCCTAAAAGCAGAAGGCTGGAGGTACAGGGGCAGGTAAGAGAAAGAGATTCCCCTCATTTTTCATTGTTAATTAATTCCTTGAAACAGTCTCTTTTCCTTTAGTAGAAGCCTATGAACTTTAGGTGCTGCCACAGTAGCTTTTTGCTCTGTTAGAGAGTCCTCCCAGCCTAGCGCTCATGAAGCTTTCTGAATTGTCTGGCTTGACTTTTATCCCCAGCCTGCACCAGTTGTGGTGTGGAGGGCAGTTAATGAGGTCAGGATGCCTGAGTAATTGCTGGCTGTGAAAGAGCACTGCTGGTTTGCTTTGGCTCTGGTTTTGGGGTGTGAGACAATGGGGAAGGTTTCTCAAGCACCTAAATTACTCCCAAAATGGTTTGAGCTGTTTTGCATTAACCAGGCTGTGTAGCACAGTGCGTGGGTGCTGTGGGACATTACCACCACCACCAGCAGCCCCAGTAGGTTCAGTGGGGTGGATGCTGGGGGTCTGCAATCCCAGTTAATCACCCTGTCTTACAGCCTTGGAGCAGTGGGATGGAAACAGCGTGTGCTGGTGAGAGCCAGCCATATTGCACAGCAGC
Organism: Hirundo rustica; assembly: GCF_015227805.2. Classification (NCBI taxonomy): domain Eukaryota; kingdom Metazoa; phylum Chordata; class Aves; order Passeriformes; family Hirundinidae; genus Hirundo; species Hirundo rustica. Next base: position 23,742,700 of record NC_053458.1, read on the forward strand.
CAAGGGATCGGGGAGTTTTCTCGATGCTTCCCCAGAGCCTTCTGATTTTGAATCAGCAACTTTTTTCTTGCTTTCTGCACTTTTTGTTGCTTCACCCTTGTAAGAACCTTTTCTAATTTCTACATTCCCCCTTGCCAGTAAGCCCTTTCAGGCAGTGCTGTTGTGGGAACGCTTTTGGTACCCTTCCAGGTTGACACATGGAGTGTGTGTCGGTGCTGCAGAGGAAAAAGGAGTGTTGAGGAGCTGGAGGGGAGGAGGAGTGGGTTTTGGCCAAATGCTATGACAAAGAGCTGCTCTAAGAAACAGCAGGGGCTCTTGCCTGTAACGGACAAGATTGGATGTGTCAGAGGCCGGGTCAACCTGAATAGATGGTAAAAGTAGATTTAAGGCATTAGCATGATGTCCTGAATTGATGGAGTCGGGACTTTACTGCAGAGTAAAAACAGGGAGTCTTTCTCATTTAATCAGGACAGGTGACCTCCCTGCTCTTGTGCTTTGGCCTTTAAATATGAGGTTGGGTTAGCAGCACTTTGTGTGGTGGCAAACACACAAAGTGTGCTTCTGGCTTGAGAGAAGCAGGTGTTTGTCCTTGTACAGACAGGGTCAGGACATGCCTTTCCCTGGAGGTGAGTGGAGTGACAGGCAGGGACCATGGTGAGGTTGTCCCTTCCATGGTGGGACTAGCCACAGGTGCCTTGGTGCTGCTGGAGCTGCAGGACTAAGTGGGTGAGGGAGGGCTGCTGCAGACAATGAAGGGCTCTGCTCCCAGCCCCAGCATTGCTGAACTCTGGAGCGTGTCTGGCTTGTTGCTGGCTAACTTTTCCTGTGGGACTGAAAGTTTCGGAAGAACAGCACTTCCTGGAGTATTTTCAATTGTCTTAATACTTTTCCTTTCTCTTGCCCTGGGTCTTGTTTATTGTTTTTGTAATTGGTTAACTTCCCTCCCTTTTTAGATTTTTTTTTTCCCTTTGTGGTGTTGCATCTGTCCTAAACCTTTTGCAAGATAATGTGTGTGTCATTACCAGCCAGAGCTGTGGCCATGGCCTGAGTGAGTCCCTCTTGTTTTGCTGTGCTATCAACAGCCTTGGGGCTCCAGACAGTCTTGGTGGCAGATGAGGTAGTTTCTGCTTTTGCAAAGGAACTGGAGTACAGATGAAGTCATTGGCCAAGAGCCCAGGGAGGGAGTTGTGGAAGACCCCAGAGGTCTCCCTCATCCCAGATCAGCCTTTGAGCTGCTCCCATTTCCCTCCAGCAGGTGCTGACCCACCAGCACTTAAAGATCACAGCCACGGGGGTCACCAGTGATACATGCAGATGACTTTTAATTTAGTTTCTCAGAAGGCAATGCTTGGTAGCCATGGCAGTATGTGAAGGCAGGCAGAGACTTACTCAACTTCAACACATTTGAAAAAGTGCCCTGTAGCAGGCAAGACCTGGGCAGGCTGCCAGCCCCTCCCAGTAGTTGTTTCCCAAACTGTTGTGGCTGTGGTGCTTGAGCTTCCTCCCATGGAGTACATAAACAAAGCAGTCATGCAAAGGGCACCTTAGAACCGCAGCATGCAGGACGTGCTCTGTCCTGGGATGGCTCACGAGGCCTTGCTGCCAGAGCTGGTGGGTGATGGGATTTAGGAGGAAATTGTTCCCTGTGAGGGTGGTGAGGCTCTGGCACAGGTTCCCAAGAGAAGCTGTGGTTGCTTCATCCCTGGAAGTGTCCAAGACCAGGTCAGGCGGGGCTTGGAACAGCCTGGTCTAGCTAAGGTATCCTTCCTATGGCAGGGCATTCAACCAGATGATATTTAAGGTTCCTTTGAATTGAAATTTACTTAAATTCTGAGGTTCAGTGTGCTTTAGCAAAGGGGAAAATATAAATTATCTCTCTCTTGCAGGGAGATTTTCAGAGACCTGCTTTTGCTGGAACACAGTAATTACCATTAGCCTGCACTCTTTAGGTACCAAGGACAACCAGTTTGCACTGAGGTGGTATAAACTTCGGACAGGAATCGGTGTGATGCACCAGCTACACCATGCATGGTTATAAAGTACATTTTTGGTGGATTAGAGATGCACAGTCCAAGGAGGGACCAACTTCCTTGGAGACCTTTTCCTTATCACCTTTCTTCTCTGCCATAGGATCTCCTGCATCAGTAACTGAAAAGTACTGCATAGCAGGGGTGAGCCTGGCAGGGTCCTTAGCTGCAGCCACCTCTCTGGCCAATGGGGAGGACTCAAAAGTTCAAATCCTCCATTTTGGTACAAACTTGTCAGGACTGAGCCTGCTGCTTAAAAAGAGGGGCCCCAGGTCACTGGAAAAGCACTGGTTTCAGCATATTCCTTCTAGAAGATTTGTGTGCTCACAGGCAAGCTTGTCCTGCTGCTATCTGTCTGTCCTCATTTGTCCTGCAGGTCCAGGGCAAGAGGATGATTGGGGGGGACTGTGGGGCTCCTGTCACTGTGCTGTTGGCCGGAAGGGAAGCGCGGGCCGCGGCGGCAGCGTGGCTTTCGCGGCCAGGCAGCGTGTCTAAGCTCTGTCTCTGGTTCCAGGACAATGCGGCTCTTTGTGGCGTGTCTGCTCAGTGTCTGGGGGCTGGCTGCCCCTGAGCGCTACACCGTGGAGGACATCTGCACCGCGAAGCCACGCGACATCCCGGTGAACCCCATCTGCATCTATCGCAACCCCGAGAAGAAGCCCCAGGAGGGTGAGGGGCAAGAGCCAGCAAAGGACAAGCTCCCGGAGTCCACCAACCCCCGCGTCTGGGAGCTGTCAAAAGCCAACTCTCGGTTTGCCGTCGTCTTCTACAAGTACCTGGCTGACTCCAAGGACAACGGGGAAAACATCTTCATGTCACCCCTCAGCATTTCCACGGCCTTTGCCATGACCAAGCTTGGAGCCTGTGGCAGCACCCTCCAGCAGCTCATGGAGGTTGGTGGAGATTCCTCAGCCTTTTCCTGTAGCAGGTCTGAAGGACAGGAAAGGTCTAATGGCTACTCTCAGGGTCAGGATGGCTCCTTGCCTTGGGAAGGAAATCCCAAGTTGGAAGGACCTTAAAACTCATCTTGTTCCACCCTCTGCCATAGACAGGGACACCTTCCACTAGACCAGGTTGCTCCAAGCCCCTTCTCTGGATTTGTTTAGATCCAGCTCTTTTCCCTTACTCCCTGTTTGGATCCAGCATTCCTGGGTCTGAGAGATTAGTTTTCATCTAGAGGACAGGAAGCCCATTTGGAAGGTGAGGGAAGGGAATGGCAACAGTTTGCTTCTTGCAGATTGAGCTAAAGTTTTCCTTATGTAAAAAGCAGGAAAAGCCACGCTATCAAGTCCCGTTGGCAGAGGGACTTTTTCATGTTCCTTCTCTCTCCTCCTTGGAATAAAAATCAGACACATGGGAGACCTTGCAGTCCACCTGACTTCCAGGGCTGGGGCACCTGTACACGGGGAGCCTCTCCCTCCACCTGTTGGCCCTATACTCAGGGGATAGTTCTGATCCCTGACTGAGGTAATTCTGAGTTCTGGCTCTTCCATGCAACTAATTTAACTCCCTGCCTGTCCCAGCACCCTTCTCAATGTCAGACCCACTCACCTGCTATGGGGGGTTTGGTGCTGCCCATACCTTTTTCTCCAGAGGGAGATCTCAGCACAGAGAAGCCTTTCTCCCTGCAATGAGGTATGACTCAAACTGCTCTGCTTGTCCCCTCTGTTGCTGTTCTTATAGATCCTGCCTCTGCAACAAATAATGTTGGGGGTCTCCACACAGCCTGAGTGGAGCAGCTACAACCACACCTCCAGAATCTTCCCTTGTGTGTTCCCCTCTGTGCAGCCCTTCCCACTGGAAGGGGAGCCTTCTCCCATGGAGCCACCCACACTCCTAATCCGCCCTTTTCCTATGAAATGGCTGCTTACACCAGCTTTGCCTTACAGGAAACAGTGCCAAAGGTCTTGGAGGTTCATAAAGAGCAATGTGCTGTGGGATTTTCTGTGCCTTAAAGCACTGAGGTTGGATAGCTGTAGACAAATCATAATTGTCCTTCCAGCTGGCAGCTGGGAACAGATAAAAAATTCCCTGGGCTGCAAAAATCTACCCTCAAAATGATTGCTACATATTCCCATTCCCTGTAAAAATAGAAAAGATGTACCACAAGTAGTCAACAGGCCATGAGAATTCCTCCTGGGAAGGAGCAGCCTTTAGCATTATCACAGGAGGGTTTAGCACATGTGAGTCCTCCCATGACCTGGTGTGACCCAAGGGCTGCCTCTGGGCCCTGTTGGTGCAATGCTCATCTCTGGGGTGTGTAGGGGGTTATGACCCCATGTCATAACATAAAATTAACACCGTGCTAATTTTAACAGCACTTAAAGGAGAAGCTGGGGCCAGTCAAAGGCAGGGTAAAGAGAGCAAGAAAACTGGTGTTGGAAAGAGGAGCAGCACCTCCACATCTGCGCAGAGTTTAATCCTCCATTTGGACTCTCCAAAGGAGGTCCTGGGCTGGTGATGTGTTGATTTTCCGTAAATTTGGGTTCCCACACGTGGAGGGTGAAGCTCTGAGGACCTGCAGATTTGTTGCTGTTGAGGCAAGGGCTGCACCTCCATTATCCTCTGGGGCCCAGGAGCACAAGAGCCTCCTCATGGATTCCTTGTTGCTGTTTGGCTTGTCCAGGTCTTTCGATTCGACACCATTTCGGAGAAGACATCGGATCAGATCCATTTCTTCTTTGCCAAGCTGAACTGCCGCCTTTACAAGAAAGCAAACAAATCCTCAGAGCTGGTATCAGCCAACCGACTCTTCGGGGAGAAATCTTTGGTCTTTAATGAGACTTACCAGAACATCAGTGAAATTGTTTATGGAGCAAAACTCTGGCCCTTGAACTTCAAAGTGAGTTTGAACTACTCAGGATTTTGCTTTTCTGTTTGGTTCCACTCCCCACCCCCAGTCCATCCCTGTCTTTTGCCCAGAGGAAGTGCTCTGCTCTGGATGTGTGGGACATGAATGAAAGCAGTAGGGAATCTGGGATGCAGCTCCTCTTGCCTCAGCTCACCTTAACCACAGCCACATCCCCACCCATACCTCAGCTTCATTGTCCTCCCCCAGCACATACTCTGTGAACCTGTCTCTGGCAGAAGGGGTATGAAGAGATGTTTAAAACCCTTGGCTTAACGTTTCTTTGGTCTCTTCCTTTAGGAGAAGCCAGAACTTTCCAGGCAGATCATTAATGAGTGGGTAGCTAATAAGACAGAGAAGCGCATTACAGAAGTGATCCCAGAAAGTGGTATTGATGATCTCACTGTCTTGGTCCTGGTCAACAGCATTTATTTTAAGGTACAGCTAACAAAACTGGGGAGCAGCACACTTCCCTGGAGGAGACATGGTGCTCATGTTTGTTTTCCCCCTCTCCTTTTTAGGGGCACTGGAAATCGCAGTTCCCAGCTCCAAACACAAAACTGGATATATTTCATAAAGGCAATGGTGAGACCTGCCAAGTCCCAACTATGTACCAGGAGTCCAAATTCCACTACACATTCGTCTCCCAGGACAAAGTCCAGGTGCTGGAGCTGCCTTACAAAGGGGACGATATCACGATGGTGCTGGTCCTGCCCAGTGCTGGGACGCCGTTGGAAAACGTGGAGCGAAACCTGACATCGGAGAAGCTGCAGGGCTGGATAGATTCCATGAAGGAGACGTCTCTCTTCGTCTACCTCCCTCGCTTCCGTGTTGAGGACAGCTTCAGTGTCAAGGAAAAGCTGAGGAAAATGGGGCTGGAAGATCTCTTCAGTCCAGAAAACGCCAGACTCCCAGGTGAGATGTGGAGATAGGGCAGGGTAGAGGTGAGGAGCAGCCGTTCCTCCCTAGATGGCAAGGCAGTAGGTGCAGCAGCACATGAGGAATGAGAACATGAAAGCATTTTTGTGTTGCTGCAGTCAGTGATGGACTCTCTGGTAAAGTCCCACCATGGACACTCAGCCCTGCTCTGCATTGAGGACAGGGCAGTTAACAATCAGTTGCACACGGAGGAGGATGTTTTTGTTTTGGGGCAGCCATGCCTTCTGCCTGATCCCAGGCCATGAAGGATGGGAATGTGTTCTTTCTTGAGCTGTCTCTAAACTCACAGTTTTCCCTTTGTATGTTTTTGTATTTCAGGTATCATTGCAGAGGGCCGCACAGACCTGTACGTGTCTGAGGCTTTCCACAAAGCCTTCCTTGAGGTGAGCTTTGTTCTGTGCCAGCGTGTCTTCCTCTTGCTTTTTAAAAACAAATATTAAAGGGGAAAAAAAGAGCTCAGAACCTACAGTGTTCACTTCTCAGCAGGCCGGGGCTGTGGAGGGAGGCTGGCCCCTGCTTTCTGTGGAGGAGGAGGGTGAGCCCTCTCCATGCTGCATAATGCCTGTATTTTAATGCCATCTTCTCTCTTGGTTGGCAGGTGAATGAAGAAGGCAGTGAGGCCTCAGCCGCCACAGCCGTCACCATCTCTGGCCGTTCCTTCCCTATGAACAGAAAAATCTTCAATGCCAACAGGCCCTTCCTGCTTTTCATCCGGGAAGCCTCCCTCAACACCATCATCTTCATGGGCAGGATAGCTGATCCTTGCTCCTAAAGGGGCTGGTAGGGCCTCACCTCTCCCTCCTGTACCTCGGGAAAAGGGGAGGTGGGGTATTGCTACAAAGCGTGGGCTGCTCCTGGGGTGGTTGGTCTTGCTCTTTGGTGCCAGCTGCAGGGAGGGACTGCATCCAGCTGGGCTGTCCCTGCTCTTCCCTGCCGTGTCAGGTGAGGGGGCTCCTAGGTCACCTCACCTGTCCTGTCCTCCGTGTCAAGGAAAGCTGAATTTCATCTGGCACCAGTATTTTTGTGGCACCCAAGTCCAGCATTGCTGTCCTTCCTGTGCCCAACCCTCTGTAACTCTAGTCACTTGGTTCATTAAAACCTATAGATCTGTATGGAACAGACTGCTCTCTGAATGCACAGTTTACACTAAGCCACCTCCTAGACTTAAATTCTTCTTTTCCAACAAATGAGGCCCCACACCAGAAAGGTGAGTGCAGGAGCAGCAGCCTAAGGCTTGTGCTGGCTGGGCTGGGAACACCCTTCTGCGGCTCCCTGCGGGTGGAAGAGCTGCCACACAGCCGTGCCCTGCATGCCAGCAGCTCTGGTGTGGCCTGTGTGCCCAAGAGCTGGGAGTCACTACTGACAGTCTTGCATAGCCAAGGCTGTGAAACTCTTTTTGAATATTAAGATTTCATCTAACAGTTCCTGCAGCAGCAGTGTCCATGAACCATGACAGGTAAGGTAACCAGTACCTGTAGCTTTGATAAAAATAAATAATTTCACCTGCAAGTTTACTCCAGGAGCTGAGGTGTCCTGGTTTGCTGCCAGGCCACATGTGATCAGACCTCTTTTCTTCTCAGGGTGGCTGTACTGCTGTATGACCTTTGGCAGGGCTCTCCTGAAGATGCAGATTTCTCCATTTCAGGCAGCTGTTTCAAACCCAACAGTGAAAGCACAGTTCCTGTCCTCAGGAGGTGATGGAAGTGGTGTGTGCAGACAGTGGGTTGCACTCCCCAGAGGGCCATTTGCTCTGGATTTTGTAGGACCAGTGAAATATGCACCTTTGTAAAGCTTCTCTTGGCAGGAATTGCCGGAGCAGCCACGCAGTGAGGGAGTTAACTTGGATAGAGCTGTGAGGTCAGATCTTTGGTCACTGGTTTTTGAAGCTACCAGGGATTTGACTCATTCCTGTTCCTAGCAGGATTGTTTGAGCATCTGTGCAAGCAGTGTGTGATCAGGACATGGAGAGACTCCTCCATTGTCCCATGGGCTATGGCAAACCGTACACATCCCAGACGTGTCCTTTATGGGCTGACATGCTCCCCTGGAGCAGCACCTTGGAAAGGAGCTGTGAAGGGCTGGGACCCTGGGAGAAAAGGGGAAATACTTTAAAAGTAACAAAGAGTTCAGAAAGCAGCTCTTCCTCTCCCTGCCCTCCTCTGGCAGTTACCAGTGTGGCTTTTCTTGTGGATCCTATCTTCTGTCACTGAGAGACACACACAACCTCCTATAAGCTCTGCCTTTTTCAGTTGTGCTCCAGGCTGTGGATGGAGGTGGACACTGGTGAAAGAGGAGGGCTGAGGTAGTGCCTGGGTCTCCCTAGCGTGGCACTGAACCAAAGTGCTTCCCCTGCCCTAGGCAGCTGCAAAAACATCCAAAACTTGGCCTGCAGCAAGAGCACAGGGCTTGTTCCTCCTGGGGAGACTGAAAAGGGCTGAGCCTGTTCAAGAGTTGAGTTAAAACCCATCCAAAAAGGACAGAAGCCATCTGAGTTGCCAGAAACAGCAGCCTGGCACTGCAACCTCTCTCAAGCTGCTCAGCTTAGGATACTGTGGAGCTGCCCACAGCTGGGACCAGGTGGAAAATCCACATTGGGTCAGTACCAGTCAACTACAAGACACAGCCAAGGATCTGAGTATTAAACCATTTAATTCTCAAACCACTCACATGCATAATGTTCTTTTACACAGTGTTAAAAGAAAGAGGAAAATGCTTTTTTTTTTTTTTAATACAAACAGAATTTCAAGTATACATTTATAGAATTTTCCAAGATTCTTACCCAAGTTGCTAAGTTTTCATTCACATTGTTCTTAAAGCTGTCCAACGAGAGCGCTTTTTGCTAAACTGCTTTCAATGCAAATTGTACAGTCCCCTCTACCTTGGTTTTATTTCCCTCTTTCACAACTCTGGTTCCCCTTCCACCCCTGCCCACCCCCCTCCAGCAGTGCTGGCTGTCCCTGGACACAATGGCCACGGAGCTTCTGTTTGCCAGTGCCTGCTGGAAGAGGAAAAGGGAAGGAGTCATGGAGGGCCAGTTTGGAAACAGCTTCGAAAATCACTGAAGAACAGTCTGATATCCACAAGTTGCAGCAGGCTTTCTCTTCAGCCTACTCCAGACTAATCTGAACACTGACTTTTCTTGAAATAAGGACTGCAACCAAAAATAAAATAAAACAATAAAAAAAAAGAATAATTAGTACAGCAGGAAATTTCTTAACTGTGAAAGTAAGTCTTGAGTGTTAGGACACCCGTCCTAAAAAGGTTTGATTTATAGGTCACTAGCTGAAGGTGACAGCACAATTTCTATTACAAATGGTTACTCTGCAAGCCAGCTCAGAGCAGAATCAATGTGGGACACACACAAACTTGGATTAATAAAGAAAAAAAACCAAACGGAACTGACGAGGGCTCCATATTGACGTTATGGAAAAACCCCACAAGCCCAGTAACAGCTTTGTCCTGGCTTTGCCATTCAGCTTAGCTCAGCCCTGGGCTGTAACCGGGTGCAACTTCTGACCTGTTAAAAAACGGGGTTTAAATCGTCTTGACAGGCAAGGGTGGGTTTCTCTTGACGGATTCCAAAGTCTCCTACCAGCCACCAGCCCCACCAGTGCTTGGGCTCGGTGGGGCCGCTCCGGGCGCTGCGGGGGCCGTGCTGGCCTGGGGGGCTGCTGGAGGTAGAGCTGCCATGCCCAAGGGTCTGGCAACGTTGCTCCCCCCGAGCTGTGGCTGCCCAGGAGCTGCCTGCCCGTACAGCTGTGTCCCAAGCCAGCCACAGCTGTACTCATCTGACCAGTTAAAGTGCATTGCGGCAGAAAAGGGTTTGCTTTTTAATTTTTTTTTAATTTTTTTTTTTTTCTTTTAAGAGGAACCTATTTAAAGTGCTGTTCTAGTTTGAAAAGGGACTCTTTAGAAAAAAAAATGGCACCTTTTCACATGAGAGATTTCCTCTCTGTATGTGTATATATATATATAAATTTGCAGAGTCAGAACTGCTGACTAATGAACAACATACAAAAAGTGTTTGTATTTTATATTATTGCTTTTTTGTTTGTTTTTTGTTTTTTTTTTTTAAACTGCTGCCTGCTGCCTTGGAGGCAGGAGGGAGATAGATTCTCCTTTTACCTTCCCCACCATTAACTGATTTCCCAGTGCAGGAATGCGGTCTCACAGCTCTGGCTCGGGGACAGTTCACTGTCACACAGCACACAGGAGGTGACAAAGTCCCCCTGAACTGTCACAGCCCCATGGCCAACCTGCAAAGGGTCACAGCAAGGAACTGGAGGCCAGGAAGGACTGTGGACCCCGAGGGACTCCCGTTGCTCCTGCCAGATGCCATTTTCATTAGAGTCACTTTACAGAGCAGACTTGCATTTCTGAAACATAGAGGTAAGGAAAACAAATCTCTTTAAAGTGAAAGCTTTGCTGCTAGAGTGTGTAGTGTGGTAACCTCAGCACCCCGAGAGAGAGAGGTAGTTACTGTCCTGTGAATACACTGCTGCTTAATGTGACTCCATTTCTGGAGTGATTGCTAAAAAGAAAAGAAAAAAAAAAAAAAAAGAAAAAAATCCTGTGCTCTTTATTAAGTTATCCCAGTTAAATCTTTCTGGTGAAGATATACTTGACTATTCCCTCTAAGAGGCTTTTCTATTTTAGAAATTGATTGTCAGTTAGGTTTGTTACAAGATGAAATTTGATTAGCAAATTGCTGTACGAAGCCACTTCACTTGTTAACTCTTAAAATTTTCTCTCCTACTACTCAACTATCTGTGCCCTGTCTGGGGGCCTCTGCTCAGCTGCTCCTGCAGTAGGACAGCACTTCCTGCTCTGAGCAGTTTTAATGGAAAAATCCAAAGTTTTCAAAAGAGCTACAGATATCACATTCACAGTGTTGTGCAGGAAAGGTGGGGTGACACCAGGGAAACAGGGGGAGCTTTGGGGACAATGGGGCCACAGCTCATGGGAGCTTCAGCTAGTGTTTAACACACTAGAGGCTTGGGAAAACTGCATTTATTCCCTTCCCTTTTCAGACTAAAGCAGTGCTTTGAATACCTTGCTTCCATTTCCATGAATTAACATCTGATCCAGTCTTCTCACCCTTCGCTAATTCTCCCTGCAAGTGTGGAGCACGAGGTGAGGAATATGTTACTGCAAGAACACACAGGTGCATGTTATTCTCCTCATTCAGCTTCTAAAAGACCTTATTCAGAAGAGTCTGTTTCACCCAGGATTGCTCTTGCCTGTCCTAAATGTCAGCCATGTTACCCACGAACACAAAAGAACCATTCCTTATTTGAACAACTCTCCTCTCTCCCATCCCATCCCAATATTCCTTACCAGCACTTGCCCAGTGACAGCACAGCCCTGGAAGCTGTCTGGTGTCAGCTTTCTGCTTAGGGGAGCCCAAGGAATTAGCCTTAAGCAAAGGGTTTGACAAAATTCTACTCTCAATCCCACCTGGGGTGCTTCCCCCAACAGCACAACCCTGGCTTAGGAAATCTCCTAACACATGAGGAAAGTGGCTGCATGCCACATCCACCCTCCTTCCATGCATCTCTGGCAGAGATCCAGGCTGCCCTGTACACAGCCTCTGCACACAAACAGGACTGAAAGAATGCCCTGGGGCTGGGGCCAGCCACAGTGAGGCTGGGGCTTCATGCCCCTCCCCAAACCCAATCCGTCAGCCTGAGAATTGCACCGTCCACTTCTTGTTAGTGTCACCCACAGCTGCCACCTCCTCCTACCGGCCTCTTGCAGGAAAAGAGTCGTGCTCAGTTACCGATGCACAGGCAAGGAAGGACTCGAGAAAAGCTTCACAGTCATTCAGAGAGTTCCTTTAGACATGTAAACTCTCAGAAAATACTCTTGGAGGCACAAACCCCCATATCAAACCAATGCCCAAGACATGTAGAGCAGAGCCAGGGAAACCTCAAGAAACAGCTTTTAAAACTTGACCAAGTGAGGAACCAATTAACTGGCATCATCAAGTTAAAATTTGTTTCTCTCAGACTAGTTTTGTGACTCCTCCCCCTGCCCTAGACTCAGTAATTTCTACTGGAATTCTAGCAGAAGACATCCTGCTCATGGCAGGGGTGTTGGAATAAGATGAGCTTTAAGGTCCCTTCCAACCTAAACCATTCTGTGATTTGAGTAACTATTTTCAACTGTATTTCATCTTTTTATACTGCCACTTTCTATATTTTATGGCCAGTAGTAAATTAATCAATCCAACTTCATTTTTCATTTCTCATTAGTTTCACAATTTCATAGCCAATGGTATTGCGTCTGACTGCAAAGGTAATGGGAAGGTTTGAATAAACAAGCCTCACTGCAGTATAAAAATAATGCAGCCATTTCACCATAGATCGGAGGGGAAGGGTGTTAGGTACATTAACAAAAAGTAAGCTGAAAGTCTGCAAAAAAATTAATGCACTGATTTTTTTAAGTACTGTTTTAGGTAACTACAGTAAAATAATAAACAGAATATGTCAGATTAAACAAGGAACTTACACAGCAGTATTTAAAAATACCTGAACATGTTTCAAAAGCTTAACTGATATGAACTAGGAAGGCCAGTAAAGCTGCCCATTTTACATGATCAAACTAAAAAAAAAGGTAACAAAAATACAGCTTGGTGCAGTCTAACGGAAACAGGAACTTGAAGGCTGCGCTCTCCCATGCTGGAGATTTCCCAGCCTCTCTGGACAACCTGATCCTGTTTGACTGTACTCATGGTGAGATAATGTCTTATCATATCTAACCTGATTTTCCCTCGCATAAACTTCTGCCTACTGCTGCTCCTCCTTCCACCGTGTGCCTCCAGGAAGGGTCTGGCTCCATCTTCTCTGCACCCTGCCCTGAGCTGTGGAGTTTAAATAGGAAAAATTATATAGGTAAAGGAGAAAGCACCGAAACAAAAACTTCAGTCTTCAACACTTGCTAGAAAACTCAGAAAATGGCACTTTGAAGTCTGATACTGCCCTTCCCACCCTCCACTTCCCACCCTTCAGATCCTTCCAATGGAGTTTTTGAAACTCCACTAGAGATAAGCTCTCTTCTTATTTCAGCTGTCTTACTCCTCCCTAGAGGAAGCAGAGCTGCTGCCAAGCCTGCTGGACATGTTAGAGGTGAATTTGTTCTTAGCACTTGCTAATTCCTCAGGAATTATTCCCTGGCACAGAAAAATCAGCAAGATTTTTCTTATCTTTGAACCCATTATTTCTTCCCATTGGTGACAGCAGAACATGCACCTTCACAGAAGTTATTAACAAACCCCCAACCACTTCTAGACATCAGTAAATAGCAATGGCTCATTTCCTAAAACTTTAACTTAGACACTAAATACATCAGTGGCTGGTTTTGTGGCTTCCTCCCCAGCTCCCAGCTGTGCCAGATCACAGTCTGATTTGCTGTTTTCTCCCCTTTTATTTCTAGCTTTGCCAGAACGTCTTTGTTTTACAACAAACCTGTAAAGACCACGAAGAACACCTTCAGAAGGCCCCACCATCCAACTTTACCCAGCAAGTTTCAAATCCTTTCAAGGCTGCAATTCCCCAGCAGCACAAGTCCTTAAGTCTTACTCTTATCTATGTTTTTGTCACCAAAGACCTTTCAGAATTCCCACCTAAAAAAAGTTCCCCCTATTTCCGAGAGACATCATTTCACAAGCTGTAATACTTTGGTTTACAACTGGATTAAAATATAAATTAAATAAGAATAATGCTAAATGAGTTTATATTGAAACACATTATATTTGTTTCTATATATGTATATACAGGTATGTGTGTGTGCACTCCCTAATGACAGCTAGAGGAAGCAAAAGTCATTCTCCAAAGGCTTCTACTCTTCCAACTAGCACGGTCAACTTACCCATTGCAACAATTCCCTGTGCATAAAAGCTAATGAAGCACTGGAAGGTGGTGCTGGCGACCAGCTGGATCACACAGACATTCAAGAACAGAAAGACAATAAATTATAAGAAGCAGTAGTAACTTGTTCACAGTTGGGATGAGGATAATGTTATGGGAAACCTGAATTGCCTACGGTTCCAGGAATAAAAAGCCAAAGGTCACTGAAAGTTACATATATATATACCGCAGTTAATCCTAAAAGCAAAGATTGGATCTGACACAAAGAAATGGCAGAAATCATGTGGAATTTCTCCCAGCAGCCTAAACTCTGGTACCACCAGATTCAGCAGGAAGCTTTCCAATACCTCCGTCAAATTCATCCCAGGGATGCGCTGATCACTGCCTCCATCTCAGCAATGGACATTTTCCCAAGCAGGAAGATTCCCTGAAACCAACTCAATCCTACATCCAAAAGAAAATGCTCCCAGTCCTTTTTGACTCCATCAGCCCAAACAACACATTCAATCTCTCCTAATTCCCAGCCTGTGTGTTTTTCTGTTTGCCAAGCCAAAGCCTTTCAGCAGATAGAAATATTTTAGAGATGGTGGAACTCTTCAGGTAATTTTATAACCAACTTGAGTGGGTTCCAGGTTAGGAATAACATAAATTTCTAGTAAGACTAACTGCAGCAAAGCTTTGGTCTGCTGCATTTCACTGGTTTATAAAACAAAACAAAATACCTCACTGCAAATCTACTCCAAATCTACTCTATTCCAAAATGTTCTGGTAGACTTTAGTTTCAAGAAGCAGCCGGTATTGTTTGCATAGTTCTAACTTCTATTTGGTTACAAATATATGAATATATATATGTATATATGCATACACACATATATATAGGTACATATGTATTTTACATCAAAATATCCGTTGAATGACAGTGATTAAAATAAGGATTCTGAGCTCCTCTTTAGACCCTTTAACTGCCAGCATCAAAACTCTGTGTATGTCTCTCACCTTGTGACAGGAGCAACGCTCACCACAATTATTTTGCTCTGGCACTGGATCCCAGGCTTTCCAACTGCAGTCCTGGCCACAGGCTCAGCTCCCAGTGAAAACTCAGAGCCCAGACCTTGGCAAAAAGTCTCCTTGAGTTACAGCTTCTTGACTTACAGAAGAGTATGGGTTGGAAGGGACCTTTAGAGGTCATCTAGTCCAACCATCCTGCCATGAGCAGGGACTTTTCCCATCCCCAAAATATTTCCAGCAGAGCCCAAACAGCATTTGATGTCACTAATCTGCAGAAACATTTGGTTGCTGGCACGGCTAAATTGGCAAGCATGTCATGGATCAAAGAGGAGAGTTTGGTAAAGTTTAAATGATTATAAGTGCTGGTTTTTGTTGGTTTTCAAGATGCACGATCCTATCTACTTCCCAAGTCACCTTCCACCTTCCAAATCAATGGCACCTTTGCAGCTGTCTTCCTATTTACACATTGGATTGTGCAGGAAAGACAAAGTCAGCTGCAAATAAAAGCTACTACTCTTCTCTGGCAAAGGCCTTGTTAGGGCTGAATCACCCAAAAGTGCCAAGGACTTTACTCCAAAACAAGACCGTTTGGAATCACTTCCTGAAATGGGCATCTCACAGTTAAGTGACATTCCTTATTCCTATTGCAGAGGTGTGGGATGGAAACAGCCACGGAGCTGTCACAAAATGAGAGCAGGACAAGCAGGGAGAGCTGCCCTGTCCATGTATCTCAATCTTGAGCTCACAGAGGGCTGAAATCCTGTCTCTGTGCCCTCTGCACTGAGCCAGCCCCACAATGCTTTTTAGAAGGGCTACAGCTTGTTGCCAATGCTATTCCAGGTCTGGATAGCTGTCAGATGGGAACGGGGTCAGTCACTGCCGACCCCTCTGGGTTTAAAACAGCAGCAGAGACACAACATGCTTTCTGTTGTTCCCAGCACCCAAACGAAAGTTAAATTACACAGATCACAGCTTGAGAATATTGTAGGGAAGATGCAGGAAAGCCCAAGGACTGAACCTGATGGTGGATAATGCTGAGAGGACAAGGAGGGACTGCCCATTTGCACTGGCTGCTCTGGCTCTCACCAGGCTATCCCTGGATCTTACTAAGTTAGCTCTAAGCATGTTCTCAGCCTCCTGTAACAAATTCACATTCCATAAAGCCTCTCATTCATCCCTCTCTAGCTGCTGGAAATACAGAGCAGTTTGTTTTCACATCCTCTCATTGTATTTTGGCCTTCTCCTTTTCCCAGCTTCACATCACCTGAGACGAAGAAGTTTAGCTTTTCTCCAAAGCAGCAACACAGTATTAACACAATTCTTGCCATTTTCACAGCTATTCACAGGGAACCTGGCAGCAGCAGGGAACAGCAGTGGCAACCACCATGTCACTTGGCTGACACTTGGCACCAGGACTTGCTGCAGGCTTAAGGAGATAACCACAACTCTTCACATTTGGGAGGTGAGTTCTTTGACAGTAAAGAACTATGTCCACCTCCAAGAAAACAAACTGTAAAACCAGAGTGTGTTCTCCTTGATGCCTGAGGCAAGAAAACGAACGGGTTAGTAAGCTCTAACTCTAAAGCAGACAGAAATGTTACATACAGAGGTATTAAAACACAAGAGTTCTCTTCACATCCTCCTTAAATCACAGTTAAAATCACAGTTTTGGAAGAAAAAGTTGCAGCTAGACATGGGAATGCAAGCTGTGCCTCAACCCATCACAGAAGCATTCGTGCTTGGAAAGCTGGCATCTGATTCTCCACAGCTTTGGTGCAACTGTGAAGAGCCACACCAACGCAGAGGCAACAGGACACAGCATCATTCTGTTAGGGAAAGCACCTCTAAGTAGCTACACCACTGCTAGAAAATTCACATGAGGTTTTTCCATACCGTATACAACCTCCAACCCCTTTTTTTCTTGAACCTTGGTCTCATCTGCACTCAGGAAGTCAACCACTGAGAGAAATGTTTAATAACGATTCCTTCTCAACTGGTTCTGCTGTCTAGTGCGGATGGGGCCTAAACTGGTTTCAGCACTGTTCAAGAAATACTAGACATCATGATTCCCACACATACATACACATCCATTAAATGTACAGAAATAATATCAAAATGATTCCCACTACCATACCTTATACTGACTCTAGCTACAAGCTATAAACTTCACCTCAGCGAGGCCTGGGCAAGAATATTGGCTCTTTTGCATGCAATCAGAAATGATCATTATACAGTGGCAACCTCTGCAAAACAGAAAAAAAAACCAAACCCAAAAACAAAAAGAAAAGCAAACACAAAGGAGGAAGAAAAAGAAAACTTTCACAAGCTTTGTTTTCAGCCTAGTAAGGTATGAAGGACAAATTTCATGGTTTTCACCAGGCCACTTGAAGTAATGAATCAGCAAACAGGACGCGCTGCTGGCCTCCTGTACTGTTTGGATGCTCCTCTGTTCACAGTATTGATACAGTAAAATAAAAACCTGCTCAAGAAACTCACAGCTATGCCATGGGAACAAAGGCATTCACCATTTTATGTCAGCCCTTCTCCACTACGGTTGCCATCTGTCTCAGAAAAATGTTGCTTGTGTAGCAGTTACTGCACCTTCACCCTTCGCTTCACAGCAAGCTCAGCAGGGAAACTTTCCCACTATATTTTTATATAATATATGTATATAAATAATTTTATGTTTTTATAGTTTGGTAGTATTCTTTTAAAATTTCTATTTTAAAACACTTAAAAATCTTTTAAGCAACTAAAAGTAACTTTTTATGCTCTCTAGTGTGAACAGGATAGGATTTCAAAGTTTTTAACTTTTTTTTTTTTTTTTTTTTCATTTTTGGTAACTTCAAAAGCTATGACTAAAGCAGCACATCTCCACTCCTCCCTGCACCTTGATTGCAACGAAACCTACCTTGGCCACCCTCTCACCTCATCCTCTGCCACTGCTCTCTGGCAACCTCACTGTTTTGGTACCGTGACGTTTGACCTTTGCCAGGAAACCTGACGGAGCTGGTTGTTTGGGTAGCCAAATCACCCCCTGTGTGACGGATGCCCTTGACAGGAGAGGAGGAAGAAGGCACAGAAGGAAAACAGAGGTGAAATATCAGTTTTCCTGTTTGAAATGGTCAATGAAATGGTACTTTGCCAGTGCCCAGCTCAGAACACCTGCAAAGGTTCCTCTTGTAGGATCACATCCCTGTTATACGTGATACTGGCACCGAGCCCTTTCCCACACACAGAAACACATTAGAGCCACGTCTCTTTTTGAGAGAGATAGGAGGAACAGTGAGACCCCCTCACATATTAAAAAAATCTATAAAGCAAGGCAAGAACACATCAGCCTTCTCCAAATCATTCCCTCCAACGGGGCAGGAAAATGATCCCCAGTACAAATTTGCAGATGGGGAAAGCAAGGGCTGGACCTGTTTCTGTGTGCCCAAAACTGCAGTCAGACAGCAGGTCAAGCTCTACTGTCACTTGGTCAGCCTGCTAAGCCCCTGCTCTAACCACTCATCCAGCTTTATTGCTGAAGCAAGATGAAGTGTATTCGTTTTCCAATGTCTCCTTGTTCCTCCCATCACCTTAAGGTTCAGAACTTCACCTTCCTTATCATATACACATTATACATCCTCAAGAGAACTCCTTCACCAAACCAGATACACGCAACCTGTCGTTCATTCCCCCCTTTACCGTGAACAACTTGGCATCAGAACTAGAGAAAACTCTTAAAATATTGCATATTTTTTTTAAAAAAAGATGTCAAGATATTTGCACTTATCTGCCTGTCCCATGCTTTTCTGGTTCTGAACCACGTAAGCCCGTGCAAACACCTACAATACACACGCAGGCATCTCTCTCCAGGTTTGCTAAACTTGCTCTAAACATCAGAGCTACTCAGAATACAAAAATGTTAAGTCCATGCAAGGGGACAGAGTCGTGATTGCTCTAGGAACCGTTCACTTTTAAGTCTCCTGAACTGTTATAAGGAAATAGAGTAAGGTTCTCTTTTCTTTTTGCATTTCATTGATAAAAAAGTTATCAAACTAGTTTGTAGAAACAGGTTTAAAAGCAACCACCTGCGATTGCTCGGCTGTGACAACAGCATTGCAGTATTCCCATATCCCGTATTGCTGTTCTAAAAGATCAAGTGCGTGTCGAGGGGGAAGCAGGGGTGAAAGAGGACTTTGGTAGCCAGCCTCTATCTCCGCAATTCAGCAACTCCAGAAAATCTCTTCCTAATCCTTGGCAACACCTGAAGCACAGCAGCGCTCCAGCCAGGACCTCAGAGTGCTCTGAGCTCTCCAGATCAGCACCAGCAGAGGACAACCTCCCCTGGAAGACCCCTCCAGCCCTTCTCCCAATGCATCAGAGCCTCATGCAAACCTCGCAGCTGCTAAATTCCACTCTCAGTAACTGAAGTGCTTCCTTCACATTTTGCTGACCTCTGGAATACCACTTTGTAGCTGTGCCCGCTTTAACAAGGGGCACCAGGGCCGCATGCCTGGACCAGGCAAGCCCAAAGCCCTAAAACGATAGTTTAAATAAAAATGTAAAAGACACACCAAAAATAAGAGAGGGATAAACACACTCGGGCAAGGCAGATTCCACCAGGACAGTATTTTTGTTTTCTCTGAGGTGGCAACTACCTGGGGAAGGGAGGAAGGCGACGGCCCCTTGCCCCTGCTCTCCCCTCGAGTGGGAGCAGTGGATATGGCTCTGTGGCTGAACCTGGCACCGCCGGCGGGACGCCCTGCTGGGCCACAGCGCTGTCCAGAAATACAAATGACTGCTTGTCCCAGATCACTACAGAACAGTAAAAAAATTTAAAATTCTGTCGATCCCTGAATAAGAAGTTGATTGACACAGTTGTTCTGCTTTTCTCCAAGAGGAGGAGGAATAAGGGAGAAAAACATTTAACACTCTATGGGCGTGTGTGGGCGCGTGAGAGGAAGAGAGAGAAAGAGAGAGATTTTTCTATTTTGGCAACATCTTGGGAGCTTCCTTCTGTTTGGTGGTGGCATTGCACTAATTACAGTACCAGCCTGCCGGGTCGGTGCTGACTCTTTAGAGCCAGGAACGGGAAGACGGTCCTTTCTCCTGGGACTCCACAGCCGCCGTTCAATCGGGCCCGGTCGTGGACACGGATCCCTGCGCCGTCTCCCCCACCGCCACGGCCTCTTCCTGCGGAGGGGATTCCTCCTCTGCCTGCCCCCGGGACGTGACCGTGGTCTCAGGGGAGATGCTGTGGGGCCCCTCCAGGGGCAAACAGCCGGGGTGGTTCTTGCGAAAGTGCTGGTTGAGGATGGCCTGGAAAGGGAAGCTTTTGCCGCACACATGGCAGTGGAAAGGCTTGTTGCCCGTGTGCTTGCGGATGTGATACTCCAGCTGATCCTTGCGGGTGTACTTCTTCCCGCACATGCGGCAGACGAAAGGCGTGATGCCCATGTGGAGACGCATGTGCCGGTCCAGGCTGCCCTTCTGGTTGAAGGATTTGGCGCAGTAAATACACGTGAGCCGTGGGTTGTACCGGAACCAGCGCTCTGAAACCTCCTGCTCCCGCAGATATTCCACGTAACCGCTCACTCCGAGCATGGCTGATTCCTCCCCCTGCCAAGGAAATGGCACAGATTGAAATAACAAGCAGCCTAAAACAAGTTGCAGAGAAGATCAGGCCCAGGTCCAGCCAGTAAAGCATGCGCCAAGCCTCAAAATCAGCAGCACTAATGTCTGCAACCTCAAGCACACATTTAAGTGCTTAACTGGGGCCTTGGGGCTAAATACAAACGAGCAATCAATTAGAAACCACCGCTACAGAGGCCCTGCTGCCAAGCTGTTCCTTGGATCTGGTGAAGGAAAGACAGCCCTTGACACAAGGGCACTTGGCCACCAATTCAGTTGTGGACCACATGTCAATACTTGTTACTTTTTAAAAAATTTCTGCCAGTTTTATTGAAACACTTGGGTGTATCACCTTCTGTTTTCCTTACTAAAATCAAAAAAAGAAGCCAATTGATGAGCCTGCAGTAAAACAAAGGAGGAGCAAACCACAAATCATATCTTCTGGTGTCATTTTACACAGGTATTTATTCAGGTGTGACTTAGAGTTCATTTTATTATGAGTCACATTTGCCTGCCTGGCTGTGTGACCCATCACAGGCAAGGATGTGCCTGACCCTTGGCACAGCAAGGACTCCTCTGTATTTTCTGAAGTCACACAGACAAACAGCCAAGGGCAACCTGAACCACAGGCCTGGTCTCAGGACAGACACTTCTGGCCATTGTATTCAGAGTGAGCAGAAACACACCGACTCCAGAATGCTTCTGTGCAGGAGATGCACTGTTTACTCCCCCAGTGCTGCTTCCCAGTGGTGCCAAATGTGGAGACGGAACCAGTGTAACAGCAGGAGAGCATCTGCTCCATCAGCCAAGGCTCTACAGGCATGAGCAGCAGTGTCCCTGTGCCAGGTGCTGCTGAATCCAGCTGTACAGGCATAGGGAAGCTGCTGAGGACTAAAGGAGATATACAAAGCTCTGGTTCTTCCTTTCCACTCTACCACTGCCATTGGGCAGGGATCACGGGCAGGCTGTTTTAGTACGGATATCGCAATGCCAGGAGAGTGGAAGGTGATGATACTTCCCCATGGTGTGTAAAGCCTAAGGTTTCACATTTGAGGCTGTCTCACAATGGAGAAATAAGTGCAGCTTTTCTGTAGGCAGAGCTACAATTGCATAATATGTCACATTTCCCCTAGAGGGTTAGTTTGACCTGAAATTTTTGCAATGTCTTCTGAGGACACAAAACAAAGCTTTGCAAGACAGGAACAAAGAGGTATCTGTCATTTTATGGAAGTGTCTAACAAAGTCAGTACACAGCAATCAGTTTTTCCCCCCTTGCTTCACTTGGTCTTACTCATGGGCAAAGCAGCCTAGTATCTCCTTAACCACCTGCAGCCAAGTCCTTTGCTTACACACTGACATGTTCCCTACCTGCCAGGCTCACAAGAGTCCTGCACTGTGCTGGCTGACACTCCTGCACTGCAGTGGCACTGTGACACTAACTGGATGCAACTAAGTTCGACCAAAATGATAAGGCACAGGCACTACTGCCGTGTCCCACTTTGCTGCACTCTACAGCCCACTGCCCTCCCATTTCTGTGCATCTCTCCCTCCTACCCCAAAACCATGCCCAAGAAAGCAGAGAATTCAGAGCTCCGTTATGTTGCAAAGTCTGCTGTGGAACACAGTCTCTTGGAGAAGAGACAGAGACCTCTCTAGACACTCCACCACAAAAGGTTTATTGGTGTAGTGCCTGGAGGGCTTTTGGGAATGGTCTTGGTACCAGCATAGAAAGGTTCAGCTGTTGTCACCCGTCTTGCACTGAAGCCAAGCCACACCTCCTCCCTCTGCTCAGGCATTTGCTGCCAGTTGTGTGAGGGCAGATCCAGCTCTGCAGGCAAATGGGGTTTCTCCTCAGGAGCTGGTGGCCTGCCCAGAATAAGGGTGGATATTTATGCCCTCAAACAACAAGAGAAACTCCTTGTGTTTTCCAAGTATCTGGCCAAAATCCCAAACAACAGCCAGATTAAGTTTTAAATTGTACATGGCCAGCACACGTTCTCCTGTGAGTAAGTAGATCCTTTGCCAAAGTAAAAGATCCTTGTATCACACATATTATTGCTTGCAAATATAAAATATGACACACTTCATCACAACAAAGTCCCCTTCACCTTCAAGCCAACATTTACTTGCAAATGTCTTGATCAGCCTACCTGGGAACTGGGCTGCTTAGGCTCATCCATCCGCCCAGGAGACTCGCTTTTTGATCTGTACCGCTCAGTCACAGCACCCATGCTGCCAGAAGGGCTAAATCTGTGCGGTGGGGGAAAAGCAAAAATGGAATTTTTAATGGGCACCAGGTCATTACAGTGTTCAGAACAACAGGCACCTGCAGAGCATCTCTTCATCCTCATCAGCTAACACACTGGAGGTGGAACAGTGCAAGTATAAAGGAAAAACTAAATCATACCAGCCTATGGTTTCAGTCTAAACAGCTGAAAAATAAAACTGAGTCATTTGGCTTCCCATTCAGCAGCAGAGAGGGGTTGCTATTGTGAATAAACCAATATGGGTCTGGTGACTCAGGAACTGTACAGCAGGACAGAAATCATTTCTCAGAGGACACCCGTCCTCCAGCATCCTCCTCCTCCTCCATGTGAAACATAAGGGATATAACGGACTAGAGGTGGGAAACAGTGCATACAGACTGCAGTGCAAAAAGAGATGCTAGAGACTAGCTAATCCAAGGAAAAGGGCTAA
The DNA here is from genome assembly GCF_015227805.2 of Hirundo rustica. Lineage (NCBI taxonomy): Eukaryota > Metazoa > Chordata > Aves > Passeriformes > Hirundinidae > Hirundo > Hirundo rustica. Next base: position 23,765,706 of record NC_053458.1, read on the forward strand.
GGAAATAGGAAAGCATTGCTCTCCAAGGGCCAGCTTAAGATTGTTCCCACCGATTGATTTATTAAGTGACAAGTGACAGACTATCCTCTGCTTCCAGGTAGCTGTTTCCCCATGGGACTGAGCTAGAAGAGAGGCAGATGTGAAGGGAAACTCTAGAATTACACCCCCTCCAAATAAAACAGAACTGCCCTTTATCAAATCCATTCTCTGGCCTGAACCTAGGGCAAGAAGGCAAATGCTGGAGTGGAGGGAAGCAGATGGATGGAGATGGATGGATAATCCAAACACAGCAGATTTCACCACCCATTTTCAACAAAGGCTTTTTGCTCTCTTATATAAATCAAAACAACAGTGGAGGCCACTGGGTTCCCCATTGCAACTGCCTCAGAAGATGTAAACCCATGGTCTGCTGCTGTCACGGACCACTGGGAAGACCCTGACCTACAGCTGGTGTCTGGCTTGTTTCTCAGCCAGAACCTTCCCCAGACCTTCAGGCCAGAAGGCACCAGTGAAATGGAGATGTGCCACACATATTGTATATGACCTCATTAATCCAAATGCTGAGTCTGTCATCTACTGAGCCTGAACTGAACATCTTTAAAAAAAATCCCACCTCAGCTGAAAACGCTGAGAGGCAGACATCCCAGCTCTAAGAGCTAATAATTTCCCAAGCTAGCCTGTACCTGGAGATCCTGGTCTGATCACTACCCAGCCAAAATACTATTACCCAAACTGGATACACTTCCTAACGCCAGGTAAAAACCCTTCTGCTCATGCTTCAGATGGCCATAGGAAATAGAAAGAGGAAACGTTCCAAAGCAACTGACCCAGCCAAGTCAGAATCTTGCATAACCTCCTGTCACAGCCAAGGTGAATAATTAAGTTTAAGAAAACCCACCTGTCGATCTCACTGCTGGTCGGCCTGACCACTTTGGCTCCAGAGGAGCCTAAGGCAAAAGCCTCCTGGCCCAGCGATCCGTGGCCCGTGGTGTCGATCACCATGGCCGTGACCTCCTCGGCGCTGCTCCCATCTTCTCCCGAGGGCTGGTGCTCTGCCCCCAGCCACTCCTCCAGGTTTTCCGTCTTAATGCGCACTCCTCCCAGCACCCGCACTTCCTCGTCGTTCTGCGCCCCGCGCTCTCCCATTCCCGTCTCCACGTACCACTGTCCCGCTCTGTTAATCCGCAGGATGGGCTCCCTGCCTTCCACATCTGAACTCTGCTCGATTATCTGGGGGCTGGTGGACTCCTCGGGTGGGCTCAGCTCCCGAATGTCCAGCACCGTGCTAACCTGGCCCAGGCGGCTCCCCTTGGGCGTGTTGTGACGCGGGCTCAGGGAACGGTTTAGATTTGGGGTGGCCCGGTGAGACTCGGGTGGTCTCTCCTGATGCTTCGTCCTGGTCTGGCTCAATTCCGCTTCCACCTCCGCCACGTTAATTTTGAAATGAATCCCCTCGAGGATCTGCGTGCATTTGTCTATGATGTGCTGCATCTGCAAGAAACTGGCGGCTGTCAGGTAACTGATGATGTCAGCCAGCTGCAGACATATCCTTCCAGTGTAGCAGAAGGAGAGGAGCTGCTCGAAAACGGAAGGGTTCTTGATGACGGAGATGGACACGGTGCTCATCTCGTTCAGGGACATGTGGTCACGGAAGTAGGGCGAGCTGGCAGCCAGCACCACCTTGTGCGCACGGAAAGCCTGGCCCTGCACGTTGACCACGATGTCACACAGCCGACCCTGCATGCGCAGCTGGTTCAGGTGGCTCAGAACAGAGTTACTGAAGTTAGGAATCTCCAGCTGAATGTTCCCACTCTTCTCCATGGCTGCCCCAGCTGCAGGTGCACGGCTCTACTGGAAAAGGGGGAAAGGATCCCGTCACTAGCAGAGCCAGTCATTTGGAATTAGAGCATTTTTCACCTACTTCCACACAGTTTGAAACACTGGAGTTTTCAGAGACCTTCCTCACCCACTGAACTGCCACACGCCTGGCAGCAGCTCTGTCACAAACAAATGTGTTTGAGATCACTTAAAAAAGCATTACAAAAGCTCTCTGATCTCACCATGCTCTGCATCCCCCTGCACGAGAGATCTACTAAACCAGTCCCCGACAGACCCCCATTCCCTGCATGCAAAACACTTTGTTCTGACAGCCTCAGTAAAAGCACATCTGCATGTAAAAAGAACATTAAAAATGGCACAGGTGTTAAAAATAGGCACCTGATTGCATAATGGATTAAAATACTCACCACCTGTACCTTCTAAGCATTTTGAAAAGAGAAAGCAATAGGGAAAGCTCGTTTGTAAAACAGGAACAGGGAAGGGGACACTGGGACCTAAATCCTCCTGAGATTTTTGTAAAGTTGGCCAGCACACATCTGACCTCAAGGCATCCTAAGTGCCTTGTTAACCTGAGATATCCATCATATGTGGCACTGCTGACACATGTCAGAAAATTTTTAACAGGAGGGTAAAAAAAAAATGCTGTGGCCCAGGAGAGCTCAGAGGGCTTCACTCAGGATCACTTCTGTAGGGTCCAAAGAGACTTCACTTTGGTCATCACTAAGTTCCCATCCTGGCCATATCCTAAGTCAGTAACTCCTGGACTCTTTCCCAAGTAAAATAATAATGGGACTGTTCCACTGGGCAACAATTCGCAAGGGTGCTGCTCTGCTTGGGCTGCACTCCAGATAAATGATTTACCCAAGCTATACAAGGCTCATCCCTTGTTTCCCACCTTGCCTGGGATGCTCCCAGTTGTTCCCACCTCTACCACATGAGAGCTCCTGGAAGGCTGAGGGAGCACCCAGCCGGTGCAGTCCTTCACCGCTCAGCCGAGTCCACCAAGGTTCATCAGGAGATCTCAGAGCAGGGCCAGGGAGGGGGCTGGGGGATGCACCACCACATCATCACATTTCATTTTGGCAAAGTTTGAAAAGAAGCCCTGACCATATATGGTAAAAATTTGGAATGAATGGAAGTGAGATGCAGACTCATCCAAAAAGGAAAAAAAGAAAAAAAAAAAAAGGAAAATAAATAATCTTGTTAAAATCCATTCACAGCATGAGCAGCTTCTAAGCTGGATAGCATCTGAAGTGTGGATTGAGAAGAGTCCTGCAGATGTCAAAACCATTTTAAGCAGCCTGGGAATACCAAGACTCACAGCGCCCACTCTGTGGAAGCATATCCAAATCAAAGGGATGGGCACATGAAGAGCATGTCTGCCTTTGGAGGGCTTCTTATCCGGAATTTATGAACATTGCAGCATAGCACATGTCCATATGCCCAAGCAGGCTTTGTGCAAACTTGGCAAACCCAGTTACTAAACATGAAGCTGCAGGACAGCCTCTCAATTTTGTGGAGATGTGCCAAGAGACTTCTGAGTTGCGGGATGGCTGCATGTCCCTGGGGAACTCAGACTGGAATGCACAAAGCTTCACATGGTGCTCATGCTCAACAATGCCAGGTCTTAGGGCTTCTTCTCTCCTTCCCCTGTCACAGAATCACAGAGTGGTTTGGGTTGGAAGGGCCTTTAAAGCCCATCCGGTGCCACCCCCTGCCATGGACAGGGACACCTTCCGCTAGCCCAGGGTGCTCTAAGCCCTGCCCAGCCTGGCCTTGGACACTTCCAGGGATCCAGGGGCAGCCACAGCTTCTCTGGGCACTCTGTGCCAGGCCCTCACCACCCTCACAAGGAACAATTTCTTCCCAATATCCCATCTAAACCTACTCTCTGTCAGTGGGAAGCCGTACCCCCTTGTCCTGTCACTCCATCCCTTGTAAACAGTCTCTCTCCATCTTTCCTGTCAGCTCCTTCAGGCACTGGAAGGCCTCAATTACGTCACCCTGAAGCTTCTCTTCTCCAGGCTGAACACCCCCAATTCTCTCAGCCTTTCCTCACAGCAGAGCTGCTCCATCTCTCTGATCATCTTGGTGCCTTCCTCTGGACTCGCTCCAACAGCTCCATGTCCTTCCCTATCTTCAGGAGAAAGCAACAAACCCCACAAAAATCAGGAAAGCACAGTGCACAGATCTGTGTCAACACAGCATTGGGAGCAGAACATCAACTGCACACAACAAGGGGAAATAGAAAACCCAACATCTTACCTGGAGCGCTCTGAGTTACATGCAAGTGGGAAGGAAATGGGGTGCTGCCTTCTTTATTTTCCTTCTGATGTAGCAAGAAGAAAACCTGTTGCCCCCTTCCCCTTTAGGAAGTAAAAAGAAAGAAAAAATGAAGTGCAGAGGAATTGAGTTCTCCCAAATAAAGCTGTAAACATCCAGCTTTGTCATTCTTGGTTTTGCTGGAGGATCTTGCAGTAGGATTAGCTCACCATCTTCCCAAAACAGCTGTTCCTAAAGCAATAATCCTCAGAGTACACTCCCAAGGAAGGCAAGGGTGAAATACCCCTGCCAAGGCCATGAGCACCCAGGGAGGCAAGAGGGAGGCAGAGGCTGAGCTTGGGATATACAGAAAGAGAAGGGGGAAAAAAATCATCAGACACAACTGCTGAGCATGGCTGGGTGTGGCTGAGGTCAGAAGGCCACTGCCCCTGAGAGCCCAACAAATGATCTGTGAGCTCCTGCTCGGAAGGCAGGGAAAAATTAATCTGCTCTTCATAACCCACAGAACTCTGCTCACCTCAGTGTCAAGGAACCTGTGTGTTATGATCAACTCCTAGGCTGGTGATAGGGAATCTGTCTTTTGGTTCAAATTACCCTGTTAGAGGCTGATTGCTGCCCCTCTGAATCCACCTTATCCACAGGGCAATGACATCCTGATTTCTCTCCTCTCTGGGAAGTCCATCACCTCCACCCACCTTCACCTGCAGGCTGAGCTGAGTCAGCACAGGGCACACACTGAGACACTGCCGTTTTTAATGCAATTAAAGTGTCACCAGCCCAGACTCAGACTTTACTTAGCTCAGCAAATGCCTTCCAGCCTGTGAGGCAGCTACCAGGAGCAAGCGGAATTCTTGATCCATCAGGTAAGAAGCAGAGACAGACCACCCAGCAGATGATGTCACCCTGGAAGCTGCACTGAAAACTCTCAGCTTTTGGCCTGAGATTTACTGGGACTGGACAACTTCACAGAATCACAGAATATCCTGAGCTGGAAGAGACCCACAAGGAGACCGCTGAGTCCAGCTTCTGACCCTCCACAGACACCCCAACAATCCCACCCTGTGCTTGAGAGCATTGTCCAAATGCTCCCGGAGCTCTGGCAGCCTTGGGGCTGTGCCCATTCCCCGGAGAGCCTGTTTGGTGCTGAACCACCCTCTGGAGGAAGAACTTTTTCCTGATATCCAGACTAAACCTCCCCTGACATAACTCCAGCCGTTCCATGGGTCCTGTCCCTGGTCCCGGAGAGAGCTACTTAGAATCCCAGAATGGTTTAGGTTGGAACGGACCCTAAAGCTTATCTCGTTCCACCCCCTGCCATGGGCAGGGACACCTTCCACTATCCCAGCTCGCTCCAAACCCTGCCCAGCCTGGCCTTGGACACTTCCAGGGATCCAGGGGCGGCCACAGCTTCTCTGGGCACCCTGTGCCAGGATCTCACCATCCTCACAGGGTACAATTTCTTCCCAATACACCTATCTGGCTACGTGCACATTCCAACGGGACTCCGACAACTATAAACCCAAAGATAACTCTCAACTGAGACGAGCGGCGGTGGCTTCTCGCCCCTCCGCAGCCCTCCCGCAGGACCCGCTCCACAGAGCCCGCTGTCTCCCCGCCCATCGCTGCCGGACCCTCCTCAAGCGGGGCCCGCGGCTCCTCCTGACCCGTGACAGCCGCGCCGCGACCCCGGGCCGGGGCTGCGCGGGGCGGGCGGGGCCGACCTCCCCCAGCCCCCGCCCCTCCCACCCTCGGCACCGCGAGGCGGCGGCCGCGCCCCCGGGGCCCCGGGCGGCTTCGCCCGCCCCTCCCGGCCCAGCCTCACCTGCCGGGGGTGGGAAGGGCCCGCAGCGCCGGCCCGGAACCGAAACCCGCCAGCGCGGGCCGCGCCCCGGAAGGAAACGCCGTGCGCACCGTCCGCCCCCGCCCCGCCCCTGCCCGCGGAGGGCACCCCGGTGGGTGTGGCCGCGCCTGCACCACGTGACCTGTGCTATATAAGGGGCGCGGGCGGTCGGCCAGGCCTTTTCCGGCCCCGCGGTGCTGAGGGATGTGTGCGGGCCCCGCGCGGCCCCGCCGGTGAGTGCGGCGCGGTTCCGCGCTCGGGGGCCGCGGTACCAACCCGGGGTACGGCCGAGCTGCCCCGCGGCTGCGGGCCGGCCGCCGATGGGAGGTGGAAAGGGAGGATTGAAGTGGATTGCGCGGCCGGGCCTGGTCCGCGGCCTAGATCGCCGGGGGCTCTGCCTCATGGCGGCCCTGGGGGTGTGTGAGGGAGGGGTCCTGTGGGGCCCCACCGGGGATCGGGAGAGCAGCGGCTCCGGATAACACCTCAGGCGGTGAGTTACCGGCTCTTGCCTACCGGCCTGTTACGTGTAAGATGTGGCCGTGGAATATGGCGAGGTCCCGTGCCCGCTATAAATACCAGTGAATACGTCTCCGGTTCTTGCGGGTTCGGATTTTTTTAACTACTGGGCTTTGAGGAGCTTATTTTTGCAGATAAACGGGAAACCTTGTGCAAAAAGTAGTAGTAGCGTTATGGAAGGAGTAAGGATCCCTATATAGCTGGGGTGTGCACGCAGTGTAGAAGGGTTAAGGACTGGCTTCACAGCCCAAAGGCTGCGAGGCTTTAAAAAGCATTTGGACAGTGCGCTCAGGCACATGTGGTGACTCTTGGCCCAAGAGTTGGACTCCGTGGTCCTTGCAAGTCCTAACTCAGCACATTTTAAGAGAAGTGGCTCACTTAATTTCCATATGCTCTGCACATGATGAGAACTATGTTGGTAGGGACATCTGAGAGGCTGATGAATGCCAACATATCTGAGCTGGGCATGGAATACTTCGGGTGGCCTATCCAGGAGAGCTGAGACGCCGCGGGGCCTTTCTGAGCAGCCAAGTTCATGCCTGGCTGCCCCAGTGGTAATACAGCAGAATCAGTGCTATAGAAAAAGAGTAGTTTAGTGATCATATCCTGCTTAAAAATACATAATAGCAGTTATTTTTGTGGCCGCAATTTCGATTGCATCAGGGAAAATCTTAGAACTCTGAGTATTTTGGATGTTGTTTGTTGAGTATTTTTCTAGGTAATATTTGTGAATATTGCATCGTTTTTCAAACAAGAAACTAATATGCTTTCTTGTTTTCAGTTCAGCATGTGTCAGCTACGCTCTTCCCTTCTCATGGCTTCAGTCCAGGTAAGTGTTGCTTCTGACATACAGAGTTGAAATTACCAAATGCTGGATTTTTGTACATCAGGGAGTTACAGTATTGGCAGTTGTAATTCGGGCATTGTCTGTAGTGTCTTGGGCAGGCCTCACCTTTCTGGTGGGAAAAGTCACCAGTTTGTCCTGGAGAATGTTTATGAACTACTGCTCATCCTGTAACCAGATTGCAAGAGTACCCCCAGCTCCCTTTTTTCTTCCTTTACTGCTGTTTCTTTGTTCACAGCAGCGTTTTGGAGAAACTGCCTGGTGTATCTTGTAGAAAAGGGGTTCACTGGGGATTGATTAGAGTAAATCTCAAAGCCTGTGATGGTTTCATTATAAGAGTAGTGGACAGAAGTGATTTCTGAAAACTCCATGCTGAGGCTTTCTAATGTGATTGCCAGAGAAGCTTGCTGGGTTTGCAAACATCCTCAACACTTTCATCTCTTCCAGATTGCCCCCAAATGTGGAGACTTGAAGCTACTTCTTTCCAAGGTAAAAAAATTATTATTGAAAAATAAATATAAAACGATGCTTAGCATTTGTCTAGACAACATCTTCTGCTCTGATAATATCAGAAAATAATTAATTCCTTGAGCAAAGCTATCCCTGTGGTGCCACAGTGATGACACTTATTTGCTACTCTTGACCAAGAGAGTGATGAGCACTTTTACCACCAAAACAGTTTTCTGAGGCACAGCAACTGAAAATTGCCCTCGGTGCTTTGACTGCTGAATATATGGTTTACAAGTGTTTTACTTCTAGGATTTGAATCCTGCACTTCAGAGATAACGTAGAAGGAACATCACCTGGTAAGAAATACATGCTTTGTGGAGAGATTTCTTTCTACTAAGACCAGAAACAATTTATACTTGCTAGTATTCAAACTTTATTCTTTTTTTAATTGGGAAAATTTACTTGTGAAAGCAGTCACAAGAGGTGACTGCTTGGTACTATGATTCCAAGGCAGATACAATGATGATGGCATAGTTCAGCTGAATATCCTCTGATGAACACTTCTGTTCTTCGCCCCTATCTGATGTATCTGGCTCCTGTGCTCTCCCAGTAGGAGCTGTGGGCTTGGGCACAAAGGCTGCAGGGATCTGACTTTGTTTTCTATTGTTGCAGGCACTTGGCAGATTGAACTGTAAGCTGTTACAAGGTAAATACTGCATTGCTGGCATCTGAGAACTGATTTCACCCCTGCTGTTTGCAAAGGCTGTTGTGTGATGACTGCATAGTTCAGCAGATAACCTGTGATGATCACAGCTACTGTCTTTCGCCCATGTCTGATGCAGCCTCCTGGAGCTTAAACATCTATCTCAGAAGATCAGTATGTGGGTTTAATATAAAAAACCAAAATTAGTAAGATGAGTAGAAAGATGAGTAGGATGTGTTTGTGAAGTCAAACACAAAATATGCCAGAATAAGGTTAATCAGGTGTTGGTGCTCCGGGTTCTAAAAGTATTTTTGTTGCTTTGCCCTGGACAGAGGAGCCCCCATGCCTCTTGTGTGAGAAACTATTTCACCTGTTACTGATGTTGGTGAAGACAAGACCTTCCTAATTAAAGGTAATTAATAAACCTTTACTTTAAGATGGATGCTGCTTTTATCTGTGCTGTATTTGAGGGTTTGCTTTTAAAGATGCTTGCATATTCATTTTGCTCTTAAAAAGTGAGGCAAAGGTTAATACTGTAAGTGTGCCTTCAGTTTTCTGTATTTCACAGTAAGAGCATACAATAATTGTGATGCTAATGAACTCTAGAATCTTCCTGTTAAAACTAAATGATGAATGCCACATTACTGTGAATTTAGTGTCCCAAAATGGTTTTCCATAATACGCACAGCTTGGTTACACAAAGCTCATGTCACTGAACTCTGCAATTGGAAGGTTTCTTCCTTTGTGCAATTTCAGCCCACTCTGGAGTTCAGGAATGAGCATCTCAGTGTTGAAGAGTGCTGGGAAATGGCTTTACAACCTGCCTTCAGAGGGGGATGGGAATGTTGCAGCATACTGTAAATGATGTTGAATCAGGTCTCCGATCTCCATGAGGATAAAACTTGATCAAACTCTGATACAGTATTTTACTTAAGTTGTTTTTAAAGCTGTAACTTCCTGCTGGACCCTGCTTAATAGCAAATTTCTCTTTGCAGGCTTCCAGATGTTTCTCATTGTGAGGTAAGTACTTGTTTTAACTTCCTAAGTATTGGGATTTCAACACAGGCCCATAAGTAAAGTATTTTAACTGCTTGTCAGCTAGGGGGAAAGGGGCAAGGGGCTCATAGGCTGTGGCTTGCATCTCAGCCAAAACAGGAGGATGTTTTAAAGGGGCACTGCTGGCCGGAGCCCAGTCTTTGCAGGCTGATGTGCGCTAAACTTGTCACTGTGAGCTCTTGAATTTGCTCTGCTGAAACCATTGAAGTGTTTGCCCTCCTGCCCGTAGCAGGGCTGCACAGTGTGAGCTGCCTGTGTGATGAGATGTGACTGCCTTGACTTCAATCATGGAGGTCTGTAATTAGCTCTATCTGACTGCAGGCACCTGACTTACTTTCTTACTCCTTTGCTTGTTTCTGTACTGTCCTAATTAATGGTTTGCCTTGATCCAGGTGTGATGGAGCTGGAAGTGATGCACCTGGTAGTGCTCCAGCAAAAGTAAGTTGTTAACACATCAGGGACTGCCCAGTACTGTGTGATACAGGGAATGAGGAGCTTACTGGATTCTGGCCTTTACAGTGCAGCATTAAACAGGGCTCTTGGTGATTTTATCGCCTTTTCCGGGTAAAAAGCCCACAGATTTGCCAGCAGCCTGTAGGGATTCACTCTCCCAAGGTGCTGCATATCTCAAACTTGGAATTACCTGCTTTCTGTGACCAAAAAAGAAAAGAAAAAGAAAAAAGTGGTGACCATTTTAAATGTATAATTGCTATGGGCTACTTGAATTCCTACTTAATAAGGAAAACTCTGCTACCAGGTTGCCACACATTCTAGGCTGAGCAAATGCAGTATAATTACCTGCTGTTAAAACTTCTTGCTGTTGAAATTTAGTGGGCTCTTTTAGGAAGTAGCACTGATCTTGAATGCTTGTGTGGTAAATTGTTAATCTCGATGGTTAGATCAGAGCTCTTAGGGTGATGTGAATGAGGATGTGGTTGAGAGTAAGGGCTGAAATTCTGAAGTCAGATCCCCCTTTAAAGGACAAACAGGAGATACAACATTAGGCTGTTCTTGTGAATGTACTGTTTGTGATGAATTCTGAGCAATGGGAATCTCTCTGAAAGAGGCTGAGGAGAACTCTTGTGCTGAAACAGTACCCACATTCACACTCTCAAACCACTGCCCAAAGTGTGTTAGTACAATTTCACTTCTTTACAGGGTGAAGTTTGCATGGAGTTCAAGAAACCAGATGGATGTGTCTGAGGTAAGTGTAGAGTATATGGGGTTTAATAATTCCTGGAATATTGTCTTTGTGCTGAATGCTTAAGTAGTGGTGCCTAAAATTAGTCCTGTAATATGATACCTGATTTGTCTTCCCTTTATTGTATCTGGCTGTGTTCTGTGGGCACTGCTGTAACATGGCACTCTGGAGTGCCATAAAGAGTTTCTGGAATTAAAAAAAGTCTTGTGCTGTAGCTGTCACTTCTCAGCAGTTGTTACTGCTAACCTTTATATTGGCTCTACAGAAATTTTGCTCAAGTTCTAGATGATTGCTGTACAAACTTGTTTTCAAACAAAGTGGAACACTAAACATTTTCAAAGATAGCAGTAATTATGAAAACCTATAGTATGTGTATTTTAGGTATTTAAAATCATGAAACACAACATTGTTGGGAGAGAAGGTATCACAAAGCAAAGTAATAGCTTTTTACTTTCCCTGGTTCTTCATATGTTAGTAATTAAATATTTCTGATTAAGTTAGGGTTTGTAAGCTTTGTGTATCCTGTTCGGGTGTTGTAAGCTAAACCTGTAAGTTGCCAGCTAGAAATCAATTTCCTTTTAGGTAAAATAGTTTGATGGATAGAAATTCACAGGTAAATAAACTTGGCATATAATGCTGCTGTTATTCTGAAAGTACTTCTCTCTTCCTCAGGGAGGGACTGCTGTCTGCAGCCTCACTGGGTAAGTCCACACAACATATAAATTGTGTTAAAAACTTGTGGAAATATTTGTAGCCACTGATGAAACTGATTCTGCCAGATGAGTTGCTGTGATATTACCCTTTCCGTTCCTATTATGTCTGAGGTTACAAAGCTGTTGTGGAATGTGTAGCAGTTGTGCTGCTGCATATGCTAACCGTGTTTTCTTGATTTTAGGTGAAGAGGCAACTCTGAAACTAGTGTATGAAGAATTGAGAAGGTGAGTGTAACTGCTGTAATAATGTATTTGTTGGAACAAGTGATGAAAACCTTAGCTTGAACTCTCTCACTGAACAGAGATGAAATTCTAAGGTCTGAGATGTTCCCATCAAGTGTGTTATGCTGGTTTGGTGCCTTACAACAATTCTTATGTCTGTCTTAATAGGTGGAAGATTGCTGAGAAATGGGTTACACTTGCATGAACGGCATTAAAAAAGCCAGTGTGCTTTTACCTCATTGGTAATGTTTGCCTGGTGCTGATTGGATCTAATAAAAATCTGCAAACTCTACCTGGTGTTGTGACATCCTTTCTGGCTGGAACAACTTGATGTAAAACACCTCCAAGCTGCTATATTACGATTTTAAAGGCTTAATTTAGAGCAGGGACTAAACTAGATTAGATGCTAGTCCTGCAGGTTGTCTTAACAGAGGTGTCAAATACTGCTGGTGTGCAGGCTGCAGGTGACCATATTTAGACATATAAATAACTTAAAGAGTATTTCAAGTATTTAAGGTGAGAGCTAAACTTTGCTACTTGTATATTTGCTGCTAAAATAATAGTCCACCAGTAATCCTGTAATTAAGTGTTCAGGTGCAGATCAGAACAAGTGTACACCTGGGACTTGGTAGCCCTTTTCAAAGGGTTCTGGATTTAAACAACACATTTGGCTTTCATGAGGGAAAAACATTCAGTTGGGAAGGTGGGAGAACAGCAGTTACTGTTTAAATTACTAAGGCCTGCGAAGATATTTCTGCTTTCTAATGCTCCTTAATGGAAACTTACTTCTCTGAAAAAATCACTTAAATTCTTCTCTGCTCTGAGAGTTGATGTCAATATGGAGAAAATCAGCTTATGAAACTCAGTTATGAAGAACTCCTTTTCCATAAGACTTCAACTAGTGCTGTAGCACTTCTGATGAGAAGTAAAACTACATGACTTCAGCAGGATTATTTTCAGATTATTAGTGTTGCTTAGAACCTTTCAGTAAGAGTAGGTTAAACATGGTGGCCACATTTGAATTAAACCTCTTCTGCACTAAAACAAAAGCCAGTAATATGGTCTGTTTTCATCCAGAGCTGATTAGTAGCCTCTTTCAATTCTCCCATCATGTTACTTTTTGAAATACCACACTTCGTTGTGCCTGTTAAAGAGCTTGAAGGGACTGTCGTAGCCTGCAGTATAAAAGAAGTCTTCATGGAATGGTTGGCCTCTGTTTCTTAAGGTTCTGGCCAAAGCATCAGCTTCCTCAGCATATTTCTCTGGGGAGGCAAAGCCACCGAAGGACCTGGTAAAAGTGAGAAGGAGATTTTGCTTCAAGCCCCTGGCTTTATTTTTACAGACAGAAACTTTAGACTTGCAAAGGAAGTGATGCAGTTTGTAGTTGGTAGATTACCCATGCAGAGCTTAGTAGTCATGCAACATGGGTATTTATGCTGTTTTTAAATGTAAGATTTAAAACAAGTGAACACTCAAGTAACAAGTACGCTGTATGTGTTCTGGCAGTTCAGGACTACAAATAAAAAAGGGTGTTGGGAGAGTGGTTTTAGATGTTCAGTAGAACAAACTGTCTTCAGAAAATTATTTTGGAGGCTTCATCTATGAAAATCAATGCCATTTTCAAGTGTCTTCTAGAAACATCAGTGTTTCACAGCTTGGTACCTTGACTTTGTGGTAAACCAGACACCCAAGCATAAGATTTCCTAATAGCTGGATTTCAGCAATTCAAGCTCTGAACAGCAGGGTCTATCCACACTTAGTCATCTCTTAAGAAAGTGTAGCTCACACTTCAATAAGGGCAGCTCTTGCCCTGGATTTGTCTGCTCTCAGCTGTGCTGTTTGGCTTACCGGACAAAGAGAGCTGCTGCCTTCCGTTCCTCAATGAACACACTGGAGTCTGTGGGCTGTGGGGGGCAGTCCTGGTGTTCAAATGGCACAAAGAAAGAGATCTTGAAGTCTGTACAGCCTGATTTTACCAGGCAGGTCACTGGCACAGTCATATCAATCTTCATTTCTAGAGGAAAGGAAAACCAGGTGTCTAAGCTGCATTCCCCAACTCCTCTCATTCATTATTATTTGTGTTTGTTAGCTGCTTGTAATTCTTTCCATTTAAAGCCAGCATGTCCTACCTTTTTCGTTCTTTCCCTGGATGTAGTGGAAGAGTTTCCAGAAGCCCTGGCGCATTGCTTCCTTCTGGGTTTCTCCCCTAATGACCGTGCTGACCCACTTTGCTGTCTCATACTGGCGCAGTTCATAGTCCTTTGCCTGAAAGGTAGCAAAAGTCACAGGAACCATCAGATGGCTGTTGACAGAAATTAGTAGCTACTTTTTCCAAATCAGCATCCGAGTGTTGTTGCAGTTACCATTGCCTCTGCTGAGCTCCAGCGAGGGGACTGCAGGTCCAGGGACAGAAATGTTTGCTTGAAGGACTTGATCATCTTGCCAGAGCTGGAAGGCAGACACAGTTCATTGGCATCTCTTAAATTAATCTGGCACCAGAGCGTTTCAGTTGTCACTGAGCTGGTGGAAGGCCTGAAAAAAGGCTGAAGGCCATTTAGCCCTGCAGGAACAGAGCACCAGCACCAAGAAACTACTTCTACTGGTAGGAGGAAGTGTTCTTTCAGGCTATACTCCCCTTGCTTCTCCATTACAAAAAGGTATTTCCTGAGTGCATAGTGAGATTCTGCAAGTGGAAGTTTTTTGGAAATCCATACGTCAAAAGGACTTCAGTCTGCTCCTGGATGAGAAAGCAGTAGCAGTGTGGTGGGTGATCTGGTGTTGACTGCCCTTAACTTTATTTAGCCTCTCATGAAAGCCGATGACTTTCTTGAAGGCCTTTAGCCTCAGAGTCCTATGGATAAATGATATTTTTTGTATTTCTGAATTAATAACTTTTCCTCCATAGCCTTGACATGGAAGGAAAAAAGGTGAGAACTTCAAAACAGTCCCAAACAAAGCGAGTAAAAATATTCAAAACCACTGTTGAAATGATCAGATCTGATTAAATGCTGAGATTTTAGTGGTCTCCATTTATGACTTCTGTTAACCAGGCAGACTGCATTGTATTTGCCTACATTCTGACAGTGTCTGCCCTCTGTTAATGTTACAGTGTCCTTCACCCTTCATGTTGCAAAAAGCACATAATTCAGTGATTATCTGGATTCTCAGGTCATAGAATGTTGTCTTCTCAGACTATGACTTAATTACCTATTTCTTGGTTAACAATGTGAGGCAATGTGATTGCCTACTAGGTAGACCTCCCAGCTCTGGATTTTCTAACTTGGTGGCCAGTACTGTCAGTGACTGCACATTAGAAATACTTAATTATGTTAAATGATACTTTGGGATGGGAGAGACAAACAGAAGAATCCTCCAGATAGAGTTGAATTCTTTTAGATGTACAGGAAAGCTGAACTTTGAAATGTCCATCTATTCACATAAATATGCCTATAGGGTAGTTTAGGGTGGGTTTTTTTCTGCAGCTGTTAACACATGGGCCAAAGGGACAGGCAGCAGGTTACACTGCTAGCACAAGTAAGAGCAGCCAGAACATGCCACTCCACAAACTACTAGTGCTGTTAAGGAAGTGGGGAAGGTAGACATACTTACAGTTTCAGCTGTCCTTGTCCTTCTAGCTGTTGCAGTGTGTCCTGTGGAGGCTGCAAATCCTCGTAAGATGCTGCATGTCAGTGTTTATTTGAGTTTGGGCAAGCTCCTCCCATGCCTCAACCCTACTGGAGGTGGCTACTGTTATGAAAACCAGAAGGGCTGGAGCCTTGTCCTGCTCTGGGTCTCATTGGAGAGCTCCCATGCAAATGTCAAAAGCCCAACCTACTACCCACGAGGCAACACTGGGACTAGTGTGTGGTCTGGCTCTATAAACAGTTTTGCACTCTTGTGTAACTTCCCGTGTTTGCCATGGCTGCGTGGCCGCTTGTGACAGGGTCAGTGGCAGTTTTGTGCTTTGGGAGAAAGGATTTCACATAAATAACGTGTCTGTCCCCCCACCCGACCTGGATTACGGGAGAGTGATGCTATGCAGAGTGCCAGCTTTTCCTTTTTGCCACAGGGGTAAAGGGTAGGTAGAAATCTGGCTGCACACTCTGCTGAGGCCATCCTCACGAGATTTTTGCTGGCATGTTATGAAAGACAGACAGTGTTCTCTGATGGCTGGCTGTTCTGAGCGGTATTTGAGGTTAATGAGCCCTCTTAGCCCTTGGATATCTGCACAAAGGGGTTATACAAAGCTATTGTGAAATCCTGTCCTGCTTATAATACACACAGTGAAGCTGGGCTCTTCATTTAGCCAGCTGCAGCTCCAGACATAGTTTGGTACCAGCACAATAGGGCAGATTAAACTCCACAGTTTGTATTCTGAGAACACCTCTCAGTTTGTCATGGCTTGTGCAAATTCCTTGCAGCCAAATTCAGCTGAGCTCTCGGGGACATTTGACATCCATAGCTGGGAATGACTTTTAACAGGAAACCCACTTTGCTTGCAGGGAACTTCATCAGGATGCTGTGTGATCCACTCCTGTTCTGAAAAGGGAAGTAAAACCGCGCCAAGTAGCAATTGTGAATTTATCTGTAAAGCCACAAATCTCTCCAGAGCCACAGAAGAGGGTGGTGTACAGTCATTTGGTACTGGAGTTTATTCGAACACACTGAGGCCTGAAATGTGTAACCAGTTCTCTGCATGCTTTGTGCTTTTTATTTTACAGAGTAAAGTATTTCTCCATTTTACTGTGCTCTGCTTGGGTCAAACAGCAACAGCAGGAGGGTGTTTGGAGGAGCAGAAACTGCTTGGTCTTTGCTCAGGAGCTGCAGGCGTGCAAAGGCGTGGGCTGGTGTAAGGTGAGCTGTACCTTACCCTGTCACCCCAGGGATGGAAGTGTTTTTTAACACCTCCAGAGTAGAAAAGGTCTTATGAAAAACAATACCCAGCAACAATAGTTTGGAAAATCTCCACAAGTTGATCCCAATGATGAGCATTGAGAAGTATTACCTTGGAAGGGGGGCAATAGCTCTGTAGATAAAGACAAGCTCACAGTGAATTTTCATTTGATTTCTGAAGCAGAGAGGCCCAGAACAAACACCCAGTGAGTTTGTATGTGTCCAGCTGATGTCCCTGACAAAGAGTTGACTGTTCCTGGTGGAGCACCCCCAGGCTGGAGAACAATCCTCAGTGTTTTCCCAAGAGGTTGTTTTCCAGCACTCTTGTTTTTACACTTTACACTTGTTTTTAAACATTGAGAGAACATGTCAACAGCTGCCTGAGACAGTAGGGCAGGCATGGGGACATGTATTCTGATTATATACATTCCAAAACTTAGAGAATAGGGATGGCATTATGGTGCAAGCTGACACACAGTCTCACTAGTACCTCCAAGTAGAGGAAAATCCAAATGCACAGCAGGCATTAAGTCTCAAAGGCTCTGACTTTTGACCTCTGTGTAATGTCATAAATATGTGTTTGGGATGCGGCTGGCATTTTCTAGAACATCTAACAAAGCAATGTTTTTCTGTTCCCTTGCCTTAAGGAGCAGAGATAAGGGCACGAGCAGATAAAAGCATGTGGTTTATACCCTAATTTTACTGTCTTCATCTGTGCAGGAGCACTGTAATGAACTGGTACTTAAATAATAACTTTGACTGGCTAAGGACAAGGACAAGCCTGTGATATCATCACTTGTGATTTCCACTTTTCCTCTCTGTAACAAGACCTTAAGCAATATTTTCCACAGCAAAACTGCTTCCATCTGCTGTGTGGCAACATTACAATAGGTGCTGTCACATCGATGCAGTTCTGTTGGAAGTTACCTTTATCCCTAGAGGCAAGCACAGACTGTTTGCACAGGCAGGAATCTTTTCCACTGACCTAATTGTGTCAGGACTGGAGGAACCCAGGAAAGAAGTGTGTTGTTTCAGTGTGCTTAATGATAACTTTGAGTCATGTTCTTGTAGCTGACAAGTCTGTAGTGTAATATGAAGAATGGGGGTGTGAGAGACAAACAGGGATGTGTGGCCACTCACATGTTTTATCAAGTGGTCTTAACCCAAAGCTCCAGGCAGAGAATCTTTGACAATGATTTTCATTTAAAAGAACTGAGTCTCTTAAAATATATATGACCTTTACTTTTGTAAACATACACCTCATCTGTCGGTGCAGAAACCTCACTTCACAGGAAAGGAGTTGAGCATGTGATGTTACTGTAGTTACTGTCAAGGGCAGCAGAAGTGTCCTTATGTGCTGTTAGATGAACTGTGGTTTACTGCAAATTCATCTCCCAAAAGAAGCCTCTTATCTCCTTGCTCTAAAGAAAGCCTCTATTTTAGGTCATATTCTCACTCCTAATGTGGAAAATGAAGAAGCAGAAACATACCATCTTCTAAAGAAGCAGTTGAATTTACTATAGTACTGTTCCAAGGAGATTCCTTGTTATCCTTAGAAATTGTGCAAAGGAGATCTGTGCCAGAACTGCTGTGAGGTGGTATTTAGACCTTATGCTCTGACCTACACATTTTATATCAGCAGGGGAATTTCTTAACCATTGAATTCACCTTCAGCCAAAAATTACCTGCTTTCTGGAAATGTGTATGTGGGTTTTGTCCCTGGTTTTGCGTGATTCTAGTTAGTTTGTTACAAGTCACATGTGAAACTACTTCATCTTCCTGCTTACTCAGTGACAGCATTACCTAAATCTTGCTGAATGAGTGATTCTGTGCTCACTTCATCAGAGAATGCATGGAGCTGGCTGCAGCTGCTCTTGACCAAATAAAAAGCTTCCTACACCCAACACCACTCCAGAGCACTCCTGACTTGGCATTTTCCAAGATTTCTCTGCTGAAGCTCACATTTTGAAACCATTCCAGGTTTGGGGAATTGATCCTAAACTGCTCCCAGCTGCCATGAAAAACATTCCAAAACCTTCCTGTCTTCTATGCATGGAGCCCTGAGAGAAGCTATCTGAGTTTTATACACTGCTTTATTCACTGGTTTATTTCTACAGTTTATTATGGATCTGTTCTGGGATCTAGCTAGAAACTGAATTCCACAAGCAATTGTCTCAGCAAACTTTAGCCAGTGAAAAAAAGTTACCTAGATCCACAGAAACTTCCAGTCCTCACTGAGTGCTGAGAGGAAATTATTTCATCTTCCCCTACAAATTCATCCACATTCTGTTATTGACAGATTCTTCTCAGAAGCAAGAACATGAAAAAAGGTAATTTTTTATCTTCAAGATAGGAGTGTCTCATTAAGGGAAAGAGGTAACCGTGTTTGCTAGGATAAGAGTCATGACACAAATGTATTGTATTGCTGGTTTTGCTTTTTAAAATGGTTTAGGAGAGACTTAAGCCTAAACTGTGACAGATTACACCTTATTTGCAAACATAGCTCTGAAGAGGGGACAGCTTTCTAGGCAGAAACACAGTGAGCTCTGCATTTTCTTTGTTTGATTCCCCCTTCCCAGAGTTTTAAAGTGACCTTTCACTTTTTCTTTACCTGCTTTGGCCCCCTCCTTCCCTCCCTCCCTCTCTGTCATTCTCAGCCTGCTCCAGTCCCTATGCTGCATGGAGTGAGACCACCGGGCAGCTCCTCTGCCAAGGACCTGGGTTAAGCTCCTGACTCTGCTGAAGGGTTGTTCTGAAATGGTGGGAACAGCCCCACGTGTCTGAAAAAGACCTTGGTATGCAGAAATTGCCTTAGAGAGCTCAGGATTTCCCAAGTAGTCCCAAGAACCTGAGAACATGTCCAGACATGATGGAAACAGGCCCAGAGAGTAGGGATTATTAATATGTTAAAGGAAGTATTTTCCTTAAAATATTTCCCACTTCCAGAAAGTCATGAAGAGGTAACTGGAACTGAGGGTTTATCACCTAAGCTTCGTCCTCATCTTACTGGCATGAGTGTGGATCATATCAGTACTCCCCCATTTTCTAGCAGTATTGGTAGTGGGTGTGGGGTTTTGGTGGGCACTCCTGTTCTAGAGATGATGTGAGTAAGGCCTTCAGAGGTGGATTCTTCAAGAACCTGGTGTCTCTTCCTGTCCATTCCCAGAATGAGCCAATGCTGCACTCTGCAGCAGATGGCAGTGTTGGCTGTGCTCAGAGGTGAGCTTTGCTTGGAGAGTAACATCCCTGATACTCTCTTGGTTGCCTGTGGTCACGTAGGCTCCGGTGCACCCTGATAGTTCTTTCTATTTCCAGAGACATCAATTAGATTATACTCTTATTGACTGCTAATGGGAAAGCATCTTAACACCTAAAAACCTATCAACTTGGCATGTTAAAACATCTTTTACACAGCAGACACAGCAACCTCAATCAGAGAATCACAGAGTGGTTTGTGTTGGAAAAGACTTTAAAGAACTTACAGTTCTAGCTCCCTGTTAGACTCCAGGGAATGTCTGTGTAAGACAGTTTAGAAAATGCCAAGTTAGGAAAACCCTCCAGGTTATGCTTAACTCAAGAACAGTTAAACTGGCAAGTCTTCAGGTAGAATCAACAGCAAACTTAATACTTTAAAATGAAAATTTAATATCCAAGAGGTCAGTATTTGTTTTGGTTTTTGCACGTTTAGATTTAGAGCAGAGTAAATGTAGGTAGGTAGGTAGGTACATACATACATAGGTAATGATATCACATCAACTCCCCAGCTGATTCCCACTTCTGAATACCAACCAGCCATGATAATATTTAACTGAATTTAACTCTCAGCTCCTCCAAGCAGCTTTAAAATTCCTCTGAAGAGCTCAAAACAGCTCTAAAACCCTTTTATGCTGATCTGTGACTCCTGCAGAGTTCTAAGTAGCTCTAAACCTCTCCAGGCTACTGTAGAGCTTCTCTCCTGCACTGTCAACACCATCAAGTAGCACTAAAACCGCATTAAAATACTCAGGAAATCTTGTGGACTTCGTCTAAATGGCTCTACAGAGCACTCAATTGTCTGTGAACTTCCAGAAGTACACTGGTGCTTTGGGGAGGTGGAAGAGATTGCAAGAGTTGCAACTATTGAGCCTGGAGAAAGAGAAATTACCTGTGGAAATGGAAGAGTGTATAAAAATGGGATTTCTGAAAGAACAAGATGACCCTCTAAGGAAAGGAAAATAAATATATGTGCTTTGGAAGGAGCTGCTAATGAGGCCAAAACCCAGAGAGTGATCTCTGCATGCAAACAGCCCACGGTGAGCATATTTTGGAGTGGAGGAGGAATACCACAGCCCCAAACCCCTGAGGATATTGTGTGACTACATGAAAAATGTGCTCCTGGACCACACAACGGGGGATTGTTCTCCCTGCAGGCACTGGGTGCTCTCAAAACACACCCTAATGGAAGATCTGAAGGTGCACACTGAAGAAAATGTTTTAAAATATTATTTTGAACTTTATTGCTATGAATCCATTCAGGGCAGTACCTTGTCTCATGGGATGCTAGTCCACTGGTCAGGTCTGGGAGCAGATTTGAATCCTGGCCCAGCTGCAGTTTTGGTGGAATGGAGAAGATTGTGCTGTGCATGGCTGCCACGGAGCCCACGCTCCACAATGGACACGGCTGGTAAAACCACACGTTGGGCTGCATGCAAGGAGCAGAAAGCCTGAGCTCCATTTGCCTTTCTCACACAGACACATGCATCTGTCCGTGTGTCCCAGAGCGGGGACACTGCAGTGTTTTTGGGAGTGCTTCCAGCGCCTCAGCAGGGCTGAGAGGACATCAGGGGAGACATTGGAAGAGGTTTCTCTGTGTGAGGATGGGGAGGCCGTGGCACAGGTTGCCCAGGGAGGCTGTGGCTGCCCCATCCCTGGAAGTGTCCAAAGCCAGGGCTTGGAGCAACCTTGGGATTGTGCAAAGCGTCCCTGCCCATGGCAGGGGGCGGCCGCTGGGGGACCTTTTAAGGTCCCTTCCAACCCAAATCATTCCAAGATTTTGTTCGTCTCCATTCTGTTATTTACTAATATTTAAAAGTTCATTTATTTATTTTTTTTTCTCGAAGTTTGCACATAACGACGGGTAACCCAAACCGGCCTTATCTCTTGCACGGAGCATGGGCAATAGGAGCCCGTGGGGGCTGCGGGGCCGGCTGAGATGGGCCGGGCGAGGCCGGCGGTGTGGAGCCGGGCTGGGCGAGGGGAGGCTGGGCTGAGCAGGGCGCGGCTGGGCTGAGCGAGGGGACGGTGCTGAGCAGGGTGCGGCTGGGCTGAGCAGGGTGCGGCTGGGCTGAGCGAGGGGAGGCTGGGCTGAGCAGGGTGCGGCTGGGCTGGGCGAGGGGACGGTGCTGAGCAGGGTGCAGCTGGGCTGAGCAGGGTGCGGCTGGGCTGGGCGAGGGGAAGCTGGGGGAGGCTGGGCTGAGCAGGGCCGGCCGTGCAGCCGTCAGCCGCTGCCGCTGTGGCCGCCCCTTCCCGCCCCCTTCCCGCCCGGCCGCTCCCTCCCGCGGCTGCAGCGGCTCTGGCAGCCGCAGCCAGGTCAGGGGGAGCCGGGCCGACCCCGCCGTCCCTTCTCTCGGGAATGGCTCGGGCCCGCGCCGCTGCAGAGCCGCCCTCCCTGCGCTGCCCGCGGGGATTCTACCCTTGCACAGAAGCGCTTGAACAGAGATGGTAATCCCTTTTTTCCCCTTTTTTTTTTTCCCAGACAGCTCAATGACACCCCGAAAGAAGTTGAAGGGTCTTGTAGCTGCTACCATCACTCCAATGACTCCGGATGGGTGAGCTGTCAAAGTTGTGCTGATTACTGTTTCCTTCCACTCCTATTTTCCTTTCTTATTTGGAACGGATCTGCTTGCTTTGTTGCCGTTTTTGTTTGTTTGTTTGTTTGTTTGTTTGTTTAATCAGATCTCTGATGGGGTTGGGGGAACTATTGAATTGGTCCCACTAGGACCAGGGTGAGATTCCCCTGTCTCTGCTTCCTTCTGTTGCCAGCAAGTACCGTGGCTCTGTGTTTGGAGAGTTTGGATCAGTCTCATATCTCTTTTTGTGTTGCTTTGTCGGTGCAAATTAAGTCGTAGTACAGTTACATGTGTAGAGCATTGCAGCGTTTTCATATTTATTACGGAAAATTGAAGTCCTAGTTCCAAAGAGCTCTCGAGAGCTAGAAAATAATTGTCAGAATCTGAAGGCCTTTTAGACTTCTCTTTACCTTAGGTAAGTCATGCATGCAATCATGTGTGTATGAGTGCATGGAATTAGTCTAAACTTGAAGAAAATACTGCGAGGACAGCATAGTTTTGAAAATAACATCACATTGAAACTTGAAAGTCAGCTTTCTTCAGAGCAGGGGTGGCAAACAGAAGCCTCCTCACTGCATTTTGATGTTGCAAGACCAAGTTGTTTGGAGTCAGCAAAGAACCCTGAGCACTCTGAGCTCTCATGGGGGATGTATCAGGATCTGTACATTTGAGAGAGACAGTGGAGATTTGCTAGTACAGATCTCAAAAAGTGAACTTTAAGTGCTGAAAAACATGGCTTCATCCCAGTCATGGAACTCAGCTGCAGTCACTGCTTTGATTCTTGCTTTACAGTAAACTTATATCTGATTTTTTTTTATTATTGCTCGAATTAATTGCAACATGGTATTTAGAGAGTGACCTGAGCCCTCTGTCTGGACTGCATGGTCCTTGTCAGATATGTTCTGAGAAGGCATCTATAGAATTTTGAATGTTGTGTAAAACCTGTCAAGTCATCAGAATTGACTTCCAGACCATAAGTTGGGTCTGTATTTTTGACAAATGAAAACTCCTCATCCTTTAATGAGAGAGAGGTCAAAGTCACATCCAGCGGATGCCGTTTTGCTCTCTGCACCCAGCAGTTGTAACCATCCAGCAGTTTAACCATTTGCCAGCGCTTGCACAAATAACTCTGTGCTCTCAAGAGGACTGCTGTTTCCCTCAAAAGAGGAAAAGGTTTCAGTGTCTCCTGTTCTCTCATATCTCCCAAAAAAGTCCTTTGCTGTGACAAGCCTGCAGCAATTCCCAATAAAAGTTTGGAACAGCGAACTACTTGTCAGGAGATAGAGAAACTGCAAGAGAGAATTCAAGGCTGAGCTGCTACCCTCAGATGTTCAACAGATGTCGAGGGTTTCTTACCTCTGGGTAATCTGTGTGTATACAAATGCAAGGCTTCAAAATATGTAGGGTTTTTTTGTTTCTTAATCACTAAGTTTAAAATAACTGTGAGTGGGGACTTAATGGTTGCTTTGGTTCCTTTTATTGCAGAAAAATTAACCTGCCGGTGATTCGTCAGTACGTGGATTATCTGGTAAATGAGCAGAATGTCAAGAACGTTTTTGGTAAGTGACAGAAACTGCATTACAGCCCATTTACCTGGATGGGAATCCTGTGGTATCTTACCTGATATGAGCTGTAGTGGGAGGGAATGTGGATGTGGGATCATCCTGGCCATTTGTATTTACCAGTGGTATTTTATATTCACCTTAAGACATACTTAAGGCACCTGGTTTTGCACACACCCCATTTCTGTGGGGGATAAAATAAGGTGCCTCCATAAGGTGATATTCCCAGAGATAAATGGATAATACTGTGTTGATAGAGAAGACTCATCTGAATGATTCTTCCCCACTCAAAAATGTTAGTTCTTGTCTTCAGTGAAACCAATGTGTGTAGGTGAGGCCTCAGCCGGTGTGATTTGTGCTTTGTTGTGTTGAAACAGTGAATGGCACAACAGGAGAAGGACTGTCCCTTAGCATCCAGGAGAGGAGGCAGCTGGCAGAAGAATGGATGTGCCAGGGAAAAGACAAGTAAGTAACTGAGAGGGAGTGGGGGATTCCAGATCTTATGTTATAATAGTGCCTGATTGCAAAACAAAGTGTGCTGATACCTTTCTTTTTTTTAGTATTTTGTTCCTGGGCTTTGCTCCCCAGCTCCTTTATCACAGAAGTATGTTTTTGCCACTGCCAGTTAGCTGGTGTCTGTTCCTGCTGCTTGAGAGAGCTTGTGAGAGTCCTTCCCTTTGGTGCACTGAGAGGTGGGGGAATGAGAAAGGGCTTGGAAAAAAAGGGCTGTCCCCTTTGCTTAGTCTTGAGAAGAAATGCAAATAAAGAGCATTTCTGAACATTTTAATGTATTCGATTATTTGATGTGACTGAAGCTGAGGTGTTAAATGCTTAACTCCTTCCCTAAAGGTGCAAAATTAGTAACAGGAGAAAGAATTTAATCTGGATCTGCAGATCTGTGTATCTAATTGCAGCTTTGTTCTCCCTTTCTTGTACCCCTCACTGCTGCCTTTCTCTTGGATGCTGAGTCAGAGGATGTGCAGAGGAGGAGGTGTTTTGGGGGAGAAGGATAATGAGGAGAAATAAACTGGTGTGAAGGATCCAGGCCTTCAGATCCATAGCCTTTATATCCATGTCTCTTATGGATATAAAGGAGAAAAACAGCAATGGGGTTGATGGACTGGAGCTTCCCTTCTCAGGACCAGACAAGCAGTCAAAGGTGCTACTGTGAGGTTAAACTCTTCTGATAGGTTTGCAGAGAAATAGGTTTAGAAAGTAAAGATTTCCTTTGATTTCCTTTACTCTTCCCAGCCTCCCCTTAAATCCTTGATGTCTTAATTTCAATTTCCTAATAAAGTGCTAGGATACATCCCTCCTGACAGCCTTGCAAGTACAACAGCAAGAAGTCACATGTGATTCATGTTTACAAAATGTTGTCTTTCTTCCACCACCACTTGTCACTGGCAACATTTTCTCCATGTTTCTGCTCATCAGGTCAACACAGGCTCAACTCTTGTTTTAGTTTCTTGTTCTGTGGCTGATTGAGCTGAAGCAAGTAATTTTGGCAGCCTGGTAGTTCACCATCACTGAAACCTCCCTAAAATCTGAATTTGTTGGGTTTTTTTTTTGTGCAGATTAGACCACGTGATCATTCATGTGGGAGCACTGAATCTGCCAGAGTGCCAAGAGCTGGTGTGTATATGAGATTTTTCACTCAGTGTGTGATAAATAGAAGCAGACGTACCCTCAGATACTTTCCACTCTGTCTTCTATAGGCAAGACACGCAGCAGCTATAGGTGCTGATGGCATTGCTGTCATAGCCCCCTTCTTCTTCAAACCCACAAACAAAGGTGAGTAGATGTGATTGCTGAGGCCTTTTTATTGCCCTTCCAACCTTCATCACAGATAAAGGATTAATGCCATGTATTTTCTTTAAAAAATATTCTGATGATAATGTTTGCACAACTGTAATGAAAAAGCAAAACCTACAAGAAGCATTTTTTTAAGGATGAGAGATAGCAGAATTGTAAGAAATGGGAGGAAATGGGAAGATGGGAGGGATGTCTTGAGTCATTGAAAACCGATACAGTCACGGACAAAAACCCTCTAACCAATTAAATTTACAAAGTGATGTGTTTATTCACCGGCGGGCGGCACGGGAGTCATCTCCGAAAGGCGTGGCCGCCCCGAACAAGGCTCTTTGCTCTCTATTTATTTTCCAAGATCTTACATACAATACATATGAATGACCCCAGCACCTCCCATCCCCACTCTGTATTAAAATGAGGCTATCAGTCCTTCATGCGTGCGCAGTTCTTCTCTTGAATTGGGTTGGTGGTCTCGAATTGGGTCAGTGGTCTCAAAGGATGAAGTCAGGAGAGTCTTCATCAGGTCTCTGTGACCCTCTGGGCACTGTCCAAGGTCCCCTGCTTCGTGATTGATTGATACCAAGTCCAGGTGCTGGCCATTGTTCTTTGTGGTTTCAATCTGTTCTTATCTGTTCACTTACTCCACTTTTTCTATAAACAAGCTCATAATATAACAGTTAGCTGTAGCTTGGGCATCTAATAATCATTAACCTACCATTTACTAATCTAACTTACATTTTGATCAATATAAATAGCTTCTAACTTTTAGCTAAAATCTTAACTCTTTAAAATCGTGATTCAGTCTTTTGGGATGTATTTTGTTAGCCTTTTGTAAAAAGAAGAATTGCTTTTGGAAAGAACAGTCTTGTTAACTGGTCTGTGTTCTGAATGGATAGTTTGGTGTTCACACTTAATCTGGGCCACACTAGGAAGCAGTTGGTTCCATGCTGACCCTTGCTGGGCACTGACCAAGTTGAGCAACTGCTGATACACAGCTGTGGCTCCTGTTTCTGAGGTGAACAGGTTTGGTTCTGCTGTCTAAGGTTACCTCAAAACTTGCAGACTAAGTATTTTGTCCTTAAGATCCTGACAATAACATAAAAGAAGCACATGAAGTGGAGGTTTGTAAAAGAAATATTAGAAGTTGTCTGAATGAATTTTGAATGGAAATGTTCACATGAAAGCACCAGAAGAAACCAGAGTAACTTGCCAGAATGGCTGATAGTGACAGCCAGGACACAGTCAGTGGCAATCAGGCTAGTACTCACAGAGGAATAGCACAAAAGTCAGCAGAAACCTCGCCGAGAGTAGGATGGCAGTGAGGGTTCAGCACTGTTTTTTGCCATTCTTCTTCTTCCTGTGTCAATGAGAAAATTGCCTGAGATCTATGAAGGATGCAATCAGCAAGATTCTCAGGAAGAAGGTCAACCATAACAACTCTTTGATTTCTAAAACGGTGCAAATAAAGTTGCCCAAAATCCTGCTCATCATCCTCACCAAGCAATACCCCAGGGAGGTGAACATGAACTTGATCCCTTGTCCTCTGTTGCACACAAGTGATCCTGCTGAGACCACTTGGCGCACAGGTCTGGCACATGTGAGAGCATGCCTGAGTTACACCTGTAAGAGAGTGAGTGGGAGCCACTGACACTGGTTTGGTTTAAAAGAAATATTGTCTTTGCCTTTCTTCTTTGCCTGTCT
The DNA here is from genome assembly GCF_015227805.2 of Hirundo rustica. NCBI lineage: Eukaryota > Metazoa > Chordata > Aves > Passeriformes > Hirundinidae > Hirundo > Hirundo rustica. Next base: position 23,793,166 of record NC_053458.1, read on the forward strand.
TTGTCTTCCCTCGATTTTTGTCACATTTAATGTTTTATGACATGTCAAGTGTTTTGTATGATTAGTTGTGTGTGGTGCACGAGCTGAGGCCTCTCCACAGCCCCTGTGCTGTGAATCTGATGTGTCTCCCTGTGGATAGTCTTCTCTTACGGGGTACCTGATGGTTTCCTTCTAGACGAGCTGGTCGCTTTCTTACAGAAGGTTGCATCTGAAGCCCCTGAGGTGCCATTTTATTACTATCACATTCCTCCTCTGACGGGGGTGAAGAGTAAGTACAGAGTACAGATCTTTGGTTATTTGCCCTGGGAAGCAGGTTGTATGGTGTTTCTGAAAGCATGGATTTATGTTTAGACTTAAATGTGTTGTTGCTGGTTTGTTCCTAAACCTTTTCTGATCTGGTATTAGAGTCTTACTCTTTGTTGTCTTACTCTTTGTTGTCTTACTCATTGTTTTAGAGCTGTATAATTTACTAGGCTTAGGCTGAAAGTGAGCAATTTGTAAAATATGAAGTCTTTCTCTTGGGGACAAGGCAGGGAGCTCTCCCAGAACAGGCCTGTGTTCCCTCATATGAGATCTCTGTTGTGCACAGTTCGTGTGGAAGAGTTGCTGGATGGGATAAAAGCACAGATCCCCACCTTCCAGGGTGTGAAGTTCAGTGACACGGACCTCTTGGACCTGGCACAGTGCATAAACAAGAATGAAACAGGGGAGTTTGAATTTCTTTATGGGGTGGATGAGGTAAGAAGCTTCTCTTAAAAGTAATTTCTTCTGAGGTACTCTCTTGCTTCAGCATTGGGGAAGAAGTAACCCTGGACTCTTGATGTGAGGCAGTTTTGCTGCTCCCTCCCACCATCCACCACCCCTTTTTTCCTTGATTTTATTACAGGAAGTAATTTTTTTTTTACCTTTTTTTTTTTTTTTTTCCCTCCCTCCACCCCAAACTAGCAACTGTTGAGTGCACTGGCAGTAGGGGCAAATGGAGCAGTTGGAAGGTCAGTATGGCTTGGATCCCTTCCCCTCACACATACACTGGGCTGTTTTATCTTCCACTATCTGCAGTCTATTTCCCTGACTGTCTTCAGGGAACGAAGGATTTTGCAGGATAGGGATGTAAGAGGCAAACAGACACATAATCTAACCCCAGTCCTAGTCATGTAACCCAGGATCTCAGATTATGTTCTTTTGGGTGATCGTTGCTGTGGTTTCTAAGCTGACCCAAAGGTTTCAATGTACTTTTTAACCTCATGTCAACTTTTGAAGTAGGTAATCACTTCTAGCTACATTGGGTAAGGAACCAAATCCCAGAGAGGTTAAAATTGTTAGTTCACGTGAGCAGTTTGTGAGGTGCTCAGTTTAATTTCTAATTTATCCTCTGCCCCTCATATCAGGCTGATTAGCTGAATTACTGTATGATACCTGGGTTCCCATCTAGGCAATCCATTAAAGGAACAAGCAACTGGAAAACTAAATGATTGACTTTCCTTATTCCCCGATGACATCTTTTTATTTTTAGTTTTGCAAAGCAGTTCCATTGGAAAGAACTGGGAAGAGAAATCAGCTCTCTTAATTCTTCCATGGAGCTTGGCATACTTCAGATGCTTAACAGTAGATTGCACCACACATAAATTCCACAAGTTTCTCTCATAATAATGACAATGTCAACAGCAAAAGCCCGTGGTTACTTCTTTTGTCTCACTGGTTTTAAGTTCCTTCTTTGCATTCACCAATTCTATTTTTGGTTTGTTTTTTATGACAGTACATACAACTACTTGGGCCGACAAACCAATCTGATGTTGCAAGCCTTTGCAAAGCCAGACTTTGCCTTGGCACAGCAGTATCAGGTACAGCATCTTCCCAGGCCTCACTGGGAGCAGCCTTCTCTCTCTCGGAGCTTTGCTGTGGCTGTTCTGCATGTGATTCTGTCATCCATACCGAGGAGGCAGCTTTATTAAAGAAAAATCCTTTCATCTCCAACCTCCTTTTTTGTTATTCATCCCTCCTCACTTTTTTGACCACTCCTCACTACTTTTTAACCAAGACCTTTTAACCACTTACCCTTCAGCTCTAATCTCATCCAAGTGAGCAATGGTATAAGATACAAATATAGTAGTTTTAGATGCTTTTACACCTTCAAATTTGAGGGTCTTAATAAATTACTGTTGGTCTTTTCTAGTTTCTCACTGGGGAATTTCTCAACTTTGTCATCAAACTGGGTAAGTAAACTGGGTAAACACTGCCTGTTTCCCTCATTATGACTAAAAGTGCAAACTTTCTGCTTCTCAAACTCTCATGTTGCTGTACTCTTAGAACTTCCTTCCTGAAAGATTTTGCAGAGAAAAACTGTTGCATCTGCTGTTTCCCAACTTAGTAGCAGTTGGGAGCTCAACAAAGGGAGCTGACCAAGCATCCCTGACAGATTCCACTCTCCCTTCCTTCCTTCTGCTGTGAAATCTCACAGATTTGAAGCTGTGACTTTGTGATTTACCCTTGTCCTTATCCTGGCTCTTTCTCTGGGTTGGTTTTTTTTGTTATTTTTTTTCCTTCCATCTCCAAAAGCTCATTTCCAGCTTTATTTCTACAGTAATTTTTCTGAAATGGTGGTGGCCAAATAGAAAAATAGCTCTGATATTTCTCCTGACTTACTGCAATTAAACAGGATTTTTTTTGAAGGCTATACAAAGCCAAAACATTTTAAAATGGAATGATTTCTAGAAACAAAATCAAGTTTAAATATAAAAAGCAATTAAACCCAACAGATTGTTGTAGGGAGACTGAAACAGGAAATGTTTACAGTAAATTATATCAGACATTTAATGAAGAGAACTGTTTACTGTGGGTTTGCTGTACATATGCAAGCCCTGATCAATCTCCCCAAGCTTTACAGCCTGGTTGTATTTCTTGGGTTCAAAGTCAGAGGAATTGCATTATTTTTTAGCCTTATAGATGAAGAGGCAAACACTGAATATCCAGAGGCAAATTAGCTGTGAGCTATGGACAGAGAGCGGGATGTCGCTACTCCCAAGGCTTGACTCTGTGTGAGTCTGCATTGGGGGATGCTTACATATGAATAAATGTAATAAGTAGGTGTAATTTTTACTGCAGTGTTGTTCCTGTCTGTAAGCACAGTTACCTCTGTTCAATTAGCCTGTTCTCACTTCCAAGAAGTGCTTGAAGCCTGGTTGATACTGGATTACACAGAAGATCTGTACTGCTGCTTTTTTGGACACCTGTATTGAGGCTGCTTTAAGGAAAGTGGTCTGCCAATATCCTGATTTTGCTTTTGTCTGCCCAGGTTTTGGTGTTGCACAGACGAAAGCTGTAATGACTTTTGTTTCTGGCATTCCCATGGGACCTCCACGGCTTCCGCTTGTTGGTGCCTCCAGTGAGTTCATCGTCAAGGCCAAAGCCAAGCTGGACAGCATTGTGTGGCCCAACGGTAACTGATCATAGAGCCATGGAATCACTAAGCTCGAGAAAGACCATCAGGTCCAACCATTAGCATGACACTCCTGGGTCCACCACTAAGCCACATCCCCAAGTGCCACATGTATGATGTTCATTTCCACGTTGATCCGGATGTTCCTTTTCTGGGATTCTCTGCCATATGGCACATCCCCCACATGATGGGCAGGATTTCTTTCTGGGAACTGGCAATGTGCCCAAGCCCCTTCCTGGTAGGGCTGGCTTTGCTGGGGCACACGTGGCCTGACATTTTACACTGCTCCCCTGGAACTCTGCATGTTCCACGATTGACTGGGATTGTTTAATAAAAAAATAGCAAATTTTTCCCAGCCGGAGAAGGCTGATGACTTTTGACTAGAAAGGGGGAAGATCTCTACCTTTCTCAGCTGGTTGGTGTTTTGTCCTCTCCATAAGGATACTACATATTTGGTTTAAACAACAGTATGACACCATCAGGTTGCTCAGTTCATCATAATCACTGGAACATTGTCTGTGCATGTAAAATCCTGCTTCTGTCTGATCTATGTGTTTATACACTTTAATGCAAAATTAAAAAAAAAAAAAAAATCCCTTTTGTAACAGCAAACTTTGGGTCACTAATAAGCAGGCATTTCTCAATTTTTTTTCCTTAGGACAGGAATAAAGCCACAATTGAGCTGTCCACCTCCATGTGGCAGTGCAGAATGCTGTCATGCAGCTTAGGAAGGCATAGACTCATAGAAACCTAGAATGGTTTGGGGTGGAAGTGACCTTAAAGTCATCCCATTCTATCCCCTGCTATGGGCAGGGACACCCTGCACTAGCCCAGGTTGCCCCAAACCCGTCCAACCATGTCCAACCTAGCCTTGGACACTTCAGGGATGGAGCAACCACAGCTCCTCTGGGCACCCTGTGCCAAAGCCTCTCCACCCTCACAAGGAAGAACTTCTTCCCACTATCCCATCTAACCCTGTCCTCTGGCAGTGGGAAGCCATTCCCCCACGCCCTGTCCCTCCAGGCCCTTGTCCCAAGTCCCTCCCCAGCTCTCCTGGAGCCCCTTTAGGCACTGGAAGGGGCAGTAAGGTCTCACCTGAGCCTTCTTTTCTCCAAGCTGAATACCCACACTCTCCCAGCCTTGTCTCCAGAGCAGGGGGCTCCAGCCTTTGGAGCATCCACGAGGCCTTCTCTGGACTCGCTCCTGAAAGGGTTAAAAGCATTGTGCCTAGGCATACTTGGGCAAGAATAAGACACATCGTAACCAATATAGAAGCTAGCAAATATTAAACCACAAGCTAAAGACACAGGATGGAACTAGGCAAGAAATAGGGAACAAAACTTGAATAAAATGAAGGACAAAACAAGTGAGGAAACCGCTGAAACAGCTGACAAGAGACTGCGCATGTCTGGAGGAGAAAGGTGAAAAGTGCGCAGCGAGGAAGACGAGCAGCCTTCATCAGGGGACCGCCGAGGAAGAGGTGCAGCCTTCATCAGGGGACCGCCGAGGAAGACGAGCAGCCTTCATCAGGGGACCGCCGAGGAAGACGAGCAGCCTTCATCAGGGGACCGCCGAGGAGACGCGGAGCCTTCCTCAGTGCCACCACCAGGGTGCACGGCGGCTGTGCTTCGCGTGTGCTAATGAGAATGATGTATTCTAAGGAATAGTTTGCATAACCACACCTTTTCTCAGGAAAACAATGAGTATGCACCAAGTATAACAATTTATTGCAGTTTGCTGTGTGTGTGCCTGGTGTGCGCTGTTCGCAGGATCGGGAGCGATCCCCGCGCACCCGGCGCGCTGAAAAAAGCGAATAACCGCTTCTAGGACTTTGTCTGGGAAGTGTCTCTTGGCCCAATGTAGGGCGATTCACTCCAGCAGCTCCTGGAGTGCTGGTGTCCTGATGCTGGGGGCCACAGAGCTGGAGGCAGCTCTGCAGGTGAGGTCTCACCAGAGCAAGTCACCTGCTGCCAGATTGAAAGGTGAGTTCTTTTGTGTCCTGGGCTGAACCTCTTGCTGGCTGAAGGTCCCTGTGGCTGACACACGAGGGGTCCCATGCCCTGCCTGCTCCTCATGAAAAGAATGATTGCAGCGGGGCTGGAAGGAAAGAAGAGAGATCCAGGATGTACTGGGGCACTTGAGTGGTTTTGCCACAACCAGTGGCCCCACGGATGACAACAACAGAATTGTGATGGATTGCGTCCAGAATTTCACTTTCAAAATTCTTCAGAGGTAAGGCCTCTCTCTCTTCTTGGATCTGGAAAAAAAAGGTCCGGGACATTTCCAAAATCTCCAAACATCTGCCTGTTCTGCTCCACATCTATACTTTGCCTCACTTCTCTACGCCTCTCCCTTACCCAAAGGAAGAACTGCCAAAGAACGGGTCATAGTTTGTATTTTTCCCTGGCACAGCACAACTCGGCCGCACATCCACCCCAGAGGAACAGCCAGCACTTCTGAAAACGCTGTGTGGATTTGTGCTGAAATCCAGCTTTACACACTTTGTGTTACATTCTGGAAAATGAAGAGCAGGGATGACAGGTCACAGGAGACGCACTTACCCTCTGTAATTCCTGATCCTGCTCCAGACGGTACATGAAATCACTTTTCAGGTCCATGCTTATTTGCTCCGGAGTGAGCTGGAAGTGCAAGATATTATTTGGAGACTTTTTGACCCCTCTTCTTATCGACATCATAACTTCAGTATCAGATCAGTCACACCAACATCGTGATCCCAAATATCCAAGAAGGATCGTTTCCTGTATAACTCCCTGAAATCAGTTATGCCTCTGAGATGTTTTGTTTCGTTCATTCCAGCGTAAACCATTCATCTCCAAAGAAGTCTCTCAGAAAGACCAAAAACATTGAAAAAGAACGATTGTTTAACTTTAACCCTTTGAGTGCTTGAGAAACACGCTCTATTCAGCAGGAAGCCGAGAATATGTTTCAGACACGAGCCCGGTGGCGGGGCGCTGGAGGGCGGAGGGAACGCGCCCGGCTCCTCCCGGCTCCTCCCGGCGCTCCCGGCTCCTCCCGGCCGCCGTCCGGCGCCGCGCAGGCGCTGCCGTGCCCCGCTGCCGCGGGCTGCTCCGGCTGGAGCGGGCGGCCGTGCCCCGCTGCCCCGGCCCGGCCATGGGGGACGTGAAGAACTACCTGTACGCCTGGTGCGGCAGGAGGAGGGTGATGCCGGCCTACGAGATCCGCGCGGCCGGCGGCCGCGGCCGGCAGACCTTCCTGTGCGAGGTGCGGGCCTGCCCCGCCGGGGGAGCGGGCTGGGTGCCCGGGGGCGCTGGGAGCTGTGCCGCGGGTGTGGGGACGCGCAGGGGGACTGCGGCCCTCCGGGGGCCCAGACGGACCCTCCCGGGCTCCGGGCGTGTTGCCGGGGCTCTCTCGGGGAGCCGAGGGCCCCGAGTGCGGCTGGGACCCTGCCGGGGCCCTGGGCGTTGTGCCGGGGGGTTGGAGGGCGCGACGGGGGCCTGGGCTCTTACCGGGGGGAGGCTGGATCGTGCCGCGAGTCTGGGTTCGCCTCCGGGAGGGACCTGGAGCTCTGCCGGGGCTCTGAGGACCCTGTCAAAGGGAATGGGGGGCCCTCCCGGGGATCTGAGGTTCGTGACGGGGTTTGGGCTTTGCCAGAGGTCTCGGGGTGCTGCCGGGGACCCTGCCGGCCGAACCCGGGGCTCTGCCTCAGGGAACGTGGGATCAGGGCCGGGGGTCCAGGAGCAGGTCTGGCGGCTCTGTCAGAGGGAACCTGGGCCCTGCTGGGGGTGCTCCGGGGTCCGGGCTCTGCGAGAAGGAAGCTTATCCATGGAAGCTTAACAGATAAAAGGATCAGTGTCACTGAAACATCTCTTTTTGCTGATATTTGCAGCCTGGTAGGATGGCTGTGAATCCTGTATGGTTACTATGTGGTTGGAGGTACCATTGTCCAGGGTATAGAATTGCTGTTCTAAAGTAAAAAAAATAAATAAATCACGTCTGTGGAGTTGGAATAACATGATGCTATGGCTGAGTGGACACAAGGTCACTCCTGTCCGCGTTGTCCGAGGGTTTGGGATTTAGGTTGAGGAAAGTGATCCAATGCAGAGTCTGCTGTTGTGTGTTGCCAGGGTCCCTTTGATTTTTCTTCTTCCACGAGGTTTTGGGAAGCCCTTGTGCTCTGAGAAGTTCTCAGAATGTGGGGGTTTGCTTTTCAAAACCTACAGAAACACACAGCTATATATAATGCTATATAACAATACTTAGTAATTATTTCTCCTGTGCTTATCAGCAGCCAGGATTTGGTGTTGCAGCTGGTGTTGCTGGCCTCCAAGCCCCTTTCAGCTGCACGTGCCAGAGCTGTGTGTTGCTCCTTGCAGGTCCGAGTGGAAGGCTTCAACTATGTTGGCATGGGCAACTCTACCAACAAGAAGGACGCGCAGAGCAACGCTGCCCGAGACTTCATCAACTTCTTGGTGCGGGTGAACGAAATGAAGAAGGATGAAGTTCCTGCTTTTGGAGTAAGCTGTTCTTTCTCCTTACCAAAGGCCACTCTGTTGTTGTGCTGCCCTGTTCCCGGTTGTGTTTCATCCCTGGAGTTCCTTCTGGTGCCCCTGTGCAGTGATGAATGTGAGGGACTTCTTGCACTGCTGCAAGGCTAGGGCACAAACAGAACATCGTGGGATCATTTCAGTTGGGAAAGGCCTTTGAGATTATCAAGTCCAGCTGAATGTTGTAGGATGATCTGGTAAATACAGCTTGTGTTGGGCTGCAAAGCTGAAGAGGCTGGAAAGAATTCAGAGTCCCTGTGAGGCACAGCCTGGCTTTAAAAGTGCTGAGTACTCACACCTGACACTGAAGTTTTAGAGCCATGTTCTAATATATATAATATATGTAATCCTGTGTGCTTTAAAAAAAACCATCAAAAACAAACCCAAAATTAATAATCACAGATATATCAAACATTGAAAATCTGGCATTTTTTAAATCATAATTGCTTCAGGTGTGTGACAGGATCACTGCTTTTTGTGATGTTATGTGAACACTCGGCAGTGACTATCACTTAAAGGCTGAGGAAGAGGAGAGTAACTCTGACATTACAGCAAATTTAGAGAAATAAATAAAGCATGAAGTTACGTATTACCTACTGAGAGGGAAGAATCTTCTTCTAGTGCTCCATTGAGGATATATGAGTTTTCTCGCTGGAAGCAGCCTCCCTGCCTCATCAGCCTTGGTGGAACCAAATGGGAACACAACTATTTTGGTTTTGCTGTCCCGATTAGTGTCAGTTCAGTGTTAAAATATTCACAGTTGTGTTACAGTTGGGGTTGCTACTGTGTAATAACTATTGCATATTTACTGGGGATAATTGTTGCATAATGTTGCCTGAGGTCTTTAAACTTCCTGAACAGTTTCTAGCAAAATAATAAAATGGCTTATTCTGCACTGTTGTGCTGAGGTTTTCCTTCATTCCCTTCCCTAGCCAGCAGCAGGTGATATCCCCACTGGAGGACAGGAAGCAGCTAGAGATGTCACTGGTTCCAGTTCATCTGTGGGGGGACCTCTTCCTCCACATTTGCTTTTAAAAAGCGAAGTAGGTAAGACTGAAAACTGTAATTTCTGTATATTTGAATGTGTTTTAGTGGTGATTTCTCCCCCAGATTGCATCACCCTGCAGACAGGACACTGAGGTTACAGTTTTGAGGCAGAGGTGTGGATGAGTGCATGAGATCTGAGGGACTGGTATGGCCTGTCAAGGTGGCCAGGCAGTGCCATTGCTAAGAACTTGCTTTGGGGAGTTATTTAATTTATTTATTTTTTCTTTTTTTCTGTGTGGTAGGCAACGGCCCAAGTGCAGCACCTGGAAACTGTGGCAGTCATGGAGCTCAGTGGGATCGGGGTGCAAACTTGCAAGATTATTATTCCAGGAAAGAGGAGCAAGAAGTGCAGGAGGTAAGTCATGCAGAGGAATTCTCCTTGGGTTCTTAAATGGGTATCTTTAATCCCTTTTAATTTGTCATTTGCGTTTATAATCAAGCTTGCAGTTTTCCTTTGATATTTTGCTGTTAGTTTTAGCTGCAGATTTAAAGTTGCAGATTTATTTGTTGACTTGTAATAAAGGTAGTTTATTTAAGCTAGGGATAAATAAATCACTCTGGATAGTCTGAACATCCAGGACTTTGTACAGACATTTCATTCTGAAAATAAGGAATTACTGAAGAATTTTTAGCATTTTCTCTGACATTTTAATTATTTTATAGCATACAGGTGAATTACTTTAAACTGGTAAACGATACTCTTCTTTTCCATATTAGACCTCAGAGTCAGAAGTGGACTTAAGTGCAGATCTTCACGGGGGTTGGACCTTGGAAAATGCCAAGGCACGTCTGAACCAGTTTTTCCAAAAGGAGAAGATCCAGGAAGACTATAAATACATTGAAATGGGTCCTGATCACAACAGGTTTGGTAGTTTTAGTCACCATCTGTGTCTGAGGGGTTCAAAATATTTTTGGTGCCAGTGGTTGTTCACAATTACTTGCCATGCTCCGTAGAGCCATAGTGTGCATCCCTAAATATTGATATGGGGGTGAGGAGCTTCAGTGCAGAGATCTGAGGGACTGAAGAAATTCCTGAAAAATTCTGGATATGCAGCTTTTAAACTGATTTCTGTCCTCTAGTCAGCTGCTGGGGTGTCAGTTTCTGTGAAAAGAGAGCTCAATTGCTTGTGGTAGTTGTTCTGTGACTGTTGTTGCCTTTGTGCATTTTAAGTAAATCTTAAATTTGCTTATGTAGCAATGTGCTTTAAGGACATTGTCTTTATATTTTTATTATTATCTATATATTATTATATCTCTATTATGTAACTTTTCTGGCAATGGAATCTTCTTTTGAAAAAAGCAGTTTGGCAGAATCTTCCCAAAGGAGTTCTGAGAGTCTTAAGTTTCAGTTAAGATGAGCTGGCTATTACTCTTTCCTGATTTTTAGCCATTCCTCCAGAGAATTTGCATATGCTTCTCCCAAATGAAAGTAGTTCATAACAGATTGTGCATAAAGAATTGATGGGTTTTATTATTTTATCCCTACTAGGAACAGTCTTTACAAATCATCCAGATGTTAGGACAAGGTGTTATTTCTGGTGAAATATAATGATTTTTGGTGGCCAGAAACAATGTCATGCTGCTGCTGCTGGACTCTCGTGATAGAGTTCGGGGTTGGGCTTTTTTGCATTACATAAACTTGTGTTCTATGAGAGTTATATTTTTAGAAAGACAAGAATTTTCTTATTACAGCCTTTCAAGAGAGTCTCACTTGCAGGACTTACAGTATTATTTTGTAATTGAGCCTTCCAATAATAATTTCCAATAAAAAATGTGTATTGGTGCAGAAAGTTGTAAATTCTCATTTAAAACCTGTCTTTCCTCACTTCATCTCAATTTATGTCTCTCAGGCAAGGCCATTTCCTTCACTTAAGTGAGTGACATAAAAAGTTAGTTTGTACAGTACTAGGAATTTTAATTATGCTTATTGCAGGCATAGCTTCTGAACGTTTCTTCTGTCTTGTAGCTTAGGGATTATTTGTGGAGCTCATTTTTTGTTACACCTTCTGCAGCATTAAAACCCCATGTATTTAAATGTACCTAGTCTTGAGCAGAATGAGATTATACAGATGACAGTATGTTTCTCAGCCTGGTCATTGTTCTTCTGGAGTGCATTTCAGAGTTTCCTATATATTCCTTGTTCAGGGAAGCATGTGTGGATTGCCCTGGATGGAATGGCAGAAGGGGCTATTCACTACCTGCTGCAACAGATCAGATAGGCATGAAACAATCCTAATGTATTGTAGGGCTCATTGAGAGACCTTTGGGAGACTGTTGGATTTAGTCCTCTTGGTGTGTGTAACAGGAGAGGGATGTTTTTGGAGTTTTGAGGACATAATACAGTTGGTTGTTGGGTTTTTTTAAAGAAATACCAGTCATCGCGCATCTTGCCAATCTGTTTGGGGTTTTTTTGAGGTAACGATGAGAGGTATAGATTGTACCAGATATGTCAGCCATGCTCTCAGAAGTTTGTGGTCAGTTAATCACACTCATGGTCTGAGAACTTAGTAATAGCTGGAAAATTTGAATTTGGAAACTTTTAACTATGACAGGAGGGTATAAGTTCTTACAAAGATGGCTCTCCTAAAACACAAAGCATGAGCTCATATAAAGGGATGGGATGTGGCTTTTCTGTGTGGGGATGCCTGTGCCTCCTTCTGTTCCTGCCAAAGCCTCACACCACAGACCTGTGCCTGCTGGCACGGGCTGCTGAGGCTGGACATGGGAATCATGTGGGATTCTGCTGCAAACTGATTGCTGGTGTTGCTGTTCTCCCCTCAGGTGGAGGAGAATGAGATTGAATGCTGACTGTAGGCCTGGCTGAGAAACATACTGTCATCGGTGTCTTAGGTGGCTGTTGTGTCCCTGAGAGCCAGTGGCCTTTGACCCCTGAAGCCACTGTGCCTGAAGGTCAGTTTGCTAAGAGCACAGGAAGGAGGTCTAACCTGAAATTTAAATCACTCACTTAACCTTTTTTATTGTTTGTTTGCAGCAAAAAATGAAGGATGCAGGTGCAAGACGCAGCCTCCACCTGTGCAAATGCCAAGGCCTAGTTTCCAAAGGGGATCTCAGTCCAATAAATTCCAGTCACCTTGAGTCACATTTGCCTGTTTAAATCCTGTCTCACAAGAATTCAGCTTTCATATTTCATGTGGCAAATGCAGGCTTAGGTTTGGGATTCTTAAAAACATGGATCATGATTTCTATTCTCCTCTGTTGAGGATTTTTTTTTTTTTTTAAGCCTGTATTTTTTCCTGTGAGGGTGGTGAGGCCCTGGCATAGATTGCCCTGAGCAGCTGTGGCTGCCCCGTCCCTGGAAGTGTCCAAGGCCTGGTCAGACGGGGCTTGGAGCAGCCTGGGATAGTGGAAAGTGTCCCTGCCCATGGCAGGGGATTGGAATGAGATGGTCTTTAAGATTCCAACCCAAACCATTCCTGATCCTGTAATTCCATGATGAACATGCCAGTTAACCTTTAACTAAACTGGTTACAATGTCTACTAAGCAAACTGTTGGGTTTGCTACCAGAGTTACCCTTGAGTAACTCTGTTACTTTGTTACTCAAGTTTTGCTGTTTCCAGAAGATGGCAGTAAGGGAGTGGAAATTCATGCAAATTCAAATATTCTGTCTCCTGTTCAGATAAGTTCCATGGTTTTGACTAAATGACCTGGTTGGGTTTTGTTTATGCGCTGAGCTGATCAATTGTGTGGCAAAAAGCAGAGTAACTGTATTAAATGTTGCATCCAGTCATTAAACACAGGCTCTTAGTGGGTTACATTAGTGTCATACCAGTACTAGTGTGGGATACAGTTAATGTTACATTGGGATGCATGTTCATGTTACATTAACATCCCACCTGCTTTATAGCTGTTGCCTTAAACTTGGACGGCTCAGAACACATTTCCTATTGATGTGGCTTTAAACTTCAGTGCTGAACAGTGGCTTATTCTGAACTCTTCTTATCAAATGTACTGGTTCTCTTGAAGACAGGTCTGTTACCTATTGCTTTGGGGTTAAAGGGACTAAAAGCAGTAATACTCTACCTTGGTCATTGGTGAATTGAGAGTTTCAGACTGAGGACAGAGATCTTTTCCTAGAAATATTGGAAGGAGTAAATATTTTTGCAGTATCAGCTCTTGGTAATTGTACCTTTGTGTTCTTTCTTTCTCTTGCAGGAGCTTTAATGCAGAAATGACCATTTATGTGAAGCAGCTGGGCAGAAGTGAGTGCTCCTGTTTATTTTTTAACTTAGCAAGAGATGGGTATTGGTATAGAGGAACATTTGTGGGTACAGAGTTTATTATAGTTACGTGTTGGAGCCATTTCCAGAGGTAAAGGATCATTTGTATGATGTTGCTGGGGCACTGAATGCAGAAAAACTTCAAAGGGTTTAGCAGTAAAGTAACATCACACAGCCAGTGTGAGTTGGGCAACGGAGGGGCATGGTTGGATTTTATGTTGGAATTCTGGATTTATCAAGGTTTGAGACTGTCCACGAAACCTGGTGTGAGTGTACAGCCAGAGAGCCCAGTTCACAGTAGTGTCTTCTGTGGAAGCTGCTTGACTCCTCTGCTGCTGCAGCTCTGACCTTTGTGTGCAGGGATTTACAGCTGCGAGCACGGATCGAACAAAAAGCTGGCAGCACAGTCCTGTGCCCTTTCCCTGGTCAGACAGCTCTACCATCTTGGGGTCATTGAGCCTTACTCTGGGCAGGCAAAGAAAAAAGGAGAATCGGTGAGTCTGACAGGAATGACTACCTTCATTTCATAACACAGAAGCACTCTCATAAACAGAAGTGAGTTAAGAGTTTTGTCTCCATATTTAATATCTTACAAGTAATTAATAATTTTTATTGTTTAGCAGCTGTTTCTGTTCTGGTGAGTGATTTGGATCAGAAATATAACTTCATGTGTATGTGATCGGAGCAGTAACTAATTTTACATTCTATTAAATGAAATAGGATTTGTAACAAATGCCGTTTCCAGTATAATTTTTCTACAAGCTTGAAAATGTTGGGATTAATTTTCTGTCACATGAGCATTTTCTGGCAATTCAAATATATATACACACACATACCAAGGAATATATGTTATTTAGGTATTTGGTTGCAAGTTTGGAATGCGTTCCTCTGAAATTGAACTCAGATATTTAAAAATAGCCTAAAATCCTTATTCAATGAAAAGTTGGCAAAACATTTCAAGAATGTGAATTCTGAACTGACGGTACTCTTTGGCCTTGTTTCACAAGGAGGTGTCTGATGGTTCACCTCTAATAGCCCACAGTTCTGGCTTCCAGTGCCTGTGTTTTTGTGTATAATGATGTGTAGTTTTAAAATATTTCCTAGTTGGAACCCTATGAGGTGTCGCTGTCTTCTGACTTAGAAAATCACCTGCAAAAGACTGTACGGGAACTGTCCCTGGAGATCGTGCCTTCGGTGAGTGTGTGGTTCGATACCCCAGTACAGAACATCACACTTGCCCGTTTATACATTTATCTGTCTTTGTCCACTCTGCTTTTGGATTTATAGCCTGAAGATCCCAGTAATCCAGTTCTGATCAACGTAGGAAAGTTGGCCCACTTCGAACCATCGCAGAGACAAAGCCACATGGGGGTTGTTCCCTGGTCACCCCCTCATTCCAACTGGAACCCTTGGACTGGCTGCAATATTGATGAGGGTCCGCTGGCAAATGTAAGACAGCTTAAAAAATTGGATCTGTTGCTTGATTTCCCCGTGCTTCCAGAACTTCTAAATGCTTCTCCTCTACCAGGATTTAAAGTATGAGCCATTTCAAAGGAGAAGACAGTCCACTGATAAAATTTCTACCCTTCTTTACCTGGAGGCAGAGAGTTCTTTGTGTCTGCTTCATGTTTTATCAGGTCTTGAGCAGCAGTGTCTTGAGTGTCCCAATTATCTGTTTTGTTTCACCTTTTGCCTGCTGTCATGCAGCCCATACAAAGTTTATAATTGCAATTACAAGGTAAGTTCATATCATTTATAATTCTCTGGCTTCTCTTTCCCATACTTCCGCGCTCATACTGTTTTTCTGGGAGGAGAAAATGCTCCAAGCCAGTGCCACTACACAAGCAACCAACTTCCTTACTTTTCATCATTTCTAGTCCCATTCAGCACAGAACAAATGAAAAGCAACAGTGTAGCAGGATAAAATGAAGGAGGGAAAGAATTACTGGTTTGCCAAGTTCAGAGGGTAATTCAGGCTGACTGGTATAACCTGGCCAGAAAAGACTCCTGGGACAGGAACTTGATTTTCCTACAACATCCAGGTTGCTTATGGTCAAAATAATAATTTAATTCTTTTTCAACTGGAATTTTCTAATAAATGACATTAATTTAATATTGATTGTTATATATTTTTTTTTAAAATATAGGGAAGTAATGTAAATTTAGCTGTTGCTGCATAAAACACATAACCAATATGGACATTGCAAACTGAGCTGGCTTCAAACCTCTTCAGGATTTACCTGTGCTAGTTCTGACTGGAACAGCTGACTTGTTTGCAGTAAAAACAACTAGCCCTTTGGTAACAAATTTTTACATTTCTTCAGATTTCTTTTGCAGTTGAAAGACAGAAATTACTTTATAAATTCTCTTCAACCTATTGCCTTTTCCGCTACTGTTTTAAGAGGGGGGTTGTGTTTTTATTAGGTCGTTACTTATATTAAAAACTCATATTTAAATCATCATCTTCTCGGTGTCTTGCTGAATAGAGCGTGTTTCTCAAGCACTCAAAGGGTTAAATTTAAACAATCGTTCTTTTTCAATGTTTTTGGTCTTTCTGAGAGACTTCTTTGGAGATGAATGTTTTATGCTGGAATGAATGAAATAAAACAGCTCAGAGGCATAACTGATTTCAGGGAGTTATACAGGAAACGATCCTTCTTGGATATTTGGGATCACGATGTTGGTGTGACTGATCTGATACTGAAGTTATGATGTCGATAAGAAGAGGGGTCAAAAAGTCTCCAAATAATATCTTGCACTTCCAGCTCACTCCGGAGCAAATAAGCATGGACCTGAAAAGTGATTTCATGTACCGTCTGGAGCAGGATCAGGAATTACAGAGGGTGAGTGTGTCTCATGTGACCTGTCATGCCTGCTCTTCATTTTCCAGAATGTAACACAAAGTGTGTAAAGCTGGATTTCAGCACAAATCCACACAGTGTTTTCAGAAGTGCTGGCTGTTCCTCTGGGTTGGATGTGGGGCCGAGTTGTGCTGTGCCAGGGAAAAATACAAACTATGACCCGTTCTTTGGCAGTTCTTCCTTTGGGTAAGGGAGAGGCGTAGAGAAGTGAGGCAAAGTATAGATGTGGAGCAGAACAGGCAGATGTTCGGAGATTTTGGAAATGTCCTGGACCTTTTTTTTTCCAGATCCAAGAAGAGAGAGAGGCCTTACCTCTGAAGAATTTTGAAAGCGAAATTCTGGATGCAATCCATCACAATTCTGTTGTTGTCATCCGTGGGGCCACTGGTTGTGGCAAAACCACTCAAGTGCCCCAGTACATCCTGGATGAATACATCAGAACCAACCGAGCTGCTGAGTGCAACATAGTGGTGACACAGGTGAGGAGTGTGTGGCCACTGCAGTTGTGTGGTGGATATGAGAAATCACCTGTTGGCTAGGAGAATATCACAGAATCGTGGAATGGTTGGGATTGGAAGGGACCTTAAAGCTCATCTCATTCCAACACCCTTCCATGGTCAGCAATGCCACCCACTAGGCAAGGGTGCTCCAAGCCCCATCCAACCTGTCCCTGAAGAATTAAAGGATGTGCTGAGGAACCTTATTATCGTTGCAGGATATGGTTCATAAAGATACCTCCTCAGCCATATAAGTAGGAGAAACCTCAGCATCATATGTATTTTCATTTGGAATGTTACTCTTGCATGGATTTACTCTGGCTTGAACCTTGCCCAAATGAAAACTCTTAGCAGACCAAGGGGAATTTATTTGGGAAATGGCAGCTGGTCGTTGCCATATATCTTTTTATCCCTCCTTTGTGAAAAAAACCCCAAACCCCTCTGCTGTTGCAATTAATTTTTAATGATTACTTTGTAAAGAAATCTTAGGAGAAGACACCTGTGGCATTTATAATTTCCTTTATCATTTTCAGTGGTATTGTGATAAACTTCTAGAGCCTTTTCACTAAGTTAGGGAAAACTTTTCCACCCCTCAGCCGCGGAGGATCAGCGCGGTTTCCGTGGCGGAGCGTGTGGCCTATGAGAGGGGGGAAGAGCCTGGGCAGAGCTGTGGGTACAGCGTGCGGTTCGAATCCGTGCTCCCTCGGCCACACGCCAGCATCATGTTCTGCACTGTAGGTCTGTATGGCTTCCTTGTGTTTGGAGCTTATCATGGGGCTGAACTCTGAGTTAGCAGCAAAAGCAGAAATATGGTTCGATTGAAAGTTTTATAAAGTCTGCTTAGAAGATTGAAAAGGGGGTTTTTTTGGATACAAGTTTGCTGACATGCCGTTGTGCAAAGAGAAATTCAGATTTTAAGATTTTTGTTCAGAAGTCTGATAATGCAGGTCTGATAGCACACAGAAATAATCCCACGGAGAGAGAAATTTGCTGTGTATTGATTGTCCTTAAAAGACAGAAGGGGAAGCAGCCTTGGGTGGGAAAGGGGGAAGAGTCTCTCTTGTGGTAATGCTTCGTGGCCTTGCTGTCACCTGTACAAGGAAAGCATGGCAGTTAGAGATGGGGTTGGAAAAGGGGCTGTGCAGCCTGCACACTTCCTGATTTTGAAACCAGGGGCTGGGAGGGGGAAGGTTGAGGTGTTACACAAACATTTACCTGCTGTCTCCGCTTTAGGTGTTCTTCTGAGAAAGGTGGAGACTGGGATCCGTGGCATTAGTCATGTTATTGTTGATGAGATCCATGAGAGAGACATTAATGTGAGTTAGCTGGTGATGACAGTCCTAACCTCTGTATGCTTCTGTTCTGTTAACTTCTGTGTTTGTGTGTATGCAAGAGGAAGCTGTCTAACTGAGTCTCAGGTGTCTTGAGTTTTCCTTCTTTGATGAGATTTTTAGAACTTTTAATTATTCCTTATCTAAGTAGCAGAGCAAAGACCTGTGCTTCCTTGCTGCCCTCTATTTTCCTGTTAGGATCCCCTGTGTCCTGGTCCTCACTGGAAAATTGAACACCACAGTACAGACACATCTTGTCCAAGTGGGGGAGCATGCTGAATGACACTTTAGAATGCTGTTTCTACTGACACTGTTCTATTAGTGGTGGTATTCACAGAACCTGCACTCCTGATAGCGATACATTGAAATTCAGGGCTTACATGGAGCAGAATGCAAGCTGATGATAGAATTAGGAGAGGTATTGTATATAATTTGAAATGGCAAACATTTTTTGTTCTCTTGATAATTCTGCATAGTTTTCAGCTTTGTCATACCAAGAGTGAGAGAGACTGTGAAGTTCTGACATGTTTAAGCTTGTTTGGACAGAATTTGGGGACTCATTTGAACAAAATTGCAACACGAATTTTTCTGATGCATCTCTTCACCTATTAAATGCGTGTTAACGATGTAAAATACAAGTTTGGAAATTGTGAGTGAGATTGGAATTTTGTCTGTTGAGCTAAGCACGTGCCTAACTAACTGCATGGCAAAACTAAACAAATGTCATATTTAAGCAGAACTACAGGCATCACACACACCTGCACTGAGTAATTCCTATATATTTCATGAATTAGGGCTACTTTACATGTAAGCCAAGTTTAAAAATAACTTGGGGTTGTAATGTATTGTTAGGAAGGAAGCAAACTATTTTTCTAGAAAAGAGAAACCCTTCTTTACACTGGAAATCCTAAAAATCACTTATCCCAGGCATGACAGTAGTTTCAAAATAGAGCACTGACAACTGTTTCTGGTTTTAGAACACTTTTGTTCTACTTGGTACTTCTCTTGTTCAGTAAACGTGTCATTCTTGGGAAGATACTGCTTTTTATAGATCTGAAGTTAATGATGTCCTTTTTCTCTTTCTGTGCAGACTGACTTCCTTTTGGTGGTGCTGAGGGATGTCGTTCAGGTGTATCCTGAAATCAGGGTTGTCCTCATGTCTGCCACCATCGATACCAGTATGTTTTGTGAATACTTCTTCAACTGTCCCATCATCGAGGTCTATGGGAGAACCTTTCCTGTCCAAGGTAAATCCTTGGTTGCGCTTCCAGAAACTGCTTGAGTTTTTATCAATCTTGGATTCATACTCTGAAATACCCTGATTCATTTCAGGTGACTCTTGGGAAATGGTGTAAAGAATTGTTCCCTTGCAGAGGCTTCCAGCAGTCAGTCCTTATCATCTGTCTGTCCTTGCAGATTATTTTCTGGAAGATTGTATTCAAATGACTCAGTTTATCCCTCCGCCAAAGGAAAAGAAGAAGAAAGAAAAGGATGAAGAAACTGGTGAAGATGATGATGTATGTTTGAATTTTAATGTGAAAAATTAAACAAGTGCCATTTTAGCTTGAGTGTAGTTCATTTGGCATTGTTGAAGTGAAACATCTCTAACAGCTTTCCTATTTTTAATATCTGAGAATGCTGTTAACTTCAGCAGTGGAACTAAATTTTCTTCTTGCCCTTGTAAACTGAAGAATTTCTTTTTCGTTGAAGCTAAGGTTCTCATGTTTTGTCAACCTACCTCTCTTTAAAGCTAAAACTGAAATGCTTTTAAAAGTGAAGATTGGTAACTTTGGAAGAAGAACTAGAGAAATATGAGCTTGGTGGTACCTTTCTAGGGTGAAAATATAGATTCTCTCCCTTCTTCTCTTGCAGTTGATATTGTCAATACTTACATACATTGTCAAGAAAATACCAGTTTTATTCAACTTTTAATTTGTAGGTTTGAAATTCTTGTTTGAGCCACTTAATTGATATTTTTTTTAAATGCACATTTTTTTCTTGAAAGGCATCTACCCACATATCTCATTTTCTTACTTGCCTGGCCAGACAGTCTCCGTAGTTTGAGTAAATTAATTTATATGATTTCCTTTGTGGTATTTTTCTTTTGTAGGCCAACTGCAACCTTATTTGCAGTGATGAGTATGGCCCAGAAACAAAGAACTCCATGGCTCAGCTGAACGAGAGAGAAACCTCTTTTGAACTCATTGAGGCTCTGCTGGTTTATATCAGGACTCTGAATGTCCCAGGAGCCATCCTTGTTTTCTTGCCTGGCTGGAACTTAATCTATACAATGCAGAAGCATCTAGAAATGAACCCACGCTTTGGTACAAGCAGCTGTTTTGTTATATTTCATCTTTTCCTAAGGAAACTACTGACTGTGTGAAGATGGGAGTTGGATGAGTGGCTTAGGGAGCTAATTTGTTGTGAGAGTGAATGGCCAGAAAGTTTTATGTTGTGGAAAGGAGAAATGAGATTCACATAGCAGTAGTTACCAACCTTCTTGTATTCCTTTTGTAGGAGGCCACCAGTACAGGATTTTACCTCTGCATTCCCAGATTCCTCTGGAGGAGCAGCGTAGAGTGTTTGATCCTGTGCCTCCTGGGGTGACCAAAGTACGGAGCTTTCTCTGTGCACAGTTCTCTTGGGCTTTTGGGGAACATATTGCTGACTTTTTAAATAAATTCTGTCATTTATCTTGCTGGACATGATCAGCTTTTTCAGCCCAAATAACGTCACTTTGCATTTCCTGGTTTTTATAGGTTATTTTATCTACCAGTATTGCTGAGACCAGCATTACCATCAATGACGTGGTCTTTGTTATCGACTCTTGCAAGTGAGTTCATGAAGCAACTTTTTGTTTCATAAATCCTGCCCTTGGGAATGCCAAAGAGGTTTTGGGAGTGCACAGAAGCGCCTTGTGTTCCCATGCTCCCTGAGCTGAGCTTGAGGACTCTTAACTCCCTCAGGACAAATTAGCATTGTCTTTAGCTGGTCAGCACAGTGACACACCACGCTGGCATCTCAGGGGACTGGCTTGGTCACGCTGGCGTTATTCATGTGAAGTGTCACTGGGTCTCCACACCAATTTGATAGACGTCATCCGCCAAAGGAGTTTTACAAACTCTCAGTGTCTGGCTGATGATAAAGAGGAAGATTTTTGTAGTCTGTTACAGTTCCTGCCTTGCTGTGCCTGCTCTCTGAGAAAAATAAACACAGAGAGCTCATGAATTCATGAGGATTTTAAGCTTTTTGGACAGCTGAGAACATTACTCTGTGCAATAGTTTGGGGCACTGCTTTAGACAGAGTATGATGCTTTAGTTTCCAGACTGATGCCTGACTAACCAAAGCTTGGGGGTGGTTGGCTTCTTACAAGCAGTGTGGCTGCAAGCCATAAAATGGGAACTGATTGGGCAGGGCTTAAGATGAAGGACTTTTGATCTTTAGTGGTGTTTCTCCTGTAACAGGCAAAAAGTGAAACTGTTCACTGCTCACAACAACATGACAAACTATGCCACGGTCTGGGCATCGAAAACCAATTTGGAGCAGCGCAAAGGCAGAGCTGGGCGTGTGCGAGCTGGGTTCTGTTTCTATTTGTGCAGCAGAGCTCGCTTTGAGAGGTGAGCCTGTGGTCTCCAGAAATACCCTCAGGGAATTCTCCCAGGACTATTGGGTGCTGCTTTGGGTCAGAAGGGGGAAATCAAAGCACAAAGAGGAGATGGATGATGTTGGCTCATACTGAAATATCTCAGTTCTTTAGCTTAAAAAAAATGTACACATGCTATGCTTTTACCCATAATATGAGGTGGATAAATAGTTCATCATTTTAGTATCAAGAGTGTCACTGCAACCTACCAAACCTCTCAAGAGGAGAACAGTTCTGCTTGGGAATTGAGGCAAGGAAAAGAGCTTTGTAATGAGGACAAGGCTCTGGTCTGCCTTCAAACACTGGGGGCACCTGGCATTGCCATTTTGTCATGGAAGTGGGAGAAAGCAGGGAGGGCAGATGTTGCCTTTCTCTCCATCCCCATTCTGTGGCCAGGAAACCCCTTCATGGTGTTCTAGCACCTTCCATGTTGCTGAAACTTGCGATCTCTCTGCCAGACTGTTTTTCCGTTACTAGAGCCATGGAAATCTCTCTGCTGGTTGGAGAAGGCAGCACAGCTGTTAGTTACACTCTGATCTGTCTCCTAGAAGTCTCAGTGCCCCTTTCTCTGGCTGGTACAGCATAGCTGTGTTTTGATGTTCAGCTTCTTGTAAACTCTTAAAAGCCTCAGTTGATCAAAAGCTCTCCTTGAATTCCTCAAATTTATTTAGATCCGTTGTTGAATACAGTGCAATGATTTTAATTAACAATTTTGGCAGTGAACTGATTTTAGGCTACTGAAGTAATCATGGGTTTAAGGTAACCTTCCTTCAGAGAATATAAACCCAAAATAATCAAGGAAAGGGGGTTTATGGACTTGTACAGATAGTTTTTTGAGAGAAATCACCTAAATCTGGTCCCAGTTGAATCAGGGTATCTATTCAAGGTGTTTTGAAATCTTTTCCAGCTGCACTAGGAAAGTGCTTTTACATAGGGCAGGCTGAAAGCAGCTTGTCTCTCAGGAGTATAAGAGCTTCCTCATCAGAATATGAGAGGATTGTAAAGGATGAATGTGGGGCTGGACACAGCCGTGCTGGCATCTGTGCTCCGGCCCTGCAGGCTCTCTGTGGTCAGCTCATGCTAGAACCCACAGCAGGCAGTGGAGATGTGAGGACTATTCCCTCTGCATTCCCAGTGTAAATTTACCCCAAAGGAGAATGGAGAAATCCAGAATTTTGTGACAGAAGAGCCCAAGTTCCGGAGCACAGAGAGAGAGCCGATGGCTGGACTGGGAGATAGTTTACTTTGGGAGGGCAGTGGTTTCTGCTGGTGGAAGGACTCCTCATGGTGATCAAAGCCAGTGTTCAGAGAAATGGGACTTTGTTCTCATTCCAGACTTCAGACTCACATGACGCCTGAAATGTTTCGGACGCCGCTGCACGAAATCGCTTTGAGCATCAAACTGCTGCGGCTGGGAGGGATCGGGCAGTTCCTGGCCAAAGCCATCGAGCCGCCCCCGCTGGACGCGGTGATCGAAGCGGAACGCACGCTCAGAGGTACCGGCGTGCCCACGCGCCTCTGCTCTGATCCTGGGCCCGTGCAGCTGGCTCCGAGGGGTTTTCCACGGGTGTGATCCCTGAGGAACGGCTGTACCACCTCTGGGTGGGTCGGGGGAGCGGCGTATTCTGGCTGACACAGCAACCTGGAGGCATCATGTGGGTGGCAGTGGCTTGTGCAGCTGAAGAAATACTTGAATTCCCAGTGGTGTGTCATTCCTTTAAGAAACTTGAGCCTTCAAACTTGAGGCTTGTTTGGTTGTTTTACCAGTAACTTCTGTTAGCTTCCAGCTTCCTGTTTTCCAGCTGTGGCACTGCTGTGTTTCACACAGACTCAGTCCGGTGCTTGAGGCATTCACAAAGCCTCTGTAAAAGTACCGAAAAATGGAAGTTGGTAGTTTATTAAATAATTACCACTTTGTACAGTGTACTGACCTGATATCTCAGATTTTGTCAAGAAATTAAATCTCCAGTTTATGAATCTGCATGAAAAATGGAAGAAACTGATGTATGGGTTAAGTTGTCTCCCTGCTCTCTTCAAGGAACTAACTAGAATATGAATAAAATAGAGCAGGGAAGAACTCTAAATTTGTGCTTTAGATGTAAAGCATAAAAGGGATTCAAACCTCAGCACACTTTGGAAGTGTCGCTAAATAAGCACTTCCTACAATTTTTAACAACGGAAATATCTATTTCATTGTTGATTGTATGGGAATTTTGTGTGCTGAGCCTACATTGCTTGTGTACAGGAGGGAGACCAGAATGAAAAAATATAGCGGGGGAAATGTAATCAGGTTTAATGACCTTCTGTTCTGAAAATTACTAGTACTTTTCATACTGTTCAGCTGAGAATTGCAGAGCCAGGAGAAGAGGCAAGTGTTTTCGGTTCTAACACCAAATAGCTGTTTCTGCAGGTGCCTCCCTTTCCTGGATCACCTGTGATTTTTCAGTGCAGGGACGCTGCTAGCATGTTCTTAGGAAGGTGAAACGTTATTCTTCCAAGTATTCTTTAGGCTTTTGTGTTCAATAGATACCAGGAAAAATGGATTTGATGGTGGCCAAGGAATCCTTTGTGTTTCCTTTCTCATTTAATTGCTGAGGCTACAAAACTTTTTTTTTTTTTAAATATGAAAAAACCTTTGGTAGCTTTGTGGATGAATACAGGTGATAACTTTTAGGTAGTGGGAGGAGGGAAAGGCAGGTAAAGCCTCAAGGAAGAGAGAGTTTGTGGTGTTCTTTTTTTGATGAAGAGGGTTCTGTGATTTGGCAGTGCCAATGAAGACTCCACAGCTGGTTGTGACAGGGCTGCTTTGATTTTCCTGAGGTAGAAAATTCGGTTAGATTAATTAGATAATAGATGGTTTAACAGTGCAATAGAGGTTTGTACAGAAGCAAATTTATAAGAAATGGAAAATTAGGTATGTGAATTACATTGTGATTATTCTAATTACAGAGGAGGTAGTAAAAATTCTGTAAAGCTAAAGTAAAACTTATCTGACCTCAAATCAGTTTTGAAAATCAGATTGGCAACAGCGTAACCAACATTAAACTTAAATATGAGTGGGGTTCAGTTTAAACACAACTATTAAAAGTCTGAATTTCTTATCCAGAGATTTCTGGGGTTAGCCAGCTGTCTTTGATAACAAGGGATCTTGTTTCAGAGCTTGATGCCCTGGATTCCAATGATGAGTTGACACCTCTTGGAAGAATCCTGGCCAAGCTTCCCATTGAACCTCGTCTGGGCAAGATGATGATCATGGGCTGCATTTTTTAGTAAGTTGAGTG
The DNA here is from genome assembly GCF_015227805.2 of Hirundo rustica. Lineage (NCBI taxonomy): Eukaryota > Metazoa > Chordata > Aves > Passeriformes > Hirundinidae > Hirundo > Hirundo rustica. The sequence continues at coordinate 23,818,028 of NC_053458.1, forward strand.
GTCTCAGTGGTCATGTTCTTGTTTCTCTGAGTTCCTGAGCCTATTGACATGTGCAAGAAAGAAAAATCAATATATCTAGGAGGAACAATAAATGCTGCAGCTGGGGAGGTGACTGAATCTTCATGGGAGCAGAGAAGAAATAATTTCCAGTGTAGGCAGTAAAGCAGTCATGAAGTTCAGTTAACAGCAAGACACCAGTGGAGACTGAATATTTCTGAATTAAGAGTGGGACTTGAAACACCTAGGTTTAACAGTGAACTGGAGGTGGGGAGATATGGAATTTAACAATGAGGTAAGGAAAAAAAGTCAATCTCCACATTTTGCTTTAGTAGAAGATCTGTTCTTTGTCACTGTGATGGCTGTAGGGTCCTGTGATTACTGTAGGGACCTGTTCACCAGAGGATGGAAGGAGGGGAGGGCAGATAGAGCTAATTTAACATCCACTTCCAGGGAAGTTTTTCAGTGAAGATCTCTAGCAGATAAAGGCCAAATTCCTAAGGTCTCTAGCAGAGTTGTTTTCCCTGTTATCTGCAGCCTGCAGCAGGTGTTGGCAGCATGAACTGTGAATGATCCTGATCCCTTGTGTGGTTCCTTTTAGTGTGGGAGATGCTGTGTGTACCATCTCTGCAGCTACCTGCTTCCCTGAACCTTTCATCAATGAAGGCAAACGCCTGGGTTATGTCCATAGGAATTTTGCTGGGACCAGGTATTCAGATCACGTAGCTCTGCTCTCTGTGTTCCAAGCCTGGGATGATGCAAGGTACGTTGTCTGGCACAGCAGGTGATGGGAGGTTACAGGTAACACAGGGTGAGCTTTTCCCTTCCTTGGTCAGGCTTCTAATTCCCTCTGTTTGTTTTTCAGAATGGGTGGTGAAGAAGCAGAGAAAAGATTTTGTGAACACAAAAGACTCAGCATGGCCACTCTTAGAATGACTTGGGAAGCAAAAGTCCAGCTAAAAGACATACTTATTAGTTCTGGCTTTCCTGAAGGTGAGTCTGATTAAATTCAATAATTTAATGACTGCATTTTCCATTCTGAGATGATAAATAAATAACCAGGCTAATCTGTGTTGAGCACCCAAGCACAGGGGGAGTACAGTGAATTTGCCATAACACTCCATGGTTACAGCTGCGTTAGGTGGAATTGCCGTGTTCTCTCCTAAAGCTGTGATGGCTGTGGTACAACACAGAGATTTTGGAGGCTGAGGTTAGAGCTTCAGGATTAAAAAAATATTAAGCAGATGTCCTTAACTTACCTCCCTAACTTTCTTTCTCCTTCACTTGTTGCATCTCCAAAAGGTGTTGTGCTGTGCTTTCCCCCTTCTTTCCATAGACCTTAGTGGGGAGTCTGTGTGATCTCAACACTGTTCTGTTCTGTGACTTCCTGGGTTTGTGCTGCAGGAGGGATGTGCAGCAGTAATTCTATTTTCTTGAGAAAAAATTCTTAAACTTGACCAGGTTCTGATTTTGCCTAATGTTGCTGAGGAGCTCAGTGAATTGGCTTGGCTGCTTGGATTAAGCAGATGTTTGTCTTCTCTCCTTTTCATTTTTTTTTTCCTCTTTAAATTCCTTTAATTTTTTTTGTCCTCATGCTGTTAGGATCACTGCTGCATTATCCCTAACTTTCTTTCTGAGCAAGATGACTTGAAAACAAGCCACCGGGGACTCTGGGGGAGATTTGTAACAAATGAACTAATAAAAACATTCATTTTGACCTCCCCCAAAAGATCTGTTTCCAAAACAAATGCAGTAAACACACCATGGTACAGCACATTCTGGGCAAACCTATCTCTCCTTGTTTTTGAAGAGTTTGGGAGAGAAAAATACCTCCTTGTAGTAGCATTTTTCAGCTTTTCATCTTCTAGTAAGAAATTAAAACTTGATTGTAGCACTTAAATGCTCTGAGTGCAGAGGTCATTGGAGATCACATCTAGCAGTTGATTCAATCAGAAAAGGCATTGGCCCAGGATCCTAAACAGCTCTGCATTGATCCGGGATCCTAAGTAGCTGTGTTGTGCTCTCCTACAAGTCCCATGGATTTGAGCCACTCTTCTGTTCTCTGCCAACAGAATGTTTGATGACTCAACCGTTTAACAACACTGGCCCTGATAACAACCTGGATGTGGTAATCTCCCTGCTGGCTTTTGGGGTCTACCCCAATGTCTGCTACCACAAGGAGAAGAGGAAGATTCTTACCACTGAGGGGCACAATGCTCTCATCCACAAATCATCTGTCAACTGCCCTTTCAGCAGCCAGGACATCAAGTATCCATCACCCTTCTTTGTTTTTGGAGAGAAGGTAGATACTTTGGGTTTATTCTTGATCATGTGCTGCCAAATGGTTCAAGAGGCTCTTTTTGGTAAAAAAGTCATAAGAAAAAGACCTGACTGCAATATTTAGCTAGTTTTAGTCGGGGGGGATGGGAGGTATTGGTTGTTGGTTGGCTTTTTTTCCAGAAAGTAAATGTTATATGGTCCTGGTGTCACTCAGCTTCCTAGTAACTTCCAATTAACCACTTTCAGTAGAAGTAGAGGTGCACAGAAAGTTCCTGTGAGTTTTGTTACAACAGCCAGGTCATAGAGAAAGATCTAAATCATTATCTTCTTGAAGAGTTTGTTTTAGGAGCTCTTCCATACTAATTAGGCATCAGAGAATTTTTACCCTTATCACTTCTGCTGCTTATGAATCCAGGGAAAAAACAGGAGCATGGAATATGTCAGTGGGGTGCACCTGTTCTGGCCTGTCTGTAGTGTGTCATCTCCCGAGGATAATTCACATTTCCCAAGCATCACCTAAAAGGTCTCCTGACCTTTTCCACCATCCTGTGAATGTGATGTACATTCTGTGCTTGTCCACTGCAACCCCTGTGAGCTCTCCTGTGCTCCAGTGACAGCCATCATGAACTCAGCTATTCCTGCTCAAGGAGCACAGGAAGGCAGTGCTTTTGTGTTTGGTAATAACCAGAATTTTAAATCCTTTGGGTACAGGGAATTTGTCTTGACAGTCTGGATTCCCAGTCCATAGTTCAGAGCTGGGATGAGGCTTTGCTGCTTCTTCACCCTTTGTATCAGGATCCCAGGAGGGTCAGACCTTTGATCCACCTTAACCATCTCTCTTAAGTGAGATTCCCCTAAACCCAACAGAAGACTTTTGAGCTCAGAAAGTTTTGCTTTATTAAACCAAAATACACACAGCAAATGGACAGTGACTAAGATGGTGTCTTAAGAGTAGCTTAGCATCTGGGTGAGGCTGGGATGCAGGAAGGATTTGTGTGCAGCTCTCTCCCTGCCCATGAGGTACCTCTTCTGTTCCTCATTAAACTGAGGGGCAGGAACCATGTAGCAGGGCTGTTATCTCTGGCTTGAGGTTGTCCAAGTTCTCAGTTCAAGCTCAAGCTCAAGGTCAGTGTAACATGACACAGCAGTGACTGCATGAACATCTGGCAACTTCCACACTTGCATGAGTAGGACCTCACTGAAGCTTTTCATCACAGAAAATTCAGATGTGCCCTGGTCATTTTAAGGCTGGCAAAGCATGAGGTGGCTCTTGCAAAAGCTACATAACTGCAGACACAGAAAATGAATATTTTAAAATGGAAGATAGTTTTTCTTGAGGTTTTACACCAGCCAGTGTGGATCCCTGTAAACCTCTGGCTGGCATTCAATTTTGTATGTGCACACGCTCTTATAATTTCCTAACATTATACCTAGCTTTGTTATGTGTTGTTTGGGTTTTTTTTTACAAAATTCTCCAGTTTCAGTGTCCAGCAGAATGTGTAGAACTCTGTTTTCCATTTCAAGAGTCATTTTTCTCTTTCACTTGCAGATTCGAACACGAGCAATCTCTGCCAAAACCATGACCATGGTGAGCCCCCTGCAGCTGCTCCTCTTTGCTTCCAAGAAAGTCCTGTCAGATGGGGAGCTCATTCTGGTGGATGACTGGTATGGATCTCCTTGGTGCTCAGAATCATGGAGTGGTTTGGGTTGGAAAGGACCTCAAAGCTCATCCAGTTCTGACCTCCTGACTGAGGGGAAGTGCAGCTAACACAGACCAAGTTTCTATAGAACAGGGGTCCCACGGCAAGCTGTGCTCCACGGGGTGTTGGGAAGGAATCACCTTTGTTTGCTGTGAGGAGGGGACAGGTTCGTTTGAGCCCTGTTTCATGCAGATTATCTGCCTGTTTAAACTGAAAACAGGACAAGGCATTTTCCAGAAAAAAAAGCTGTTTTTTTTTCTCTTTAACTGAAAGCTAAAAGGCACTAGGTGTTTTGGACCTTCTCCTCAGGCAAAGGCACAGAAACAGAGCTTGAGGAGAGAAATGCCTCTGGCAGTGTAAATTTTATGGCCATCACCAAATGCCATCTGGATGGTTGTTTTGTTTTGTTTTGTTTTTCTTTTAGCCCCTAGTCAGTAAAACAGAGGCAAAGAATTCCTTAAGCTTAATTTGCTAACAGTTTGAGAGTTGGACCTTTCAAAATCTTGGAGCCTCATGTTTTTTGTTTACTTTATATTTTTGTATCATGCTGTTTTGAAGCAAGAGGTTACATGTTGAATTTATCCAAATATAGAATGATAGAATCACAGAATGGTTTGGGTTGGAATGAACTTTAAAGCTCATCTCGGGTGGACACCTTCCAGTAAACCAGGTTGTTCCAAACCCTGTTCAGCCTGGCCTTGGACACTCCCAGGGATGGGGCAGCTGCAGCTTCTCTCAGAAACCTGTGCCAGGGCCGTCACCACCCTTACAGGGAAGAATTTCTTCCCACTATCCCACCTACCCCTGCCCTCCATCAGTATAAAGCAATTCCCCTTTGTCCTATGGCTACCTGCCTGTATCTCCTTTTTCTCTTTAGGCACTGGAAGGGGCTCTAAGGCCCCTTCTCCAGGCTGAACACCCCCAGTTCTCCCAGCCTCTCTCCAGAGCAGAACAGTCAGAGCATCTTCACGGCTCTTTGTTAAATTTCACGAGCAAATTTTGCCAGAAGAATAGTTACGTGTTAGCAATGCCAAATTTTAGGGATCTTTCAAACTGGCCTCCTGAATTTTCTCACCCCTTCAGTGACACATCAGAACTTCCGAGATGAGAATGTAGGTTTCTGGCTCAATGAAAAGCCACTCTGCAGAGCCTCTTCCTTCCCAGGTGCTCCCCTGGAAGTCCTGGCAGCTCTAACACCCTCTTTGTGCTGCAGGATCAAGCTGAAGATGCCGCACGTGGCGGCCGCCTGCATCACGGCTTTGCGCGCTGCCGTGGAGGCGCTCGTGGTGGAAGTGACCAAAGACCCCGGGATGGTCCGGCAGCTGGACCCCGCCTACGAGCGGATGCTGAACGTGATCCGGCAGCTGTCGCGGCCGGCGGCAGCGGGGCTGGCGCTCACGCCTGCCGGCACCAGGTGAGAGCCGCAGCCCGAGGTGAGGGTGGGCACTCGGGGCTTTGCTTTCGGCGCTCTGAGCGTGCGTGAGGTGCTTGCACTCAAAGCCTGATGCAGGGACGTCGCTGCCTGTTTCCGCAAGGACACGCAGCTCTCAGGAATAAAAGCTGTCATTCCCTCTTCCAAAACACAAATTATCTTTTAAAGAAAAGATAATCCATATTTATTTTAGGCAAACCTTTTCCTGGAAAGAAAACACGTATTTGGCTGGGCTTGCACCTCTCTGTTGCCCCTTGTTTCCGTCCCTTGCTTCTGAAGCAAAGGAAACTTTTCTGAAGTGGAAAAGGTGCAAAAGTGCAAACGTAGTTCACCCACCGTACTGCGTTCACAGAAAATGGAGGTGGCTTAGATGAGGACGGTGCTATTTCCCATCTTTAGGAGGTGGTGTTTGTAAGGCTGTCTCAAGTGTCGGTGTTGTTCCTTGCCAGGTTCCGGGATGGCCCCCGCCCGCCCAAGATGGGTCGCTACGACAACGGCGGTGGCCATCGAGGCTGGGGCGGTTACACACACGGCTCCGGCCACAGGGCCAGAGGCTACGGCGGCTACTCCAGCTGGCACTCGGCGGGAAGGGGATACCCTGGGAGCCCGGGCGGAGGCTACGGAGCTGGGGGTGGCTGCCAAGGGGGAGGAGGATACCGAGGGGCGGGCAGGGGCTACCGAGGAGGCTACAGGGATGCGGGCAGGGGCGGGTGGTAGTGAGAGCAGTTCAGTGGAGTCTTCCCACTTCAACAAAAGCGTGTTTCCTTCCTAAATTCCTTTCTTCCTCTTCCCGGTTTGTATGCCTTTTTTTGGTTCCTTAGTACAAGTAATATGTAATATATCATGCCCATAGGGAATTTCCTGCAAGTTGTATGATTTTTTTTTTCTTAATAAAGAGTTTGTTTCTGAAGACTTGCATGCTATACCTTTGATTTTGTGTTTGGATTTGAATTTCGAAGGCTTCTGTTGCTAACTGAGATTGTTGGAGATACAAGGCATTCTGAGGAAACCTTCTCAGTATCTAAAACCATTTCCTGCCAGATTCCAAACCACATCTTAGGCTCAGGGGGGATTTCACTTTGTTATCTAAGAAGATGTGCAAACAGTCTTTGCTGCAGTGGTTTTCTAACCATGCCAGGCAGCACCAGGTTCCTTTGCAGCCAGCCTCCTGCATGCTGTGTGAACCTCTGTGGTGCGTTGTTTGGGTGATCCAGATCATGCAGGAACATGGAATATCAAGCCTGATGTGATGCTGCTGGTTTCTGCAGAACCTGGAGCAATCTCAGAAGCATGAATTGCTCCCTTCATCCAAGACAGTGTTCATTGCTATTCCCAAACAGTCAGGCTTCATTCCTCCACATCTGTGTGCAAGAGGACAGTTCTTTAATGGGAACATGTTGGATTCCAGACACTGCAAGCTCAGCTGGCTGCCCGGTGCTTGCAGAAGTGTATGGACACACAGGGGATAAAAAGCCTTCCAGCCCTTTGTCTTTACCAAGTCTGACAAAATTAACCTTCCCACCTCCCCACTAATGCCACTGCAGAACCAGTATTTGTGCTTACTGGGGTGTGGGAGATAGTGATGGTTGCAAAGCAAGTCCAACATTTTTTATGTTCTCATGAAGAGTTCTTAAAAACTAGATAAAGGTGAAGCACTGCTTCTTTAACCCAGCTCTGAATTACAGACGATTGATAATAATCTCCAAATTTAATTTACTGTGGAGCAGGTATTATCTCCTGCAGGCTCTGCTGCAGTAAGCCCCACACTTCCTTCTGCTGATGGGGACTTTTCTGTCTGAAAAGAATTGAAGAATGAATGAAGAATCGTCACTCCATTCTACTGTAACCAAAAACACAATTATTTTTCTTTTCCAGTTTGTGCCCAGGAACAACCTATGGGGGAGTCAGCAGGGATGGACATTGGAAGATGTGCTATAGCATTAGCCACCTTCCCTTTGCACGTCTGTAGTCACTGCATCCAGACAAAACCTGCTTTCCTTGGCTTGCCCCTCACACATGGAGTTCTCAGTCACATTACTAGCACCAAACTGGAAGCATGAAGCAGAAGTCCAGTGGTTTTAAAGACACCTCTACTTAATTTTAGTATCAAACTCACAAGTCTGGACTATGATCTAGTACCTGACAAAGCTTTCCAGTTTCTTCTGGCTGTTACTGGTCAGCATTAAAACAGGAGGCAAGAGATGGGTGCAAGGTGAGAAAGTAGAATAGGATACCAAGGAGTATCAAGGACGTGTACAATATTCTATGATACTGGTGAAAAATGGTTTTACTGGGGTATTTGATGTTAAGTCCTAGCTAAGAAATTCCCTTTTTAGAGTGAGGTTGATCTTCCTCAGGTCTGTTTCCAGAATTGTTTCTAATTTGTAACTGTAAAGCTATTATTTACTGTGACTGGGAGGAAAATATTTTAAAATGTTACCATTAATACCCTGCTAGTTGTCCTGGGAAGTCTTGCTGACCCTCGTACTGATGCAGTGATGAATTTTGTAGCTCCCCAAGACGTCTGTGTTTCTTGGGTACAGCTCACCACCACAGCCCTGTTCATTCACTTAACGATCTAATTTGTGTGATCCTTGGGGAATCCTATGCAAGGCCAGGAATTTGGCTCAGTGATCCTTGTGGGTTCCGTTCAGCTCAGGATACTCTATGACTCTAATTTCATGTTGCTTTCAAGAATTGGTAAAAAAGTTAATGACCTCTTAATGGAACAGCCAGGTGTTGAAAAAAGAGAAAGTATGTCTGGGAGCTCAGCTGCAGGTTGTGAAGGGAGAAGGAGCCATGGACGTTTTAGCATCTACAAACGACAATTTACATTTTTTTTAATGTGCTTAGTGCTTTAGGTATTAAGGAGTGTCGAACATGAAAGTACTGCTTAACAACATTCAGTCTGGTTTTTAATATCTAATCCATCATGGCCAGTTAAGTGGGGAAGCAATAATCCTTGCCTGCACTTGATGAATGGCACAGTCTAAACAAGGATTGACATGCTAATGAGGAGCTTAAGCAGCCGGGATACAGAAAAGCAAAAATTAACCTGAAATGACATGTACGTTTTCCCAGTAGAGACGGAGCCAGCAGTGAGTTACTGTGCCAGTGCATGGATCTGTGCTTTGCTTCAAAAAGCCGTATGTCAGAGCACCCTTGTGCAGCATATTGAATTACTGAAATGCAAGAGGAAAGAACTACCTGAGCCATGGTGCCATCGACTGCTCTCTGCTGCACCCACCTCAGGCACCTTGGCCTTGGATACCACACATATCAAATATTTCTTGCTTTTGATATCACAGAGTTCTCACAAAGGGATTTGGAAACAATAATAATTTCTGGTTTTCCAATTCCAAGTGGAAAAGGAGATAAGATATATTAACAATAGCCTCAAAACTATTATGTGAAAGATAACATTTACAGTTACTTGATTTTTTTATCTTGAAAATTAGGATTGCAACTCACTAACTGATCTATTTTTTCTGCCTCCAAATCAAAAGACTGAGGAGTGCCAGCCATTTGAGATCAAGTCACATTATTAGCTGTTCCAAAGCACCTCCCAAATACATCCCTGCAGAGATAAAGCTGAAGGAAATGAGAGCATGTAAACTCTCTGCAAAGACCACCGTGGAAGCAGAAGGAAAGGCCTACTAAACTCATAATACAAAGATTAAGGACAGGAGTGACAAACTGCCTGGTTTTGCTCTTAGGAGAGGCCAAATGAGAAGTTTTCTAGTAGTTTTCATTCTGTCCCTGAATGTGAGACAACTTTAGGCTTTTAGATATCTATAATCTCCTGGAATGCCCCCATGCATATAAACAAGGAAGCCCAAAAAGCCCTGGGGATTGCATGGATTTATGCAGGAAAGGCAGAATGTGTATTTTCGGACAGAAGTTTTCAAGTGTTACAAGTCTTGAGACCCGTCTCAAATAGAATAACCAGTCTCCCACTGGATAGAACAACCCCAAATTAACAAACTAAATTCTGCTAATTCTCTAGTTTGTAATGTGAATGTCACAAAGCCAGGGGAGAGCCTTGAATCGCTGGCTCTCATGCAAACCACTCACCGATCCAAGCTGCTTGGATCACTGGGAGAGCAGATGGGCAGTAATGCTGGTGTTTACTCCGTGGCCTTTTACAGCTGCCATAAAATGGTTCATCCCTCTCCCTTACGGCTACTGCAGACATTTGCTTTGGCTAGTGGAGCTGGCAGGCTGCTCACAGGAAGCTCAGCAATGCTTCAGGAATGGAATTTGGCTTCGCTCATCCTTTGGGCGTGGCAGCAGTCTGCCCCCAGAGGAGATAGAAAGAAGAAGGGGTAAAAAATACCACACCTGTGTCTATAGAGGCCAGTTCTGTGCAGTCATATGGGAGAGATGCTCTTGTATGAGCCCAGCAGAAGCACAGTGGCCCTGCTGTGCTGGTAAAGATGAGCAAGGGCAATGAAGTAAAGATGGGCTAAGCCATGCTGACCAAAAAGAACAGACCAAAAATAGACAGCAGTGGCTCAGCATCTTCATCCTGCACCAATCCTGCCCACAGCAGAGACAAACAGTGCCTTTCCAAGGACTTGCTAAGGAACTTGAAACTTTCCTATCCCAGGAGAGGCACTGGAGAGGCTGTCAGCCTCAGCAACATCTCTAGTGCATCGGTTATGGCAAATACCTTTGTTATATAAACAAAGATAACTCTGCTTCCAAAGACTTTTCCTTGTTTTCAATAGGAATGTCCATGTTTGCACCATCATACCGGAAATGCTATCCCAAAGCATCTACACCAGGACACGGATATGAGGTAAAAGTTGAACATGCAGCACACATTGATCTTGGTTTGATGTAAATGAGGATAAATCATGCAGAAAGATGTTTCTCTGCACATGCTAATGACTGCTAAGGCTCGCTGTCATCACCAGACAATGGGAGGATCAGAGTAATTCTCTACATCAGTTTGTCCCCAAAACAGCAGCAACTCTCTATTAAATAGATGAGTAAAGGGTTCTGTAGGGCCCCCACCTGCTTCGCTGTGAGGTTTTGCAATTTTTCAAGCTGGCTGAAATACATAGCAAAGAGAGGAAAACAAAGCCAAATCCTGAGCAGAAACAGCTCACAAGTTGCAGGCTGCTGTTTGATAACCTTTATTCAAAGGGTGCAGGACCAATATGCAAAACAAATCAACAGCTGAATGTGAAAGCATTTTCAGGTTTGCAGACTCTCAAGTCCTTCAGATTAAAATTTCCTCTTCTTCCCTCACTCAGGACAAAGTCCAAGAATAACTTTTTCAAAACTCAAAAGTTTTGTGTTTGACTGTTCCCAGTTGCATGCACTTGACAAAGGTTTTTAAACAATTTAGGTTTGTTTTTTGTTTTGTTTAGTTTTCTTTTTTTCTTCCCCGCCCCTCCCCCCCCTCCCCCTCGAAGAAACCTCTCTGGGATTCAGACTGATTGTGTCACCTTAAGTGACTGTAAAGTCACTTTAAAGTGTCACTTTAAATTTATCACTGGGACAAAGCCAATGTTACAACAAACTTTATCTCCTTGAATGCTCTCAAATGAGAGTCATCAGGATCCATGCCAATGTTGCCTACTTGATATTTCTGACCAAAAAGGTGTTTCCCGTCAGCTCTGGAGAAAAATTGCTATAGCCTTAAAAACGCCATGCACAGAGAATAAAAAAGCAACAATGCCTCTGGAATGAGGCTCCTAAGGTCAGAGATTTCTGTACAGCCAAGGATGGAGCAATGACAAGCTGATAGACATTTCTGCATGAGGTCAACCGAGCCAGAGAAGCTTCTGAGCAATGTGACATTAACATCGCCAGGCACATGAAGAACCAGAGAGATGGACATAGCTATATGATCTTGTGATTCAGCTCACAAAGCTAATTAAATAAATGGTCTGTCATGTAAACTAAAAACAGCATCTGTGAGAACAGCATCTTATCCTTCTGCAATTCTTTCCAGGTAGAATACTTGCCCAGACCCAACAATACTGGAAAACATACTTTAAAAAGAATGGCTACATCAGGTAGCCATAGTAGCCAACATCTATAAGTGGGCAACAAAGAGCATTGAAATTGTCCCAAATGCCAATTTCTGCATTTACTTTTTTAAGGATGGTTCATTTCCTCATTGCCTGTGACTTCATATATCCAAAGTTGTCTAAACAATGCAAGTAACCTACTTGGCTCTTTCCCAAATTATGTAACTTTGCTTCCAGCTTCCACAAAGCCCTCACTTTTGGAGTGAAGATTCCCAGGTTCAGCCTCAGTAAAGGTGACCTTTAAATTGAGTAGAGATTCTCCAGAAGAAACCCATGGAGGAGGAGTTACTGTAAACTTAATTTCAACTCAGGTCTGGTTTATAAATGTCAAATCTTTGTCAGGAAAGCAAGTTTAGTAAAACCACATCTGCAGAAAGTATTCTCTGAAGAGGGCTTAAAAAACATTGTAAATAAATAAGGGAAGAAAAAAGACCTGAACACATAGTGGCTGCAAAGATATTTCTATAAACATTTCTATTATTTCTGTGTATCCTAATTAAAATATTACTTCTAAATTGTACCCAAATATCACATCCAGCATTTTTACACTGTTAAAAATTTGGAGAGAGTTCAAAGTGGTCACAAAGTACCTAAATTTGCAATCCCCCAGCACAGGATGCAAAGAGAGTAACACACTGGGAGAACATCTGCCATCCCAACTGAAACCTGGAAGGGAATGTGAGCGAGAATATCTGGGTTAAATATAAGAAAAATGCCAAATCTCTGCTATAAACTTCAAGGGATTAACAAAGTCATGTGCCATCTGTTTGTGCTGCATTGTTTATTCTGTTTTCTCTATTTGGAAAGCCAGATGTTGGTAAACTGGGACCCGGCCAGGTGGCTTCCAGTCAGGGAATGGTTGTTGTTGGCTCTTGTCCTGAGAAATTGCATTTGTTAAAACTGGGGATACCTGTAGTTGTCCACAGGTGAGCTGGAGATGAGGTGAAAATGAGTAAAAGCTTTCCAGCCTGAGTTTCACAGGTTAACAAACAAGCAATGTCTCCAATGTCTCCTGCTGCTTAGCTCCCTTGGGAATTGTGGCCTCGCATCCAGGAGGAGCAAAGAATGAACACATAACCACTAGGTGGGAAAAAAAAAACCAAAACAAAACCAACAACTAAATATTTTAATAGGATCATAGAATCCCAGAATGGTTTGGGTTGGAAAGGCCCTTAAAGCTCATCTTGTTCCACCCCCTGCCATGGGAAGGGATGCCTAGCAGACCAGGTTGCTCCAAACCCATCCAGCCTGGCCTTGGACACATCCTAAATTTAGGTGAGCTGAAAAGAACTCTTGGTGATTACCTGGCAGCTTATGATGCTTTCAAGTACTATATGGGGAACTACTTTTATATTTGTGTAAATTATTAGGAACAGAGCAACTCTGAGCGTCGTATTGGCAAAAATCATTAAATCAAATTTACCTGTTGTGCCACCAACTTCGCTGTAAGAAAGATGGGTATCTCAGCAAAATGAGGGAGAAGCTCAGTATTTCTGTGGATTTGTAAAGCCCTCAAACAAGAGTATAAAATTAATACAATTGTTATCTGGTGGTGTCAGCTACATCAGTAACATTCAATAAGGCAGCCTTCCCTGCTCATGGGCACACCTGGGTAAATTTTTAATTTTTAACTACAGGAAAATGCAAGACAAACATGTATAAAGTTTCCAATACTATTTTGGAGCTTTGGGAGTTGCACCGAAGCATTGGTGGCTATGGTATGGTATGGTATGGTATGGTATGGTATGGTATGGTATGGTATGGTATGGTATGGTATGGTATGGTATGGTATGGTATGGTATGGTATGGTATGGTATGGTATGGTATGGTATGGTATGGTATGGTATGGTACGATAAAGTATGGCACAGCATGGCATGGTATGTATTGCTGCATAAAAATGTTTATTTTCTGGAGCCTTTTTGTTTTCTTAACCTTTGAAGTCAAACAGTTCAGGTGGCAAAAACTTGCTTGCCACAAACCAGTGGCTGATGGGGAGGTGTGGAATGTGTTTTGAGAATGATTCAAGTCAAAAAGAAGTCCAACAAAAATTACATTCTAGGTTAAAAAAACACTATGCAGTCACAGTGAGATGCTATTTTAAAGAGCATTCTGTGATTTAAAATAGTATCTAAATCTCCAATGTTGATTTAATGCTACTTAAAATACCTTTCACTGACAGGAATCTGAATCTTTGTGAGAAATCAGGAGCAAAAGAGCTTGGCACTGTCATTCTATAAAGATGTAGGTTCTCCTCTGCAACTCCCCTGTTGTTTGTTGTAAGTTAACTCCATCACAAATGATTACAATTCATTGTTTAATACATCAACGTGCCAAATCTTGATTTTGCTTCTTTGTGTGATTTTAAAATAATGGGCTTATAGCTGGAGGTAATTTACTGTATCAAAGATGAATGTTGCAGTTGATCTACTGGGATAAATGCTTTTAATATAATAAATATACTGCTTTTAATATAATTAAAACGTGATATAAAAATTTTCTCGAGCTCCAAAGTGGAAGAAATTTATAGCAGTTGCCAAAGCTACAGATTTCCTGTTCTTTAAAGATCTGACAAGTAAAGGAACAGGACACAAGGTATAGAATTTCCCATCCCTTCGCAATCACTCCATTTTGCTGATCACTTGACTTTGTTCCTTTGATATTTCCATGAACAGAGTGTCAGGGATGAAAATGTGGATAGTGTGCTGAGGTCCCCAGAAAACATAATGCAGCCTACAGCTATAAAACCTGTGTTTTTTTCTTGCCTACTGAGTTCTTATTTTAATAAGAATAGTAATTTTAAAATCTTCTCCTTAGGTAGTTTGCTAGTGGAATTTCAAAACGAAAAAAAAAAAAGAAACTTCATCAGGAAACAGTCTATTTATAAAGTATTTTATACATTTTCCAATTGTTTATGGTATGCAGTGATGAGTTTAAAAATATCATTTCCTTTCCAACAATCTTGATTTTCCTCTTTGCTTTGATGATCTGTAAGTAGCCGTGTGAGTGTTTACACAGCATTTTGCATGCCTCAAACCAGCAAGAAAAATTCTCCTATTATTAAAAAATTATGGGTACAGAAGGAAACAGGAGTTCAGTTCTTCCCAGTGAATGAGAGGTTCCAGCACTCTGCCTTATGGATCAGCATTAATTGTAAATTAAGTGCCTTCTTATATTTTGCACATGCAATTTATATCAAAGCCACTATACATATTTCATGGAGACTCTGTCTGATCTGAACAGCAATTTAACGTGAGGATGGTATTGATGTTAAAAATGAGCTTTCAGTGTTCTTGCAATCATCTACCTAAGGATGGCTGAGTTAGAGACCTCCAAAAGTTGCAGTTCACGTATGCTCTGTAGCTTTGCAAAGACTCTGTAGAGCTAGTAGCTATATTTTCAGAAGACTCTGTTCATTCCAAGTAATTTCTTTTTTCCATTTTGGTTCTTGGCTACAGAGACCAAACAGATTTTCCCTCAATGGCTTCTTTTGTCTATTTAGTCTTTGGTGGCAGGGGGGCTTTGAGTTCAGAGAATGTCTCTTCTGTCCTCTCAACTGTTAATTTTCTGACCATCAACAGAGCTATGCAGGGCAGTAGTGAGCTGGAGGTACCAAGTTTAGAACTGGGACATGCTGACAGACAGCCAAGGACATGGCTATGTGTCCCAAAAGCAGCACTCTAAGTCAGATTCCTTGAAGCTGCTCACCTTTCACTGTATTCTTCCTGTCATATGTCAGGAAAGAAGTTTTGCCTTAAGTCCATGTGGGAGCAGAGACAAATTGTTGAAAGACATGGGGAGGGACAAGCAGCTGGCACAGATCAGTGATCTCTAGATCCCAAAATTCCATCTAGTGTTCCCAGCTTCCAGGTGGTTATCCAGGTTTAACAACAAACCAAACTGCAGCCTGCTTGTCAAGACAAACTATTTAGCAGGAGAAACAGGAGCTCTGCTCATTCAAAGTCCATCATCGAAAGGACTGGCTTTCTCAGTCGACTGTCAGAGAAGCACTGGGTGGTCTGAGTTGGAAAAGAGCTTCAAGGTCATCTAGTCCAATGCCCCTGCAGTGAGCAGGGACAGTGTCCACTAGATCAAGTGGTGCAGAGCCCTGTTCAGACTGACCTTGAACACCTCCTTGAATGGCTCCTCTCTTAGATGGTTGAGCTGACCTTGGATGAGTCCAATGGCTAAGAGAGACCTTAGGCCAAAAGCATAAAGTATACAAGGCATTACAGGCTCTTTACAGGAAAAAGAAAGATCTAAAAGAAGATGGAATTTCTCAGAGACTGCTTTTTTCTTTTGTTTTTGAAAAGCAAAGGAAAGTTCATGAAAACTAGGTGTAAAGAACATCAGACTGACAAAGGTGAGCTCTTGTAACGAGGGAGACACTTGAACCAAGGGTGCTCTCAAGAGCCATCACATATGGAGAAACGAAGGGTTTTACAAATGATAGAACACAGCAATTCACTGCTCATGAAATTATAGTCATGACAAGACTGATTGACAGATGGTGCCATGAAAAGACAGGTTGTGACCATAAATTAAAAAGAACTGACTGGGATGAAAATTTCATCCCTGTTGATACGCAGCAAAAGAAGTTAGCCAGCTTTCTGTTGAAACAATCTTGGGAATTCTGCTGGAAAGCCAGGAAGTTGTTAAACAACTTCATTGTGGTCATGCCCCCTATATGGTGAGATTCCCATGACCACCTCCAATACACACACTACTTTCTGGGATGCATTTTATCAGGCTTGGAAGATAGCTTCACTGAGAATGTTTTGGTGTAGTATAAACAGGCCAGCTCATGCATTTGAAGGATCTGTGTAGCCAAGCAAGCTGGTGAAGAACAGGACTCGGGCATTATCAAAATGGATTAGGGTAAATGAGTCCTGCTCTTTACAAAGCAAACTTCATTGGTACGTTGGAAACATAAATATTGCTGAATTTTTTTCATTAGAGAATCCATCGCATTTATCTAGTGAACTCTGTAGTGCAAGGATGATGGGGGCTAAATTCTCAGAGAATTTAGTATCTCTACACTATAAATTTAATACCATACAGAAATAAATCTAATCAATTCCCCTGATGCACTTTCATCCATGCAGTGCGGGTGTACTGTCTGAGAATGGGAGTGAGAAGGGAAGGGAAAATAAATGCTGAGGAACATCTCCTCCAAGATATCCACTGGATGTTCCAAAGCTGAACGCACCTATCCGTGCATGTCTCTTTCTCCATGGGAAAGATGTGGGACAGGAGAAGGGAGAGCTTGGCGACAGGGTGGGAGTAAAGTTTGGATTGGCTTGGGTCCTGATGTTACTGCCATGGTCTAACATAGACTGCAGTAAGTGTTTGGTTAAATTCTGCACAGGGGTACATGGCAGAATAAAAGAAGGGAGTGAAGATAAAATATACAAATCTTATCTGCTAGGAATAAAAGATTATAAATTCAGTATATATACATGAAAAAAGTTAGAAGGATGGGCTGTGTTTGAATCCACAATAGGAAGATGGAAAGCTGCACAGGCCTTTCATGTCTTATTTTTGTTTTAGCGAATTTTTTCCCAACATAACCAGTATTAAGAAGAGAAAATGAGGCTTCATTCCAGATCCACTTGAGAAAAAAGATAAAATAATCCACTTACATATTTAATTTTTCCAGGGTTTGCATAAACTTCTAATGCAGCAGTTTACCTCACAAGAACAGATTCAGAGATATATTTTTATTCACCTTTACAGCAATTACCCACAGTTGCTGTACAAGATTATTTAGGACATTCTGCAAAAGAGTGATGAAGAAAGTCAAACCTAAATAAACCATTTTATGAAGCACCTTCTGCTTTCATCGCTAGTAGCTCTGTTTTTCAGTTCTATTAATATAAATTCGTGCTTCCGTAAAATTATTATGAGATATGAATATTTAGTAACTAGTATGGTTGTCTGACTTATTCTGTATTTGTACTGATTGTGAATACCTCTGGCCATTTACCAAACAGTTTCACATTTCTCCTAAGCAGGATGGCTTTAAGCCCTATTTTAATACAAAATTGCATTATCTCATACATTGTGACATCAGTCCTGTGCTGTGTTAATTCTCAGGGCGCTACTGGAGACTGCAGAGTGTTTCTTTTTCCACTCACCTGTAAAAACAACTGAATTTTGTCACCCGGCCTTTCTGAATTTTGACTCACGCTCACCAACTCTTTGGTGGATCTGCTGACTCCCTTGCTTTCTTTTAAGTCTTTTTGGCTGTTTGGTGGCCAGGGGATGGTGGATGTCCGCTGCAATTACTGTTGTTTTGATTGTGTCTGCTGAGAAAAGTGGTGGGGCCAGCAGGAAGCCCCCTGCATGACAAAGAGCACAGCAGGAAGCTGCTGGAAGCTTCTTATATTGCCCAAACCAGCCAGATTATGATAAGTGACATTTCCTAAACTTGCCTGAGTGGCTCCTCAGCTGGCTGATAATCCATGAGGCTGATGATGAGCACAGGGCTTTTGTGTCCTTCAGTTTTAGCGTCAGTGTAAACTGACATATGAAATGTTGGGGTATACAGTTTTAATTTGGGGATCCTAAAACTATCTCTTTATTTTTATTAGCAAAAGCGTTTGGTTTTTTTTTTCCTCTGTGGGTGTTATTTTTACCTGTTTTAATAATTGACACACACGGAGCAACCAAGGTCTGCTATCACAGACTGAAATTTCTGAATTTCCCCTTAGCATTTCCTTTCCTACATGCATGCATATCATCCTGGAACAAATGGTGATGCTAAATCAGAATGGGAAGACTGAAAATTAAAATGAGTGCTGCCCTGTGCCTCTTGCGAAAAACATTCTGCACCTCCTAAGCCCCGAATGGGTCAAATATCTTGGTACATAGGTGTGCTAGCGCTTGTTTTGAGCTGCTGTAGAAAGACAGAGACTAACAGTGCTCCTAATTAATTATTTAACTTGCTTGTGGGCAAGTTTACACAATATTGTTGCATTTTTTTTTTTATCAAAAGGAAAGAAAACACTGATTTTGTTTTGTTTTGTTTTGTTTTTTCCCCCTAAAAGGGGCCTATTCTACGAGGGAGACTGCCAGCCTTGAGAGTTCTGGCCTTCTGAGAGCTGACAGAATTTCCTGTAAGAGTTGCCTTTATAAAAGATGTTTCCTATCAGGTTTTTGTGTTCTTTTTCCTTTTATGCAATTATTTTCTTTGTTCTTAGTCTCTCCCCACTTGCTCTCAATCATTTAACCCAATCTGTGTATGTCAAAAAAGAACTGAAGTAAGAACGTACCCATTTTGACAGCTAACTTACGGTAACTATGTGTGCCTGAGCCCATCACAGTCGTGAACCTTATCCACAAATACTCTTATTTTACAGCTGGTTAACTATAGGAGTCCATCCTATCAAATAGTCTGTCCTTCCTTCCAGGCCACTCCTGCCACACAGGATGACTCACTATATAGGTCCCATACTATATATATATGTACTTTTAAATGTTGAAAACTGAACAGTTAAAGAACTCTAGCAAATTATTTGGTTTAGATGCTGACTATCTTCAAACCCAAGAATGTTGTGTGAAGCTGAATTTTTTCCATTATCTAGGGGAACCTTCCGCATATGGACAGATGACCTCATTGTGTCACTGATAGGCATTTGTGGCAACACCCCTTGATCCTGCTTGGAGTCCCTGCCCCTTCTCACCTCTATCCTATTCCTTCCCTTCTTCACATCGAGCTGCTCCATGATCCTTCCTTGTTGCCTGTCCCGCCGTGTGCACTCCCAGCTGCAGGCACCAGCCAGGCTGTTGCTGAACCTGAGGAGCTCCATCAGCATGTTTTCAGAGCTTCTACCCTGATGGCATCAGCTCAGCACTGCTTTCACAACAGACGGCTTGTTTTCAGAAAAGGAGGAAAAGTGGGGGAAGCGGCGGAAGTCCAACTTTCCACTGGAGATGTGTCATCCCAGCCCGAACAATAGCGAGGCAGCATGACTCTGTACTGCACTGCTGCCCTTCTGCTGGTGCTGGGGGTGCCGGGGAGCCCTCAGCGCAGACATTCCCACCACGGCCAGCTTCGCGCTCTCTGGGGAGGCAAAAAGCAGAATCACCACGCTGATGTGTAATAACAACCACGCATGTAAAAACACCTCCCGGCAGCAGGATAATCTCTAGGCTTGCTGACCAGCATGCGCTGTGCAGACCCTGCGAACAGTCCGGCTCAGGCTCTTAATGCAAGGACTTCTGTAGGATACATGTGTTTACTTTAAAACAACAATGTGCATTTTTTCCCAGAACAGACTGTTTTTTTAGTTCTTTCAGCAGCAGGCTGCATTCAGGCTTTCTCGGGATATAACCAAGTTTACAAAGCCTTTTCTTGACTCCCCTATCAATTTTTTTCTCAAGGAGTAGTTTCCTGTTTACTGAGAATGCTTCTGGAGGCACTTTCTCCTGTAAAAGCAGTTTTATAGATTCATAGAATGGCTTGGGTTGGAAGGGACCTTTTAAGGGTCACCAAGTTTAACTTCCTGCCATAGGCAGAGACAGTTTGGCTTTACAGGATTTCTGGATTTTACACAATCTTTACACAATTCCTCAACCTGAAAAGTTGCAGTGAGATCTTAAGCTAGCTAAAAGCCATAATGCAGTCTATGGCCAGGTCCGGCAGAGCTGGTGCCTCTAAGCAACAGATGTTATGGTAGGGAAATAACCAAAAGTTCATTAAAAATTACAGTAGCTGAGGTGGGTCCCCTCAGATCTGCCTAGGACCATGTCCTTGGGTGGCACAAACCATCCAGGTTTGGCATAGTCTAGCTGGGAACCCACAACCAATTTTCTCGCATTTCTCAAGAAGCTTCCCCCCCCCCCCCCAAGAAAAGCATTTAAATGAAAAAAGGACCCAGTAGTGGTGGTTGACAGCCAGCGGAACATGAGCCAGTCTGCGCCTAGGTGGGCAAGAAGGCCAGTGGCACCTGCAATCAGAAACAGTGGCACCAGCAGAACCAGGGAAGTGATTCCTTCCCTAAACCCAGCACTGCTGAGGTACCTTGAGCGCTGTGTCCACTTCTGGGCCCCTCAATTCAGGAAGGACATTGAGGGGCTGGAGCGTGTCCAGAGAAGGGAATGGAGCTGGGGAAGGGTCTGGAGCACCTGAGGGAGGAGGGAAAGGGGCTCAGCCTGGCGAAAAGGAGGCTCAGGGGGGACCTTCTGGCTCTGCACACCTCCCTGACAGGAGGGGACAGCCAGGGGCGTCGGCGTCTTACCTCAGTAAACAAGTGACAGGACAAGAGGACATAGTCTTAAGCTGAGCAGGGGAAGTTCAGGTTGAGCATTAGGAAGAATTGCTTCATAGAAGGGGTGGTTAGACAGTGGAGGGGCTGCCCAGGGAGGCGTTGGGAGTCCCCACCCCTGAAGGCGTCCAAGGAACGACTGGACGTGGCATTCAGGGCTCTGGTCTGGTTGACAAGGCAGGGATGGGTGAAAGGTTGCACTCGATGATCCTGGAGGTCTTTCCCGACCTGAATGATTCCGTGATCGTGTAAAAGGCGCAGCTTTGGGGGGTGTGCCGGTGCGGAGGCGCTGACAGGCCCGGCGTTCTGCCGTGCTCGCACCCGCGGTGATTCCCGCGCTGCCGTGAGGGCGAGGGCAAGAGCCCTCCCCATCCGCTAGGAGGGGGCCCACAGCCGCCATCGCCGCTTTAAGCCGGCACATTCCGCGAGGCGGGGGCAGCTCCAGCCCTGCTGCGCTGCGGGACTCCGCTCCCGGCTTGCTCCGCGCCCGCCCCGCCTCGCCTGGCCTCGCCCCGCCGGGCCTCGCCCGTCTCAGCCCGCGGCCGGCGCCGAGCGGTGGCACCCGGCGAGCGAGCGACCCCCATCCGTGCCCCCGCCGGCTCCCGCAGCCCCGCCATGGGGGGCGGCGGCGAGCGCTGGGCGCTGTGGCTGTGGGTGCTGTGGCTGTGGGTGCCCGCGCCGTGCGGCGCTGCAATGGACGAGTGCGCGGAGGAGCGGAGCGGGCGGGCGCAGCGCTGCATGCCCGAGTTCGTGAACGCGGCGTTCAACGCTACGGTGCTGGCCACGCACACGTGCGGGGCGCCGGCCGAGGAGTACTGCGTGCAGACCGGGGTCACCGGCGTCACCCAGTCCTGCCACCTCTGCGACGCCGCCCAGCCGCACCTGAGCCATGGCGCCGCCTTCCTCACCGACTACAACAGTCCGGCCGACGCGACCTGGTGGCAGAGCCGCACCATGCTGGCCGGCGTGCAGCACCCCACCGCCGTCAACCTCACCCTGCACCTGGGTAAGGACGGGGAGCGGGAAGCGGGCGAGGGAATCCGGGGAAGAGTAACCCCGGCAGCAGCGCAGGCTGGGGATGACCTGCTGGAGAGAGCTCTGCGGAGAAGAGCTGGGAGTCCTGGTGGACAACGAGCCAGGAGCGTGCCCTGTGCGCAGTGGTGTCCTCGGGTGCATCAGGACTAATATAGTCAGCTCTTCCAGGGCTGATCCTGCCCTTGTCCTCAGGCCTAGTGAGGCACATCTGGAATGCTGTGTCCAGGTCTGGGCTTCTCAGGAAAAGAGAGCTGTGGAGCTCCTGAGCCAGGTCCAGCGGAGGCTGTGGAGATGATGAAGGGATTCGAGCATTTCTCTCACGAGGTGGGAGTGTTCAGCTTAGAGAGGGGATGGCTGAGAGGAGCCCTCTCTGTCCCTGTCTGCAGGGAGGGCTCAGAGGCTGGACACAGCACACTGCTCCCTGAGAATGGGACAAGAGACCATGGGCAGAAATGGATGCCCAGGAAGTCCCACCTGAACATGACAGAGAACTTTCCTGTGCAGTGACCAAGCACTGGAGACCAGAGAGAGTGTGGAATCTCCCTCACTGGGGGTATTCCAGACTTGTCTGGACACAACCCTGTGCCATGTGCTCTGGGATGACCCTGCTTGAGCAGGGAGGTGGGACCCAGTGACCCACTGTGGTCTCTTCCAAGCTGCCCCATTCTGTGATTCTGGGCTGACAGGCCACCTACACTCGGGGCTTTGCCGGAGCCATGCCTCAGTGAGTGCCAATAACCAGGCCCCGGGTGTTCTGGTGTTCAGGAGGTGTCATTGAATTCCTGCTGTGCAGGTCCCCAGCCATGTTCACCAGGTCTAAATCAATGCTGGCTGCACCCCATGGTTGGGATGTCCTCAGGCAGGGATCTGGCCCTGTGCTGGTTGTTCACCCCTCAGCTGATGGTTTACTCACATCTGCTCAGCAGTGCTTGATAAACTTGATTTTCACCATTCTCCAGTTGAATATTGCAGGGGTTGCTCCATTGCAGTCTGCATTGGAGGTGCAGTTGGTTTGTGAGGGGAGAGGCCGCGCTGCCAGAGGCAGCTGGAAGTGGAGCAGGTTCCAGTGATTGTGTCCCACCCCGTGCACCAGGGTTCATAGAGCCATTTAGGTTGGAAAAATCAGGTTGAAAGAAATTGTTCCCTGTGAGGGTGGTGAGGCACTGGCACAGGTTTGCCCAGAGAAGCTGTGGATGCCCCGTCCCCGGAAGTGTCCAAGGCCAGGTTGGATGTGTCTTGGAGCAACGTGGTCTAGTGCAAGGTGTCCCTGCCCGTGGCAGGGGGTGGAATGAGATGAGCCTAAAGTCCCTTCCAGCTCAAGCCATGCTATGATTCTGTGAAAAGACCTTTAAGACCAAGTCGAACTGGAAATCCAACTCAGCTGAGCTCAGGATTGGATCATGGAATTTTCCAGACAATAAGCTTCGGATCCAGGTGGGAGATGTTGATTTGAAAAGTGGCTGGCACTGTGAGAAATCACATGTGCAAGGGCACATCTGCTGTGTATCCTCTTATTCCTGGGGCAGCATTGTCTTTTTTTAATTGCTGGATGGGTTAGGCGTGTCAACAGCTAGCTTTGCTGCTGAGCTGTAACAGCCAGTTAAAAAAAGGTGGATTTTCTGATTGGTTGTCAATTCCAGGGGTTCCTTTGGGATAAAGTATTTTAGCCTTTAGTTTGTGGACAAGCTTTTCTTTTCTGTTTATTCAATTATTCAAGCTATCATGACATGGAGGAAGGATAATAATTTAGAACTAGAAGACAAGCCAGTTGAGAGAAAGTTGAAACCACAACATATATCCTCATGTCATTAAATCAAGTAAATATTAAAGAAAGCCCCACTGCAGCCATTCACAGCTTCTAATCAAGAGCAGCTGTTGAGCATTAAGTTTAGTATCAATAACAGTGTAATTCAGGGGAGGAAAAGGTGTTGGGGCTCAGAGAGCTGGATCTTGTGAGAGCTCGCACCTGCATTGGTGAGGTGTAGCTGAAGGTGCCGAGTCCTGTACCGGGGGCCACCTGATGAGCGCATCCATGTGCCCCAGAAGCCTGGAGTTCCTCTGTGCCCTAAAGTGTTTCTTTGTGTTTGGAGCTTCGGCATAAATATACCACATAAGCATATCTTATAGTCCCTTTTTATCTTCTTTCCTTTGTACATTAGGAATCTTTTTCCAAGACTCTTGGGAAGCAAAGATTTGATCTCAACTTCTTTTTTAATAACCATCATTGTAATTCTCATTATCAAGGCAAAACTTACAGACCCATTTTGTCTTACTGCCGTCCTTGGTTTTGCGCATCCATATGTATATGGGTGCTTTGAAAAACAGTATCTTTCTAAAGTAGTGGGAGCAGTGTGCTGTGTCCTGGGCTTTGAAGAAACACACACATTCTTTGCTGAAAACAACTGCATTTTTGAAATACTGTAGCATTGCAACACTTTCTCTTGTGTTCTGGATTTGTTCGCAGGTTCTTGCAGCTTTGGGAATTTGCTTTGCCATGTGTTTTGAGTCGTGTAAGTCTTAAAAGCAGAAGCTGCCTGACCAATGTATTTGAGGGGCTTTTTTGGTTTGATTTTTTCCTTCTTAGGTTTGTGGGTGGGGTATTTTTAGTATAAAGCCTTTTAAGAATCAGAAGCTTGTTGTGGGCATGGTAGTGGTGAATTTGTTTTAAGATGACAACAGCAAAGCATTAAGCTCTCTGCTCATAGGCTGTGTGACTCTGCCTGTCCGAGTTCGTGGCAGGTTGAAGAGCTGTCGAGTACTGACAGTACCTTTTTAGCCTGAAATGCCCTAAACTGCTCTGCAGGATTGCTCTTCCCTACTTTTGTGAGGTGTTAAAACCATCTTTGTTTAAGTGAGCCGCTGGGTGCTTCCTTTGGGTTCTGTGTGCCTGCAGGCACTGTGGTCTGTGGGACGCTTAATTATTGGTGTCACTAAGAGAAAGAGGCAAAGAGCTTGACAAGTATTTATGTACTCGGTAGGACATAAAGGCATTCTGGGGCTCAAAGCTCTTTCATGCAGTTAGTTTTGCCCGGTCTTTGAGGATTAAGCTCTGCTCAGACCCGTATCCTTATTTGATGCTGCAATTGTGTTCATTTCTGAAAGCACTGGTGTCCTGAATGGTTAATGCTGTTTTGCACCTGGTCAGGACCAGCTGCATTGTCTGTAGGTTTCATGTACATGCTGCCCTGTGCTGAGTTTCTTGGCAGTTTGAGATGTCTTGATTAACATCCAGCGATGTTCAGTCTGTGTAGAACAACATTTCCATTTCAGAAGGGCCTGCAAAAGGTCAGTAAGAACTGCAGGTCTGTTGCCAACATGTGGATTTCTTTGAATCTCCTTACAATTTGCGGTTCAAAACAAGTTTTAGAACTTTTTGTTTTGGGACTAGGTGCTGGCACAAATCCTGATACAGGAAAATACAGCACAGATCACTACTACCTAGTTAAAGGCTCAGATCCCCGGAGTGTTTGGAGATGACATCTGTGTCTAGAAGTTAGGGTGCTCCCTGGGGAGAGGAGAATTGGAATAATTACCACTCCCTGCACCAGGAACATCTGGAGTTACAAAGGCAATTTCTCTTTGTATGAGATGGTATTAAGACCCCCTGAGTAACGGTAAGTAAGAAGCCTGGAGCCATGAATTTCCAGCTGTAAATCAGGAGAGGGGAGAGCTGAAGCTGTTCACAGAGTGGTGTCTGGATAATTAGGTTAGTGAGTGAGAAGAGGGGAGAGCACTGCTATGTCCTTTCATCCGCTTTTCTTAAAATTATCCCTTGGCTTCCCCGTTTTCCTCAGAATTAATTACTGATTTAGACTTGACCCAGCCAGTCTTTTTTTTTTTTTCCTTACTGCTCTCCCACTTGATTCCATATATTCCCAAAAAAAAGGAACTTGGAGGCAGTGGTGCCAGCTTTCAAATAGGATATGGAAGCCAAGGCCTTGTCTGCTTTCTTTTGAAGCCAGGATGTCACATTATTTTTACTGTCCGTGCTGTTTGCTTGTCCTGGGAGCATTGGGATAGTTCTGGCATCTCCCCAGTGCTTTGTGTGCGTACACTTGAGCACAGCATTGCTGTTTAGACCCCTGACACACAGAAACAAAGCCGTGTGTTGAAGATGCTCCCTTGAATGCTGGAAGAAGGGGAAAAGAGACAGCATGGAGGTACATGAAGTATTTTTGGTTCTGGATGCTCTTACTGGGGCAAAGGTTTGTGCTTTTTTAGATGTAATGTCATTTTTCAGAGCAGATTCTCACTCTTTCCTTCTGCAGCTCTAATTACTGTATGCTTTCTGTTGTTTCTGTACTTTTTTTTACCTACTTCCATGTGTGCATTTGTGTTCCCTTCCCAACCAGCTCTGCTAGAGCCACCTCTCATTTTTCCCCACCACTTTTACTTTCTGGCCAGATCTGCTTGATTTCCACGACTGTGGTCCCAGTGTTTTGTTCCTTGGACAAAGAGGCAGCCTCCTCAGCGTGCTGGTGGGTGTTCCATGGTGGAGTGACTCCATCTCCACTCAGAGCAGCTGTGCTTTTATCAGCAGCCTGTGAAGCCTGGAGCAGTCCAGTCTGGTGTTCCTGGGCCAGGTGATTGTCCACTGCATGTCAGCAGGGATGGTGTCCAGGTGTGCTTGACCAGTGATGCTGGTGGCCTCAGCTATAAATTCAGGACTACCTGGAAGGCAGAAAAGATCAATTCCTGTCTCTTCTGTCATTTCCTCAAAAGAGGAGGCAGTGTTTGGTGCTGGAAGCTGCCCTCTGGTAGGCTGCTTTTCAAGGAGAAAGATGAAATTGCTGGTTGCCTTGGTTAAAAACATGTCAGCTCCTGCAATCCTTACTATAGACCAGCCTGGAAACTCATGTCACTGAGCTGGGTGGTGTCTTGTCTATATAAAATAAAGAAAAACTTGTGAAAACTGTTGGTGGCTAAAGAAATTAATTGCCCTTCTACTTCACCTCCCCCTTTTCTACCCGCTCAGTCCTTTATTTGGCTCTGAGGAGAGTGATGATGCTTGGTTATATATACTTCACCAGCAAAGCGTGGTTTGGGGCCTGACTGCCATTTGAAGGCATTTACAAGGAAACCCAGGCGAGTTGCCAGTTCTTGTGCTCAGCCCTGGCTTGATTTGCCCGTTGTTTTCAGCAGATGAGAGTTTTTTGTGTCAGTACAGAAAAACAGTATTTTTTTTCAGAAGGGAGAGCTATAAAATGTGACTTAAATCAAGTAGGTAGTTTATACCAATAGGATGTAGTTGCTCTGTTTTATTCAGTGCAGCAATGCCCTCAGTTTGCCTGTTATCCCATTAAAACTTTATGAGGCTGTGGTTTGCTGCTTTCCTTAGGGAACCGCTGTGGTAAAACCAAGTGCAAGCAAGCAGGTTGTATGCACGTGAAGCTTTGCCTAGTGTGGCTGCAGTTTAAAAACTCCGCGGTAATTAAGGCGTTGGGAGGGCATTTCCAGCTCCGAGGCCGGCGTTCAGGGTGTGTCGGGAGCCGGAGCTTTGCCGTGGTATTTGCGGGGCCCTCGGGGAGACACTGTTTTAGTTGCTCTCGAAGAGGCTTGATTTACATTTTGCAGGTTTCAACACGAGCGCTGAAGAGATCAGGGCTTTTAATGGCCAGCAGTTATTCAGTGTAATTATATAAAGGTATCACTTCCTGCGTACACTTCAAATTCCCAAGTTTTTCTCCTACTCTGTCGGGATGCTGATGCCTCTGCGTGACGCCTTTGGGAATACTATACATGGCAGAGCACTTATTTTGGGGGTGGAGAGAGAGCTGTGTGGTATTTTGCTGCAAAACCAGCTGCTATTTGTGGTGCTTGCCCTGAGCTGGTAGAACAACTAGTCGCAGGTTTTCGCACACCCAGACAGTTCCTTTTGTAGGCTTAAACCTTCAAAACTGTTAGCTGCTCAAAACTGTTAGCGTGCTGAAAAGCTTTTAGCCTATTAGGTACCGTTTGTCTTGTAGCCCGAGGCTTTGGGAGGCTCTTGTGGCCTCTCTGAGTCTGCAAGTGAAAATTCCAGGCTGCCGCTTCCCATGGAAATGAGAAATAGGATTGCTATGCAAACAGCACTTAGAGAAAAGAATTTCCAGTGTAGATGGATGGGATGGGAAACTTGGATCTTCACCATAAGAAGAAAGGCTGTGAGCATTATGCTTACCACCTTTGTCTGGCTGAGACCTCCCAGTTGTGTCCTGGGGCCCTAATTCAACGCGCTCACTGCCACTGGTGAGGCCGTGCTGAGTGATTTTGCCATCTGGCTCCGTATTCTTCCTGTGGGTTAACTGGGATATGGGGTCTGACATGTTAAATG
The DNA here is from genome assembly GCF_015227805.2 of Hirundo rustica. Classification (NCBI taxonomy): domain Eukaryota; kingdom Metazoa; phylum Chordata; class Aves; order Passeriformes; family Hirundinidae; genus Hirundo; species Hirundo rustica. The sequence continues at coordinate 23,846,096 of NC_053458.1, forward strand.
TCACATCTGAAGTCACCATCTCTGGTCTGTAAGAACCTTTGGAAGCTCAGCCTGGGCTGCTGCCCCCCATGTAAGCTCTGGCATGTGAAGAACCACTCTAGCCTGCTATTATGCATCTCTTAACTGTGAGATCTTGCTTATTGGTGGCTACTGTGGTGTGTTTTGATTAGAAAATAACATGAGTCTCATAATTTTCCAATAAATTGCACCAATCTTGCTGGATCTGTTGTCCACCACACAGAAAGTCTGTTCCCCCATGCCCCCCCAGATCTGGCATTGCCCTGTGTGTCTCAAATCAAACTTTACAGCCTTTAAGTCACGGATGAATGTGGCTGCTTGCGTTGAGGACATCACTAACTGTGTTCCAAACTCTTTGTAATATTAGGATAATCTCAGCCATTTCCAAAGGGTGTACCAGGGGTGGCTCTCATTGTCCACAGTGTTGCATGAGTAACGTTGTGTTTTTAGCAGTGTGCTGGTGATTCTGGTTGTCACATCAGCATTGATGAGAGCTTCACAACAGCTGCCTCCAAACCAGCTGCACCATGAGATTAGAGAGCTGCTGCTAGTAGACATGTGCAGCTGTCAAACGGGACCGGGAGTTCTGAGAGGAGAAGCTGCTTTTGTAGCTTGCCAGACCAAAGGGGCAAGCTGCTGGTAGCCTCGGGAGGCTTTTCAGTACTTTTGAGGTAAAACATAATAATTTCTAGGAATTATTTTCCTATATTATGTATTTTCCTATTATATGTAGAGGCTTGGAAAATGGTGAAAACTCATCAGCTATAAAAGGATCTGAAATAACAAGGTAATTTTATTTAAATTTAAAGAAAGCCTCAGTCTTTTTTTCTACCAGCCCAGCCCTATTTGAGAGATCTTTCACCAAAAAAAACCCCAAATCTCCACCAACCCCCTCATATATTATTCAGTGGTCTTCAGCATTCTGTTTGAAACTGGGTGGCAAAGCACTTTTTATTTCCATGCTTCTACTTGTTTTAGATATTTCAGTGTGATAGTCATCAAAGAGCTGTTTCCAGTGGTAATCATGCCTGCAGTTCTGACACAACACAGCTGTGTGCAGCAATGGAGAATTTCAAAATTTTCTTGTTTGGAAAAACTATCAAAAAACTATCCAAAAACTATTATTAGACTTTTTTTTTTTTTTTTTTCTTCTCCATTGGTAGGTAAGCTAGTACCATCTTGTACATGAGAGGTACGTTTCCAGTGAGCTTGAGGCCTTTTTTGTGCAGTTGTTTGGGGGTTTGGTGTTTTTGTGGGGGAAGGTGAAGACTTTTAAGGTGTTTCTAGAGGGTTTGTGGGTTTTTGGCTCAGCTTTCTGCAGTGTTCTCATTTCTGCTACAGACTTTAGTGTGCTTGGAGAGAACTGCTTATCTGACTTGGCTTTGTAGTGGGTCCTGTGTTTTACAGGAGAGCAGGGTAAATGGCTATTTCATCGTCACGGGCTTGAGATGTTCCTGTGGGAAGGCCTGGGTGCAGAACTGTTAAATGGCTTCAGGACTGGCACCTGGCCTGAAGAGGAAAGCAGGCACACCTGGCCCTTCCATTGCTCTTAACCCTCTATAATGGAAAGATAACCTTGTAAAAAACCACCACAAACCCCTTAAACCTACCAAATATTAAAACCTGCTTGATAACAAAGACTGTTCAGCATGTGTGTTCAGGTGGGCAGTGGCTGGCTGAACATGGTAGCCCTTGGCTTCCCAGTGAGTTGCCTGAAATGCTCATTCCTTTCTGTGCTCCAAGCCTGAGGGAGCACTATAGAGTTTGGGTTTGGCATCAGCCCAGTTCTGAGCACTCTGCCTTCTTCTTACTTCTTTTTTTTTCCCAAGTCTGCTTTATAGCTTAATCTGCTTGGCATCAGAAAAGACCTTGTTCTTACCATAGTGAGCAGCTGCTTGTGCAGCATGTTGCACTTGGACCAGTTTGGTTTATTTTGGTAGGGGGAAAATATCAGTGTTGCTCAACAGGTTGTTTTTTAACCTTTTTAAAAATATATTCTTTCCCCTCCCTAATACTTTGTTTCTGGAAGGCGAATCTTTTTTATCTTTTGAATTAAAAGATAATGTGTCTTGGAGTATTTTTAAGGAAATGGTTGCATTGGACCTATTCAAGAGGCATAGAGGGGCTGTTTCCTTGGTGCTTTCTTATATTCCACAACCTTGTAAATACAATACAAGTCACGTGCTTTGAAAGATGTATTTTCAGTTTGTTTTGGGCATATCTCTTATTGAGATTAGTGGAATGAAAAATCAGTCCTTTCTGGAAAAAGTACCATCAAATGCTTCTTGATGTCAGTTTTAAGTGGGAGTGTTTGACCGGGAGAAAAGAAAATGTTCTTGTCCTAGGACCTGTATGGTCAGCTCTGATTATGACGATTATTTATAGTCCTTTCATTTGCAGTCCTTTGCGTGCTCCCATCTTGTGGGATTTTCTTCCCAGCAGCTTGCAGGGCTGGTCCTTGGGGAGCAGCCCTGGTGAGGCTGTCCTGGTCAGGCTGCCCTTGCCTCTCAGCTTCTGAAGAACCGGGGTTATTTGTGAGGATCCAGCATGTCTCTGTCCTGCTCCTGGCTGTGGCTCTCAAGGTTTTGGGCCTGGCCCAGCAGCCTCCCTTTGTTGTGTGACAGCAGCTCATGCTTCCCTTCTAGCTGCTGCTTCCTCTGCTTTCGCTGCCTGCCTTCCCGGGTCTCATGGCTCCTGCTGTCCTCGCTGGAGTTACACAGGACAAGGGATTTCTCAACACTGAAGCTCCTTGATGAACTTGTTAAGAAGCTGTTGCTGAAGTCTGGGGTTGCTCAAAGCTTGCAGATCTCCTTTTTTACTTGGGTTTTCTGTCTCCTTTCTCCCTTTCTGCTCCTTTCTGAAGATCCTTGCAGTCTTCCTGGGTTTCCCCTCCTTCCCAGTCCTGTTTTCCTGGTACTGAGATGTCTCTGGGCTGTGCAGTTTGGGAAGGTAACCCCTCCTGGGATGAGCTTTGTTAGCTGAGATCTCCCACAGTTCTAGTCCTGGCAGCGGCCTTGGCCTGCCTGGGTAGCATTGCCACTGCTCTGGTACACTCACTGCTTTATACATGTGTACAGACAGGGTGCTGGTGGTTTCATTTTGATTAGACTGAGAAATACAATGCAAGTTCAAAATCTTTAAATGCTCAGTATTATTCTATAGTTTCTCGTCTTGCATGTGTTAGGGCCCGGGGGGGATGGGAGCCCCTCATCAAAGGGCAGTTACAAGTTTTCTTCAACTGAAGCCATTTTTTTTGCTCATAAAAACAAATGTTTGTGTCTGTTGATTCCCAGCTGGGTTATGAAGAAGATATTAAAAGCTTGGTGTAAAGAGATTTGGGGCTGCAGGGATGGGGCAGCTGCTGCAGAGCCACTGCCACTGGCAGAGTGAAATGTGAACTCTAAATAAAATGAGGACCCCCTATAATCGTGCAATGTCTACTTAATGAAATCTATTTTTTACCCTACTTGCCCTCCCTGTCCCTGCCTTGCTCCTCTGGGGTTGCAGGTGGAGCTGGGAGGGTTGCTGGGCACTGGGGTGGCTCCTCGGTGCCCTCCATCCATGTTCTGCGGGCATGAGTTTCCTGATGAATTTAGCGGCATTACACGAGTGGCTGCCCTTCTGCTTTCTAAGCAGGGTGATCTGCACACATCCGTGTGTGCTGCCCCTTTCTCACACCCTCCCTCCCGAGGGCCAGCCCACATTGCAGGGGGCTGAGGAGCGCTGGTCCTGGGGCAGCTAAACCCTGTTTCCTTATGGAACAAAGTACAGATTATTAGAAGTAGATGAGCTTTTCCAAAAGCTTTGTAGCGCTTCTGGGAAGTAAGGGCCTTTTTTACTGTTGGCAACTTAAGATGTATTTTCTCTGCCACATATTTCCTTGTAGCCTTATTTTCCTAGATTTCCCTTCCTTGAAAGATGTAGGAGCTGTGTCAGGAGAAGCCCACAACTTTTTTGGGAGATGCTGGAAAAGCTGTGAATCGTGAACTTTGGGGAGTCCTTTGCACCCCGTGTTGTTTCTCTCAATTCCCTGGCAGACTGCCACCAGTTTTTGAGTACGGAGTGCACAATTTCATTAAAAAAAAAAAAAAAAAAAATTCAAGAGGCATTCTTAGAAGATCTTTAATTTGATATCCAGTGATGCGGTTAGAACTCTCTAGGAAAATGCATTTGTCTATGGCTCTGGAAGTATAAGGGTAACCCTGGGAAAGAACATCACAATATTCTTTCCCAGGTTTGTTGCTTTTCTGTGCTTTGATTTTCTGCAAGTTCAAGCAAAAACATGGCAGTAACATCGTTTTTTTGATGGTAAGTCATCTTCTGCTCATAATTCATAGTCCCATGGTGTTGAAAATTGCTTGGAGCAGCCATGGTGCAGCTGTGGCACTGGCAGCTCATTAGCACCACAGTCACCAGCAGAGACTGACAACTTTGGGTAGAGCCCCTGTAAAAATTCTTGTGTCAGGGAAGGCACTGGGCTAGTTTTCTGGTGCACTTGAATCAGCTGGCTCTGGTTTTGTTGTAGTTACTCAGCAAAATAATGGTTAATTAATCAAGGATTTGGATATGCAGTTGGAACAGTTAGTGCTGTGGTCTGATACTGATTTCTGCCTGGACAGTGTCACTAACTCTTATGTGGAAAAGGTTAAAAATGTTCATAGGAATCTCAGTTCTTCCTGTTGTGAAACCTTGTACTGAATATGTCTCCTCGTTAATTTGTCTGTGAATTTATCACCTTTTTCTTATCAGCCATTCAGTCTGTTTTGTAACTTCAGGACTGTGGTATGTTCTTTTGTGAGCTGCGTGTTGGAGCATTAACATGCTGCTCTGGTGGGTGGGAGGGTCCCTGTCTTCCAGTCTTTCTGTCCTACAAATCCTGATTTTCTTTATTACTCAGAAAAAGTCCAAGTTTACTTGAAAGCAGTGGGAGGGAATGAAGTGTTTTGAAAGGATGATCCCATCGATGGGAGCGGTATTGAATGCTGGGGTACAGAGATCGGTTGTGGGAAGAGAGGTGGTTTGGCCAAAGGGATAGAATTTGGAATTGTTAATCTGCTTCATTAGAGCTGTGTACCAGAAAGTTTGAACTGTGCCTGGCTAAATCGCATGAGGCTTTGAAATTCACAGCAGTGTTGGCAGCCTGCTGGCGTTTGTCCTTCCTGCAAACAAACGCACAGCTGCTTGGACCAGGCATCCCCGGTGCTCAGCACCCCACCGTCTCCTCCGGCCCCCTGCAGAAAGCTGCTCTTGGCTTCAGGGAAATCGCAAGAGACCAGTGGGAAGGAACCTCCAGGAAATGAGTTGGTGTTGCCATTGGACCCCTGGAGGACATGAAAGCATGAAGAGTTTGATACACATCTCTGCTCTGTATGTGTGATTTGCGTAACAGGGTAAAATGTTCTCTGTCACGCCCCTCTGAGGAGTGACATGGGTGCTGGCTTGCTTAAAAAATTTGCTGGTAAAAGTCTGAAATGTTGTAGTTTGACACTGGCCAAAAGCCAGGCACTCAGGAAAATCATTCACTTATTTTCCTCTGCTGTAGCTGAGCAGAGGCGGGGCGGGGAGTGAAGGGCTTAATGAGTTAAGAATTAGGAGAAAAACATTTTAAGGGCAAAACAGGTTCAAACTTAGGTGGTATAAAGAAAATTTATTATTAACAAAATTAAAAGTGGATAATGAGAACTAAAATAAACCTTAAGAGCACCTTTTTCACCTTCCAGCCCCTCCTTCCTTCCCACCGACAGTACAGGGAAACAAAACATGGGGTCTTTCGTCAGTTTGTCATTTCTAAGAATCTTTCTTCAGTTCACTTAGAGAGATGAGTCTCTTTTGCTATGCCATGGGGTCCTACCCATAGGAGACGGTTTTCTGTGAACTTCCGCAGAGTGATTCTGATTTTCACGAGTAGCAGTCCTGTCTGACCTGTGTAACATGAGACCCTCCCAGGGGCAAAATAATCTTCCCAAACTACATGGCATGGGTCCTTTTAGTTCATGGGGTGTAGTCTATTCAGGTTGAGCTATTCTAGTTTAGAAGCAAGGGTCCTCTACCGCTTGAAGCAAGCGCCTTTCTCTCTCACTTTGGGTCTCTCAGAGCTTTTTAGTATCCACTCTGTCCAGCGTGAGCACTTTTTCTCACGGGATCCAAGTGGATTTCTGCATCCCCCCATGCACTTAATGAATTACAGGGAGTGTAATTACAATAAAATTACAGTTTATTGTATTACAGTCCTCACCATGGCTTGCAGAAGAATCTCAGCTCCAGTGTTTGGAGCACCTCTTCCCTTTTTTTCCTTCACTGACCTTAGTGTCGCCATGTTGTTCTCATGTCTTCACCTTGTCCTTTTCTCTGACTTGAGAAAAAACTGTTTGTACGTTTGTTTGTTCTCAAGCTCTCTAATTGAAAAGCTCTTATAAGGTTTTGCAGTGCTGAAAGGTTGATCTCATTTAGGCTCCTTACCGGGGAATTGTTTGCCATGGCGCTGGCTCCATTCAGCACCTCTCTTCATGGGGAACACCGAAAAGGAGAAGCTGCTGCCACCATCTCTGCCTCTGCTCGCAGCATGGGTGGCTGAAAGCAGCTAAGCCAGCGAAGTTCGCTGCGAGCTGTGCCGAGATGGTCCCGGCCGAGTGGAGCCTGGATCCCAGCGCCTCCCCACCCCTCGGAAAAAGAAGAAAAAAATGCGTGTGCTTTCTTTCCTTCTTCAGTATGTCATCACAGCGGTGTTACCGACTTCTGTAATTGGGCCAGCAACGTGTCCATCGTCAGAGCCTTCAGAGGTTGGCTCTGCTGGACATAGTAGAAGCTTTGAAGAGCTTCTCTCTCAGAAGCTGCCTCTGTGGCTTCCCCTACCCACCAAAAAAAAAAAACCCAAAAAACCCAGAGTGTTTAAAACTAACACTAATGTGAATGGAGAAATCAAGTCTTTGCTCCTGTAGCAGTCTCTGGTCTTGCTTTATTCAGGTGCCTGTGCTCAAGGGAAGCTTATTTTAAAGCATACAGTTGAAATCTATCAGCTTTTTCATGTCCCCTGCTGATGTCTTAAAGGTGATTTTCAGCAGAGGTAACTCTTCAGAAATGGTAATGGATTGCAAAAGATTTTGGCTGGAAAGCAGGTACTTAGCCTGTTAAGAGTGTTGTATGTTCCTCATCAAGTTACATGATGTTTGGCTACCCTTGGGAAAGAAGTGGCAGTTGCTTCAGTGGTACTACAGGGTGTAGCCTCAAAAAAAATAAAATCCATTATGGTTTTCCACATGTCCTGCTTCCTGAGGTAGATGCTGAAACCACTTCCCTATTCTTTAATCTGCTTGCAGAGAAGAGAGAGCCTTTAGGCCAAGTGACCATGGTTTGCAGAATGGAACATCATATGCTTTTTGTCATAGAGGTAATGATTAATTAATGAAGTTCTACTAGCAGAGGTTTGCTTTGAAGTGTAAACAAGCATTAGTAGTTAAAAGAGTGTGCAATTCCTAGGTCTGTGTGCTTTCTTTACATCCTTTAGAAAGGCATATTTAAAGATTTCGAAGGGGAAGATTCATATCCTTATTGGAAAATATTACTGGTCATTCTGAATCAGTAATTAAAAAAGGATTAATAAATGATTGGTAAGGAATTCCTGAAACATCTTAATTTACTCTGCCTAAAGAGCACATGCAGCTGGTTTTTGATGTTACTAAGGTAAAGGGTTGATTCAGACTAGATACAAGGAAGAAATGAGGGTGGTGAAACAGTGGAGCAGGCTACCCAGGGAGATAGTGGATGGACACACTCAAGGCTGGGTTGGATGGGGCTCTGAGCCACCTGCTCTAGTTGCAGATGTCTCTGCTTGTTGCAGGGGGTTGGATTGCATGGCCTTCAAAGACCTCTCCCAACCCAAACCATTCCATAATTCTCCAGAATGAAGTATAAGCCATAAGGAAGAGCTTGGATTTTCTATCAGGAGCTGCTCCAAGCCTTGCCATGTAACTCTGTACTGTATCTCCAGACCATTTTTGTCCTGCACATCTGCTGCTTCCCCTCTCTCTCTTCTTCCACCACGCAAGACTTTCATGCTGACAGTCGTGCTTTGTGTTCAGTTGCTGTGGCAAGAGAGGGCAAAGCAGAAGCGTTTTGTGTGTGTGAATCGTCCAGTGCTCTTGCAGAATAGCTGTCCTCGGGCTCAGTGAAGTGCTTGAAATTTGGGCAGCAAGGAGTGAAGGTGTGACTTCACAACCTCTCAAGTTACACTGGTGTGTCTCAGCCCTGCCCACTTACTGCAGCTGGGAGCAAGGAACCAGCACGCAGCCCTTGGCTGCTTGGATCAGTTTGCTTGCTTAAGTGCCAGCACTTAATTTGATGGAAAGATAACCTTTTGGTGGCCTTGGTGATACTGAGGTGTGTCTGGGGCCATGTAAGTGCAGGCTGGTGGGAAAGAGGCACCAGGATGCACAGCGCAGGGACGGAGGACGTACTTAGAGCAGTCACAGACAATTTTGAAAACATCCTAAAACTTTTTTTTAGAAGAACTTGTGTGATGAGAATTGAGGAAGAAATTCCTCCCTCTGATGGTGGTGAGGCCCTGGCACAGGGTGCCCAGAGAAGCTGGGGCTGCCCACCCCTGGAAGTGTCCAAGGCCAGGTTGGACCAGGCTTGGAGCCGCTTGGTCTAGTGGAAAGTGCCCTTGTCCATGGCACTGGGTGTAATGAGCTTTAAGGTCCCTTCCAGTTCAAGCCATTCTGGGATTCTCTGATGCTGAGACAAACTAAAAAGTGTGGACTTTGGGTTAGGAGAAGCTACTGTGAGCTTCCAAAACTCAGAGTTCTATAAAAGAAAGGAAGCAAGCACTTTGAAATGTCCACTTTTATGTCTTGCGCATGGGAGCAGCTCATTAGGTGAAGCAAGAAACAGGAGAAAAAAGTTGAGAGATAGATTTCTGGGAGAGGGCTTTTGTAGAGAAGACATTCATGCCTGTGTTTAAGTTAAAAAACTGAATTCTTGTAGAGTTTTACTTTATGCAAAACTTCTTTATTTTGAGATTGAGCTGTCCTAGCTTGTTTTAGCTGACTTTGCATAAGGAGTAATAATGAGATACGTTTTTTTAAAATAATAACCTACTAAGTGGGCCAAGTGATATTTATGCATTTGCTAGACTAGCCTAGAAGCAGATTCAAAGGCAGCAGATGGATCTAGACTAAAAAAAGACTTGACAGACAGTCCACTTTTGTCTTTTTACAGCTTTTCATCAGAAAGAGCTATTAAAAAATAAGGTGAAAGTAAAAATTTCCCATAAATTATGCTGGAGATAGTGCATTCCAGTGCAATTAAAATTATAAGCTTACTCATTTTACAATTAATAACACCATAATAACTTGATTTTTGGTTTGAGTTCGACGGTCTCATGGTGATGGATGAGATAAAGCCCATGAAGGAGCTTTGCACCTCTGACATTCATTGCATATCTAAGAGTTAAACATAAGGAGAGAGGGAGGCTGAAGTGGTTAATTACTAAAACAGCTCTTGCTGTTGCGTCAGCATTTCTTACTTTTCATCTCTTAAGAAGCTTTTTACCAAAAGTTGGCATATGTGTCTCCCAGGAGGAGGTTTTCTTGCAAATCATCTGCCACCTGTACAGAGCTGCTCTTCAGAGGCAACCAGTGGATGGTGATAAATCTTTGCCGTTTATAGTTACAAAAATGGTAATACCTTCTGGTTTTGGAGACAAAAAAAGTGTTCTTTGAACCTGCAAATGAACTGCATTTATTGGTCCTAAAGAGAGGATTGAGGGTTTTTTAATGCAACTTTCACCTACTTGCTTAATCTTCTGGGTGCCCGGAGGAAAGAAAAACAAGTTTAGCATACCTGAGGGCTTTTCGTACTGAGGTCTCCCTTTAGTGAGTCCTGCCCACACAGTGCTAAAGATGAGCAAGAAAACCCCCAGAGCAATGCATTTTTGCATGGGTATGCAGCAGTTCCTGCCCAGTCGACTCTTGCTGGAAAGACCCAGCCCATGTGCTGACCTGGAGCTGCCTCTGATGTGCTGGGAAGCGCTACTGAGATCACCAGTGGGTTGTGGGGGTGCTTGTGCAGACTGTGCACCAAGGACATTTCTGGTTTTTTCCTGGTTGGAAGCAGAGCATGTGTACATGTGCTCTTCTGTCAGATCAAGGAAAGCTCCTTTGCAAGGCCAGGCACAGCATTGCAGTGCAACTTCATCTTTCCCTCTCACTCACGTTTGGGGGAAGGGTGGTGAAGAGTCTGCTCTCTCCTCCCCAGATAATGCTTGAAAGCTGTCCAGAGTGGACTTGGATTCCGAAGCAGTGTGAAGTCACTGGAAGATGTAAGCTGCAGAGTCTTGCTGGGGCTTTTGGAGTGCTGAGCCCTTCTTTCCTGCTGGGAGAGACTGAAAAACCTCTGGATCTTTCTATTTTTGATGCTGTGTGCATCCTTACCTCAAGGCAGTGAGTTTGTGACTGCTCCTGGAGCAGGGTGTCTCCAGCTCCAGCACAAGCTGAATCCTGCCAGGAAGGCAAGCAAGGGCTTGTTAGCTAAAGATAGCGTGCACACATGTACACAGGCCAGGGGGGTTCAAGAGCTCTGCAAGCACTCTGATTTACAGTCATCCTCGGGAAAATTAAAGGGACCAGATGCATCCAATAAAGGATGAGCCATTTAAGGTCAGCTTTATCCTTTGTAGCACCTATTCTCAGTGGCAGCCATACCAGATGACACTGCATCACGTAAGCATATGGGGCACTGACCTTTGCATCGGATTCAACTCCGCCACGTGCCCCCAGGGACCGGGCATCGGTGTTTGGCATCTCTCCTGTCTTTGAGGTCAGTATATGTTTGTAATTCACTGATCCCTGCAAATCATTTGGGCTGCCTACGGCTGCGGCTTGTGCTCATGGTGTTTGGGCTGGCCCTGAAGAAAGTTCTGTTCAACTCTCTCAGTTACACTTCCTTTAAATTTATTAAATAGTTTTCCTTTGCATGGATGGAAAATGTTAAAATTAGAGCACTCAAGGCGGGGTTATTGTGTTGGTGTTGACAGGTTCACTGAAAGCTGAAGCATGTCTTGTATTTTAAGAAGCACCGGGTTTTGGAAGGAGTTGTGCTCGCTGATGTCCTCTTGACCCCATGCTAAGGAGCTGCTTTTCTGAGCTAAGAAGAGACTGTCTCCTGGATAAATTGGGGTTTAGTGTGCTGTTATTCACTAGGTTGTGTGATTATTTTAAGTACTTGACTGAGCCTGGGATTTCTGAAGAATTGCAGGGGTTTTTTTTGTTGATTGCTGTGCGGGGATATATAACAGAGCAAGGCACAAGTGATGATACAGAGGAAAAAATCACAATGTAATGATCTGTACCATGCAGAAAATAAGTTCTTGCAATTTCTCTTTCCCCAGTAGTTGTAACTGCTGTAAAAACCAAATTCTTTGTTTTCAGGGCCCCTAACTTTGCCAAGCTTGCCCCAAACCAAAGCTGTGCCTTTCAGATGAGAAGGTAAAGGCAGGCAGGACCTTTATTTGGTGGGATTCTTTAACTGTGGAGCTATGTCCCCAAACATAAATCTGAAGCACAAGTATCTTGGGCCATCGTGGTTGCAGAGTCAAAATTCCAGATGTAAATAGAGCGTGGAATGATGGAGAGTAATTTCCTGATTCTCCCATCTCAAGCTGTTTTCTTTACAACAGCTGTCAGCTGTTAATATCTGCATTTTGTCATCGTGGAAATCTTAACAGTGGCCACACAGCTTTTATTACACTGTGTCTGATGGTGTGAGCAGATACACAGGCTTATGTCAGGCCTGCGTGGGCACTTGCCCGGGATTGTCCTGTATCCATCTGTCTGTCTCTTGTGCAGCTGTGAAAGTCACCTGTAACTTGTGTGGAATTGCAGTTCTGTGAGAAACAGGGACGTGGAACAAACATAAGGAAAAGGTAACAAGCTGTGACATTGCGTTTTTTTGGTTTTCTTTTTTGTTAGCCTTCCTAAAATGGTAGGAATACGGGGAGGTTTTCTGAAGTTCAGGTTTTGGCACCATAGTGATTGCTCCCTTCTGCCTTCCATTGTACTGCACAGATGGGGTTTTTTTTTTGCCTTCTCATGTGAAGAGGATGCCCTCTGATTTAGTAGGATCATCTGATCTTCCATCTCAGTAGGGAAGTGTGTATTTTTGATAAGGAGTAATTAATGGTGCTTCCTCACCCAGATTCCGAATGATATCAGATCATACATCATAGGGAGGATGCTCCTTTCCGTGCAGCTTTGCAATGTGTGCATCAGATGGTCTTAATAATATAAAGAGATCGTAAAAAATGCATGAAGAAACTTGATTAAAAGAACTAGGTTATTTCCTATCAGTTACTGGTTGTGCCTTTGTTCCAGAAGTGCTAAAGTTTATTGCTTTGTTGGCGGTGGCTGGTGTGTGGCAGTGCTGAGGCTGGAGCTGGTGGGAAGCACTGCTCCCTGACTTCACATGGAGCACAGCTAAATGTGTTCAAAGTGAGTACATACATGTACTTTCCATCTTCAGAAGTTAATTGTAAAATGATTTTAATATATCTGGAGATTTTTAGTTAAAGAGCACTCAACTTTCTTTAAAAAAATAGTGGGAATTACAGGGTTTTTTTATGAGAAGATGTTGTTATGCTGAGGCTTTTTTTGGAGATCAAATGATTAGCATGCTTCTGTAAGTCTTTTTTTAAAGCTTCTTTTTATCCTTGTGGTTGTAAGTTATAAAATAGTCACTGCCATAGGTCATGATATTTCTGTGCTAAATTTGGGAATATAACTGGCAGCTTGTTTTCTTCCCTGGGAGCTCTGTTGTCAGGTTGGTACAGCAAACTTTAGCTCCTTAGCTGTTGGGGGGGAAAGAGGTTCTTCATTCCATTCCTTTTAATATTTTTCTTTTTTGCTTCCAGTGCATTTCTGTTCACTATATTTCCATAGTTGTGGAAGACATTGAGACTTGAAGTGGTAGAGCTGTTGCAGCCACTTGGTTTTAGTGTTTGTCTTGCCTCTCATGTCCAAGATTTTTCTTTCTTCTTTGTGGTTTCTCATTGTGTTTTGCCAAACCCCTGTATTTCAGAGCTGCTTCCTGCCTGTGGCTTTGTACCAGCTTGGGAATCTCCACATAATTGTTCTTTGCTTTTATTGTGTGATAGAAGCAAAACTGTGCGGGAGGTGAAAGTGTAGAAAGCAATGAAAATCTGTGAAAGAGATCCAGGGGTTTTCCATGTTTCTCTCCGGCTTTTTGCATATGATTATTTTGCACTTAAAAACCAACAAATAACACTATTTTTATTTTTTTCCCCTATGGTATTATAGCTAGTCAAATTCTTATTAAAAGAACTAAAACTAAGAAAGGCAGACCCAGAGATCAGTGGTCTTCACCTGGCTGTAAGTGCCTGGACTTCAACAGCCATGGCAAATTGTGTGGTTTCTCTTGCAAAAGTGCAGTAAAAAGCCAAGCTGCTCTTCATGCCTTCCTCTTTTGTTTACTGGTGATTTTCCCCAAAATTAAATGCTGCTGACAACAGGGATTGCTCAACACATTGGAGTTTGTATCCCACTGGGTCTGCAGATTAGGCCGTGCAGGACACTCAGTGACCAGTGGTTGGCTGGGCTACAGCTTCCAGCTGGGCCATGTTGGAGGTGACACGTGGTCCAAGCACAAGTGACCAGGGATGCTCAAGCATGAGATCTTTCCGAGGGTACTGCTTTGGTGAAAAGAGTAGAAATGGTACTGGACCAGCTTGAAACCTCAAGGCCAGGTTCATGCTACGAGTAGATGGGTGGAAAACCACCATCTCTGGCTTGGTGTTGGAAATTCAAGTGTGCTGCAAAAAGTCCTTTATATGTTTTACTTATTCCTGGGCTTTCCGAAGGTGTCATTGTTTGGCTGCTGCCGGCACCAGGTTGGACACCTGAACAAAAAAGCACTGAAACCCCCCAAACTAGGTTCACTTTATCCATAGTGACATAAGTGCTGTCCCTGTTAGCTCGCTTACCCCCTCCCAGGCTCACCGAGGCCCTCAGAGGCTTGTAAGGTGTGTTCCAAGGGTCTATTCTCCAGCCCAGCTGCCCTGTGATACTCCAGCATGCTGATGGAAGCTAATACACTTTTCCTGAGGATTTCTTAAGCACATAGGCATTAAAATTCTCTCCTAAAACACAGGGAAACAATTAGGGGTAAAACCTTAGGAAGGGAACCTGGCTGATCCTATTGTTTTCTGGGATGTGAAGCTTTCCTCTTTATTCAGCCAGGCTTTCAAATTTTTGTCCTGCTGCTTAGAAGTAAAGTGCAACCCAAACCAGTATTTAGTTCCTTCTATTTTTCTTTGTGTTCTAGGGACAGAACAGCCCCTTGAAAGGAGGCTTTGCAGAGGTAAAAATTGCTAGGTGCTAATTGTTACTGTGCTTTTCTGATGGAGACTTGCTGCCTTTGAGGTGAATTAAAATGTTTTAAAAATTTAATTCTATAATTATAAAGTCTTCTATATGTATGTGTTGGGAATTGACATACAGCTTCATTGCTTGACCCTGCTGTAAAAAAGTTCAACAGGCGATGGAGAAGTAGAAGATTAAATGTACAGGATTCAATGTCCTTTAAGGCTGTCTAGTAACTGACCATCAAAATGGTCTTTGCCCCTCCAATCCACTTGGTCTGTGTGGATGAGGAGAAGGTTGTGATTTCTTGGGATCTGGGAGTGGCAGGCAGCTCTGAAGCTGAGGGTTTTGTCAGCAAGCTGAGATAGCTGGGGGCTCTCAGCTAGATACTTCCTTCCTAACCTCTTCAGGAGAGCACTCTCAGCTAAATGAAGTTTTGCCAAAATAAGCGTTCCTATTTAATAGCAGTATATCACCAGGAATGACTGACTTTAAAGCCTTAGGAAGAGAAGTTAGTCTGGACACTGTAGCAGGATAATATTTTTATGTACTTATTTTTTAAAGCACAAGCCTGGATTGCAGAGGCAGGGTTTCAAGTTCTTGATCTGAAGTGAACCGGTAGGAAAAATGCCAAATTATTTTTCTGGAGGGAGAAATGTTTTGTAGCTCTACCCAGCCTACTCATGAGGTGATGCCCCTGGAAGCAGCAAGGTGCTGATCTACAACTATGATAACTCATTACAGTTTTGTTCCTGAAAAATGTCAGGGACATTCTGTCTCTGTCCCAGAAAAAGAACAGAAACAAACTTCAAAACCTTGGAGGTTGCTATGAAACAAAAGTGTCTTCCCCTTGGCTCTATTAATAAAACCTTTAAATATGCTCAATGCTGAATTCCCTTGCCATTGCTGGTGGGGTACAGTGTAATGTATGGCTGGTAGGTATGTATCTTCTCTTGTCACCAAACATGTCCTTAGTTATGGATCCACTGAACTACTTCAGGCAGAATTAGGATCCCGTGTGCTGCCTGGCTTGTGGTACTGATGCAGATGAGGCTGGTTTTCTGTACCTATTTTGTGTAGGTGGAGGAAGATAATTTTGATCTTTTAATACTTCAAAAATTTTTGAAAATATACCTATTTTAGAAAATACTGCTGTTCTGCACATAATACTTCTGGTTATTTTTTTTTTTTTTTTTCTCTCTGGCTTTCATGGTTTCCTTATAAGCGTTTCTGATTTCTTAGTGATTTCCCTGTGGAAAGCTTGATGAAGTTTGCTGGAAGGACCATGTTACCCCGGACACTGCCCTGTGTCTGTTCCCTGCAAGACCCAAGGTAGCTGGCACTGCCTTTGCATCTGCTGCACGCAGACTTCGTGCAGGGGCTGTTTTGGGTTTGTAGAGCAGAGATGAGCTGAGGGCTGTGGGGCCAGCTCAGAGGATGCAGCATGTGTTTCCATCTGCAATGCTCAGCAGCAGTCCTGAGCAATCCCGTTCATTTTGGATAGCTGGTGTAAAAGTCAGACCTGAACAATCTATCCTATGAAGGACAGCAGCCCTAAAGAGGAAACCTCTCTGTGTGCCAAGGCGTTTTGGAGCCGTGTGTGTACCCAAACGTTTGTTCTCCGCGTGGAGGGCTGTGGCAGTGGGCACGTGGGCCTGCAGCTGTAATGTGCTCTGGCAGTGTCACTTGGGCTGGATCCCCTCCCAGGGGTGGGTGTCCATGTGGAGCTTAGGTGTAACTTTTGGTCAGTGAACCCCGAGACCCCTTCAGCTGACTTGTGGTCGCTCTCCAGTCTCCTGGCTGCTTTGACTTGGGTGCCACTGATTCTCACTGGAAATCAGTCATGTATATTCTCAGTTCATCTGTCTGCAGCCTGGACCTTAATCCCTTTCTGCTTCTAGGGATTTATCCAGTGCCATTCTGGAAACTTCCCAATCCCCTTCCTGATGTTTGTTCATGCAGTGATACAGTAACTCACGTTGGTGTTGATGTCAAGGGCTTCTCGCTGTGTAGTTGTGGCTCTCTGGATTTGTACAATTTCTTGTTCACGACAATCATGGTTTTCCAGGTAGCAATCACAGAGCAGACTGCTGATCCCCTGCTTGTTAAGCATCAATTATAAGATGACTTTTCAGATTAGGTTGGTTTGGGGGCTTACATCTGTTTCACATGGAGGTACTGCCTTCAGAAAAAACAATTAAGTGACAGGAAAGTAGAAAAAGGAGAAGTTGAATTGGTGACCTCTCTGCTGGGTCACTTTCTTTGTAGCTGACTGCTTGGGAGCGTGTCATTCAGTGGTTGCACAAAGCATGTGCTGGGCAGGGTTGAGGGATGGCTTGTTGCCTCTGCTGGTCCCCTTGGTGTGATGTCCTTGCTTTGAAGGTCTCTGGACTTGATGCTTTCCTACTTCAAGACTTTATTGCCAGTTTGTATTTTCTCTAGAGCTTCATGCGTTCTTTCAAGGAGCAAAGACAAAATTGATGAGTTTACAAAGCCACAGTAAAAAATGAGAAATGTTCTTCCCTTTAGGTGTTCCCTGAACCTTAGTTGCAGTAACTGTGGCAGTAAATGAAAGGTGTGAATTGTCCTGTTCCCTTCAAAGAATTACTAAACATCTGAAACATCTGAAAGACAACAGTGGTGTTTGGGACCTGGAGCAAGGGACTGCTTCTGACAGGGCAGAGACTAACACGCAAGGTGGGTGTTGCCCAGAAAGAGTAGGTGGAGTTGACCCTTCTCATAGGTGAGTGTGGTGGAGAAGTTGTTGCATCCTGTTACTGGAACTTGGAAAGGCTCTAACTGTTCTGAGGTGCCTAGAAAGCCTTAATTCTGAGTCTTTCTTTAGAGCTTTGAAGTTTTAAAATGCTTGAAAGTAAAAAGATTTGGGTAGCAAAAGCCTCGAATGAGATTTCCTCCTCAGGCAGTTTAGAAGCCCTCTGCACATCATATCTCCCTCTGCTGATTTCTACTACTGTTAGTAGCAAGGTGATCTCTGAATTTATTTTTTTCTACTGCTTTGGGAAGCAGAAACTGAAGTATAAGTAGCATCTCAAGAAAGGTAGGAGGTATGTATGGAGTGGCTGAGCAAGCCTATTCTTTGTGTGTGATGTGGGAAGGTGAGGGTGATGCAGAAGGCACCTCTCCGCATTGCTGGAGCCTGGTTCAAAGAGTTCACCCAAGCTGGAAGGGTGGGCCTGGCAGCCCAGAGGAACAGGTGGCGCTCATTTCTGAAGTTAAAGTGTTTCCTCCTCTGTCCCCACCCATGCAGACATATGAAATAACTTCCCTTATTAATTCCATAGACTTTTGTAAACAGAATGTGTAAACACGTATAAACATCTCCTTGATCTGCTCTGGTTTGCATGTCTGCGAGCAGTGTTTTACAAAACTTTGCTCCCAACCTCAGGGCAGGGGAGGAGGAGTGGGAGAAGGAGCTCAGGCATGCACCTCTTACCTTTGCTCAAGTCCACCTCCTCTAAAGCAGCCCCCTGGGCTGGTCTGGTACGGCAGCCCTTGCTACCCAGGGCAGGGTCACCCCAGCTGTTTCAGCTGGGCTGGGAGGCTTAAAGCCCATCTGCCCTTTTGAAGCTTGGAGCAAAAATGGTCTGTTGTGATGGAGTAGGAATGAACTTTGGTCATGGTTTCATCTGCCTTCTTTGCATCCTCAGGATGCATCGCTGTGTGCTAGTCTTCCTTTCCAGGTCACCATCCTGGTTTTTGCCGATGTTTTGATTATAGCAGGTGATGCTGAGCTCCTGAAGAGTGCATGTCAGCAGCTAAAAGGGTTTGTGCCACTCAAAACTGCAGGTGTTGGGAGGGGCCCTGCTCAGCAGATGTTGGGTCACTTTGATGACCATCTAGTTGGAGGCTTGACTTGGTGCAGAGCAAGTGATACAAAAGCTGTTTTCTGCTCTTTGTTGCTGAGCTTCAGGTGGTAAATTCTGCGAGATGCCGAGTGTCACCGAGGGGGGGGGGACAGTCACTGTCCTAATGAGTTTGACAGGTTTTGGGCACAGTTATCCATCCTGGGACAGCAGTGGTATCACCTCAAAGTTGTTGTTCCAGTAATATTAAGGATTTTTGAAATTAAAGAAAAAAAAACCCAAAAACAAACAGTTCCTTCCTATTCCTTATTTGCAGCCAGGAGAGTATTTTGGTGAGCAGCAGATTTTTTAGGAGGGAGGGAAGAGGCTTACAGCCAAGTTGTGCTGGGAGTACGGTATAGGGTAGATCAGTGCAGTGATGCTTCTAAACTTAACTTGCCCCTTTTCAGTGAAATTTAAAAAGTAAGAAGTTGTCTAAGGTGTGTTCTGGGATTAAAAAAAAATGAGATCACTTGCTAGAGCATGGGGTAGGCTTGGAAAGATTTTATACTCCAGGTTTTGCTTGTGGTGAGGAGGGAAAAACTGCCGCAGTCGCTTTTTCATTAGAGGTTAGAAATAGGTTTCTCAAGAACCTCTGTTGGCATCTGTGGTTTTTAATCTCTTTAGAAAGTTAAGAGGTAATATTTTCAGATAATATAGCTACTGAAGTTACTGCTAATGAAGTTGGTTACTTGGTTTCTGAGGAACACAAAAGGCTGGAGCAAGATCAGATTGTTCAGTAGCACCTCAGCAGATAAAAATACCCCATAGATGTGTTTTGGGTGGCATGCTGGAAAGGAAACGTTGGAGTTACTCACTTCTGTTGATGAGATCTGAATTAACTCTGGTAGAAACACTCAGCCATGCATTATTTGGTGTAGTTCCAGGGGCAAGTGGGATTAATGGTATCTCAGCTCTAGTTTCAGTAATTTCCAAGTGAGAATGGGCAGGTCCAATGGCTCCTAACACCAGTTCCACTGTGACTGCTCCACAAGCTTTGTGTGGAATCTGTAACTCTCAAGAGCTCTGTGTTGCTTGGATTTGGTGATTGAGTTTAAGAAGGTTTTTAGGGAAATGAGGGGGTTAACAGGATAGATTAAACTTAAAGAAGTTGAAGAAATGGGGGAAAAAATTAGAGTGATGGAAAGACCTGTAGAGATGGAAAAGTTGATGTAGGAAGTGGCATCTTGGATATTTTTGGGAATACCACAGTGATGTTGGACATCACTAGAGTCTCACCTCTGATGTTATGGGGCTCTGGTAACATTTGGCAGAGTACCTGGTGTAGAATACCTTATTTCCCATGGACCGCTGCGGTGATCATTTCAACTCTGCTGACTTTATGTGGAATATCAGTTAAAGCTCTTTGGACTGATTTTTTTTGAGAGACTATATGTGCCTATACAGTCTCAGAATTCCTTCCTACCTTTTTCTGAAATTGGGATGGAGTGTACGGTAACTCACTGAAAGGAGCAAAACATCTTAAAACACTGAGGTGCTCCAACTGTTAAACCAGCTGCATGATGCTCTGATTTGCTGGATAATGCCCTGATGTTAAACATAAAGTGCTTGAATGAATACAAAGTCTTCTGATTTTTTAGGGGGAGTAAAAAAGTGACCTACCACTACCCCCTACAAGGACTTGTCCTCAAAGGAGATGGCCATGAGGTCAAGGACAGAAATTTATCTTGGCTATCCTGCTACTCACTCCTGGAGCACTCTGCCTACAGCACTGGCTGTTTTCCTGTCCCTGATCCGTAGCTGGAATTGGCTTCAGCTCCCTGTGTGTTTGGTAAGGACCTGCAAGCTGAAGCAAGAGGAAAAGGGAAGAAGCAAGTGCTTGTCATGTGGAGAAGAGGGATGGGGCATGTCCTTTATGGTGATATTTCTTTCATTTAATCCCCAAATTTGAAACACAAGCGATTTATCTGTTGCTCATGGCGCTTGGCAGCTGCCCTGTGAAATGTGGTCCTGCTCTCAGGATGGGTTCTGGACCCTTGGCTGGGAAGCTTTGGATCCTGTACTCGCTGGGGTGGGGCGAGCTGGGGATTTGGAGCTGACGCGTGGGAGCGGAGATGCTGGATTTACTCTACGTGCTGTTCTGCAACTTGTGGCCCGGTGGGGCTGCTGTGAGGAGGAGGAGTAGAGGCTTCCCACTGCAGCTGCAAGTTTAAGGGGTAAACAGGAGGAAAACCAAAAATGTTAGTACAGTTTGTGCTGTATTGGGCCGTCCAGACTGTGAGTGATCAAAAGGGAGCAGATGTGGTGTGTCTGAGCAGATTTGGAAGCTCTGGTCATGGAACACAGCCCTCAGGCTTGCACACTCAGCTGGATACAGGACATTAAATTCTGCCTTTGAACCACACTGCAAACCTGAATTGTATTCATTTCGTCTTAATTTTTTAGTACTTTCCCTTTGGGAGAATGGCAACTCTCTTGAGGAGTGGTGGTGATTTGTCTGAGCAGACCAAAGATTAAACCACCTCTTTGCCTGCAAGTTTTTCATAAAGTTTTTGCTGTTTTATAATTTCCTTTTACATAGGTTTGAAGGTACTTTTTTTTTTCCCCCTCCTGAGTGATGTTTTGTTTGAGTACACTTTTGATATCTGTGGCTAGTGGTGGGTATTAGGCTTGAGAGATTATCCGAAGAGCTGTTGGAGAGCTTCATTGTTAGACTCAGAAGTGGGAACTGGATGAATTAGTTGCTTATAAAAGGATTTAATAGCATTGTGGGAAAAGGGGGAGCTGTGAGTTTCCTCTCTGTGCTGGCACTCAGCATCCACCTGGTCCTGGAGAACAAGCTCAGAGATGTCATAACCAAGACTTACTGATATTTTTTTTAGTTTAATGGTCATTTAAACACTATGTGGATGCTGTTCTGTGCAAATAGAATTGGCACAGCTCTGTGTTTGTTTGCTATACAGATTTGAGATACAAATATTTAGGAAAACTTTGCTTAGCAAATCCACCTTTTTCAGTTGTAAAAGTGTCTGTGTCAGAGGGACCTTGAAAGCTCCGTGTATTTTGGAGGGAAGGAGTTGAATCTTGAGGAAAGCTGATTACAAAAGCCCAGTTGTTTTCTGAATTGCACTGTAATATATGACTGCACAATGATTTTCCTCTGCATCCTTATGCTCACAGATTTACCTGTTCAAGTTTGTCTTATTCCCAGAGCTTATTGATATGTCCATAAAAAGGCTGGGAACAGCCTGGCTGTGTTTTCTCAGGAGCTGTGGGAGACTGAGCTGGGGGAACACAGATTACTCTTTAACCAGCACGTCTGGAGGAGGATATGCTCATGTTGGGCAATGTGGTTTAAATTTGCAAGCTGTTACTATCTAGTCACTTGGTTAATGAAGCAGTGAATAATTTGTGTACTTAATGTTCCTGGGAGATTGAAATGTCCATTAAAAGCCAATCTGTCCAGCTGCCTTGTCTTTCTGCAACAGAACTTAGCATAAAAACTAAACAGACCTGGTTCGGTGACCAGGTCAGTAATACCTGAGGAAATGAAGCAGTGTGTGATCAGCATAGTGACTTATTTGTCAGTGACCTTGACATGGATAAAAAATACTTAGTGTACAAATTTTTAGCTGTACTCTCTCCAACTTTCATATTTTGTGGGGTTTTTATGATTTTTTTTTTTTTCTTGTGCTCATATTTACTTACCTTCAGTAAGGTAGGTAGGGGTCTAGATAAAAGATGACAGAGAGGAGGAAGGAAATTCCACTCTTGAAGTTGAAGTGAGGGGTAGGAGGCTAAGCATGAATGCATCCTAAAACTCCCTGAAGGTCTCTTCCCACATTATCCAGAATAAGCTCTGCTTAGTCTAGCAGTATTTTACCAGAGTGATGCTGCACTGTGAAGTATATGGAAAGTTCTTCCCTTATCCTCAGCAAAATCAGTTATTCCAGGAAAATGCCTCCCTGCCAAATTGTCAACACTGTCAACTTCTTGTCTCTCCACCATCATCACTGTCCTTCAGAAATCAGCAGTGCAGATCTGGATTTCTTTATACACTTGTTAAAAGAAATGCTAAATGCTGGGTTTTAATGGTCTGAAAATTAACTTTTTACTGCTATCCTTAGATTGGCAAAAAGTAATTGTGATAGAAGATAGAAGTTCAAATAACTAAGTCTTGTAAAAGTATCCTGGTGTGATCTGGAAGTGATCAGATCATTGTTGGTATTGATATAAGGTTTTCTTGTGATTTTTATGAAATCTAGTGTATCTAATCATTGGCCCACAGCCTCTTTTTTTTTTAAATAGCTGTGCTTTTTTTTGCATTGGCTTGTATAGGGAGACCTGAAATTAAACTAGACTGTACTTGAGTCTTTTTGTGTGTGTTAAGAAAATTCAGCAAGTATCAGGTGATACTGTGTGCTGGTAGTGGAAATGTTGAATGAGCTTAAGAATTACTTTTTTTCCTGACTTGTAAAAGAAAAAAAAAAAAATCATAAAGAGGCTTTTTGAGGTAAAATACTACTTTTTTTTTTTTTTTTTTTTTTGTAGTAATAAAAATAATCTACAGCAAGCATAGGATCATCACAGCTTGGTTTAGGCAAATCTGAGCATGCAACTCATCCATGCATTTGAAGTACTTGAAGCATTATTTTTTTGGAGACCAGTAACAAATCCATTGACTAAAACTGCTCTCCAGGTCTTTGGAGTGAGACTTCCAAGAAGGATAT
Organism: Hirundo rustica; assembly: GCF_015227805.2. Classification (NCBI taxonomy): domain Eukaryota; kingdom Metazoa; phylum Chordata; class Aves; order Passeriformes; family Hirundinidae; genus Hirundo; species Hirundo rustica. The sequence goes on from NC_053458.1 coordinate 23,869,040, forward strand.
CACTGTCCATTTACTCACCCAGACGGAGGCTGTTCTGTCTGACATTGCTGCATAACTGTGTGTGCTAAAGCTTTTTTCCTGACCGTGCCCCTTCGAAGCGCGTGGAGTTATTTGCAGTGACTCAGGCAGGCATGGCTGGTAGCTGACTCTCTGCACACAGGAGGCAGTTGTGTTCCTCTTGCTGGAATGCATTGCCCTGTGGAAGTAACACTCACCTAAGAATTTGGTCTGTGCCCTGTCATGTCTTGCATAGTTTCTGAACCCTTTGCTCTTCTGCTTGAATGGGTAGAAGGAAGAGGCTCTCCGCGATAATGATGGTTCTTCTTAGTGTTGGGGGAGAAGTCAGCCAGAGAGGAAACCGGGATTCAAACGTGCATCTTCATCTCTCACAGCTTTTGGCTTCTGCAGTCAGATGTGACTCTGAAGATATCCTTGTTGTGGAGTTGAGAAGATGCAAGACTTCCCTCCTAAAACTCAACCAAGAAGCTGACGCATAGGAAGCCCTCTGTTACTAATTCCTCTGCTGCCAGGGCTCATTCTATATTTAAGAATTCAGTGAAAACAAAGCCTTGAGAGCGCTGTATTGTTAGAGACTTCACAAAGGCAGAGGCTTTACAGATGGGCCTAAGTGGCTGTTTCTTTCCCTTTCCTTAAAAAATACTATGAAAAGTGTCAGCATGCAAACTAAGGACCCTGAAAGAAAGGGGAAAAAGAATTCTCTTGACCTCTATTTTGTGGGCTTCTACTGAGGGGCAACAAATTACTTCAAGTTTCAAGGCATGGTATTTTACATTACTAACCGAGTTATGAGAGTTGTCGTCTAACTTCAGAAGAAGCTTTTTTCAACCTAGGGATTCAGCATTTTTATTATGAATGTACTTAGCAGTACTAATAACAAAATGAATTTTTAATTTGCTCTCCTGAGAAAAATACCTTCTCTCGGGTAGAGTTCCTTTAGGCTTCACAGCAGTGTAATTTGCCTGAAGAAAATGTCATCACTTGGCATTTGGTGCAGATGGTTAAACTCACTTTCTGTGCAATGACCCTCTTTTGGGCAGTGCTGTTACCTAAGGAAATCCCTGCTTGATATTCTGCGTGAGGAGCGTGTGCAGGACCGGGGGGAAGGGTGTGGTGTGGTCTAACAAGCTGTGGCATGTGCCTCTCAGCAGAGGGCTCGGCATGCAGAGTTTGTTCTCCCGTGTGCGTGATGGCCCTTGGTGTCTGTTGGGAGCTCTGAACCATCTGGGAATGAAAAGCGTTTCTCTGCACAGCTCCCACCAGCCTGCTCAGCCTGCTCTTTGCAGTGCAGCCTCTAACAAGGTGATTTAATTGCACATCTGGAATTCCCAGGATGCCATTGCATTCCTGCTACTGGGAACCAGGCGCTAACATTTAGCTTCCAACCATACTGTATGGCCTGAGTTTCAACACCACCACATAGCCTCAGAAAATTAGAAGTTCCTATGGAAGGTCTTTTAAATGCATTAATGTTTAATTTTCTTGTATCTGCTGGGGCTGATGTAGGAAAGCACTTTTTCCAGGAAACTCACTTGACATTTTCCCAGGTGGTGTTTAGTCCCACTTCAGCAACTCTGTTGGTACCTTCTCAATCCTTCTTTGAAAAAGCAGCAAAGTAATATCTCAGTCCGGAAACGTCCCTCATACAAAACGGTAAGGAAAGACTGTTCATGTGCCCATTCTTAGTTTTGTTTTCTCTGTTCGTGGATGGGCAGCCTTTAGCATGTAGAAGGAATTTTGATCTATAGGTAGCTTTCCAAATCAAGGTCTGGTGTAGATACATTGAGCTGTTTTGGAGCCTGATGTGAAGCAGATCTGGCTCTGTTCTAACTTGTCAATTAAATCAAGAGCTGCAGATTTTGCAGCTGGACATATCAAGAAGTCTGGACTTAGCACTGTCTTTGAAGGGTCAGCAGGAAGCATCCAATTTTATTTTCTTTGTTCGTGGTGTTGCAGAATAATCTTACAGAATCGCTTCTGTCCCTTCATGCTAAGCCATGCTACCTTCTCAAGTGCTTGTGGTTTTTCGCTAAACTCTTTTCTCAGAAATAGTCACTGCATGAAGTAGTACTTTGTCCTTCATGTGTCTCTGTGGGTGAACATGAAGTCACACATTTGCGTGTTTAACACACCGCTGTGACTTCACAAGCGTTGGCAGCGTGTACTGATTGGTCTCCAGAGGCAAAGTTGAAGGCATATGCTGGCTGTTACATGTGCATTGGGAACTGGGGTGCAGTTCCTTCTCTGCTTCAGTAAAAATTTGGAAGAGCTTTGCTTCTGACTTCCCAAAACATTTTTGAAACATAACTCAGTGGCAAGCTTTGTTTTGGAAATGGCCTCGCTCCAGCAATGGTTTTGTCAAGTCTGTTTATCTCAATTTCTTCCCCAGCTTAATAGACTGAGAAAGTAAAATCATTGTGTGTGTGGGTGGTTGAAAATGGGCTCTATGGATATTGCTGCAATTCGTGTTTCATAAATAATGGTAGCTTGTGCATAAGCCTGTAATTGACTGAAAATGCATTAAAAGTTAGCGTGAAGGCAGGTCAACTGCTGCTTAAAATCCATTGCTGGAGTCTCTTGGGAGGAGGGGAAGATGGAGAGGCAGGAGATATTCAAACTGGGCAGTGTTAAACAGCACGATTCAAATGTGCACAGAGTTAGTTTTCTTAAATGTTGACTGAAGAGGGCAAAACCTAAATACTTGAGAAAAGAAAGCTGTTGAGTCTGCATCAGGCCAGGTGATGGATGCTCGCAGCAACAGTATTATTTCCAAATAACAGTGCTGTTAATTATGGTCTGTGTCTGAAAAAAATCTGGGACTGGCGAGTGGGAGTTGGAAAGGCTGAAGGGAGAGTAAAACACCAAAATTCCAAAGAATTTAGCGTTCTGTGCAAGGAACATTTCTGGCCTTTCCGTGGCTGTACAGCCAGCAGTGCGTGAGTCAGTCTGGTGGGTCATGTTACTCCCAGAGCTGCTGAACTTGCTGCTGCTTAGAGCACTCACTGTATTTAGACATATCACTTAATTTGTTCTTAATTAAGCTCAACAATACGAGCTGTGTGTTTTTGATATCTAATTCAGATAGGAGCAAAGCCAGGTGTTAGAGCTGTTGCAGGCTGTGAGCACGTGTGGATCAGGGGTGAGTAGGGAAAGTGCTGCCTTTTGACAGGGGAAAAGGCTTCAAAATGTTATTTAATAGAAATTAGTGGCTTATTATGATAAGTGATGGCGCCATTGAGCTGGGTGGAGCAGCAGTGCTCCAGTGGGAGCTGGTGTGCCCACCTTCAGGAGTGCTGGGCCTGGAGCAAGGGGCATCTCACCCACGCATATGGACACCATCCAGAATGATTTTCATGCTGCCTTTGGTCAGAACATCTTTGGCTCTGATCATCTGGGTTTGTTGAGCTACTGAAACATCACACATGCTTTGACTTTAGGTGTGCTGGTTGAAAGAGCAGGGGGAGGACATTGAGCTGCTGGAGGGTGAGGCTCCTGGGAGGGCATGCAGAAAGAAAACATGGCTCAAGAAAACCTGCTGACATTCCTGCACTAAAAGCATTCACAAAATGCTTTTTGGTTTTTTCCCCCCCTCAAAAGTCAGATTTTTTTTCTGACTCAAAAGTCAGTAAAATCCAGTTGCCCTTTAAAGAAATGGTTTCACAATTCTTACCAGATTATCTGATACTACATTTCTTTAAAGGTACTGCAATACAGTCAAATAGACTTATTTTCTTTTTACAGGAAATCATGTTTTTGCCAATTGGCCAACTACCATATTTAAAGAAGCTGTGACCTCAGTTTTCCTTAGCTATTTAAACTTTCGGAGTTTGAAAGTAGTTTTTAATATATTTCTTCTCATTCTTCCACCTCCACATCTCCACTTCTGAAAAGATACATTTGGAGCTGAACATCAGGAATACTCCAGTGCCTCCTACTGTCAAATTAAAATTTCTGAAGGGAAATTACCGAAATGGGATTTGCTCTTTAAGTTGAAGACTATGAGAATGACTTGAAAATGGATAAGACTTGTTGCTTTCACGTGATTCCTATGGAGATGTGGTCTTACACAAGAAACATTCATGAGAGATACTTTTTCGTGCTACCAAGGATGGAAAGTGTCCAATTTGATGGAAAGCTTTTTGGTGTATCTTCTCTGGCTTGTTGCTGCCACCAGCTCTGATCTTCATGGGGCTGTGGTGGTGGTTGCTTGCTTCAGATTTTACTGGATGGTAGTTGTATCTCTAACATGAGAAAAACTTTTAGGAAAATGTAATCTTGCTGGAGACACCAGGGTCCCACAGTGACTTGGAATGGGTGAGAACTGTCAGTTGTCAAGGGGTTTTATTACTGCATGCACTGTTGGCGTTGTCATTGAATTGTCAGTAATGAAAGGAAAGTAATAACTGTGCATTCTTCTGCCAAGAATAAAAGGCAAAAGACAAGTTTTGTCTTTTCTGCATACATAATTTTTTCTGATTTTTTTTTTTTTTTTTGCTTTGCTTTTTGGGTAAAACTCTTGTTTTATGAGAGTAAACTCCCTCTTCCCTGTGTTCCTTCAGTTGTGGGAATGACCTGTTTTCACCCATACCTATTGTGTGTGGGTTGTGGAGGAGCTTCTCGACCTTTGATACAAGCAAATGAACTTTCCAAGGATCCCAACCCACCGTAACACCAATCTGTCTTGTTTTGGTGCTGATACTGGTGGCAGGAGGTATCTTTGCAGCCCAGATACATGAATGAGATGGAGCCCTCCCCAAAATGGCTCATGGCATCCTTGGTCATCTGTGATCTTCTGTGCTTGCCAAGCATAAAGGGCATTTTTAAAACGAGCTTTTATCGTTTGTGCTGAAAAAGGACTTGGAGGCTTCCTGTGCAGCTAGGACTTTTGTGTTGGACATGGATCTTCCCAGTCCCCAGTGAATAAACACAGCTGGCTGTTTTGGGAAATGGACTTAACATCTTTGCATCAAAGCTGTCCAAATAAGGCATCAAGCTGTACTGAATTAATGGATAAGGTTTTTTGATTTTTACACTGACTTAAAAGTGATCGAATGAAAAAATGCATTTTTTGCAAGGCTGCCTTCAGCCCAGAGCAGGGGGAAATAAGTCTCACCCCTTTGGAAACATGACTAAAACAAGCAGCCTTGATGACCTATCAATGTTGGATTATCATGCAATAATTTACTGGGCAGCCTTTTGCTGTCCAGAGCCGCCCACGCGCAGGAGTCAATGATGCCTTTGTTTGGGAGTGCTGGAAGAATGCATGATCTAATGGGGTGGTGGGAGTTTGCCTTCGTTCCAGCATGCTCCAGGCTGTGCTCATTCCCCCAGTGTCTCAAACACATTTCCTTCCTCTGTCCCCATCTTAGAACAGGCTCCCAGAAAAAACAATCCATGTTTGTGTCTGTCAGGCTTTTTTAAAACCCCAGCACCCGTCTGTGGTGGAGCTCCACATGCCAGAATCATTGGTTTCGTGGGGCATGGTTTAGGAAAAGACTGTTAAAATCATTCAGGCCTTTCTTGTTCATGATATATGCACATAAATCTTGAGGCTCTTCAGGTGAGGACAAGAAAATAAACCTAAGATTTGTTATTACTAGTTTGTGTTCCTGTAAAGGCCACAGCTTGGCATGTGAGAACTGTTATCTGTGCTTCTGCATGGAGTTATTTCCCTAGTGGAATTCCTCAGAGGGTGGAAATCCTTTACTTGCCTTTTTAAGATGCTGGATATTCCATTTGCTTGTGCAATACCAGTGCTCTCATCTTGCTCCTCCTCTACAATTTTTCCTCAGAAAAGCTAGGATGTAGTTGTAAAGGACATTTGCTCAAGAACTACAGAAATTTCTTGGTTTTGGTTGTAAGTGTGCCTTTTCATGTCCACATGATGCAAGCGACATAACTTAACACTTACGCATCTTGCAGGTGTTAGGCTGTTGTTGTTTAATGAAAATACTTTATTCCAAAAGAACAAGTGTCTCAGGGTGTTTCTCACTCCCCCTCCTCATAAACTCTGTCCTGTTCTTGTTGCCCATCTGCATGCTGAAAAATCCTGTCCCATTCCATTAGATGGGATAAGTCACTCCTTAAATATTCCCTCTCGTTTGCTGCCCCTGTGATCCAGGAGGGAAGACTCTGGCACGGTTTCTAGCATGAGTTGCTAGGCTGAACAAAATAACGCCCTAGGTGAGAACCTGGAATGGTCAGTTGGCTCAGGATGCAGCGATTGGTCTTAAAGAAGGCCTTGTGAACTGGCTGGCCCCTGTCTGCTGACATCCAGGTTTCTGTTCCCTGCATGGAACACGCTGCTTGTGTGAGGTTCTGGGATCTGTGTGTCTGGAAGAATGGGAGCCAGTCTGTTTTGCTCATGGCTGGTCCAGCGTTTTGCTGGGTGCTGGGAGAGCTGATGGTTCAAGAAAGGTAGGGTTGAGGCAGGAATAAGGGTGAATGGCATGGAGCACATTTCGGTCTAGTCACTGGGAAAGCTGGCTTGTCTTCCTGGGAATGATGGGGAAACAGGTCAGAAGAAAAAAGCAAAATGAAATGTCAATTGTATTTGATTGCTCTCTGCCCTGTCACTGCAAAATAGAAAAGAAATCCAGTCAAAAAGTAATAAGTCAGGTCTGTTTGTTACTGGGTTTGTTTTCAACTCTTTTAACCTTTACTAAGACTTAGGTTGTCAGCAAGTACCTGTGTGAGAAAAGCTGCCTTGAACCAGGAGCCAACCAAAAGAGAAGCAGTAAAGTTTAACCATTTCATTACTGCCCAGTGGATTTTGTGGAAAACAAATCTGCAAAGGTTTGGTTCTTTGCCCAGTGCAGTTCTCTCAGGTGGATTATTTTTTCCCTCAGCAAAACTCAGTGGCTGTATGCAGGAGAGGTAGCGTTGATTCTTCCCGTGTGGCAGTCCCCTGTGCAGGGGATTCGAGTGGACTGATAATGAAGGAAGCCGAGTGTCCTCTGGGCTTATCTCACCCAGGCATCTGCTCATAATTCAACACTTGTAGTCATTGTGCCAGCTGGCGGGACGGTTTTCCTGATGTAAATTATCCATCCGTTCTGAGGGGCCTGAATACAAGGAGGTCTTTTGTGTGTAGAACAAATTCCTAACTTCAGGGAAAAGGGAGGAGTTTCTGAAGATCTAAATGGCACTTGCTTATATGGGTTTTAGCATGGCACATTTCTGGGTGGACTTTGGCATACTGAATTTGGTGATGACCCAGCTGAGGGAGAGCTGTAATTGCTGATGACAGCTGGCCAAGCCAAACCATGTGAGCTGGTTGTTTGGGGCAGTATCCACTGAATCAAACAATGCTGAACATTTTCAGCACCACTTCTGCAAGTCCAGGCACCCAGGACTTGCTTGCTCCTTTGAGTCTGTAATTGCAGTACTGTCTTGAAGGCTTGTATGTGTGCTTGCTTACAGTAGAGAAAGGGATTAAGGGCTTTCTGCATCATCATGAGTTGTCAGAGGGGGCTGGCTATTCATGTCACCTTGTCACTTGCTGGTGAACATCTCCATGCCTCAGGAAAGATGCAGTTTTAAAATGTGTGGCTCATGGTTTTGAGCTCTGGATGCTTTAAACACGTCAGGTTGCACTCGTGAAGCTCAAAGCTCATGGTCACTGATTCCAGCATCTGGAGTTCCTCCTGCAAAACAGATCTGCACTTCTCAATACACACAGGGAAATACTACCTGACACTTGACACTATCAGACAGTTCAAAGCCAAACTGAGCTCCAAGTACTGGCTTCTAGGAACAGGAGAACAATGTCTTTTTGTCTTCTAAATGTAATGTTTAATGCTGCTTTTCACCTGGTTATTGCTGTCACTATTTCTTAGCGTAATAGCTGTATATGTTTATTCAGCCCTGCAAGACATGAAAGGAACCTAGGCTGCTTATCTTTGCTAGAAAAAAGGCTCTGCAACCTCAAAGAACTTGCCAAGCTGTTAAGCACAACAGTTATGTTCAGTGTGTACAGTGGGGAAACACGTTTCCACACTGTGTCAGCTGGTCTTGGGTAAACTCCATTGTTCCAGTAGTATTTACCCAGCAAGGCACTGCACAGCCGCTCTCTGTGCATTAGCTGCATTCCTCTTTAATGCCATTAACTGCACTGCTCAAGGAGTTACGCTGCCAGCTGCCATAAATGTCTTTTTCACGTGGGTTGCTCAGTTGGGAGGGGTTTGAATGCATTTTCTTGGCCTGCCATGTAAAACTGGAGATAAAAAAGGGAGGGTGGTCCTTGCCATTTAGCAGAAGGGGTTCCCAGGGAAAATGTTTTCATGCTGCCCAGAGCGCAGTTGGCATGTGCTGTGCCTTTCGATGAGCTCGGGCTTTCACAAGGAGCTGTGGGAGACCTTGTCAGGAAACAAGGATCATAATTCAGTGGAGAGCAAAAAAAGTAGTTCTTTACTGGGGCAAGCAGCCTGTGACCCGGCCTTTCATCTAGAGCAGAAAGTTGTGTCTGTGAGTGAATGCACATGCTCAGCCCCCAGGATTCTTTTGAAGCGTTTCCTCCCCATCTTGATGAAGCCTGAGCATAGGGGTTTTGCTTCACACCAAAGGAATGCAGTAGTAGTGGAAGAAAACTAACCACCCCAATTCAAAAGAGAAGGTATTCCTGACAATTCAGCTGACACAGTTTAATGAAGTGACCTTCATTGTTGTCTCTGGCTTCCCTCTTGACTTAGGGAATGGCTGCTCTTGCCTGATGTTTTCCTGTTTTCACTTGTCATTAAAGCTGCCCAAAGAAATCCCACCAGAACTGACTTTTCAGCATTAGATTTAGCTTTGTCTTACTATGTGAGCTCAAAGAAAACTTTCTCATTAAGTTGATGACACTTTTACTAGTGATAAAACTATGATAGTAGTTGTGGTTTTTAGTTGCTCTCCATCCATGGTGAAGTTCTGGGATAGGCTGCCAAGTTGTGGGTCAACACACTGGGGTAGTCCTGCAGAAGAAGGAGGAAGTATTTGCTTCCTGGGCCCCTTGCCTTTTACCTGGAAAAGATGCGAAGTGTATCCTGGGTTTGTTTACCATGGACCTGAAAAAGATGTTTGTGTGTCTCCAGCCTACTGTCTTGTGTCTGTCTTGAGTTCCTGCATGTGCATGTTGCTCCTACCTCAAGCATATTTTACCTTCAGTGAGGAGCTCTCTTTGAGAAGAGCCCATGTAGTAAGAGAAACAGGAAAGCTGAGGGGGTCTGATTTGTACACAGGATGCCGGCTTCTTACCTTCATTGCAATTCATGAGAAAAACACCCCAAATACACGGAAACAGGATTCATCTCTTGTACTGGGCAGGAACGGGAGGGAATGCCTAAGCTAAGTTAGTGCTGAGTGTTGATCCTTTGGAAGAAAGCAGTCATCCCAAAACTGTTGTGGTGTGGGCCATTCCTCCACGGGGTGCATTTTTTTAAGGATAGGCTGCTCTAGATGGAAGCAAGGGCTTTTTCTCTGTCTCTCTGGAAGCAGGGCCCTCTGTTTCCCTAGTCAGGTCTCCCACTGGATCGCAGCTTTCCCTGCCATCCACCCGCTCCACTTTTCCCACAGTCCGCGAGTGGATCTCTGCATCCCCCATGCACTCCATGCATTACAAGAGGACAGTTTGTTTCACCACAGTCCTCACCACGGCCTGCAGAGGAATCTCTGCTCTGACACTTGAAGCGCCTCCTCCCCCTCCTTCTTTTCCCCTGACCTTGGTGCTGCCATGTTGTTTTCCCTCACGTGTCCTCACCTCCTCCTCTTCTCTGGCTAGAAGGAAAACTGCTGCCTGTTGGTACCATTGTCAACAGGTTCCACTAACTGAAGATCCTCGCAGGATCCCGCAGTGCCGAGGAGTTGATCTCGCTGGAAATTAAACCTGGCAGGAGATTGTTTTAACTCCTTTAATAGCCTTTATTAATTAGGGATGGCTCGGGGGAACGCCTACGCCACCGCCACTCCCGATGGGCACCGCTGAGGAGGAGGTCTTCGACGACTTTGCCGCATGTGCTGCATAGTCGGGAGCCTTGCCTCTCGGAAGGTCCCAGGAACTCGCTCTAGACTCTTTCAGTCTGGGGGTGTCTTCCTACGAGTGCTCCTTAGATCCGGGTGAGAACCGTTAGATGCAGCCTGTGGATGCCTGAGCACTTTCCTCACCTGATGCTGCCTTTCATTCCTTTGCAGTTTATGTTGGCTCGTCGTTATTAGGGGCTGTTAGTATCCACCACGCTTCTGTCTGAGCAGGGCACCTTGGGAGTCGCCTGATTTCCATAATGGGTGGTGTCAGGCGAGGAATAGACGAAAAGCGGGCGATGCCTCCGGGTTGACAGGCAGGCAGGGAGGAGCTAGTAAGAAGCAGGCGGTGTCAATGCCGTGGCTGACAGGTGGGGAGCGGCAGACGAGGCCCAGGCAACTTCGATGGGTAGGTAGACCAACAAGGGAGCAGCGGAGGCTTAATTTGGAACAAGGTAAGGGGTTTCGAGGTCCTGGGGGAAACTGGGAAGGGACTGTGGAGTCTTGGGGATGGGGATGTACAACATTTGGTAGAGAACTGGGGTTTGGGGTACAGAAAACAGGTAACATTGATACATAGAACTGGTAACTTATACAGATAACAGGGATAACTGATAACCATGAACACTGCACCTCGAAGTTTATTCCTCCCAGATCTCGCCCAGATTCCGTGTCGGGAATCACTTGCAGTGTTTTCACTGCCGACCGTGCAGCCCCATTGCCATCGGCGCGGCGGCGGCCGCAGCAGCGGCGCGGTTGAACGAACGCCTCTCCTCATGCGGGGCTGGGAAGGAGAAGCCGCCGGCCCTGCCCTTCTGCCGGAGCACGGCTGGCTGCGGGTGGCCGGGCAGGCGGGGCTCGCCGCGGGCCGCCCCGAGATGGCCGCGGTGCATTGCCACGTGCTGCGCCGGCGACGGCCCCGGCGGCGGCGCTTCGCCAGCCCTGGAAAAAAATACTGTGCGCCTGCTGTTTTGATTTTCTTCTTAAACCTGTCATCACAGAGGTGTTACCAACCTCTCTAATTGGGCCAGCAGCGTGTCCATCTCCAGAGCCATCAGAGATGGGCTCTCTGTCGGACATGGTGGAAGCTTCTAGCAGCTTCTCACAGAAACCACCCCTGTGGTCCACCCTGCTATCAAAAAACAGGCTGTGCCAAACGAACATTTTGGGGGACATAATTTTTCAGTATGCCTTGATTTTTACGTAATTTTTTTCAGGTGTGTTGATTTCTGGACTCTTTGCTGTGCTTCTCCTGCTGCTTTGGTTCCTCCCTCATGCCAGACAGGCTTTGGGTGTGACGTGCCTAATGCAGGCTGGCCCCTGGCCTAATCGCTGAGGGGCCTGCAGGGCAGAACCATGGTTCGTGACTTAATTCATGGCTGTCGGGTTGTGCGTGTGTCCTTTGAGGACACTCTGTTCTTGGTGCATGGTGCTGTCTGGTCTGCTCTCACTTGTGAGGGAGGTGAGGACTTCAGCAAATGCCAAGCCTCACGTTAAAATTTAACGTGGTACAGTTATTTCATTTTTCAAGTTGAGGTTAAATCCGTGTGACTTCTACAGGTTGAAAAATGGTGTTTCTCAATCAGCTGAAGCTCTTCTAGTTGCATTTTTTTTTGATCAATGAAAGAACTGGTGATGGCTGCAAGTTCTGCTTAGAGCACTGTTTTTCTTGGAAGTGGTGGGAGCATAAAAAAGCGTGGCAGCGACTAAACACCCGAGGTTTTATTCCAAACAAACTCAACGTTGTTTTAGCAAACTCCCCACATGCTCCAGGGTGTCCTGGTTGTACACAGTCTGCTTGCTGAAGTGGAGCAAGAACAGCTGGTACACAGCTGTATGCCTCCTCCTGGGAACCCTTGGCCAGCCCCTTGGCCAGTGTGGATAGCAGACAAAGGTGGCTGAAGAGTATGATCCTTTTCTCCTAATGGGTTCTCTCAGGGATGTGATTCCCCTGGGCAGCTGGTTTATGTGCACAGGGGTAGATGCTCAAGTAACTGCAGAAGAGTCATGAGGGAGGATTATGTGCTGGCTGCCACAGACTGGTTAGGAGGGGAACAGAGGGCAAGGAGGTGGATTTTCTTTCATCCTTCTAAGGGATGGAGAACATGGGTAGTTTGTAAATCATTGCACCCTGATCTGAAAAATTCCTTGGTGGCTTTAGTTACTTGATGCGGAAAATTTAAACTTTGTTTTGTTTTTCCCAGACAATGAATAGAAGAGGGCTGTAGTCAGTAGGTTCAGTGCTGGAGGAAAAGCTTTTTGAGCTGTAAAAAGAGATTGAGGTATTGTCTGTTTAGGGAGGAAGCAGAGGTACAAACCAGGCTCGGCAGTGCGTCTACAGTGCGTCTACAGTGCGACTTGTTCCTCTCTGGTTAATACTGTTTCTCCCATGCATATATTTGGGAGAAATGTCATCAAATGTCATGATTAACTTGGGCCTGGCCTTAAATACACACAAACTACTCGTGTCTGATGTAGTCTGTCATCTGTTAGGGATGTGTGTGGAAGAGAATTGCAGCTTCTGAAACGTGTTTTGTTGCACAGAAGCTTGTAGTTGTCTTTATCTATTCAGCCTGCCTTCAACTTCTGCTTTCAGTTCCTTCACCCTGTCTTTTCTTAGAGATACAGTACTGGACTGGAAGAGATGCTTCTGGTGTTGCTGGACATGCCCATCCTTATGGATAATACTGGGAGATGTTTCTCCAGCGAGAGAAATTCAGTGCAGCTCTTTCCATTTTTTCTCAGTATCAAGACTTTCTCACATCTCCTGTCCCCCACAGGAAAAGCCTTTGACATCACGTATGTGCGCCTGAAGTTCCACACCAGCCGGCCCGAGAGCTTTGCCATCTACAAGCGCACGCAGGAGGACGGCCCCTGGGTGCCCTACCAGTACTACAGTGGCTCCTGTGAGAGCACCTACCACAAAATCAACCGTGGCTTCATCCGCACGGGCGAGGACGAGCAGCAGGCGCTCTGCACCGATGAGTTCAGCGACATCTCCCCTCTCACCGGAGGCAACGTGGCCTTCTCAACGCTGGAGGGGCGTCCCAGTGCCTACAACTTTGATAACAGCCCTGTGCTGCAGGTATGTGAGCAGGACAGCGTCCGTCAGGTGCTCTGAGTTGTCTTCTGTTGTGTCACTGGGGATGGTGGCTTTGTGCCAGCTGGGCTGCACTACAGCCCTTACTCAGAGTGAAAAGCCCTTGCGCAGCTAAGCTGGGATGGACAATCCACAGAGGTGCTTTTGAAGGAAGAGTTGAACTCTTGAGTCTATTGATTGTAAGTTTATGTTGCAAGGGTGATAGTAGGCATCATAGATATTTTCAGAGGATGAATGTAAATCTCTGCCAGCTTAGAAGGCAGCTTGTTCTTGGTTCAGATACAAGGACAGAGGAAGGTAAAGTCTCAGTCCAGTTAATATTTGAGACATCTGCATGTATATTTCAAGCTGAAAAATGTAAGAAAATGTAAGATTCTTCTAAATATATAAAACATTACAGGAATCCTACCCTGTTCTCTTACATGTGTGTTGAAGCAGAGAAGTTTGATTTTATCCTTGGTATTTTTCTCTTACAAGTGGCTTGGCGAGGGGGTTTTGGCAGGGGTTTTTTGTTGTTGAATATTTTTGGATTTTTTTTTTTTTTGCATTCCTGGAAGTGGTTGGGCAGTGGTCAGGAGTATACTAGGAGCACCAGTTTATCTGATTCACTTGCCAGTTTTTGCGTTCTGCTTCATGCCTTCTCCAGTTTATATTGCAGCAAGGAGCTGTAGCTGTGGGGTTTGCCTCGCTGGGGCTTGTTGTCTTCCTTTCAGAGCTGTAATTACCATCACTTCCCTTTGCTCTCAGAGTAGCAGGAGCAGACTGAGATGAGCACCCAGCAGGCTCAGGGCTTGCTTGTCTCTGATTCCCAGGCAGGCGGGCAGAATCTGGTGGGGGTGCTTCTGCAAACTAAAGTGAAATGAGAAAATAAGATTAATGGGAAAGGACAAAGAACTTCTGAAGTGGAAAAGAACCAGTTTGGCCACCTCATTGGTGTAACCAACCCTTGCAGAAAATCATGCCTTATCGTTAAGGTGAACAAGGAGATTTCAAGTTAGCAATGTGTGTAATTTTCTGATAAACTTCTCTGTGTAAGGAATAGAGATCTGACCACCAGTTTCCTAAAATATGTTCCAGCCCCTGGTGTTGCTTTTTAGAACTGAAGTAAATGTGTATATTGTGATTGGTATTTCCATGTGCTTACATCAGTGTTTGTAACTCGTAAATAAACACTCTGTTACTGGCTGAGCAGTGACACAGGTGCTGCACAGTTGTACATGCAGGCATGTTTCTTTGCGTTCTGTTTGAAGGAAAATAGCTTTGTAAAGGGTGTAATAAAACCAAGGAGGAGCCAACGTAGTGGCTGGCAGAAGGTGATACGGAATTCGGCGACAGGCGATGTGTGCTGCTGCACGAGGGCAGGGCAGTGTATTACAGACACTGTGTAAATATTATAAAAAACTCTCGTGTTGCAAGTCAGATCTGCCTGTCTTCCTCAGCCTCACTTGTTTGTCTGTCTGTATCTTTTAGTCTGGTACAATATGTCTGCAGACAAACGTATGCTAAAGCTTTTCCCATTGGTGCTGCGCAGCTTTGCAGGAAAACTGCAGCCAGACAGATACATACAATTAGCAAGCTGGCATAATTCCTGCCCTGCACTTTTTGCTGGAGAGGTTACTCAGTGCTTCCCAGCTGAAAGCAGTCAGGGTGCAAAGAGGCATTGGAAAGGGTCTCCAGAGAGGAGAAAAGGTCAGGAGAACCCATTTCAGCCACGAGGATGTGGCATAAGGCTTCTGGGACAGGAGCATGTGAGCTTCCAAGGTGCACAGGGGAAAACAATGAGGAAGGAACTGGCTGCCACTGAATTACTTCATTAATAGAGCTGCTAATGACTGATGCTCTCTCAAGGGAGAGGATGTTTCATCTGATGGGATTTCTGTCTGATCTAGGAATGGGTGACGGCTACAGATATTAGAGTGACCCTCAATCGTCTGAACACATTTGGAGATGAAGTTTTCAATGACCCAAAAGTTCTCAAGTCTTACTACTATGCAATTTCTGATTTTGCTGTGGGTGGTAGGTGAGTAAACAGTAAAACTCGGCTTACTAAAGTTTTTGGTTAGTTTTACTAGACTGCTTTAAAGATACTGATTGTATTCACATGATACTGATAGGCTCTGGTCTTTACTGACTGTCTTAAATCAAGAACACATTAGAGTGTATTTTACATAATTTGCAAATACTGTGTGTAAGCTTTTGTGGCTATAACTTCAGGGCTGGCAGAGATATTTTTTTTTTCTTGATTAGATGAAATATTACGTGATTTGAAAGGGTAAATGGTAAAAAGAGTAACTAAAATGAAAAAGCAAAAAAGGAAATTTTTTTTCTGCTCTGTGGTTTGTATGTTTTTTAATGTGTTTTTAAATTGTTCTCTGCCCATATCTGTACTCTAGAATAACAGTAAGTAGAAAATCTCAATGTCTCTACTTCACATATATTGAAGAAGCTATCTCCTTTTGATGTCTGGAACACGGTACAACATGGTTGTGACTGTCCATTCCTTTTGCCAAAGTCTATTGTAGTATATTTAAACATTAAATAGTTGATGATAAAATGTTTTGATAAACAGAGATAATACCTCTCCAGGGTTTTGGACTGTTTCCATATGGTGGTCCTGAGACTGGGATTTGGCCACATGGGGATTTGTGTTTGCTCCACCACCAGTCTGAAGGGCCCTGGGCTTCTGTATTAGTCACCTTTGTGCTATTTAATTTCCTGCTGATACCACAGTAGCCCACACCCAGTGAACGTGCTGTGTTCTGGGCTCTCACAAGAGAGAAGTTGTGGAAAATTCACTAACATAAAGCCAGCTAAATCTTTGCTTCTCCTGCTCAGGTTAGTCTGAAGAATGCAAAGGAATTAATTAACTTTCTTCTCTTTCTAAATGCCTGCGTAGAGCAGGCTGCACCTCTTTGTTTCACAGAATGGTTTGGTTTGGAAAGGACCTTCAGAGATCATCCAACCCCCGTTGTGGGCAGGGACACCTTCCACTATCCCAGGTTGCTCCAAGCCCTGTCCAGCCTGGCTTTGGACACTTCTGGGGATGGGGCAGCCATGGCTTCTCTAGGAACCTTGACAGTGTCCCACCACCCTCATTGTAGAACATGGATTCCTTATGTCCAATCTAAGCCCACCATCTTTCAAATTAAAATCTGAAAGATGTTTAAAATTACTGCCCTTTGTCCCATCACTACAGGCCCTGATAAAAAGTTTCTCTCTATCTAAAAAGGGTTTACAAGATATTAGAAGGCCTCCACAAGATATCCATGAAGCCTCCTCTTCTCCAGGCTGAATGACAGCGGTTTTGTTCTCACTTTTGTTGTAATCTTCTACCTTCAAATTTCTCTCATCTCAGATTTTGAGATCTGGGCCCTATTTTTTGTTGTTGCTCTGTGAGTGACCTGTAGCCCTGGAGCTTTAATACCTGTTCCTTACCTCTCCTGAACCAGGTGCAAATGCAACGGGCACGCGAGTGAGTGTGTGAAGAACGAGCTCGGGAAACTGGTCTGCAACTGCAAGCACAACACCTTTGGGGTGGACTGTGAGAAGTGCCTTCCTTTCTTCAATGACCGCCCGTGGAGGAGAGCGACGGCGGAGAGCGCCAACGAGTGCCTGCGTATGTGCGGCTGCGGGCGGGACAGCCCGTGCGGGGCAGGGTCCCTGCCTCTGCCGGCAGCCACGAGCTGGCCCTGCCTTGGCTTAACTTGTCTCAGTTACAGTTAGCTCGTGGCACTGTCGGTCATTCCGGAATGCTCCTGTCCTGTAGGAGCTTTCTGGCAGATCCCGAAGAATGGGCATCTCCTTTCTGGAGAAGGATGGGAACCACTTTTAGGAAACATGTGTCCTGCAAAAATGTACAGGCTTGTACTTTATGAGACCCATGGGAAGAGAAATCTGTTTGCTATGCTGGAGTATAATTGCCCTTTCAAAAGCTCCTCGTTTAGTATCAGCTGATTTTTGTGTTTGGGTTATTGGTTTTTACAGTTACTTGTAGATTATTTAATCTAATTTCTGGATCGCAAATGCAGGGCTCTGTCACGGAGCACCAGTTTTCTTGGTGTTTTGTCCCAGACCACAGCTCCTGGTAGTTTACTTTATGGGGAAGCCTTTTCAGACAGAAAAAGTTTTCTTCCTGTCTGACCTCTGTGTGTCTAGATAGGTCCCAGCTGTCTGTGGCTTCCCTCAGTGGGCTGGTGAAATTGGGATGTCGGCCTGTCTAGGGATTTGCAATCCAGGGAAGAAGCTCTCATTACAGCATGGAGTAGCCTCACATTACCTTTTCGTGCTTGTTTGGATGACAGAGATTGGTGGTGCCGTGCGGGAGGACGACGTATTTGCTGCAGGTGGCAGCCTGACGTCAAAAGAAGTGGGGTAGAAAATGCTGGTTTTCTTTTGGGCATCCATGAAAAGCGTCTCAAGTTCGTTTCGGGTCTTGGAGCGGTTAAAAGCTCCTACTCCACCTCCTGTACGGCTGAACTGCGCAGGGTGGGTTTTGCGCCGCGGGGACGCGCCGGTCACTGACGGCGCCCTGTCTTTGCAGCGTGCGACTGCAACGGGCGATCCCAGGAGTGCTACTTCGACCCCGAGCTGTACCGCGCCACGGGCCACGGCGGCCACTGCACCGCCTGCGCCGGCAACACGGACGGGCCGCGCTGCGAGCGCTGCCGCGACAGCTTCTACCGCCTGGCCAGCGATGAGGCCTGCCTGCCGTGCAGCTGCAACCCCGTCGGTGAGCGCCGCTGCGAGCGTGGCTGCTTGCGAGCTTCCGCGCACAAAACCCACCTCTTCTTTCGGTCGTGCAGCTCATTGCAAACTCCGCGGTAAAAAGAGAGAGGGGAAAAGCTCATTGGGTTGTATTTTGGTTTAAGTTATCCTTGGATCTAAATGGAGTTAGGGTGGCAGGGGCAGATGGGTCACCTCTGCAGCACTGACTTCTTTGAGTGTATTCTGAAATAGATTTTTTTTTTCCCACTGTGTATGTGTTACCCTGAATGCTCCCAGTACTAAAGAACTCATTTAAATTCTTAATAACCCAGATGATGTGAGTGGGTATTTCTGGAAGTTGTTCATGCTGAGAAATTGTAGTGAACTTTAGCTGCTGCATCAGTTTCTCCTACCCAGTATCCAAGCACTATAAATACAAACCAGTGAAACAGTAAACACAAAAGGGGGTGGGGTGAGATAATGCAAAGTAAACTCAAAATATGTAGTTAAACTCCTTTAAAAAGAACGGGGACAGGGATAATTCTGGCAGGGGAATAAATCTTTTATCATGAAGGGAACCACTCAACCTGTAAGGAGTGATCCCATAACTACACCAGCCCACAGCAAGTAAGGTTGAAGGAGGGAAAAGGATAACACATAGTAAGATATGATGTGAGGTTTCAAAAGAGTAGCTGGCATAAGTCATTGCTTGCAGCATGCCCTAAAAGCAGCCAGGGAGAAATCTGCCAGGATGCATCTCCCAGCTAATTTTGTCAAGGAGTCATTCAGTGGTGAAATTTTTGCCCAATAGAGGCCCTTTTTTCTTCTGACTCCTTTCCTGGGTCCTTGCGTTAGACCTTATTTTAAGAAGGATTGAGGGTCGGTGTCAGCTGAGACAGTTGAAAAGATGCACGGAGGTGACTTCTCAGGTCTTTAAGGACAGCTTTCAAAGGCTTTTCTAACTCAGCCATTACCTTGTATGCCATGACGCACTGACACCCAGGGTGTATTAGAATCTCCTGGATATGTTTGGGTTGGTATTTTTTGTCAAGTACTCCTTTTTCCTAAATAATCCTAAGTGGGACTGCAAAAGGGATTTGAACTTCGACTGTATATGGTAAAGATTTTGTGAGTTGTTCTGTCCCGTCCAGCCTAATCATCTTATAACTCTTCACTTTGCTATAATCTTCTGGTGTGGATTGAAGTGGAAACAAGCAACTATTTCTGTATCTCAAAATATTTTTCTCCTGGTAGTTAACTCTTACAGTGCTGACAGCTACATGGACGCTTGGAAGAAAGAATTTTGTCCACTATGGATTAAAGAAACCTGCTACTGGTTTTTGTGCAAGAGCACTTGAACGGAGTGGTACTGAGGAAGGCATCCTTCCAAAAATGAGGGGTTTGCTCAAGAGCTTACTAGGGTTCGTAGTGGCACCTGCAGCCTTGCTCCAAAGAGGCAGTTTAGTCTTTAAATGCAAGTTAGGAATCAAGGAAGGAAACTGGAGTGTGAAAGGGAGAGGTTAGGGGAAGGGGAGTTGCTGATTAGGAGGAGCACAAGGGATTCAGGGAATAAAATCTGGGAAATTACATATTGCAGAGTAAAACAGATGTGGAATTGGAGGCATGCAAATCTAGCACTGAGGATGAAGCAGGAGAAGGCAATTGGAAGTTAAAATTATATTTTATATATAAAAGCGCAGGTTGGTAGGAATAAAAGGCTGAATATAGTTTGGGAAGACTAGATAACAGTTCATCTGTCTAGAGCTGCCAGGGGAAAAATCCCTGTGAACTATAGGCAATCTTTAGGTAAGCTGTTACTCATCAGCTTGAGCCTGTGCTTCCCGCTGTTTTCTTCCTTATTTCTTGGTGGTTTTGTGAAGTTTGAATAGCTGATGGTGCCACATGTGTGTGCTGAGGTGCCTGTCCCTGCTGTCCCCACAGGCTCCCTCAGCACACAGTGCGACAGCTACGGCCAGTGCAGCTGCAAGCCCGGTGTGATGGGGGACAAGTGTGACCGGTGCCAGCCAGGGTTCCACTCCCTCTCTGAAGCTGGGTGCAGGTAAGGAGGATTGCAGCTCCCTAAAAGGAAAACTGGGCTTTTTTTTTAAAGCTTTCTCTATGTGGCTCTTACTGAACAAACCTCTCTCCTGCTTCTCCCAGGCCCTGTTCTTGCAATGCTGCTGGCAGTACAGGGGAATGCAATGTCGAGACAGGGCGGTGTGCGTGCAAGGACAACGTGGAAGGATTCCACTGTGAGAGGTGGGTCTTTCTTCCCGTGGCTTTATTTCAAGAATGAAAAACATTTGAGCAAGGACCTGGGGTTAAGCATCTGGGAAATTCATTCTCTTTCCTTCGCATCTTCAGATGCAAACCTGGATTTTTCCATCTGGATCCCTCCAATCCAAGAGGCTGTACCCCCTGCTTCTGTTTTGGACACTCTTCAGTCTGCACCAATGCTGTGGGCTACAGTATCTATAGCATCACCTCCAACTTCGAGTTTGGTAAAATCGAGCTTTCCTTTGTATCTCAGGTTGGGCTGTAGACTTGAGTCAGAAGCGATTAAAAAAACCCAACTCCTTCCTTTCTGTGCAAGACCACAGACCTTGGACAAGGCAGGTCTAGGATCCCTCTTTTGGAAGTGCTGAAGCTACCTGGAGCTTCCATGCCTGCAGCTTGTTTTTTCAGATGGAAAGGAATGAATTCACAGCTCTGGCCTCAGGCACATAGTTATTGTACACCATGCAGGTGCAAGTGGGAACTGCAAATAGAAACCTTTTATAGCCTGAGAGATGTGCTGACAAAGCAGAGTGTCCTCAGTTCTAGAACCAAATCAGGACTTTCTGATTGAGAGGATCAAAATCACTTTAGATTCGGGGTTTATGTGGCTCTGAATAAAACACAGTTGTGTTTCCAATGAGTCTGTAAGCCCAGGAAAAATGTTTTTTTCATGCAGTCTGTTTCATGAGTATGCATGTTTTCATGCTGCACAGTCTAAAAAGAACATCTTTTTAATTAAAATTCCACTGGAGAACAGTTCATACAAAGGCTGCAACTCTCAACAAGTTGAAGGGGACTGCAGGTTTTTCTATCTCGGCTTAAGCTCTTTAGGAAAGGTTTTGGACAAGTAGTTGTCAGTAGAGTTCAAAGTTCAGAGGTTTCAAGTCAGCACTTGAGTTAGGGGCCTAAATTGGAAAGATGGTGTTTACTATCTAAATTCTTCTGCGCAGCTGCTTTCTGCAGCCTGTCAGTGCCTATGCACATTAGATTAACTGAGATGTGAACAACGTGACGTGAGAAGCGTGTGCAAATCTCCATCTTCCAAGGGTGTTAATGCTTGCCCCTCTGATTCTTCAGGAGAGGATGGGTGGCGTGCTGAGCAGCGCGATGGCTCGGAAGTCTCGCTCCAGTGGAGTGCCGAGACCCAGGATATCTCTGTTATCTCAGACACCTACTTCCCCATGTACTTCGTTGCACCACGTAGGTCATTCTAAAAGCATGGCTTTCTGTGCTGCTTGTGCCCTCTGTGTTCTGTTCCCTAACTGTAAGGATTTCTTCCCCTTTCAGGCAAGTTTTTGGGCAACCAGGTTTTGAGTTACGGGCAAAACCTGACCTTCTCCTTCCGTGTGGACAGGCGGGACACGCGCCTCTCTGCAGAGGACCTGGTGCTGGAAGGGGCTGGGCTGAGGGTGTCGGTGCCTCTCATTGCCCAGGGCAACTCCTACCCCAGTGAGAATGTGCAGACCTACACCTTCAGGTACAGTGGGAGCAGCTGTCACCTGGCCTGGGCTGCCTTTGGCCTCTGGGCTCTTGAGGAAACAGAGATCTTTAGATTTAAACTGATGTGGGTGATGTCGCAATAGCACGGTGCTGTTGCAAAGGGAGCTTTTGAGAGGGTGCAGCTGTTAGCGGCTGAAAGCTGTGCTGATGATGCTTGGCTCTTCTCCCCAGGCTCCATGAGGCTGCAGATTACCCGTGGAGGCCTGCTCTTACGACATTTGAATTCCAAAAGCTTCTCCACAACTTGACTTCCATCAAGATCCGTGGGACATACAGTGAGAGAAGTAAGTCTCTGAGCAGAGCATCACAGAAGGAGGGGAAAACTCATTTGTCTAGTGCTTGGGTTGCTTCATTGTAGGGCCCAGCCATAAACAGCTGTGGCAGCTTATTTAGCAAAACTTGTGGTGATAGCTTTTCACCTGGCTTTCCTGTGTAGCGTCTTCTCCCAGGCCTTATGAAGAGGATATGGGGAAAAAAAAAAAGTGTTGTCTTTGAATGTCTGAAAGTTGAACACTTATCAGCTGCTGTTTCCTTGCTCTAGACGTAGGAATTTTGCTTTGTTTTACAGCCACTATCTTCCTATTGATAAAAATACATAGTACAGAGTACTGAAGGACACGGTAGGATGTAGGTTTACAACACTTGGCTTTAAGTTTCACTACACTGGAAATGGTTACCTGCCTCTTCTTTCTGGGTCTTGTCTTGACATGACAAATGGAAAGGACAAGGTCTAAAGTGCTTCCCGTGCAGAACCTGAGTGAAAGTTCCTCATAATAAAGATTTATAAAAATGGCATGAATTAGAAGCAAAAATATGTCCTTGGGTATTGCTGCGTGATGGAGAATTTTTGCAGAAAGATGCAAAGGACAAATTTGCATTTGGGAAAGGTGGGAAAACTGCAAATGTTTTCAGAGGGGTGGCCCGTAATGAGGAATGTGGGGTTGTGAAATGGAGGGGAAAGAAGGGGTGGAGCAAACTATCCCTGAGTGCTATAGCCACTGCTAATATGTAGGAGCTGAGGCTCTGCTCAGTGCACTGGAGCTGCTGCAGGGCTGCAAACACAGGGGTATAAGTTTAATGCCAGCTATGTTGTATCTGGGCTCTGTTTTGCTCCAGGGAAGGGGCTGGGAGTAGAGGAGGGAAGTGTTGAAATGCCAGAGGAAGGAATGGCTTGAGAGGAATAGTTGAAGGGTTTGTCCCGAGGTGTGGTTTGCAGACAGCATATTAAAATTGCTAGAGACATGGTCTGTTCTGTCTTGCAAGCCAGGAATTTGCTTTGCTATTTGATTTGGAAATGGAAACCATACACATGTAAAATATAACTTAATTTTGACTGTATTTGCTCACCTGCTGTTCTCAGATTCTCCTCTACATTTTCATTCTCAGCTTTCCCACCCCACATGTTCTGTAAGTGAGCTCTAGTGCATCTTTTCTCATTTCTCTAAACTTTTCCTGGAGGGTTTTGCATCTCTATTCATCTGCAAGCATCCCCTGTCTGTCCCTCGTCCCGTTCAGCTGTTTGGGGAGGCGGTGATGGTAGCCTTTGTGGTTACACGGGGTTTACCCCTTGGTGCTTTCTAGGTGCCGGTCACCTGGATGATGTCACCATCACAAGTGCTCGTCCCGGCCCCGGCGTGCCTGTGGCCTGGGTGGAGAGCTGCTCGTGTCCGGTGGGGTACGAGGGGCAGTTCTGTGAGCGCTGCACCCCCGGCTACCGGCGAGAGAGCCCGAGCCTCGGGCCCTACAGCCCCTGCGTGCCTTGCACGTGCAACGGGCACAGCGAGACGTGTGATCCCGAGACGGGTAAGAGGGGCCGAGCAAACACGGAGCGGCAAGAGGGTGGTTCTTCTTTCGTGGGTTGGACAATGAAGCAAAACTCACGTCCCTGTCTATTGCAGGCATGTGCAATTGCAGGGATAACACGGCGGGGCCTCACTGCGAGAAGTGCGGCGATGGGTATTACGGCGATGCCACGGCCGGCACGGCCTCGGACTGCCAGCCCTGCCCGTGCCCAGGCACCTCCAGCTGTGCCATTGTGCCCCGCACCAAGGAGGTTGTGTGCACCAGCTGTCAGGCTGGCACTACAGGTGCGTTCCTACACAAAACATATTTTTCTACATCCACATGCTTGTAGAAATGTGTCTCCTGCTAGTTCTTGTTCTCTGATCCACAGTGAGTAGCTCTGAAAGCTGCTGTGTCTTACAGTTCAAATCCTTCTCCCTTCCTCAGCCCTATTTTTTGTCCTGCGTGAGGCTTGGGGCTTCACATATTTTTCATGCCTGTTTTGTAAGAACAAAAGGCTTGATCTGCAAAGTCTGACCATTTCTGTGCTGTGTAGGAGACCCATGCTGCCTTCCAGTAGAGCTCTGATGATGGCATGGTGTTGGGCAGGAAATAGATTTAAAAGAGCCAGGAAGGCAGGTCAGACTGAAATAAAATTAGAAGTTGCAGTTTGCCAGCAAGTGAGGCACTACAGGATGCTTCCTAGGAAGAGCAGGAAGGCTGCAGTGACTCATGAACACTGCCCAAAAGAATACAGGATCAAACTAGTGCTCAGCAATTTTAAGGAGCAGTATGTGAACCGATACAGATCTTTTTTTCTTAGCAATAAGCTGTGAAGTCCAAACAGAAACTTTTGTTCTGCCTGCAAACAGCAAGGAAGCCATAGGATGGTTGGCAGCCTTCATGCTTCTCTGCTGATTTTATGCTTGGCATGGCAGAGTCCAAAGTACAGAATACCTGTAAATTCCTGAGTGCTTAGGAAAGCCTCTGACCAAGCACATAAGCAGTTCATGGGAATTCCTGTGGGTGCTACTGTGTCGTGAACCGAAGCAGAGTCCAGGCCCCAGGTTCCCTTCAGCTCAGGTGTCTGTAGCAGCTGATCTTTCTTGTAGCTATGTGATTGCAGAAGAGCTCCTCCTGTCTCACACCACCTTTTTTGGGATGTGAGGAAAAACGGGGTTTGTGCAAGAACTGCCTAAGAAATGGAGCTCATAACTGGCTGGGGAGGTCAGATCTGTAATCGGTGTAGGAAGCTGCTGAATTGGATGCTTTGGTGGCTGCCTGCGGGGGTTTGGCAGGTCTCATTGGCAGAGGAGCTTCCTGGAGCAGTGATGTCCCACAGTACTCTACCTATTCGGATTCTTAAATTAACAAGAAATTGCAGCAAATAGGTTTGGCTTAAAGGGATAGAAGGGGAAGGAAGAATGGAAATAGTTCATAACGCAAAGTTCATAGTGCCAAGTGAAAAATCAGCTTGAATTTAGCGATGAGGAGGGATTTGTGTCTGGCCCTAACAGAAGCATGAAAGGGAAGAAGCCGAAGAGTTTACTTTTCAGAAGGGACTGCAAAGGGGATCCTTGTGAATGGCAGCAAAGGGCTTTCTGCTGCAGCACCCGTGTCTGTGTTGTGTCCCAGGCAAGAGGTGTGAGCTGTGTGATGACGCCTATTTCGGAGACCCCCTGGGCAGAAACGGTGCCGTGAGGCCCTGCCGCCTGTGCCAGTGCAACAACAACATCGACCCCAACGCCGTGGGCAACTGCGACCGCCAGACCGGCGAGTGCCTCAAGTGCATCTACAACACGGCCGGCTTCTACTGCGACCGCTGCAAGGATGGCTTCTTTGGGAACCCCCTGGCCCCTGACCCCTCTGACAAGTGCAAAGGTGAGACTTGCTGCTTCTTGCATTTCAAAATGGTTTTGTCCCCAGGAGCTGCTGTCAGGCTGTCACTTGTGCTCATCAGCAGCGATGTGTGGCTTTACCCTGGTGTGGTGGTTTGAGCTTGCTGAAATCCTTGTGTTTGTGGGCCCTTAGTGCTATCAAAGCAAAAGCCCTGCGTGATGCAGGGGCTGGATGGCCATGTGGTTTGGATCCAGGCCCGTTAGGGTAAGTACCAACATCACAAGGGATTTCTAACTTTGTGCATATTTCTCCATACCTTTTTATTTTTGCAGCTTGTCACTGCAATCCCTACGGCACAGTGAATCAGCAGACGATCTGCAATCAAGTGACTGGGCAGTGTGAGTGCTTGTCTCACGTCACTGGGAGGGACTGCAGTGCCTGTGAGCCTGGATTCTTCAACCTCCAGAGTGGACGTGGCTGTGAGAGGTGAGGTTTGTCTTGGCTTGGGACAGAGACCCTGGGTTTGGAGGGTCTGTGCTTACATTGAGCAGCAATGTGATATTCGTCACAAGTAACAGGTGTGCCTCTGCTGCTGTGGGTGGGGAAGAGCAGTGGTCAAGGAGCAGCTACTAAGGCTGTACAAAAAGCCTGACTTATAAATAGCTTTATAAAGAGCTCTGAATCAGGGTTTTAAATAGAAAACTGCCGCATGACTTTGTGATTGTAGCCTGGGCTCTTGGGTTCCTTTTTTAGTGCAGGCAGCAAGTGACCTTGCATGGTTTAGAAGCTCAGTGCCTCGCCAGCTGCATCTTCACAGCAAGAAGAGTGGCTTTTGACAAATGCAGGTGTCGAGCTGTGCTCTTCAGAGAGGCACTTTGCCTCACGTGTCCCTTGTGTGTCACGTCTGACATGTGCCCGCCTCTCCCGCAGGTGCAACTGCCACGCGCTGGGCTCCACCAGCGGGCAGTGTGACATCCGAACCGGGCAGTGCGAGTGCCAGCCAGGCGTCACCGGCCGGCACTGTGACAGATGTGAGGACAACCACTTCGGCTTTAGCTCGGAAGGCTGCAAACGTAAGTCTGAGGGGCCAGAGCAAGGCAGATGGGAAGGGTGTTGCACAACCAGCCTTGCCTTTGCTTGCCTTCTGCCTCTGGGAAGGTATTTTGTCACCTCGCTCTCATCACAGCAGAAGTTGGCACTTTTATGTCCACAGTGTGCGTGACGAAATTTGATTTCTGTACTATAGCTTATCCCCTTCTTCTTTTGTTACCTTTTTCTTGTCCAACTTACTAGACACCTACTTCTCCTTGGTGTAAATACATTCTCTGCATCTTGGCCTCCAACAGCCCTGCTTCCTAATGTATTCCTGCACGGTCACTCTGCAGGTGTCCTCAGTATACAGGTCCTGTCTTGAGAAGCAGCTGGTCTTGTAAACGTGATTGCAAAGCAGGATGATCCAAACTTTCGTCATTGATATCCGTGCCTGTAAAGAGCAGGAAAACTAACTGCAGTTGGTTACAATGCAGTGGGGGAGAACGATACTTTGTGGGGGAGGCAGTAGCAACATTGAACTCACACAGTGACTGTTGGGTCCTGCTTGTGAGTAGAAGCACTGCAATCAGGGGTGAGGTCCAGTTGTGGGTTTGTGCCCCATAGCTATTGCAGATGTTTTAGGGTATTAAGGATATGCTTATCCTGTGAGTTTTAGGTTATTTCTGCCTCTCCTGCAGTCTGACTGAGGTTTCACTTCCCTGCAGCCTGCGACTGTGATCCCGAGGGCTCGCGGTCCCTGCAGTGCCGGGAGAACGGCCACTGTGAGTGCAAGGAGGGCTTCGTGGGGAGCCGCTGCAACCAGTGCGAGGAGAACTATTTCTATAACCGCTCGTGGCCAGGCTGCCAGGAGTGTCCAGCCTGTTACAGACTAGTGAAAGATAAGGTAAGGCCACAGACACTGCTGTTGGTACCACTGGAGATGGTGGCACGTGTCCACTTGTGCAGCATTTTGGCCCGTGGCTGTTGGTAGTTGCTGAAAGCAGAGAGGGTCAAGGTGCTTTGCTGTATCATAGTTGTGCTCTGTTCCTCTCATGTAGGTGGCGGAACAACGTCAGAGGCTACAGGAGTTGGAAAATCTTATAGCTAATCTGGGTACCAGAGAAGAAGCTGTAACTGATGAAGCCTTTGAAGAGCGGTTGAAGCAGGCAGAAAGAGAAGTCATGGAGTTGCTCCATGAAGCACAGAAGAGCAAAGGTGAGTTGACCTGATCAGACATGGACCAAGTAAATGAGTTCTTTGCCTGATGCTCCTCTTCCCTTTGGAGACAGCATGTTTTATTTCAAAGCAGTTCTGTGCTCCAGGATTGACAGCGATTTCAGGCAGCTCTGAGTCAATGAATGTTACTGTCAAAACAACAGTGGCTGTGCTTTTATCCGTGCTGTTCTACCAGCGGTCTTTGTTGTACATGGCAGTAAAGATCTGCCTCTAGCTCTATATGGATAGAAGTGTTTTATGTGTTAACCTCTTTTTCTCTATGCAAAGGCGAGTTTTATTTGCTGAACAAGCAGAAACCTTTCCAGGATACTTATTATGCTTTAAATTTGCTCAGATATCTTGGAATAAAGTAGTTCTTGTTGGGGTACCATCAGCGATCAGAATGAAGGCTTCAAAATCCTGATGGCAAACTTTATCCCACCATAAAGGGTACAATATTCTGAAGAGTGTTGTTTTTCCTGTTAAACTCTTCAAATTGTTTCTTGTGTTGTCACCCCCACCACAGGATGTCTGTGAGCAGGATGTTTGTCATGTCTGTGGCAGTGGTTTGTCCTTAGGGTCTCTTCAATGTATAAGATGATGTGTGTTTTGGAAAAGAAAGCCCTGAAGGAGATTATTGACTTTGCAGTAAAAGATATTCCCCTGGGAGTTGGTTCAGTGATTTCAGACCACTTTGTCCCCTTTGTGTGAAGCTGGGAAAAAGCTAACACGCATCTAATGCTGGCATTTGCTTGGAAGATTCCCGCCAGTGAGAATGGTTGCTTAACCTTTTCTCAGCTTTAGCTGGGGTAGATTTATACTGCCTGCTTTGCATCTGTGCCTAGATAATAATTCCACATAAGGGGGTAGCAGGGTGGGGATTAGAGAAAGATGAGGGAATGGATTTGATTTTGTGGTGGAATTTTTGATCTCTCTCTCTCTGTCTTGGAATCATAGAATCATTTAATTTGGAAAGACCCTTAAGATCAAGTCCAACTGTTCCCTGCCTCACAGCACTGCCAAAGGCCACCACTAACACATGTTCCCAAGCACCACATCCACCCAGCTTTTAGACCCCTCCAAGGGTGGTGATTCCACCATTTCCCTGGGCAGCTGTACCAGGGCTGGACAGCCCTTAAAGTGAAGAAATTTTTCCCACTATCCAACCAAAACCTCCCTAGGCACAGCTTGAATCTGTTTCCTCTCATCCTGTCCCTCTTCCTTGGAAGCAGAGCCCAACCCCCCTGGGTACACCCTCCTGTCAGGGAGTTGTGCAGAGCCAGAAAGTCCCCCCCAGCCTCCTTTTCTCCAGGCTGAGCCCTTTTCCCAGCTCTTTCAGCTGCTCCTTGTGAGACTTGTGCTCCAGACCCTTTCCCATCTCCAGGTTCTCCTCTTAGAGGATAAAGTAAATGCAACAAAAACCACCCTTGCAAAAATCTTTGCACATCTGTAGAAGTTATTTTTGTTTCTCTGTGGTAATATGTTTTTGAAATACATCAAATGTTCATGTTCAATACTTAAGATGTGCTGCAAGGTCAAGGTATTTGACCAGTCTTAATTTTGGAGTTCTGTGGGTTTCTGCTTGCACTTTAATTCTTGGTAACGTTCTCAGCTTTTCAGAAGTAACTGCCGTGTTTGTGAAGCACATAGCTGCGCTGTGATGTCTCCATTATTAAGCTGCTGTTGTGGGGAGTTGCCTGATGGTCCAGAAATTTGGTGAAGTTTGGGTGCCTTATAAGTCCTACATAAGCAAGAACCAAGGCTCTATTCTGCCAGCTTTTGTCAGCCCTTCAGTTTGGGGAGAGTTTGGAGTGGGTTTGCTATTCCACACTGCTCCTGGCTGCTCCATATGGAGCTCCTTATGTCTTTCTTCCGAGTAGCCCAAGTGTGGAAAAATTGGTATCTGCGCTATTCCTCCATCTCTGCTTAATTTCTAGGAGATAAGCCAAAGAGAATTCACAAAACAGACATTTTGTACCTATTGAGGAACAGCTCTATTGTCATTTTAATTCAATGAGAGAGGTAAAACATGATTCTGAACACAAAATATCCCATCAGAGACAGTTCCAACACCCAGCAGGATTGTCTTATTAGCACTTAAATGCTTTTCATTTGTCCTGTTTGGTGCACATTCTGATCATGACTTTGATCTCAAGCTAAGTAACCTGTGAAGTGGCTTTGCCTGGTTCCCTTTCAGTAGGGGATTAACCTACCATCACGGTGCCTGCAGTGCACCGTGCTCTAATTAATGTCGCTTCCTCTCTTTTGTGCCATGTGTTTCAGACGCGGATCAGGGCCTCATGGATCGTCTCAGAGACATCAACAGCACCTTAGTGAGTCAACTCAACAGGCTGAGGAACATCCAGGGCACAGTGCAGGACACGGAGAACCTGGCGGAGCAGGCCCGGGTGCGGGTGGAGGACACTGAGGACCTGATCAGCTTGGCTTCTGATATGCTGGAGAAGGCCAAGGTGGCAGCTGACAACGTGGTGAGTGTGCTGCTGAGAACCCACACAGCTGGGAGAGGGTGAGGGCCTTTCCTTCTGTGCCTCTGATGTGTTTCTCCACTTGCTCTCTCCCTGATACAGTGAATTTGCATCAAGATCATGGGAAATCAATGAAGGAAGTTCACCACTGTCAGTCACAGATTGTATTTTAGCCCAACCCAATATAAAAAGTCCTAAATAAATATTAGCACCGTTGTTTTTCAAGGGGTAACCAGTGGTGGAAACTGCATGGGCTTAAGAAAAACATAGAGAGAAGTGAGAAGTCGTTTAGACACATCTCTAAGCATTTAGATCATGACAATAAATTTTTAAAGCAAAGATGAATAAAAGATGAAAAAGGGGCTTTAAAGGGTTCTTTTCTTTCCTTTTTCTTTTCCAGTCCATTACACCTCCAGAGCAAAGCGGGGACCCCAACAACATGACTGTGTTGGCAGAAGAGGCCCGTAAGCTGGCAGAGAGGTAGGCTGTGGCAAGACACAGTCACTGTGGCCTACATCAGGGCCCTTCTCTTCCCTACAAGGGGGAGGCAGAATTTCACTTGCTGGGTAGGAAACACACACCCTTTGCTGCTTAAGAGACTTGTGCTGTGGGATGATGGCTGTGCAGCGCTGAGGGCAAACATTACTCATGTGGATGACAGACACAGCAGCCATCTTCCACTGCAAATGTTTCAGCATCTCCCATGTGTAAATCTGGGGGAAGGAAGGAAGAAAAAGTAAGAGAGAATAGAGTTAAGAACTGAGGATAAATACTATTGGCTGACAAATCTTAATGGCATTATTTTGTCATTTTGTCCAGGCACAAAAAGGAAGCTGATGAGATTGTTCGCACAGCCAAGGCTGCAAATGATACTTCCACGGAAGCATATCAACTGCTGCTGAAGACCCTGGCTGGAGAAAACCAAACTGCAATTGATATTGATGAGCTCAACCAGAAGTGAGTCAGTAACAGAAAACTGTTTTTATTTCCTGACTTTAGAGCATTGTTTAAAACTAAGACAACCCTATGCTTTGGATTTTGTGGGAGGTGATTTTCAATTTCTTAGCCTCTCCACTTTCTTACTAAGTTAAATTCTACAAAAAACACTGTTACATAACTGGATCCTTGGGGATTTTTTAGGTACAGCCAAGCAAGGAATATTTCTCGAGACCTAGAGAAACAGGCCAACAAGGTACTTGCGGAGGCAGAGGAAGCTGGAAACAGAGCCCTGCAGATCTATGCTAATCTCACCAGCCTGCCTACTGTGGATTCCACGGGGCTAGAGGTACATGTGGCACCATCATGTGCAGTATTTCCTGACGATTGTTAGGTTGCTGGCTTACCTTACGTGTGCTCTGCTAATGTTCGCTGCAGAAGAACGCTCCGTGGGGTTTTTGTCCATCTTAATCCAGCTTTATGCAATTCCAACATTTATGCAGGAGATTTAAACCACCTACAGAAACCCCACCTCCCCCAGTTTCTGAAGGACAAAAATCTGAGTGAAACATTTGCCAATCATCTTGGCTTGAATGTAGAAGTGGAAAATTTTACCACCTGTTCAGGAATTCTTTAACATTCACGAATCTGTGTGTGTGATTCCCACCTGCAGAATGAAGCAAATAAGATCAAGAAGGAAGCAGAGGAACTGGATCAGCTAATTGCCAGGAAGCTAAAAGATTACGAGGACTTGAGAGAAGATATGAAAGGAAAGGAGCTAGAAGTAAAGAACCTCTTAGAGAAAGGGAAGACAGAGCAGCAGGTCAGTTCTGTGTTGTGCGGGCTTTTGTTCCCTGGGGAGAAAAAACCCAAGGAAGACAAGTAACTGGCCAGATGCAAATGACTTAATCTTACTCAGTGTTACTTACTGATTAAAAGAATGCTGAAGAGCTGCCCCAAAAAGGAGATGCAGAAAGCTGTTAAAAGCAATGGCATTGACACTGTATGGGAGAATAGGAGATACTTGCCAGGTATGGTGTCAACTTTGTGTTCAGAACAGTATTCCCAAAGTACATGCACTCATCTGGTCTCAGAGGAAGCACTGCTCTTCTGGATGGCGTTGTTGTTTGAGGCTTAACAGTGCTTTGTCATACACCTACGATTGTCCTTCGGGAAGTGGGAATGCATTGATACGTGTCATGTCTCCTCAGACTGCAGACCAGCTCTTGGCTCGAGCAGATGCAGCAAAAGCCCTGGCTGAAGAAGCTGCCCGGAAGAGCAGTGGCACACTACAGGAGGCCAATACCATTCTCAGCAACCTGAAAGGTAAAGAGGAAGCACTTGGGGCGAATCCTTCAATTCCAGTGTGACAAGTCACTTGGCGGTAGGATATTGTGGTTAAAGAGGCCCTGCCATTGCCCTTACCTGAGTGTTGGGTGTGTTCTTTTGGCTTGTTTTTCTTTAAAGAAAAAATACAAATGTTTTCAGGGACTAAAAGGAAGTTTCCTTTTAGCTTCCTTATTTAGCATCAGAAGGTGTGCAATAGGGAGAGCTGACCCCAGTTTGCTCTTCATCCCTCCAGTGTCAGGGCGGCAAAGCCTCGGGTAGCTCAGTCAGAGGAGCATCCCGAGGCTCTTCTGGAGCAGGTGATAAGGCTCTGCTTTGCCCCCCTTAGACTTTGATAAGCGGGTGAACGATAACAAGACGGCGGCCGAGGAGGCGCTGAAGAGGATCCCTGCCATCAGCCAGACCATCGCAGAGGCCAACAACAAGACCCAGCAGGCCGAGTTGGCACTGGGCAATGCAGCTGCCGACGCCCGCGAGGCCAAGGCCAGAGCAGATGGTGCTGAGAAGATCGCCAGCTCCGTTCAGAAGGTGGGTCTGCTGCAGCTCACCCCCACGGGCATCCTGCCGTGGGATTGCATGAACTCCTGGTACAGTATTTCCTGGTGAGCCCCGCGTGCTCTCTGCTGTATTCCCCACTGCAAATGCAAAATATGGCAAGATAGGAGGTCAGTGCATTTTGATGAGAAGGATTGAAGGAAATTCTGCACCTTCACCACCTTTTTCCATCCTCTCCCACCTGTTGGCTGCAGAGTGCTGCTGCTACCAGAGCTGAAGCTGACAAGACCTTTGCTGACGTGACAGGACTGGCCAGGGAAGTGGATGACATGATGAAGCAGCTGCAGGATGCAGAAAAAGAGCTGAAGCGGAAGCAGGCCGATGCTGAGCAAGATATGAAGATGGCAGGCGAGGTAAGTACTGCTGGCAGGTGACGGCAGTGGCTGGGACCTGCCTTCTCCCTGCTGTCCTGGTGATGAAGGCTTTCCTCCTGTTCTCCTCTTGCAAAGACAGTGCTGTGTCCAGCCAGTACTCCGACTCTTCCAAGGTTTAAGTGGGACTGAAAAAGAGACAAGTTCTGGTGCGTTAGCGTTGGCTGCCTGCTGGACTTGGAGAGCTACTTTTATTTTAACTAAAATTTGACTGTATAGCCCTATTGATTCCATTCTGGCTTTTACTGCAAAATCCTGCTCGGTTTTCAGGGATCCCCATCCTGAAATATTTGGAAAACCAATTACTTGAAGATTATCAGTCTTCTCCCCAGCTCTGTGATAAAGATCTTTGTGCAGGATTGTTGTCCTGGAGTGAGGAGGCAGCAATGTGGCAACTAAATGCAGAGGAGAGGCAACAGTTTTGTAATCCCTTACACCTTTTTTGTGCTCTCACATTTTTTTATATCCTCTAGGCCTCACAGGCTGCCCAGGAGGCGGAAGACAATGCAAGAAAAGCTAAGAACTCTGTGAACAGCCTACTCACTGTCATTGATGACCTGTTGGATCAACTAGGTAGGACTGTCTTTAATGTGATCTATGCCTTTGAGTCTTTTCCTGATGTGTGCTGCTTTCCTGCCAATATTGTTTGAGGAACCAGCTGAATCTGTTGATCTCTTGAAATGGGGTTTGTGTGGTCTTGGCAAGGACTTGGGGGTTTTTCTCTTTCCCAAGTAGCCTCAGAGCTTGTTGGGCGATGTTCTGTGTTGGTTTTCTTCAAACTGAAGACTTCTTGAGGCGGCGGAGATGTCACCCATATGGTTGGTCCTGTTTCACATGCTGTCTGTACTGCAGAGGTGGAGGTCTGCTGTGGTTCAGCCATGTGAGCACCCAGGGTGTCAAAGGGGTTTTAATGCATTTCACTATTTGCTTCTGGCTTTTCAGGGCAACTGGAGACAGTGGATTTGAACAAACTGAATGAAATTGAAGGTTCCCTGAACAGTGCCAAAGACCAGATGAAAGACAGTGACCTGGACCAGAAGGTTTCTTTCCTTGAGAGAGAAGCCAAGAAGCAAGATGATGCGATACAGGCCTACAACAGGGACATTGAAGAGATCCTGAAGGACATTAGCAACCTGGAAGACATCAGGAAGACCTTGCCATCGGGCTGTTTCAACACCCCGTCCATTGAGAAACCCTAAGGGGTGGGGGGAATGGCCCTGGTGAGTGGTGGTTCGGCCATGGAGTGCCTTAACACACATTACCTTCTCCAAATCCCCGACTCTTTGCTGCTCGCAGCCACTGTTTTCTTGTCGAATCAGGATAAGTTGAAAGGTTTTTGGTTTTGTTTTGGTTTTTTCTTTTCTTTCTTCTTTTTCTTCTTCTTCTTCTTCTTCTTTTTTTTTTTTTTTTTTTTTTTTTTTTTGGTCAGTTTGGTGGTTTTTGTTTTGTTTGTTTTTTGTTTGTTTTGTTTTTTTCTTTTTGTTTTGGTTTTGTTTGTTTTGTTGGGTTTTTTGAGAAGCAAATTAATTAAATATCCGTCTTTGGGCATCAAAGGGGTTTTTTTATATAGATTGTTTTCCTGAGCACTCCACCTTTGCCCCTTCTTCAGACACAGTTTCCCTTTGATTAGTGCAAGGATGAGAGATGCTCTGGACTCTTTATACTGTGGTTCAGAAATAACCATGTGAGCTGTATACAGCAAGGCAAAACTAACACAACTTTCTCTCCTGTCTTCTCCCTTTGACTGTAAAATCCTCAGTCCTGGAGCTCTTTGTCTCTATGAAGGAAGGGGATGGCTACCAAAGTATTACTGTAATGGCCAGTATAGCTGCACTCAATTCAGATCCTTCTTCCCAACTTCTAACCCTGTGAATTTATTTTTTCATCATTACCTAGTGGCCAGTCCAACAGTGTTGGTAGCCTTTGACAAAATAGCTGAAGCCTCTTTCTGAAATGCTTTCTGTGATGATGCATCTATGAGAAAAAGGCAGCCTCTGATTGGAGCTCTTTGGGGAAATGGGATACTGTTGGAGTGGTGGGTCTTGCCAGCCCCACTTCTGATCTCTGGAGAAGTTTTGGGTCTAGTCTGAAAGCTGCTACCTGCTGGGTAGTCCAGACTGCCAGAGTGTGGAAGCCACAAGCTGCGTTCCCATCTGTTGCTACTGAATTTCCAGAGGATCTGATTTTCTGGGCTTGGAATGTGACTGACAGATGAGTTTGTTGAAGCAGGACAAGTCTTGCTGAAGAGGAGAGATGCCATCCAGAGAGCTCCGACAGCTGCACTGGCCTCCCTGCTGAATGTCTTTGGGTGGGGAAGGAAGGGGGCTCATGAGTGGAAATGGAAAGGTCTTTTTTTTCCTCCCCATCTTTTTCCTGAAGGAGGGCAGTGGGATTTTTATCTCTCCTGCCATTGCTCTGGCCTTTTGCCTGTTTTAAAGCTGGGAGGAAGAGCTGGAGTTTCCCGGTGCCCTCCTTTCTTTTTGCCTCCGGATCTCCCAGTCACCGTAGAGCTACTGCAGCACAGGGACCTCGGGCCAGGCTCAGGTGGCAGCTCTGCCTTTTTCACCACTCCCCCACTTCCCCGCAGGCTCCTCCCCAGGCAGTGCTCGCTGGTGCCGGCTGGGAGTGGTGGGGAGCCCCTCCCCAACAAGAGCATCTGCAGCTTCCTCCTCCTTGCCTCCAGCCTGGCATCCCTCCCCCTTCCCCTGAGATCCAGTATATATCTACCCTTAAACACTATGCAACTTTGTACGTTTGCGTAGCGGGGAAGAACTTATTATCTGACACACACTGGTGCTATTAATTATTTCAAATTTATGTTTTTTGTGTGAATGTGATTTTTTTTTTTTCTGTTTTTTTTATCATGATTATAGTGTGAGGAAGTCTCTCGTGTGTGTGTATGTGTGTGTAAATACACTCAGCCATATTTCCAGAGTGGCACAGCCTGGCCTCCTCTATGTGCTTTCCTCTGTAGCCATTGGGGCATGTGCACCGTGTATCGCCTCTCTCTGCAGCGTTCCCTTAAAACTTGGGATTTCTCCTCGCTGGGCTCCCGCTTGCTTCCCTCTACCGCATCCCCAGCGCCCATCCATAACCACTTTTCCTGTCGGGTGGATGCTTGCCAGCCCTGTGTCCAGAGCCAGCCCTGCCCCCCGTGGTGCCTGCAGCACCCGGTTCTGTGCCCCTTGTCCCCTGGGATGCTGTGCCAGGGGTGGAACAGGGGCTGTGGTTTTGCAGCTGGGCTGTGAGGAGCTGTAGCGCCGTGGGGACACCGGAGCAGCGCTGAGGTGGTCGGAGAGCTGCGTTTGGGGACATCTTGATACCGCTGTGCATGGCAGGAGGCTTGGTGCAGACAGTGCTGCTGGGCGGGGGGTGTTCGGTCTCCCAAACTCTGCATGGCTCTTGCGTCCCTTCCCGTAATGATTGTGGGATTTCCCTCCTGCCTGGAAACACCTCTGGAGGAGAGCTCCCTGTGGCTGCACGCACAGGGACGTTGGGTTGCTCTGGGAGGATAGCTGTGACCGCATCACCTCTGCCAAGGCTGTGAGAAGAGCAGATGCAAAGATGTGTGCATGCCCTGGCTGACCTCAGGCCTAAGGTTTCCTGCTTTCTTGTGGGTTTGTTTTTTTTTTCTTAAGCCGTTTTTAACAGAATTTTATTTTTAAATAAAAAAAAATCTTTATAAGCAATCTGTTAATCAGTACTGCATTACAGCCATTATTCATTGTATAAGTCCAGTTATTTCTTTACATAATGTGATGATGTGACAGCTGCTGGTGGAGTGCTGGGTGTCACGGGCGACGTGTGACATCCCTTCATCACCTTATTCCTGACCGTGGCCCCCTCAGTATGTGCCTTCACTCCAGCTTTTTTTGCCTTAATCTGTGGTCTTGCTGTCTGGGGCGGTGAACAAAATGCAACACTTGCAGTTTTTATGTATAAAACAGTATTTCTTATTTATAATAAAGTCTGAATATTTGTAACCCCTTATACCTGGGTATTCTGTTGAGTATTACTTTATTTTTGGTGGTAGGATATTGATGGTGTTGTGTCTCAGTTGCAAGATTCACCTCTTGCTCCTTAGACAACCTGGTTTGGTGTGGGAAAAAGGGAGGAGAAATTCTGAAGTGCATGTGGTGGGGTACAGATGACAAGGATGATGGTTTTTTTCTTGTCTCAGCTTCACTGCCCTGGCTATGATGGGTTTTAAGCCGCTGGCTTTGCAGGACTTAAAAACATGCTATGTTGTTGGTGCTGGTGCTATTGGAGTGGGACTGTCTTCCTGGAAAGCCCTGAGGAGCTGGGGGGAGTTTAATTATACTCTAAGGGGGAAATCCTTTTTACTTAACAGGTAGACAAGGATGGTGCTCCTGGGAAGAACAAACAAACAAAAACTGAATAAAGAAGTCGAAATTACTGGGAACTGCCACAAATCTGGGTGCTCTGTGTTGCTCCTGGGTCCCGACTCCCAGAGCCTGGCCTGAATTAAGCAAATTTTTAAGGACATATTGCAGTGATAGGAGACCAGGCTGTTCTGCATTCACACTTGCCTTACAGCTCCAGCTGGATTTCTGTTATTTCCTCAGCAGAGGAAAACACACAGGTCTCATTAACTTGCATCAGAGCTAATCCCATCTCAGCTGGTAAATTCTTATTATTTTTGCATGTCAGTTTGTGTACTTTCAACCTTTCATTCTTCAGTTGTCACTAATGGATTTGTTTTCTAAAATACATCTTTTATTTTCTTGCCAATGCTTTTGTGAAGCAAATCCCAGCTGGTGAAATCTGGCTGAGGTTTCAGCTGGATTGTGGGGAGCAGTCAGGGAGCAGTTGGGTGGTGGGGCAGTTCTGATCTTGTGTGGGCTGTAGGTTGACGTGGAGCCTCTTACCATGTTGAGGTGAAAATGCTTAGATTAGGAGGCAGGTCTGTGTGCTTTTCTTTGTCTTCAGGATTTTTATCTCCAGAAGTTTTTTTGTGGGCATTGTGCCAGTGTGTCTCAGAGGAGATCTTGAAGGAGGATGAGCCTCACATTCATGTGTTTTTCAGAGGTAATGCTCGAGGATGGTGGAGGGTGATGAGGTAAGAGTAACCTAAGTAGACACTCAGAAATCTCTTACAGGGAGGAGCAGACCCAGCTCCAAGGGGCCATGGTAATGGCTTACAGGTTGCCAACCTGTTCTACTAATATTTTGAAGCCCAAGTAGAGATGCCCTCCTTGGACACTCTCTGCTTGGTGTAGCCAGTACCTGACATCAAGGTGGGTGAGGAGGCACCTTGCTGAGCAGTGACCAAGCCATGCTCTGGTAGCATTTATTCTCCTTCAGTTCCCTGTGTTTCTTCTCACTGCCCAGGTTCAAGCTCCATCATCTCTCATATGCTCTCTGGAGAAGCAGGAGGCTGGCGGGGGGCAACGGCCTGGTGAGCAGGTGGCAATGGGGAGGGGGCTTGGATAGACCTGAACTGGGTTCCTTCTCACTTGTGGGGAGGAGAGGGGATTGTAACAAGTTAAAAAGTGCTGGGAACAACCTCCTGGAGGAGGCGTCGCTAGTGTGTTTGCCTGGATGTGAGGAAGTGGAGGAGGTCATCGAGCTGGCAGTGTCCTGTGCTCCCCATCTACAGCCATGACCTGTTGGACCACATTCTGGTTAGTTATTTTTTCTGGCTGGCTAATGGCTTGGCACCTTCAGTGTGCCCCCATCCCAGAAACATCAGGAATGCCATGTAAAAGTTATCCCATAGGGGCTGGGCATGGAGATAGAGAGGGAAATGCAGGTGGATGGCAATGCCTTCCTCTTTCATCCCTGTTTGTCTCACCCCTCGCTGGCCCGGGCAGGGCACAGGCAAAGCACAGCCAGACATGACAGCACTTCCTTGCTGTGCCACTGCTGCTGCCCTGCCCTGCCAGCCATGATCCCTGCCTGCCATGATCCCTGCCAGCATGATCCCTGCCTGCTCCCTGCCAGCCATGATCCCTATCAGCATGATCCCTGCCAGCATGATCCCTGCCTGCTCCCTGCCAGCCATGATCCCTGTGAGCCATGATCCCTGCCAGCATGATCCCTGCCTGCTCCCTGCCAGCCATGATCCCTGTGAGCCATGATCCCTGCCAGCCATGATCCCTGCCTGCTCCCTGCCAGCCATGATCCCTATCAGCATGATCCCTGCCAGCCATGATCCCTGTGAGCCATGATTCCTGCCAGCCATGATCCCTGTGAGCCATGATCCCTGCCAGCCATGGTTCCTGCCTGCTCCTTGCCAGCCATGATCCCTGTGAGCCATGATCCCTGCTGGCCATGATCCCTGCCTGATCCCTGCCAACTGTGGTCCCTGCCTGCCATCATCCCTGCCTGCTCCTTGCCAGCCATGATCCCTGTGAGCCATGATCCCTGCCTGATCCCTGCCAACTGTGGTCCCTGCCTGCCATGATCCCTGCCAACTGTGGTCCCTGCCTGCCATCATCCCTGCCTGCTCCCTGCCTGCCTCTCCCATCCCAGCAAAGCCTCTGCCTGAGTGATCTCTGCTCCAGGTGGCTCTGGCTGTTGTGAGGACCCCTTCCCAGGGCATCCCACTGTCAGAGAAGAGACTTAAGTCCAGGCTCCATTGCTGCACTGGTGGTTGGTGATACCAGCACATCATGATTACTGATTTTCTGCTCTGTGTGGAAATCCCAGAGGATTTCCTCCTGGAGGATGTGGCAGATCAGATGGCCCCTTGCAGAAGGAGGCCTTGGGGATCTGAGGGCTGACCTGGGCTGCAAGGACTCACAACAGCCAGAGCCACCTGGAGCACATTATCTCCCTTGCTCGCATTAATAAAACCATCACTTCAGAGTTTTACACATCCATCACTTTTCACCAGCAACCATCAGCAAAATTTAGATTATTCAGACTGGTTTTGGAGCAGTTAATTCTGCCACGGCCACATCCTCAAGGATTGATGAACTTACGTGCCACAGTGGTCTGCCTGCAGGAACAGCTTTTTTGGCTCTGTTGTGAATGAACATAAAACATCCTCAGAAGGGCTTTCCTTGTGTCGCAGATTAAAAGACAGAAGTTTTTCAGTGAAACAAAACTGTTTCGTTGCAGTGTCTGATGAGCACAGCTGTTCTTTGTGCCTCCCTTTGCTTACAC
Organism: Hirundo rustica; assembly: GCF_015227805.2. Lineage (NCBI taxonomy): Eukaryota > Metazoa > Chordata > Aves > Passeriformes > Hirundinidae > Hirundo > Hirundo rustica. The sequence continues at coordinate 23,909,329 of NC_053458.1, forward strand.
TTTTGCTTACTCTAAAAGGTAAAACATCTCTCTTAATTGTGTTGGGGTGAGACCTTTTCTCAAGGGTGCCGCCACAGCGGCAGGTTGCAGTGGGATATTGTTCTGTTCATATCAGCTGCTCATTCCAGCTCAGATGTGTTTAGACAAACAGGGCCCCAGGAAATACATTTTTGGTAGTCTCATGGCATGTGGTTTTCAGAGGTAATCTTGAAGCACAGTGGCGGATGACGAGGTGGGAGTAATCTGAGTCAATAAGCAGAGATGACTGAGGAACGAGCTGTCACAGCCTTGTTTGCACAAGTGGAGTGAGACGTGGGGTGGCAACAGTGAGAGAAAAAGCTTCCTGATGGGGAGGGCTGGTTTTCCAAGAGAGAAGTTGTAGCTTTCCCAACAAGAAGTCAGCCAAGGATGTGGTCTGGGTGAGATCTAAGGGAACTGCTGTTACAGACCATGCTGCTGGAGATGAGCTTCCCGAGCAGAGGGCTGTCAGCAGGTAGAGGGACACAGCAGAGGGGTTGTGGGTGAGTGACGTACTTAAGAGCAGAAGGGGTCGTGTCTCCTTAGAGGTATGAGTAGAGAACTTCTGAATCGGTGGGAACACCATAAAGAATTTTATCTCACTTAAAAAAACAGTAATGAAAACCAGATAAAACAACCTCGGGTGCCAAAACCCACCACTCCACTGTCGCGCCTGGGGAGCTGTGTTCCTTGTTGTGGGCTGTATTAAGATCCAGCAAGTGAAATGAGAAGGAAACCTCCTGTTAATAAAAGTGAGTTGACTCAATCAGCAGAGGCAGGTACAGTTGGCAAAGGGAGGTGCAGAGATGTGAGTTTGGGCCGGCTGCACCCATGAGATCACCAGGAGCCAGAGGAAAGCCCTGTGAGTCAGCTCCAGGTGTCTGCAGTGTCTGGAGGCTGTTGGGGAGTGTGAGAGGCTCAGACGAGGAGCTCAGTGTTAATCACCGTGGTCTGTCAGGCCTGAAGTGAGCAGCATGTCACACCTTGGATTGAGTTTGAATCCCTCATGGAGAAGAGGACCTATAGGCAACTTGTGTCTCTGGGGATGAACTTGTTAGGTGTTTTTATTCCATTTAAAGGTGCTCCTGGACCGCCCACAGCCACAGTGACATTGGGAGTCTCATGGCATTAGGCAGTGGAGGGGCCCATCGTTCACTGTGCCCCTCTGAGGGGCTGCATCCTCAGGACAGGTGGATATGCTGGAGTCCTGCTCGTCCTGACGTGTGCAGGATGTGGAGAACCCCTGCCTCCAGATTTCTTGATTCCCCTGTAGAAATGGTCATGTCCTCCTGCAAGGCAAAGGCGAGGAGTGAGGTGGAACTGGCCTTCATGCCTTGTGTGTCTTGTCAGGTACCCTTGAGAAAGAAGTGTTAATGGGCCTGGGCTGTGGAGCCTGGCATCTTCCTGGCTCTGTCAGCAGCCTCAGACAAACGTTTCCCCCCCTCTCTGTCTCCATTCCTCATCTTTCTTCTAGCATAAAGATGATGTAGTGGGTGAGGCCAAGGACCTACCTAAGCTCATTTTCCATCTCAGGAGCAAAAGCAGACAAACATACGTGATGATTTCCACCTCATCTCTAGGTCTGGGGATTTCCTGAGCTTGATGATTATCTGGTAAATCCCAGTCGATCTGCTTTCTGGGCATTTATTCAAGCTGACCTTGGGTCTCTTTGCATCCCCAGTCCCGCTAGTCACCTGAAATGAGCCCTGCTCTTGCAGGTTGGCTGGATGGACATGGCTTGCGAGCAGGCAGCCCCCATCCACCCTCCCCAGGCTTCCTGTGAGCTCATCCCGTTTCGTTTGGTTCCCTGCGAGCCTCCGGCGTGCCCGGACAGCGCGGCTCTCCCCAGCCGGCGCCTCGGCCCCGCCTGGGGAGGCAGCGGCGGCCGGGGCGATGGAGCTGGGCGAGCGGGACGGGCAGGAGGGGCGTCTTCGGGAGCCGCAGCTGTGTTTCATTTCCCTGGGAGGGTGCATGCAGGAGGTCCCGGCGGTGCCGTGCCCGTCAGTGCCTGTCTCTCGACGGGGCAGGAGCCCGTCTGCGCTCCCTGGGCTGGGTCTGCCCGTGAGTCAGCCCACGGCACACGCGCTCTTCCTGTTGGGAGTGACTCAGGTGGAGCAGCCGATAAAACACGCACCAAAGAAAGGCAGCGGGCAGCCCTGCGGAGCCCGGCCGGGACGGGGCCCGGCGCTCCCCGGCACAAGCGATGGCCGAGCGCTGGCTCCTGCCCCTGGCCTGCCTGGCCGCGTCCCTCCTGCCCGCAGCCCGGAGCGCACGCAGCGGAGAAGGTGAGGCTCCGGGAAGGGCGGCTGCTCCCGCTCCTGCTCCCGCTCCCGCTCCCGCTCCCTCTCCCGCTCCCGTCCCGCTCCTGCTCCCGCTCCTGCTCCCGCTCCCGTCCCGCTCCTGCTCCCGCTCCCGCTCCCGTCCCGCCCGAACATCGGCTCCCAGCCCTCTCCCGTGCTGGGGAGCGCCGGTAACCGGAGCTGCCTTGGGTGCGCGGCTCCCTGCTAGGGCACTCTTCCCCTCCTGCCTCCGGGATTGGTGCTGGATCCCTAGGCGCTCCTTAGTTTTCTTCCGAGGCTAAATATCCCATGAGCGGCTGGTCTTCGTTTTGTCAGTGGCGTCCCCTTTCAATAGCTTCTTTACATGCAGTTACCTGATTGCTGTCGCTGTAGAGCTGTGCTCCCGGGGTGGGATGCGGGTGTGAGCACAAGCATCGCCCAGGCAGTGGCTGATCCATCGCTGCTGGAACCAAATCCTTCCCCGAGCCCGAAGAAGAGCTGGAAGCATCCAGGACCCAGTTTTCTGTAATAACATGGCAGTGTTTGGATTTTGTGCGGGGCCGTGGGGCTCACAGGGTGCCACAGCCCGGCCACATCCTATGGGAGACAGGAGTCTCCTGTGGCCCACGTGTTTCAAAATCCAGCAGATCCTCCTGCACACGCAAATCTCACGTAGTGGAGAGTGTCACGGAGGGAGATTTAAACATATTCAGCCCATTCATAATTCAGCTATCTGAATTTCAGTTTCATTGGGCTATAGTCTGGAGATGGGTACGTTTGGCCAAAATCAGGTTTTTGCATGCATTTTGTAAATACTGAGTGATTTAAATTTTTTTTTGGTCTCCAGTACTGGTGTTCTGAAATAAGCTTGCCAGGCTTGAAGCTGAGTTTTATCACTTTTAAGCTTGGTGTAAAGGGAAATAAGTGCTGAATAATGTTATGTTTTGTTTTGTTTCCTTTGGGTTGGTTTTTTTTTTGTTTGTTTGGTTTTTGGTTTTTTTTTTTTTTTTTGCAAAAAAAAGAAAATCTGCTTTGCTTTACATGCTACTTGAGTTAATTATTACATCAGCCTTAATTACATGCAGGTTTTAAAATACTGGTGTAGAGTCTTCCTCTGCTTCTTCCTGGCAGTGTGTGGGAAACTGCTGCTTTCCCAGGGACTCTTGAGCCCGTTTCTGTGTGTACATAGAGCCGACGGTCAATAAGGGCTGTGTTTTTGTGCTGCAGCAGACTTTGAGTGGTGTAACTGAGCCCCAGAAGGCCCAGGCCGGTCTTCCTGCAGTGAGAAACTGTGAGGCTGGGCAATGGGGACCCCCAGCCCTGGAGCAGCAGATGGGACAGCTTTGTGGGTCACTGTCCCAGGAGCACAGGGCAGGGAATGGCTTGTATTGACACGGAGCCTTCATTCCATGCAAAGCTCTGTTGTTCTCCTGAGGGAAGGAGGGATCTTTGCAGGTGGGCTCCCATGTACAGGGCTGTCGGATCCTCACAGACCCAGGGCCACTCTCTGTCTGGTTTTGTGAATTTGAGGAGACAGTTTAAGAAGCATGAAGCTAACTGCCTTCTTCTCTAAGCCTTTCTGATGTGAGGACTCATCTCAGCTCAGTCATCAAACATTTTTCATGCTTTATTCTGCTGGTGGGAGCTGGGGGAATGACATCCTGCTGGATGTGTGCCATGGATCTCCTGCATCCTGACATGGCACTGAAGAAATCCATCTGCAAAGCTCCTCAATGGAACCTGCTCTTTTCCATGGGTGATCTCAGAGCAGAGCCTCAGGGCACCTGGACACAGAAGTGATCCTGTCCTCAGTTGGTCCTCATCCTCCAGCAGTCCTTCCTGCTTCATCTTGTTACCAATTCCAGTGCCTTGCTCTGGTAAGGATTAGCCTGCCTGAGCTCCTGGGTTTCTGGGAGATGACCAGGAGGAGATGTACCAGCGCAGTGGTGGCACTGACCTGCCACAGCATCTTATATGGCTTTGAATCAGCGAGATAGGAATTTGTTCCAGGGCTGGAGAGCTGGTTCCTAACATGCTGCAGCAGTAGAACAACACTCAAAGATTTTCATTCCCTGGGGGAATGGTGCTCATGCCTGTGATTTAGCAACGCAGTAAATCCTCTTGATTGCGTAGGGAGATGCATGGGTGGAGTTTGACTCGAAGATCCTTATGGGTTACTTCAAACTTGAGATCTCGCTGGAGTGGAGAGGGATGGGGAGTGGGATCAACCCAAATGAGATCTTTCTACTGTGAAGGTGAGCACAAATACTTGAAGAAAGTCTCACGCTGCTGCTCTCCATTGATCCTTTGTGTTGTCCGTGCCCTTTGGTCATTGGTGACACTCTCTGAGGCTGGAGTTACTTTCCCAGAGCCTAGAGGCAGGAATTCTGTGCCCACAGGCCCCCTCCCAGCAGGTCAGGGTGGCAGAAGACCTCCTGAGCTCTGGCTCGGTCTCCTGGCAGCCGGACTGCGAGGCCGTGCTTGCCGAAGTCGGGAAGATCTCTCTCCCTGTTTGCTGGCGCATGAGGTCACCTCTCCTCTTGGCACAGGCTCCATGAGTGCCTCCCTCTGGAATGCGGGTGCCGATGGGTGTGTGGGAGGGCGGCGCCCAGGTGCGAGCACGGAGCAGGAGGCTTTGCCTGGTCCCAGGAATCACATCTGCAGAGGACAGGGACGTTGTACCCTGGGGCTGAGCTGCGCCAGAAGAGAGCTGGGAAGGAGGAGGCTCAGTGTGGATGAGGACAAGGCACTGGCTGCATCCACACAGCAGATTTCTGCCGATTTTGGGCTCCCTCCGCCTCCTGTGCTCCCAGAGGTGACCTGAGGGTTCGGTAGGTGGGGATGGCCTTTGCTGTCCCAGGGAGGCCAGCAGTGAGCAGAGCTCCCTAGGGGGAGGTCGAGGCTCCCATGGCGGCATCAGGGTGGTTTGGAGCAGTTCCTCAGCAGGCTCTGTGCCCCTGGGGACCTGGCTTTCTCCCTTGGGATGTTTCTTTCTCATGCCTGTCTTTGCCAACCATTCTCTCAGCTGTGCCTGCTCTCCTCAGTGATCCTGAGGAGCATGTTTGGAGTAAGGGTCCTGAGGATTAAATGCTCCAGCAGTGCCCACTGCGGGATTGCCAAGTAGGTGAGAGGTGGCTTCAAGAGTGCAGCCGGACAAGGCAGTGGAGTGGCAGTGGGCACATCTGGTGAGATGCCTGACTCTGATGTCCAGAGGGATCATCTGTCTTGGCTGTAGAGGAGTGCAGAATCTCATGCCTGTTCCTCCTGCCATCCCTCATGCAGCAGTGTGGGCAGCTGCAGCTTTTCTTCACAGTGAGGGAGGGGGGCTGAGGTGACCTGTCCAATCCCACCCAGACCTTTTTTGTTAATCTCCCTCTTGGCTGGCACACTTCTGCCAAACTCCTTGGGTCACAGAGCACCCCTCATCACCCTGCACTGCAGACCTGAAATTCTCCTACCAAACTCACTCCTGGCTGGGTGAAACAAGGGATAACCTTAGGAAACTTTCCCTTTTCCCCAAGCTCTCCAGAAAGGTTACTTCTCACAGCTGGTCTGTAGCTGCAAAGATAAATTTGGCCATAACAGACCCCCGAACTCGACCATCCTAGAAGTAACCAAGTCCCTGGGTGAGCAATGATAGGATGGATTTGAACCCAAACAGGGCTCCCAGCCAATCCCATTCAATCCTGAATGCAGACACATCACTGGCCAAGGAGCTGGGTGGTGCTGAGACCCCGACCAATCATTTGTCTAAACCCGGGAGGTTTGAACCCCTCTGGAAGGGGGTGGGTGTAGTAAATCTGGGCTGTTTGTCTGCCCTCAGTGAGTCCTGTCGTGTGTCTGCCTCCAACCTACAGCGTAACGTGATAGTTACCCATGCTTTTCTCAGGGCAAGAATGGGGGTTTTTAAACCATCTCTGCTTATTCAGTGTCCTGTTTGTGTTTCAAGATCCGTGAAAGAAGGGAGAACAGCCCTGGCAATGCTGGTGTGTGGATTGCGGCTGCTTGGCTTGGGTTTGTCCATCCTCAGCATGTCCACAGTGTGGGCACCGGTGGCACTGGGGTGGCTGATGGACACAGGCGTGGGGACAAACCCGGAGATGTGGGGAAGCAGCACACTGTTAGCAGAGCAGGAAGGGGAGGTTTGCACCGCCTGCACTCTCTTCCTTGCCCCGCAGGGTGCAATTGCTGCTGGTGCCTTCATCTCTAGGCATCATCTGAGATGTCTCTCTGCTCTCCTCTCCCCAGTCTGTGACTGCAATGGGATGTCCAGGCAGTGCGTCTTCGACTGGCAGCTCCTGAGGGAGACGGGAAACGGGTACCGCTGCCTCGGCTGCCTGGGCAACACGGAGGGCCCCCGCTGCGAGCGCTGCCAGGACGGCTTCTTCCGACGGCGGGGCGAGCAGTGCTGCCTGCCCTGCCTCTGCCACCCCTGGGGTAGGTGCGCAGCCGCTGGCTGGGGTAGGGGCGCTTAGGGCACCTGCTGAGCACCTGGGCAGGTCCGGCTCTGAGCCCCTACGTACCAGACCACAGGTGTCGATACCCACCTGCCCTGTGAAATAACCACAAACTCACAGAACGGTTTGGGTGGGAAGATGCCCGTCCCAACCTCTCCCTCCTGTCCTTCTGCAGGTTCCCTCGGCCCGCAGTGTGACAGCGATGGCCGCTGCAGCTGCAAACCCGGAGCGATGGGGGACAAGTGTGACCGGTGCCAGCCGGGCTTCGAGCCCCTGTCCGAGGCAGGGTGCCGGAGGAGCGGGCAGTGAGTGCTGGCCACCCTCGGTGGCGTGGGGCCAGCGGGAGGGCCGGCTTCCAATGCTTTCCTGGGGCTACGCTGGCTGAAAACATCCCCTGAAAAGGCTGGTTGGTTTCGTGGCAGCTCATGGACAACCTTAAGCCAACCACGCTAGGAGAGAGTGGGCTTGAGTGAGGCTGGACCTCTGTGCTAGCCTGCAGGGCTTGGTGTCCTGCAACACCACCAAAATCTGAACTTAGCCACTCTCTGAGGTGATGGTTTCACTATCCAGATAATTCCCAACAAGCAGCAACCATGTAAAACAAAACCTGCCCGTTGTGGGGCTACCTCATGTTGGTGCCACTCACAAGGAGATGTGCGTGCAAAAATCAACCCCTTCCTTTTCAAGAAGCCCTGTTTAAACACCTTTAGAAACATTTCTGATCTGACTTCTTCAGCTGTGTCCTCTTTTTCCTCACCTCACCCCACCATTGCTCCTTTGGGGCTGCTGGCAGGCAAAGGGTGCTCGCAAGAGACGGGTGCCTGCAGTCCTGCTGCTGGGCCTGGCCTCCTGCCCGAGCCTCCCTGCAGTGCTGCTGCTTGGTGGAGCTCAGTCAAGGTCTGTTAAACTCAGAAACTCAGCCAGGGTTTATTGAGCTCAGTGGAGCTTCGCTTTGCACTTGTAGGCGGGTCTGATGCTTTAGGATACCCTGGAGCAGGAGCAATGAGCACTGGCTCAAGCTGGCACCCACAGTGCTGCAGATTTCAGAAAGAAGTGGCTATGCAGGTTATTTCCCCACTTCTTGTATGGGAACGGTAGCTGGGAGGGTTCTTCACTGTCTTGTGTAGTAGCAGGAAGCACTGAGCTCCCAGGCCAAGCTGGAAATCCAGGTAGAGGTTCCTGCTGTGCCTTTGCAGGAGCCTGCAGTGTGAGTGTGACCCAGCGGGCAGCACGGGAGACTGTGACTCCGGCCGCTGCGTCTGCAAGGAGAGCGCCACTGGAGAGCAGTGCCAGAGGTGAGTGTCAGGAGGATGTGCTGGCACTGCTTGGCACAGCCTCCCCTCTGCAGTTGCTGCCCTGGCAGTTCACCAAGTCTTAAAAAGGTTTGGGTTGGAAAGAAAGTTAGAGCTCATCTCATCCCACCCCCTGCCATGGGCAGGGGCACCTTCCACTACCCCAGGTTGCTCCAAGCCTCGTCTAGCCTGGCCTTGGGTACTTCCAAGGATGGGGCAGCTACAGCTTCTCTGGGCAACCTGGGCCAGTCCTCACCACCCTCTCGGGACAGTTTCTTCCCAGTATCCAATCTGGCCCTGCCCTCTGTCGTGTTGACGCCATTGCACATGCCCATCTCACCATCCCAGCTCAGTGATGACCCTGAACCCTGCTGACCGCTGTATTGCATCACAGCCATGGGTGTGTAGGTCAGTTAAAGGAGAAAACGGCTTGAACATTGTCACCTTCTTGCATTTTCCTAGGTGCAAGCGACACTTCTATAACCTGGATGCCAGAAACCCTGCAGGATGCTCCCCCTGCTTCTGCTACGGGCACTCGGACGATTGTGTCAGTGCAGACAACCACAGTGTCCACAACATCACCTCTACCTTCCAGCAAGGTGAAGCCCAAGCAGGACATCCCCATGGCTCCTGGGCGTGTTTGCCATCCCTCCTCCTCAACAGGCTGGAGGAACCACGCGGTTCACAGCCGTGCTGGAAGTCAGCCTTGGGCTGTGCTTGCTCCTTGGGTGCTCACCCAGCCTGCCTGTGGCTGCAGCAACCTCGCTTTGGTGGGATGGCTTGGTCATAGGCAGAAGTAACATCCAAGGGTTGAGGGGAGCATAGGATTTCTTCATTATGTCTTCTTTCCTGCCACTTGGAGGAGTCCCCTGTGCCCAGCCAGGCTGATTTACAGATGTGTGGGCACAGGGATAACTGTGCTGCCCCCTCAGAGGTCGGAGTGGGAAGCTGGAGAGTTTGGATAAGACACAGCTCAAGGACGTTACTGGAATCCTAGAAACACCTTCCCTGTCCACGCTGACTGCTCCTTGTTTGTGCTCCAGGTACCGAGGGCTGGCGAGGTGTCCATGAAAGCGGCTCCCCAGCCCAGCTCCAGTGGTCCCCACGCCACCAGGACGCCTTCATAGCGGCCAGGACCTCGGAGCCAATATACTTCATGGCACCTGGTAGGTGCGGGATCAGTGGTGGGCAGAGTGCACCCTTTGCTCCGTCTGATCCCATGAACCGAGCCTTTAGGAGGAAGGAAAGATTTTTAAGCCTTTGGTTTTCCCTTTGCAGCAAAATTCCTTGGGAACCAGCAGCTGAGCTATGGCCAGATGCTCTCCTTTGATTACCGCCTGGACCGAGGGGGACGCCAGCCGTCTGCACACGATGTGGTCCTGGAAGGGCACGGTCTGAGAGTCACTGCCCCCTTCTTGCCCCAGGGAAAGGTCCTGCCCTGCGGCGTCAGCCAGACCTACACGTTCAGGTAAAGTGGGAAGCTGGGGTGTGTGGAGCACGGGGAGCAAGAATGGGTGCAGCTTCAAGGAGGTCCTGGGTTCAGCGGTGGTGCCTTGGAGGTAGCAAATGGCTGCCTGGTTTGGGCTGGATCCATCTCAGGAGCTTCTGTCCTGGATAAGGAGGTTACTTTGTGACAGGGACAGCCAAAAATGGGGCTTGAGGTTGGGTTGGGTTCTCGGCTCCGGATCAGTTGCATGCGTTGAAGTTGTTGCCCAAAGCCTTGAGCTCCCAGGAGGGAGATAGGCGAGGACTGTTGTGTTTTTTGGAGGAGGTATATCATTTTTCTGAAATGAGTTCCACTTCCCCCTCTCCCACGGCAGGCTGGATGAGCACCCAAGCAGCAAGTGGAGCCCGAGACTGAATCACTTTGAATTTCGTAGGCTGCTGGGAAACGTGACGGCCCTCTGGATCCGAGCCACCTTTGGGGAGTACAGTAAGTGCAGAGAGAGCTTGCAAGGCTGGCTTCTCCTAGTTGTTGGAGACAAGAAGTCTCTGGATGGATACACCTTTGCTAAAATTTATTAAAAGATAAAAACAGTAAGTGCTCCAAGGGGGCAAAATTAAATAGCAAAGAGATTGAGCAGGATAGCAACTGATCTGGCTGCTCCATCTGCCCTTGGGCATTGCAGCAGAATGTGCAGGTCGCAGCTGTGGGGGCGGCGCAGGCGGAGCTGCTGTCCCCCTGGGTGACTGTCTGTCCTCCCCGGCAGGCACCGGCTACATCGACAACGTGACCCTGGTGTCGGCACAGCCCGTGCCCGGCGTCCCCGCGCCCTGGGTGGAGCGCTGCCGCTGCCCGGCGCCCTACCGGGGGCAGTTCTGCCAGAGCTGTGCCCCCGGCTACCGCAGGGACGCCCCCGGCCAGGGGCCCTTCGGCACCTGCGTGCCCTGCAGCTGCCACGGCGGAGGAATTTGTGACCCTGACACCGGTAAGAGAAGCCACCACCACGCTGTGCTTGTGGGCTGTGTGGGAACGCCGGGAACCTGCCTGTGTCCCGAGAATAGAGCTGTGGGGAGTCGAGACCACTGACTTCACAGAAATTTCTTCCCTGAAAGGGGTCATGAGATATTGTAAGGGGCTGCCCAGTGAGGTGGTGGAGTCATCATCCCCGGAGGTGTCCAGGGAAGGACTGGACGCGTCACTCAGTGCTCTGGGCTGGTTTACAAGGTGGGGATCTGCCACAGGTTGGACTCAATGGTCTTGGAGGGCTTTTCCGACCATAATGGTTCTGTGATTCTGTCAGTGATCATGATTCTGTGACTTGGGTCTGAAACGTGAGGACCGTCCAAGACAAAACTCCCCAGAGCCTAGAAGCACTGCAGTCAGATGCATTTGGAACAAATTGGATGCATGTTAGAGAGAGAAAAAACATCTCCTGCTGCCCAGATAGCAGTATTTCGTTACTTCTGACTTAGTATTTGAAAGTTAAGCATGGCATTGCCTCAGATTGGACAGAACTTGAGCAACCTGGTTTAGCTGAAGAAGGCCTTGCCTATTGCAGGGGAGGTGGAGTAAATGACCTTTAAAGGCCCCTTCCAGCACTAACCTTCTCATGGTTTTATGTGGTGCGTGTTGTGGGCATGGTGAGGATCTGAAGAGATCTCGTGGAGGTTGCTGGACCATGGGTGTGGCTGGAGTGGTGGAGGATGTCCCACCAGGAATGTGAATAACCTGCCTTAAGCCCTTTCCTTGCTCGTCCAGGTGAATGCTACTCGGGAGATGAAAACGTGGGCGACGGTGTCAGCTGCCCCTTTGGCTCCTACCGAGACCCCCGGCAGCCGTACAGCTGCAGGACCTGCCCCTGCGGGCTCGGCCAGGGCTGCTCCCTGGGGCCGGGCGGCGAGGAGGTCATCTGTGACCACTGCCCTCCTGGAGCTGCTGGTAATGCCCTTCTTGCTTCTGCTCTGCCTTTTTCTGCGGGCGTGCTTGGAGCTGGGCACACGCACACCACCCTCTCAGCCCAGCTTGCCTGCAACGCTGCCGCTCCTGCCTGCGGCGGGGTGTTTGAGCCCCACGGGTTGGATAAACACGCCTTGTCCTGCTCCAGGAAAATTCTCATCTTAATGTAACAGGGATGGAGAAAGGATGGGTAGGAAAGGGAGGGGAACAAAAAAATAAGGAAAAAACAAATAGGAAATGACTTGTAGTAGGTCAGTTGTGGCACCCAGCTTTCAAGAGCGTGTGTGGGACATCGTGTGTTGGCCGTGGTGGTGATGACAGCAGAGCAGCTGCTGTGCCAGCCTCGATGGGGCTGAACACCCCCATTTCCGTGGGGCACAAGCAGCGAGTCAGCCTCTGCCTGCCGGGCACAAGCATTAACTTCTGCTTGTCTCTCCTTTCCCAGGTGCCAACTGTGAGTACTGTGCCGATGGCTATTTTGGAGATCCAGCGGCTTCCCAGCCCTGCCAGCTGTGCCGGTGCAATGGCAACGTGGAGCCTAACGCCGTGGGCAACTGCGACCGCCGCACCGGCGAGTGCCTCAAGTGCATCTACAACACGGCCGGCTTCTACTGCGACCGCTGCAAGGATGGCTTCTTCGGGAACCCCCTGGCCCCTGACCCTGCTCACAAGTGCAGAGGTGAGGTCCAGGCACTGTCTGGCCTGGGGATGAGTAAGAAAACCCATGACTAGCTATGGAGTGGTTTGATGGGAAGGAGGATGCTGGAAGGTGGGAATGGTGAGCAGGAACCAAGGCACAGGGCTAAACGGTGGGAGGAAAGCAGGGAGCTTTGGCTTTGTGCTGTGGCTTGAGGTGGGGCCAGGCCCCCCTGAATCTGTATCGTTCTGACCCGCAGCCTGTGCCTGCGACTCCGTTGGTGCTGAGCCCCTGAAGTGCAGGAGTGACGGGAGCTGCATCTGCAAACCTGGTTTTGAGGGTCCCCGCTGTGAAGAGAGTGAGTGCCCAGCCTGCTATGACCAGGTGAAAGTGCAGGTGAGCATCTGTGCCAGCCCCAGGGCCACTGAACAGCAAGGAGTGCAGTGATTCGCTCACCCTCAGTGTCTTCTCCTGTCCTCCTCAAGCATCTACTCCTGGTGCAAGTGAAATGTGAATTCCAGCTTTGGCTTTGTACCTGATTCAATGGATCCTTTGTGCCCCATCCTAAAATGAGCCTTCATTTTGGTCTCTGTCCTTGGACCTGACTGTGGCCCTGATTCCCACCCTGGTCTTTCCCCCGTGGGTTTGGTGTCCTGCTGGCTGATGGCCTGGTCTGTGGTTGCAGATGGAGTTGTACCGGCAGCAGCTGGCAGAGCTGGAGCTGCTCTTGTCAGAGGTGCGAGCTGGTGGTGGGACCGAGAGTCAGGAGCTGGAGAGGAGGATGCTGGTGGCTGAGGAGATGCTACAGACCATCCTCAGGGAAGCCCTGAGCCTTCAAGGTACCGCCTGCCCACTGCCCTTGGTTGGGGCCATCTGGGGTGTATCAGGGAGGGTTGTGCTGCCTGGGCCTTTTTGCACAGCAGCGAGTTTCTCTTCAACCTTTCTCTTTCCTTCTCACCAGCCTCCGGCAGGTCTCTGGAAGGCCGTGTGGCCAGGATGAAGGGGCAAGGGTCCAGCTCCCAGAGTCACTTGGATGAGATCAAGGCCACGGTGGAGAGACTGAGGTCTCTGGGGAGGCAGTACGAGAGGCAGGTGCAGGAGACCCGTCAGCTGCTGGAGAGAGCCAGGCTGGACCTGGATCGCAGCGGCACCGCTCTCCGTCAGGTGGTAAGAGCATCCCATGTGACACGCTCCTAGTCCAGCTCAGGGCTGGGGAAAAACCAGCAGAGAAAGCGAGGATTTAAAGAATTACAGATATTGTTTGTGAATGTGGGTGTTCTGCTGGTTCTTTCTTTGGAGTCAGGACCTTGAGAGGAGCTGGCAGGGGTCTTTGGGGGTGGTGGAGTTTTAACATGCTGTAGTTGCCTCTTTCACTGCCAGACTGGATGGAGAGCAGGGAAGAGCACTCACATCTCTCTTCCTCCCTCCTCAGACCATTCCTGTTTCAAGCTTTCCCGGGGGTTTAAATCAGTTCTTGCTGCTGGCCCAGGAGGCTCTGAGACTGGCCAACAGGTGAGCTGCTCCCACGGTTAGCCAAGAGAGAGGGGAGGAGGACTGAGATACTGCTAGGTGCCCAGAAGGTCCTTTTTGGAGGGTTCTGGTTGCCATCTGCCAGCCCTGGAGCCGGGGAAGATGCAGCCGCTGGGCTGTCTTTGCTGCCCTATAGGGTTGTCCTCAGCTGTCTTTGAGGATGTAACTGGATGTGATTTAGAAGCATCTTTGGGATCAGAGTTTTGCCCTTGGATGCCCAGTTGGAACAGAGAGATTCTGCCCTCCCCAGTGCTCCTCTATCCTTGGGAGAAGCAGGAGGAAGAAGCGAAATACTGGTCCCCTTCACAAACATGCTGTATTGGCCAAGGGGGTGTGATCTTGCATCAGTGAATGCAACAGTAAAGGAAGCTGCTGGAGGAAGCCTGGGTGGGAACCCTTTTTGACAAGCCCCCTCTGTGCTCTGCAGCCACACACAAGCGGCCAGTGCCATCGACCAGGCTGCAAAGGTGGCGCGGGAGGACGCGCGGCAGGCGCTGGAGCTGCTGCGCGCCGCCGCCGGCGGAGAGGAGGCTTTGGGCTCCCTGCCCGGGAGGTGAGTGCAGGATCCTTGGCCAGAGTGTCCTGTGTGGACAGGGGAGGGAGGAGGGGGACGGCCGAGAATCCGGGCCCCCTCCCCTGCCTGCCCTTCTGAGCTGCAGAAATGCGCAGCTGGAGGCAGGGAATTTGCTGGCACGTCTGAGGGGTGGAGAAGGAGGGTCAGCAGCTCTGTGGAGGGTTTGCTTCTCACCTCACAGCCCTCAATGCTCCTGGGGCCCTCCCTGCGGCTGGGCAAAGGGGTTTAACACCATGTGTGAACAGGCTTCTGGGGATGTTTTCCATATGTGGTTGAAAATCTGGGCTGGGTTTAGCCCAAAACCCGTGAATGTAAGCCCATCGTGGTTCCTTTGGCCAGACTTGGGCTCTCCAGAGCTCACCGTGGTGATGCTGGGATTTTGCACACCATGGGCGGGATGTGAGCGGCAGCCTTGTGTTACCCTGGTTTTTCTGAGAGTCTTTATTAGCCTTTTGATTTTCATAAATGGAGTCAGATCTTTTAGTTACTGTAGAATATTAGAGCAGTTTTTCTACCTTTCCCACAGAAGTAATATAAACAAACCCTTTGTTTTTCATTCTCTGTCTTTTGTTTGCGTATTTCTAACCTGAAAACAATTGTAACTGACAATTCGTCTGGCCACTGAGGCTGAGGGGTGGAAACCCCAAAAAGCCAATCTTCTGCTAGACCCACAAATGTATAAAAGTAAAAGAATAAACAAAGGGGTCTCTTCTCTCCGCCCTTTCAGCTGGAAGCTGGATCAGAAGAACCTCTGCAGAAATCTCTTGACTGCGTGTGATTTCTTTGTGTTTCACGGTGACAGCCTTGAAGAAAGTTAGAAAGTTGAGCAGGGATGTGCAGGAGAAAACGTGCAGCGGTGGGCAGGGATTAGCAGAGCCACGACGTGAGGGTTCAGCTGTGTGAAACAGTCTCTGATTTTGGAGCAGGACTAAGGAGCCAGCAGATGCCCTGCTCATTGGAGGGACTGGGATACAGGGAATGTTTGCAATTGACTTTTTGTGTCTGATAAATCTGCATGTGAACGAGTCAATGTGGATGGTAGTGTTAATGCTGGGGTGGGAGGCTGGCGGCTTGGCTGGTACCAGGCTCCCCAACCTCACACCTGTACAGGTACAAGGAGCTCAAGTCGCTGGCTGGAGGGCTGAAGGCTGATGCCGATGGAATGGCCTTCAGGGCAGATGCAGCCTATCAGGGCAGCCTGGTGCTCCTCAGCTCCCTGTCCCGCCTGACAGAGATGGACATCGGGTCCTTTAAGGTGAGGGCTTTGTGCCTGTCAGGCCAGGGGATCCCCTTTTGCTCTTCCTGATGCCCTCCCTGCTTATCCTAGCACCAGCTCAGCCTTTCCCAGGGCTCCATCCCTGTTGGAGAGGCACTAGACAGGCACCTTCCTACCCTTTTCCCCCCTTTGCCTCTGGTTCCTGGGGGGCACTGGAGTGGTGCTGGGGACCCCACTGTGTCTCTGTTTCAGGAGGAAGCCTCGAGGCTGAAGCAGGACTCCAGTGCCCTGCTGGGCCTGGTGGACGTGTCCCTGGCCCAGTACCGGGGCCTGAAGAGCCGCGTGGGGCACTGGGAGGAGGAAGCCGAGCGGCTGCTACAAGGGCAGGAGGGCGAGAGAGCGGTAAGAGGTTGGCTGGTGAGGGGTCATCCCCAGCAGGAGCTGCAGCCTTGGGGGGACGCCTGTGGCCCCAGCATGTCCTTGCCTGGCTGTCAAAGGCAGCTCTGCCTGCCTGGTGCAGGATTGGACCCTTCCTTGGGGCTGGTCTTCAGACCTCAGTGTGTGCAGGGAGCTGCTGGTGCAGGATCTCACCTGCACATCTCCTCCATGTAAGGCAGGTTGGAGACCTGATCCTGCAAACATTAGAGCTAAGATGACTCAGGATATAGCTGGAGCTGGTTGAGGAGCACCGGCACAAGCTTCTGATGGCAGATCAGCCCTTGGGAGTCTTGAATAAAGGGCAAGAGCAAACATCTGGGAACAGACTGATGGGTCTTTTCCAGCCCAGCTCCTTCCAGACTGCTCTGGGGCTGTGTGATGCTCCCATACCGCACCCTTCACCTACCCTTTGTGTCCCCTGTACATTGCAGAAGCTGACGCAGCTGCTGTCCCGAGCCACCCTTGCCAGGAGCACAGCCCTGCAAGCCGCGAGCGCTGGCAATGCCACCTTCTACGAGTTGGAACAGATCCTCAAGAGCCTCAAGGGTAGGGTCCTAGAAACCCTTCCTCGTCCTTTCCGTGTGGGATCTCACAAAGGTAGTATGGCTTCATTTCCACGTGCGTTTCTTCCAGAGTTCAACCTGCAAGCAGATGACAAGAGGAGGGAAGCCAAAGATGCCATGAGGAGGCTGCCCATTATCAGCAGCATGGTCACCAGTGCCAGGGAGAAGACAGACCGAGCCAAAGGGATCGTGGATAACGCCGCTTCTGAGTCAAAGGCAGGCAGCAGCCTGGCGGAGGAGGTGAAGGAGATCACCACGGGGATCCAAGAGGTGAGGACAGACTCTGATGCTATTGCTGTCAGAAAAGGATTTGGAAAGAGAAAAACATGGAAGAAGAGGAGATAGTCAGCAATCTCATGGTGGACCTGATGGGTTGATTTTTTGAGCTGAAGTTTCTCTACAGTGCATCCTGCGGATACCAGCTGGGCTCTAGATGATCTCTGCAGGCACGTTCCTTCCACGAGGATCTCTGTGGCATCTCACTGTAGCCACCTTTCAATGACCAAGGGGATTTTTTTTTCACTCCTGCAGCCAGAGTCACTGGCAGGCTTGTGAGGTTCCAAAACTGGTATTTGTGGGTTCACCTCCCAGATGTGTGATGTAATTCCCCAGGGATTTGCTGATGCGTGAGGGTGGGATTGAGCCACGGACATAGAAACAACTCTCTGGAGCCATTGGTGGGAGAACGTGAGGGACAGCTTGATACTTTTGAGTCCCTGGTAGAAGGAGCCAGGTTTTACCAGTTCCCTATTCCAGTGCACACAGAATGATTTCAGCTGTGCTCTGCCCCTCTGAAAGTGCCTTTTCCTGTACCCTACACGCAGGAGATTGCCCGGCTGAAGGGGGAAGCCAACAAGACGGCTGACGGTGTCCTCGCCCTGGAGAAGGCGGTGGCCACCCTGCGACACGAGGCCAAGGAAGTGGATGACACGTTTGAGAGGAAACTCTCAGAGGTTGAGGCAGACGCTGCTGTGATAGAGAAGGTGTGTCCCCATCTCTCTTGCCTCGTCTCCTTCCTTGTTGACTTGTGGGCTTGATTTCATCTTACAATTGCTGCCTTTCCTTCTTCAGACAGCTCAGGAAGCTCAGAGGGTCCATGACAAGGCTGGCCAGGCAGAGGCAGCTGTGCAGCAGGTGCTGAGTGTCCTGGAAGAGCTGCTGCGTCTCATGAGTAGGTTTTGCGATGCCACTGTGGGGTGTGGATGGAGACAGGTCCCCACTGGGGTCTAGGCAGGGCTTCTGGGAGCTTAGTGGGAAGCTAAATTACGTGATGCCCGTGAACAGGCTGGGCAGAAGGAGGGAGAAGAAGTATCTAGAAAGATCTAGTCCTCAGCTTCCATGCATGCTTTCCTATTCCTTGTTTTCCTTCTGTGCAAAAGACCAGCCTGGCGCTGTGGATGAGGATGGCCTGAGACAGCTCGAGGCGAACTTCAGCAGAGCCAAGAACAGAAGCAAGCAGCTGAAGGCGGAGATGTCGGAGCTGGAGCAGACGGCTGCGCTGCAGAAGGCCCGGGTGCTCACGCTGGAGAGCAGCATTGATGACATCCTGGCTGATATTAAGAACCTGGAGGATATCCAGAAGAGTCTTCCTCCAGGCTGCTACAACACAAAAGCCATTGAATTGCCCTGAGCCAGTTCTGGAAAGGCTGCAGCACCTGCCAGTCTGAAGGCAGGAGGGCCTCTCCAAATCTGGCAGAACTGGCTGCGTTTGGTTGTGTTCAACTGATCCTTAGCCTCAAGATCAGTGTGGCAGGTGAAGTTCACAATGTCCCGCTGGCCCTGGAAAGTCCCTAATTTTTCAAAGTGCTCCGTCCTTGCTCATGGGAGGAAGGAGACTCCTGGTTTGTGAAGGTGCTGCTGTCTGAAGAACAGCCCTTTCCTACAATACATCTCTGAGGTGCAGGGTTAGGTGTTAACCTTGTGAGCTTGCCCAGTTCGGACCCTGAAGCTCGTAACCGAGAGGTTCCCCATCACCTGTGGATACCCTGTCCTGGTCTGGTACACACAGAAGGACTCGGGTCTCTGTCCATACTTTTGACACTGCCACCACCAGCTGCTCCTCCTGTTCTCCATGGGGTTTTCCTCGCCTTCGGCAGCTCAGGAGACAGGGAGCAAGCAGCATGAGAGGCTGCTGGGGGAGATGAATTCTGAGTTGTGACACTGGTGATGCTTCATGTGGCGTCTCTTCCCAGGCTGTAGTCCTCCCCTTGCTGGGAGTGGTGCTGGCATGCTGTGGCTCTTGTACCTGAGAGCCCCGTCCCATCCTGCTGCAGTGCCTGTAACCTGATTTCATTAGTTTAAAAATATTGAAGATGTCTGGAATGTGTCTCCACCTCTGGTTTGGTGCTGCCTGTCCTCCCTCATGGTGCTGTACGTTTCTCAGAGGCCACCATCACCACTAAGGTAGCTCTCCACAGGGGTTTCCCGCTGTTCATCTCAACAGAGCTTGGATGAGCCAAAGACCACAGCACTCCCTTCACCCTTCACTGCAGCTTTCATGGGGGTCCAGCTGCATTCTGGCACTGCTCCCACCTTCCTTCAGATGCCATGCAGGGGAAAAAATGTTTCAGGGGAGATAAGTGCCACCAGATGCTGGAAGCTGAAGCTCTGTGGAAGCCCCTGCCCTGCGTGCTGGTGAAAGAGGAAGTCCCAGATGGAGAAGGACACTGGGGACTCCCTCACCCCTCCTTATCTCTCTGATAAAGCGGTATCTGATAAAGCAGGATCCGTGCTTTTGCTTCATGATATACTGAGTATTATGTCTGCTTTACAATTTTATTTAAGTGAGATGTGTTTTAGCTCCTGGCATATGTTCCTTCTCCTGTTGTACAGTGTAGGGACAGCTATTAGGGACCTGTTTTTCCATGAGCTGAGTTTTTTGAAAGTTAGGAGGTCAATAAATGATGAATACTCTTGGCTAGGTCTTGCCTAACGCTTTATTTTTTCAGGCTTCCTCATTTGGGGGAATTTGGCCTTGGGTTATCCCAGCAGGCATTTGCTCCCTTGTTCTGACTTGGTCTTGGGGCTGTTTTAAAGTCACACCAGTAACATCTCTGTTTTGTTTTGTTTATTACATAATTTAAACATTTTGCTGATAAAGTATTTTTTGTCAATGACCATTTTTTCATATAGCAACAGAAAAAAAGAAAAAAAAGATGCTCAGAAACTTTTGACAAAGGTGAAATTGGTGGCATGGCAACTTCAACCCCTTTCCCTCCCCCCTTTATTTATTTTCTTTCCCCAAAAGACGTTTGAAATTTATTTCACTTTCAGCAAATTGACGGTTAAAAAGTGGAGGTTCAAAGACCAAAACCCACGAGCTTCTTCCCACACCTCCCCTGCACCCTGGAAACCCCCATCCTCACCTCCCCAGCGGTCACATGGATCATCACAGATGATTATTTTCTTCCCATGCCCCACCCAAAGACATTTTTCCAAACCAGTCCCAGAGCTGAAGGCCCCATTAGAAACCCCCGTCCCTCCCCCCATCCTGTGAGTTTTACTGAGTGGATACACAAAGGTAAGAGCAGTAGGACAGAACAAACTCATCATCCCCATCACAGCTAAGATTCGCCGTCCCAACCACGTGGATCAGGAGGCCGTGGCATTCCCACGTCCCCTTCCATGTGCTGGAGGGAGGGAGGACCAGAGATGGCTCTCTGATGCCATGACTCTTTCTTTCTCCATCTCCATTGTTTAGTTTTCTGTGTCTCTCCTTGGGGAAAGCCCACTGTCTTTGCTCCCACTTCAGAGGTGTCGCTCCCCAGGAAGTTCAGTCCCCGTGTTTTAGGGGCTGGTTTCCACCGTTGCTGTTTCTCTGGCTGGGAGCTGAGAAGCACAGGGGACATCTGGCAAGGAGGGGAGGCTGCTGTCTGGGGTAACTTCTGTGTTGGGGTGGAGCAGGAAGGGAGATTGACAAACAGAACACATGAGAACAGCGGGCAGAGAGGAGTCCAGCGAGTGGCTGGCGTACACTGGGTGTCTCAGGAGGAGGTGTCACCATTAGGGAGCTCTGTGGGGTGGTGACGGTGACTAGCTCAGACTGGCTGAAGGCCTCCCTGGAGCAGAGTCCCCCACACACTCGTCACCTTCTCTGTTTTGGCCTCTCCATATCTCCTCATCCTATGGGATACGTACTCAACCACCTGGAGATATCAGAGCTGGCACTGAGGGACTCAGCTGCCAAATTTAGAATAGTTCTCAAACAAATCTCTCTGTGCAGAGGGAGATCCCTGACAAGGAAAGACCTCTTCTGGCCTTTGGGTGAGTCACATAGCTTCTGTCCTTCTGGGAAGGGCTGTGCCCTCCTGAGAAGTTGTCGACTACTGCTCCTAAAATCCTGTCTGCTGCAAGGACCCTGTGGCTGTGGGTTTCCTTGTTTGTCCAAAGCAGCTTGCTGTTCCAGGGATGCCAGCAGCACCCAGCAGGTCACTAAATTTAACACAAAGTCCCACCTTCGGAGCTTGCCTGAGAGCTACCTGTGACCCTCTGTGGGATTTTAAGGGACAGAATAAAAGAAATTTTACATCTTTCCTTGAAAGGCAGCGGAGGACTGTCAGCCACAGGCAGAAGGGCTTTACCCGAAGTGATACAAGGTTACAGGGAGCAAAGGGAAAGGAGAAGGCGAGTGCTATACCTTCCTCATGGCTGTGACCTTCCCCAGGAGCTGTTCAGGGTCCTTGTGCCCTAGGGATGATCAGCAGGACCAGGCCCTGCTCCAGCAACCCTCCTTTCCACAAGACTTCAATAACTGCGCCACGTTACCCGTCCTGCTTTTACCGTGAGCATCTCCACTGGGGTCCACCCCCAGCATCGGGGGTATATCGCAGGCAGGAGCAGGAGCCTGGTTTGTCCCAAGGAATGTGCAAAGTAGCCATGACTGGTTTGGGAGGGGGAGGTTATCATGCATTTAATGAACTCTTCAAGGAGAGGAAGAGAGTAGGAGTTGAGGGAGAAGATGGATGGAACAGAAATGGAGATCTGGAGGGTAGAGGATGGGGATGGACGTGGCCAGGTTTGGGGCAAATTCTCACCAGAGGCTTTGGCTCACCCCCTGCTTCTTTCTACCAATTTCTTGGCCTCATAAATGGCAGATCCCTTTCTAGGTGGTGTGGGATGCCTCCTCTGGCACTGGGTAAGAGTAGAACATCACCCCCACTTCACTTGCCTAGGTTGTGGATTGAGTTCTTGCAGCAGAGGGTAGGTAAGACATAACATTCTCCCTGTAATGCTTCAGCAGCAATACTTACCAAGGCCTCTGCTCCCCTTTAGAAATGCCCTCTCCATGACTTTTCAGGAGCAGGAGGAGGATTTTGTTAGCTGGGTTCTCTCATGGTCAGCCTGAGGAGGTTCCCCTGCTGTGGGGCACCAAGCTGGTTGTGTTACAACTGCCTGCTGCCAACCAGGTTTTGGTTGGTCACTGTGTTGAGAGGCCCAAAGGGCTCCCACTAAAGCTACTTAATTAAAAAAAAAAAAAATTAAAAAAAAAAATCCACCCAGATTTATTGAGCTTAAGTTGTGTAAGATGATGCAGAATAGGTAGCCCCTGCTCTGAGCATGCTGGGAGGATGGACTGAGGGGACCATTTCCCAGGGACATGCTGGGAGCGCACGGAGCATGTCGCTCCCTGCCCAGCCCCTCCTCCCTCCCCACGCACATAGGGCAGGGCAGTACCCCAGAAAAAGAGACCAGACCATTCCCTGGACATGGCTGCACAACAGAGCGTTGGTGCTGGGGGTGAGAGGCAGACACGGGCAGGAGGCCATGGGATGGGGCGAGATGGAGACACGGACTGAGAGAGAGAAAAGAGTGATGGAGAGCTGTAGGCAGGAGGGACATGAGGGCTGTCTCGCTGCAAGATCTCGGGCACTTAGCCAGAGGCGTTGATGTAGAGCTGGCTCTTGAGGATGTAGTCAATGACGGGCTGGCAGAGGTAATCCACCACATGTCCATCCCCGTGCTGCAGGGCCAGTCTGGGGGCGTGGGGGGAGAGAAAGGTGTCAGAGCCCACTTGGGTGGGTCAGGTGCCCCTGCAAATGGAGAGGCTGGCTGGGGACTCCCCGCTCTCTAGTGGGAGTAACCCTGCTTCACCCACCTGCTTTTGGTGGAGCTGACAACTGACATGGGGTGGTTTGAGTCGTCCTTCACCACCAGGATGTTGTTCTGCAGGGGAAAGAGGAAAACAGGAGTGAAGGAATGGCTCGAGAGCAGATACCTGCCCCTCCAGCCTCCCCACCCTGCTGTGCGGTGACCCATTGCTCATCCCACCCGTCAGCTGAGAGCACCTGACCCTGAGACACTTTGAGTCCCATGACAAAAGCGTCCCCCTGGGCGAAGAGAGACTGCGAGTCCTCTCACAGCCTTCCCTGGCCACACGTGCACCCACTCACTCACTTTGTACTTGCGGAGTATGGAGGAGTGGTTCATGATTCGCTCAGGGTCTGCTCCGTCCCGGGGCACCACCACGATCCCAAACTCCCCGACGATCACCTCCATCTGGGAGCGACAACCAAGTGTGGAGAGCTTTAGAGCCACCCCACGCAAAACCTGCCGCTGTCTGCCGGCCCCACCCTGCCCCGTGAAAGCTGCACCATGGTCTGGAGGGAGATGGTGGATGATTTTGAGGCTGTGGCAGCAGCCGTTGGCAGAAACATGGAATTACGCAGGCAAGTGGTTGGCAGTAGGTCAAATAAAAGGCACAGGGTTAAATCCTATTAGTAGAGGTTGAGGTCAGGCTTAGAGGAGAACTTATGGCAGAAGGAGGTGACAGCAGAAGAGGTTGCCCAAGGTGAATGTGACCTCTGCCTCACTGGAAGGGTTCATGAGTAGGATGGATGTATTAGTCCTGACAGAGGTTGGGAGGATTGTTCTTCCAAGGTGGTTTGGCCAAATTTGTTACTGCACGGGGACCACTCGTGGTGCTCACACCTATCTCAGGGGAGACAAATCAGGCTAATCCAAAAGAGCTTTGGGTCAGCAAATTCAGGCAGTAGGAGCCTATGAGGTGGTGCTGCTGCAGAATGCATCTTCTGCCTGTGCTTTGATGTCATTTCTGCATCCTTTGTGCTGGGCTCCAGGGCTTGGCTCATTTCAGTTTTTCCAGCCCTTCAAAGGAGATGCCTGCTGCCTAAATGCTTTAAAAAGTTAAGGATTGAAGATGTGGTAACTGATTTTTGAAGGCTGGGAAGTTCAAGGAGGGAGGTGTGTGTTGACTGACTGCTTTCAATGAGGAACCAGGGGAGCCCTCATAGCCAGCACGGCTCCAGCTGCCGGGAGCACCTGAAGGGAGGGTAGCCCAGCCCCTCGCCAGGGCTGGTGTTCTCTCATGAAAATACGGCTTCTTCCAGCAAGGACCAGCAGTGAAAGATGTTGATTTGGCTCTAGATATGTTTAATTCCTAACATCTGGAGCACTCCTGTAAATACCTTATTTCCTACTTGCATACCTCACTCTGCTGGGATTGGCATCTGCCTGATCCTGGCTTCTCCCAAGGGACAAGCAGTGGGAGCACAGCCTTGGGAAACCCCTTGGGACAGGCTTACCCTGCCACCCCAGGTGACATCCTCTGCATGAACAGTAAATAGGCACAGGGCCTGGGACCATGGAAGCCCTGTGGAAATGTGTAGGGGAGATGACAGTCAGGCTTGGCATGGAGGAGGCAGTGGGGATGGTGGGCACAGCTCCTGTCATCCCAAGGGACCTAGTGGCTCCCAGGAGCACTGGCTGTGGCAAGAAGAGAAGGAGGAGCATGGAGGGATGCCTGGCAGCAGTGACTTACATCTGCCTCATTCCAGAGGCCAGGAATGCAGAAGGACTCCAGCAGGTCACTGCCACAAAGCAGCAAGATGCGAAGCTCTGGAAAACAGAGGAGAGGAGCTCAGAGCTGGGAGCACAGGGGACTGAGCAGGCACCCCCCCACCCCCCTCCCCCCAACTTTGAGGGGTGGCTTTGCAGCTCAGCAAGAGAACTGTGCTGTGGGAAGGAGTTTTCTGCTCTGACAGGCCCTTAAAGATTAATTTATTTGCACAACTGCTAGACAAAACCACAAAACCCCCCAGAGGAGTGAGAAGAGGTGGCTACATGGGAAAATGCCTCCCTGTTTGGCATTCCCAGGTGGCCAAAGCCTTAGGGCTCTGCACAGTGCTAGGATGGCTGCAGTGCCAGGCTGTACATGAAGAGGATCTCAAAACCACCAGCAAGCTCCCCATGCAGAGCTTTGGGTGATGTCCGGGAGGGCTAAAACCCCTAAAAGTCTTTAGAGCGAGGGGCACCATGGCTCAGGCAGCTGAAATCTCTCCTGCTCTGCGAGGCTCTGTAGGGCTGCAGGCAATGAGGGGATGGATTGACATCACCACGGGAGGCCAAGTTTGATGGCACCTGAGGCCACTCTCTGGACAGGATGCCGCCACAGATCTGTGTCAGTGTTGGGAGCGGTGCCCCCATTGCACGCTCCCTTATTTCAGGCTGTTGTCTGTCAGCAGGACCAGGCTCAGCCCAGTTAGAGCTGTTTCTGTTCAATTCCTGATCCCCAGTAGCTGGCACCAAGGTGAGATGATCCTGTATCTGCCAGAGCTGTCATGCAGATGCGTCCAAGTAGTGCAGCACTGCCCCAGCAGAGTGGGAGCAGTGTGGAGAGGGGCCGTGTACTCACCGATCTCCTCGTACCTCATCACTGTCCCCAGGTTGGCATTTTCATCTGAGAAAGGCAGCAAAAGAGAGATGCTGGTGCCCAGCCTCCAAGAGGGGTTGGGAGAAGGGTGGGGAGTGGATCTCTAGAGGTGATGCTGGGCCTTGCCTCTACATACCCACAAAGGTGAAGCGCTCCATGGGCGGGCGAACACAGCAAATCCGGCTCAGGCTTTCTCCCACCTTCCCCAAGATCTTTGCTAAAGGGGAAGAAGGGAAACGAATGGGAGAGAGGCTGTGTGATTAACACATCCAAGCGCTTCAGCCGCCCTGGTTCTGCAAAATGCTCCTGTGCCTGGGTGCGCAACTGCTCTCAGCATCTCCCAACAGCTCCTCTCATGTCTTAACTCCCGAGAGTGCTCCACTGTGCCTTGAAGGGACCGGCTAGACAGCTAAAATCATGAAGAAAATCATAAGATGTCAATTTTTGTGGGATTTAAGTAACGGTCCACATCCCTCTGTCTTGCAGGGCATCCCACTACGTCACCTCTCCTGCCAGTTCATCCCTTTGCACCAGGTAGCTTTTCCTTTTGCTGGTCTCACTGCCTAGACATCATCCAGCTGAAGTCCACAAAGATTTCACAGCCATTTTAAGCTGTTCTTGGCTTCTGCCCTGGCTGTGCTGGATGCTGACTCCTGCATCACACCCCTGCCCCACCCTGGACTTGCTGCACCAACATTGATGGGACACCTGTCCAAAAATAAGGTGATGGAGCAGTGTTGTAATATTTGGCAGCCCTGGCTGGGAGTGGGGGGTAAGCAGTCATCCCTCTCTTCCCTGTGCCACTGCCACCTACCTGCGGTGGGCTTGCTGGAGACGTTGTTGTTCTGGTAGATGTTCTGCGAGGACTCGTTCTGGGGCTGGCCAATCACAGGGGTGATGGAGGGTGTGTTGACGTTGGAAAGGATGCAGCCAGTCACTCTCTGTAATCAGGGAAGGATGTAGTTGGAACAGTGTTTTCACCCCAGCGCCCCCTCAAAACCTTTCTGATCCTGTAACAAACTTCTGCACCCCTGGTTCAAGGTCCTCTTTCATGACAGGGACATGCCAGCTCACTTTAGGGTCCCCAGTCCCATCTGACCTCACCAAATGGGCCTGGGGCTATCAGGACCCTGTGGATAATGACTCGTGTTTAAGGTGGTATTGACCATTTTTTGTGGGCTAGCAAGGAGAAAACATGTCCTCTTCTCCTCCACCCATCCCTGCAGGAGAAGGGAGGTATCACCAGCAAGTCCCTGGCTTCATCACCACAGTCCCTGGATGCCCAGGACACCCTGCTGGGCTGGCAGATGCTCCTCCTGTGCCCCCTGTCTGGGCTGTCCATGAGTTTGTTCAATGCTCTTTCATCCATTTCCTATCTTTGGTTTTCTTCCTATATCTGAGTGTACCAGCAGCTCTGCTGCTCCTGTCCCTGTGGTCACCCAAGGGCAGTCACCTTCCTCTTTGGCTTTCAGGCCTGCCTGAAACATTTCCTCCTGGGGCTGTGCTTCCTGGGGACTTCCCAGATGCTGAATTTCCCTCTCAAATCTCTCTGTCAGGTTCATACAGCAGTTGTGGCTCAGCTGGTGAATGGGGGGGCCATACACCCCTCTCTCCCTTCCTCCCTCAGGGAGGAGGAAGCAGGGTGTCACTAATTACGTGGTTTATGCCCACCCCTGCTTTGACTCTGCCTTAAGCCCTGGTGCCCTCCTGGTGCTCCTGGGTCCGGGATGGCTGCTGGCTCCAGCTGAAGGGCTCCATTTCCTTCCACCATCAGGGCCCAGACCTCAAAGCAGCTGTAACAAGGTCTCATCCCTTCCAGGTCAGGATCCCACTGTGTTCCTGCAAGTCTTCTCACTGTCAGTCTCTGATGTATTTTGATTGTTGATGGCCATGAGCTGCAGGTGGAAGAGCACCCCACCCCTGCACTCTCCCCATGCCCTCACCCTGGTGCACCCCGGGCACAGGGGTTGCCTCACCTTCATCAGGTCACGGTGGTGCTCCAGCACACTGCAGGTGGTCTGCCAGGTGTCCTGGTAGCACTCCCAGGGGTCCACCCTGCCAGAAGCACAACAAGGCAACAGTGTCGCCCATGGCCACTGCCTGGACCTCCTGCCCTTGCCACCTCCTCCCCACTGGGCTGGCCAGCAGTGCCAAGAGCAGCCATCATCGATCCCTCCACCCTGGCATGGGCCATGTCCTTCCTGCAGCCCTTCAACACGGTGATCCCTAACCGCTCTGGAGACCTGACTGTGTGCCTGGGCATCTTCCCATGCTTGGTACTCAACTAACCAACTTCTGTTTGGCTTGGATGCAGCTATGTGTGTCATAACCCTCTTGCTGAGGGCTGCTCAAGGTGCTTCTGGTGTCACTTCAACCACCAGATGCCACATGGCAGTACTGGGAAGGTGGAAGTCTGCAGGCAGGTGCGACGTGTGTGGACAGGGAAGGTGCCACAGCACAAGGCTGGAGTGAGCCAAGTGACCACTTTGGGTATCACCCAGACACCATGGGCTCAGTGAGGGGCTTGAATGACTCCCCGAATCCTGAGGGCTCCCTTGAAGGGCAGTGTAACCCTCCTCAGCTGTTCTCTGCTGAATTGGAAGGGGAAGGTCTCTGATTTTTAGTCAAGCTTGGGCTGGGAGAAAATTCACCCTGAAGCTCTACCAGCTGGTGGCATCTCCACCTAGCATGCAGGAGGTTTCCCCCGCGGTGTGGGGAAGGGGCAGGGGCTGCTGGTGCCACGGCAGGTGCCAGCTGTGCCACCCACCTGATCCAGTCGGAGGACTGCACGGCCAGCTGGCACATGGTCAAGCGGTGCCGGCTGGAGACCAGCCCCTGCACGAGAAGGTGAAGGAAGAACAGTTAGGAAGCCCTGTGCTCTGGCCAGCCTGGGCTTGCAAACCTTTCTGGGGCAGAACATCAGGCTCACTCATGTGAGACAGGCCCCAAGGATTCCTTCCTGCCCACAGAAGTTTATTTAAGCTCCTGTTTGCTGGAGGGGAGGAGTCTGTGTTGGGCTCAACCCTGGCTACGTGCTTGAGTGGTGAGATTTGCACAGTACTACCACTCCCAGACCTGTGCTCCAACGGGGCCAACCTGAGGGGGTGGTTTCTTGATGAAATTCCTCCAGCTTTCAGGAGAAAAGTGAGCTCACCACTCCTAATTTAACAAGTGCTTCTAAAGATCACTCATTTACATCATTTTGATTCCCCTCCCCCCCAAAGAAAACAACTGGCTTTGAGATAATTCAAACTAAAAACCCCCCACCAACCCCCACTTAAGGTATCACCACCACTACTGTTTTGGGTAGGAATGTTTCTCTTTGCTGTGTAGTACTTGGGCTCATTTTAGGGTCCCACTGCAGTTTTTCTCTAAAGAGCGAGAGGTTTCATCTTCTCCCTTCTCTCCGACTCTTTCCCAAGGTCAGGAGCTGCCCCAGGCAGAAGAGGTCAGGCAGTGCTGCCCAGTGCTCAGCCCTGATTTCAGATACCACCTCACACGGGAGGCAGACAGAGGAAATGGGGACCACCCACCGTCTTCCCATAGGAGTCGTGCACGGGCGAGACGATGCCGCCAATGACGATGAAGCGTCCGGTCTTGTGCAGGTAATCCCGGGCTCGCTCTGGAGGGGCAGGACAAGGAAAAGGGTGGAGGGGGAATCAGCAATTGCACTGAGCCCTGCAACACCATGGCAGCCACCAGCCACGGCCCAGCCAGTCCCTCCGCAGCCGCACAGCTCTTACACCCCTTCCTGGTCTGTGTCAACGCCTTGTGCTGCCCATGTCCCAACTATGCTAAGAGGTGTTCAGTTTCAGGCTGGTATTTCCTAAAGGTGGCATTTGAGGATAAAAATGCTGGTGGCAAACCGCCCAACTCACCTGGTCTCCTACACATCTACCCCAGCTATCGAGACAGTAGCGAGGGAAAAGAAGACAGGGAAGGTGAAAGCAAAAAGGCAGATAAGAATGATGAGCCATTAGAAAGATCACTTTTTCTTCAAGCGGAGGATCTAGAAAATGTTTTGGATTTGCAAATAAAAAGAGCATTTCTGAAACCAAGGTGGTGATTTCAGGATCCATTAACCATTCCAAGATGTCACTGTGCATCACATCTTTCAGACACTGAACTCAGCATCTGGCACTGCCCTAGGGGATGGTGCGAGGTCTTTTCCTGAAGGGTGGATCTTCCCAGTGGGGCAGTGGCTGCCAAATCCCTGGAAATGTCCAAGGCCAGGTTGGATGAGGCTTGAAGAAACCTGGGTTACTGGAACGTGTCTCCGCCCATGGCAGGGGCTGGAACAGAATGAACGTTAAGGTCCCCTTCAACACAAACAACTCTGGGATTCTAAGTCACTTGGGCAATTTTTTTTTCCTTCAAATTTTGATATTTCTGCTGGGGAATATTATTCAGTTACTGCCAGTTAAAAGTAAATTAAGGAAATATAATTGCCATGGACCTTTTTTCCCCCCTCAAGGGCATTGAACAGCCTCAGGCCCCCGTGACAGCCTGTGGAAAATTTGCCAGTCTCAATACAGCCTCTTCCTCAGACTCACCTGAAATTCTCACTCTAGCTGCCTTCCCAGCTCTTGTGCCTTGGACACACCAGCCAAAAAGGTGGGAGGGAAAAGTGGGCTTAAATAATTTGATTGGTGCAGGGAGTAAAATTTGATTGCCTGAATTGGATGCACCCAAATTATCCTTCTTGCCCTCAAAATCCATGAGAGCACATGCAGGAAAACACAGGATGCTTGAGTTTGGCTTTTTTGAACAGTCAGGGAGATATGAAGATTGATGGATCAGCATTTACCTTTATATCATAATGCAATTTAAAATGTGAATTAAAATAAAAAAGAAATTCCTGAACAAAAAAGATGCCGTTGAGTTTTAAATTAATACATCCTTTCATTATTTCCTGGTTTGCCCTGACTTGATTTTCCTTGCCAAAAGAAGATTAAAACCACTGATCTGTCTGTCTTCACATACGGCCCCTTTATAAAGTTCATCTTTCAGAGGAACAGATTTCTTTGCATATGAGCTCTGCTTCAAGCTCTCAAGGGTGGCTGATGATATCAATTTACCTTGAGTTCTTGGTGGCAAAAGCCAAAGGTTTTTCCTGGCTACCAATATCTCAAAGTCTGTATTTAAACAGCCTGGCACCATCCCCACATCTTCAGGCAATGTGACCCGTCCTG
Organism: Hirundo rustica; assembly: GCF_015227805.2. NCBI lineage: Eukaryota > Metazoa > Chordata > Aves > Passeriformes > Hirundinidae > Hirundo > Hirundo rustica. Next base: position 23,939,593 of record NC_053458.1, read on the forward strand.
CTGCCATGTCATCTCAGCTCCAGCTTCCAGGAGCTCACACCAAATATCCACCACTATCTTCTGCCTCAATAAAACATTTCTTCTGCAGAAAACAGGCACTGGCACAGGATGCCCAGAGAAGTTTTGGATACCTCATCCTTGGAAGTGTCTAAGGCCGGGCTGGAGCAATCTGCACTAGTGGAAGGTGCCACTGCCACGGCATGGATCTGAGGGGTTGCTGATGGCCTTGCAGCACTCAGGGTGGGTAGATTAGATACTGGGGAAAATCTCTTCATGTAAATGGCCCTACTCCTGGAGGGGTTTGAAAGCCATGTGGAGGTGACACTTGGAGACACGAGTTAGTGGTGGCCTTGGCAGTGCTGGGTTAAGAGCTGTATTCAACCTAAAGGGTATTTTCCAACCTAGATGGTTCCATGATTTTGTGATTCTAAAACTGCAGTTTTAGTTTGCTGTGTCTATAGGTGTCCTCACTGCAATCATGCTGCTGAGTTTAAAGCTTATTTTTATTTTTTTACAGTTTGAATCTCCTTAGACTGACACACTCCTCAGTGGCTAAATGGAGAGGGCAATAGCTGTCGTAGCTAAGCCTGTCCTGACACGTTAGTTCATCAGGCCTTGAGTCCTCCCCTCTGCACAAGGCCAGACAAAACTGCTTTAGCTCTTGTAAGAGACCTCAGGGATGGTGGTAGCTCATGGCCCACCCTGGGCTGAGGGTGCAGTGCCTCCTGCGATGGTGTGTGCCCCCGGCACAAGCTGGAGGTGTGGATCCCAGCAGCAGTCATTCCTCTGGGTTTCTGGAAACAGGACACTGGACTTGGTGGGTTATTGCTTCAAATTCTGTGGCTGCTTTGATCTTGCAGTGCTTGCTCCAAGCCCTCAGGTCCATGTTCTCAGAAAAGACCTTTTTCTTTCACAAAATTTGTTATGCTTTTCATTTAAAATGTGCTGCTTGTGTGGATTGGGTTCATGGTCTCCTTATAGACATGGCTAATGCCAAAGACACTGCAGAAGCTTTGTATTCCTCTTCTCAGCCATCTTCTTTATGGTCAGCTGTCTGCAGCTCCCAGCCTTCCTTCCCTGCTTGTGCAAAGATTTTTGCCTGAGGAAAAGTAGATTTTGGTTTGAAAAGTCCCAAGTCTTTGGCATCTTAGTTTCACTTCTCTGACAATTAGTTGGGTATCCGGCCCATTTGTTGTCCTGGAGCTCAGCCCTCTGTCACGGCTTCCCGTCCCTTTTCCTGCCCATTTCTTGCCTGTTGAATACCTGTGATGTCCAGAGATTACACCAGACCACAGAAAACCCCCTTCAGTACTTTCATTTTCTACAACCACTTTATATCCTGCCACACCAATGCAAGGATGTCAGCTTGTAAAAGAAGAGCTCATTCCTTTTCCGGCGTAAATCATCCCTAATGCTCCAGGCAGCCTGGATGGCTTTTAAACACCGTTGACAAAAATAAACTGGGAGCCATGGCTCTGCCAAGACATGCATTAGCCCCCTGGCAGCCTGCTTGTGGGATGGGAAGATTTCAGCCATGGCTCCATGCCTGGCAGCAGCTGGATGACCATAGCCTTGCACTGTTGGGAAAGGAAGGGACAGGGGTGACACTTGGAGCCGTCCCAAGCACTGGTGACACTTTCCAGCTTTCCCAGCCCAACTTTGCTTGCCTGCCCTGCAAATGCTCTTCCAAGTATTTTTGTCTCTGCTGTTTTACTGAGAGATGGTGGTAGGGAACAACCAATCAGAGGATATGTTCCAGTGCTACAAAACTGAAAAGTGATGGTTTTGTCCAGTTTGAATGAAAAAATAGCATGCCACTTCCCCAGTAGGAAATCAGTCCTTATTTAAGAGATGTTTCTTTTTGGAGGTTCTCAGTATATTTAATTGCAATGTTTGGGCTCCTCTGGCACTGCTCCATCACGTAAGTTGGGGTTAATGAAATCAAATATTCTTCATGTTCAATTTTTCAAGATGTAATTTCAAATTGTATTTGCTTTGCCTTTGTACCTGGTTGATCTGCACCCCTAAGACTTCCTTTTTTCTATTTTTTTTTTTTTCTCCTTACAGAGTAAAGCCACAGGCCATCTCTGATATATGCCCTCCTCTCCACAGTGGATTGAAGCTGCAGCTTGGTCACTCTGTTCCAGCTCTCTGAAAATACACGCAAGGTAGCAGGGAGGCAAAAAACTTTGCACAGCTTTCATTGCACATCCCTGAGAGCTGGGACAGAGAAGTTGCACAGCAACAGGTGATAGAAAAGGCAAAACCATTTCCCAAGTGTCTCATTTTTATTTTGAGCAAATTGGCCTCTGACATCCTTGGACAGGAGTGGGTTATGGCCGTGAGATGCCAAGGGCAAGGGAGGCACTTTCCCACTGTCTAAAATCCCTTCTGCAGGAGTGACCCAGATATGCCAGCACACTTTGTTTTATTCTCAATCTAGCAGCACGTGCAGGATCTAAATGGTGCTTCCAGAGCTCAGTGTGGGCAAGGAGCCAGCAGTTACTCTCAATCTAATTGAATGATGTGTAGTTATAGATATATAGATATAGGTAGATTGTGGGAAGTCAGAGCTAGTGCTGAAGGCAACCTTGCCCCCGATATATTGCAGCTGTGTTGATTACAGAGGGTGGGAACAGCCCTGCCCTCCCAGCTGTGGGTGTGATTAAAGAGTGAGTTAGCTGCCAGGGGCCAGCTGGGGTCTGCTGGCGGTGCTGTGAGGAGGAAGGGACAGGAGGTTGTGTGAGGGACAGACAGGGTCAGGTGGCCATGCTAGGGACAGGAAGGAGCAAGCCAGAACTGCAGAAGGAGGAGAGAAGGAGAGACAGTTGCCCATGGGAGGCTGCATAGAAAAGGTATGAGAGACTTTTAGTTAACAAGGTGCTGATGCTTGAAGCCTTGTTTGGTGTCAGTTGTATCTCCCCTGTCAATAGATATTTTTTTAAAAGCCCTCTGAATGCCAAATCAGGGATGTATTCATCAGAAGTGTCCTTCTTCCAAAGCCCAGCTCTCCGGCCTACCCCAGAGCCTTGTTCTGAGTCCCAATCAGTCAGATCTTGGTTAGAGATGGGAAAATGATTGTTATCTCTCTTCCCTGGGCTCCCTGAAGGGACATTTCTACTCGAGCAAGCCTTGGCTGCTCTTCAGGAGAAGTTCCTCCTTTGGGAAGGAGCAGGTGACTGATTCTTCACCATGGGGTTGATCCTTCCCAAGGCAAGCCTGGGGAGATGCCAGTGACCCAAATAGCCTGTCCTACCTCATGCTCAGTGCCTCTTAGACAATTTCAGTTAGATTCTTGGAGAATTACGATTGGTAGAAAAATCCCATTAAGGCCCCTAATGCTTAATGATTTTAATCTCTGAACTAATTGCTCTGTTATACTTTCCCCCACCCCATTAATCCATAGCTGTACCCAGGCACTGTGGAAATAACAATTATGGGAAGGGCTTCAGGTGCTACTGCACATTAGTTTTGTCATCTTTTTATTAGCACAAAAATAGCACTGGCTGCCAAATGCCGAGATATGTGGTGGAAGTGTTTTATTTCAGTTTTTTTTTCCCCCCAACTTTCTTTTTCCATTCTTTTAGTGTGCGTTAATAAAACTATTTGTTCATTTTTAAGGCTGAGCCTGCTTTGCTTTTCTCCTAGTCTCTCTCCCACAGAAAAAGAGTTAGTACTAAGACCAGAATTTAGTGAACATGAAACCACTACATTAATTAGTGTTCCTGCCTAGCTTTTAAAATTAAAACCATTACAGAGCTCTCTTCTGCAGGACAGCACTGAAACAACTTGCTTAGAAGCCCTAGGAGAAGGATTAAGCATCTCTAGGTGAAGCGGCTCTCTCTCTCCCTTGGAGCCCGTGCTCCATTTTAGCTTGAGAGAGAAACCACTTCAGAAGGAATTTTCCCTCCAGGGTCCTAAAAGCTACCCAGAGGCTGCAAACCTTTTCCTTTAGAGAGGACATGCATCCGTCGATGGCAAAAGGGAAGAGTCTGCTCTTTGTCCAGGGGGGATCATGGCTTTATTCAGGGGTCCTGCCCCTGCAGAGTCCAGAGCTCAGTCCGGTCCCCATCCCCATCCTGGTCCCGGAGCAAGAGAGATCGATCCCCGGCAAACCCAGGGCTTTTTCCTGGGGGGAAGGGGCTGGAGGCAGGGACAAGCCACCACCCAGTCAGGGACAAGGTGGGAGTGGAACAGAGTTGGGTTACATTCCAGTGTGGGAGGATGGGCACGGCTGAGCAGGGACAAACCACGTGCTACATTTTCCAATGGAACAGGAGATACAGAAGAAACATTACGAAACCCAGTATAAAAATGAAATACAATATAAACCCAATTAACGCACTGCAGCATCTAGGTAAGATGATTTTCTGTATGTGTGATATTGACGTGGAAAGTGGAAGGTCATGTACCTTTCCCTGTCTGGTGCATTAGCTGTCACCCCACAAATGAGCAAGAGCTGTCCATGTTGTATCGTGGTTGAGGGCAGAGAGTTTTCCTCTTCCAGGGTAGTATTTTCCTTGTTTTTAGGAAGAAATATGCTAAAATGTGGATTTGCAGGTGCTCAGTGTAAAATGCCCCTCTGAATGCCAGGATCTATTTAAGCACAAACCAGGGCAGTTAACGTCACTGTGGCTGGGCTGGGAGAAAACAGTCAGAGCTACTTTGGCTGAAATCTGTCTCTACTCTGGGATTTTTGAGGCTAACAGCTCTCCAGCTGGTGTAAGGTGATGTAACTTGCCACCCACAGTAAAGCAACATCAATTGGTTGTGTGAATCTGGCACAGGGCTGGCATTTTGTGGTCGTATATCAACTCCAATGAGAGTCTAAATATCAGGAGCAAAAATAAACTGTTTGGCAAGCAAATGGGAGAGTATTCCAGATAGTCCCAACTGCTCCTCTTTGAAATGATTTTTGTTATCCTGGGCCCATGGATACGGTCACATAGCAAAAGGGTAGCAGCAAAAGGCAAGATTTTACTGTTCTGCCATGCATTTATGTCACTTCTGTCAAAATGTGGATAGAACATCCGAAAATAGGACAGGCGCTTTAATGTACATCCCTGGAGAGGTCCCAGTCCTCATCTCAGTTAGGGAAATTGGTGTCATACAGTGCCTTAAAAAAAAAAAAAAAAAGGGGAAATAAAACTCCAACAGATTTCCACACTTGTTTTCCAGTGCCCTAATTTCCCTGTGGAAGCACTCTGTTTGTTTTCATTTCCAAGATGTTGTAGCACATCAAAGGCAGTGCTTTTTATGTCCTGGCATGTGCCGTGCTGCTCCTTTGGGCTGACACGCGGCAAGATCACAATCCTACTGGGAGCAGAGGATTTATGGTTCTCAATTCCCCATGTAGCAGAGAGGAGGAGCCTTTGCCCAGCGTATCTTTGCTGATTTTGGGCTGCCTCCACATGGAGCTGACCCCTGTGTGTCTGACCCGTGGCTTGGCTTTGCTGGCAAAGTATCTGAAGATGCTGACCTTGTATGTGATCTGTGTTGGCTGAACCCGGACTGTGCAGGCAGACAACATCCCACCTACAGAGAGGCTGAAAGGCTGGGGGGATGCCGGTGAGGGTGTGGGGTGGCAGAGCCACGGTAGGATTTCAGGCTCAGGCTGACACCAGAGGGATGTCATATTCCCGTTTCTGCAGCTGTGGATCAGTGGAACTCCATCTCTTTGTAAACCCATTCCCAAGATCCCATTTGCCCCAAAAAGAAACATCAACCAGGTCTTTGCACAAAGCAAAGGCACCAGAAGAATAGTTATGTGTTTAAGCATCCCCAACCCAGCTTGTCCTGGGAAAAGTAGATTTTCTGCTCTCCCTTGCCAATGAACTGCAGAGAAACATCATCTCCTCAGGGAAGGCTTAGGTTCAGTTAGGGGCTGTTGGATTTTCAGTGGAAATAGAAAGCTTTGTGTAGCAGGGGCTGTGCAAGTTCTTCCTTGCCTGGCTCAGAGGTGAGTTCTCCACCCACCCCATGGGGATCTCCTCTGCCTGTGCTTCCTATTTCAGCCCTGAAATAGACTTCTCTCAGTTAATCTTCTCCTGAGGCAAGCCCTACAGTGGCTTTTGAAAATGCATATTTCCAAAGAATCTAGGCTTTTCTGTTCCCAAATATTGATTTAGCAAATTTCCGCTGTTATGACCAAGATACATCCAGTGGCTCGAGGGCTTACTGAAGAAAACTTGATGCTGAAAGGGGGGAGGAAAGAAAAAAGTGTTACTGAGCCAGGTTGCCTTTTCCAACAACAATGGTGTTCCAGTGGAATGAGAGCTTGTGCCTTGGCCCAGGTTTATTTTCAGGGTTGTAATGAGCACTATTGACTTTCTCCACACAGGGCATCCTGAAAAATCCATCCCTGCTCAGCTGGGCACTGGTGGCATCATGGAAGTGCTTGGATTGAGGAGTTATAAATTCCAGAGAGGGCATACTCGTGTCAAAATCCAGAGGTGCCCTGAGTTTGTCTCTCTCTTCTGCTGATTTTTCAGTCTTTGGAAGTTGTTGGGTCTTCCCAAAGCTGCTTTTGGCTCTCTAGTCTGAGCTGAAGGTTGAGGTTAGGGTTAAGGTTGGAGATACTTGTGCTACGTTTCAACAAAGGTAGACTTCCTTGGCTCAGAGGACCTCTTGCAGCCCCCTAGCCTTGCTGCCAGAAGGGATTTTGGAAACCAAAGCGTGCAGTGGTGAAGATACCTGTTTTGGGCCAGTTGTTGCTCAGATGCACGTAGATCAGCATAGTCATGACCCACTCCTACCCCTGGCCCCATCACTGTGGTACCCAACCCACAGCAGCCTGGCAGTGAAAGGTTGTGTCCCCCCCACTGCACCACTCAAGCAGTTAAATGAGCTGCCCAAGGTTACATGAGAGATGTGGGCTGCTGGTGTTTAGCATGCAGCTAATTGATACCCTTGGCATTGCAAAGGCTGACCTTAAAAAGCATCAGAGAAAACAGTGCAGGAGGTGAGAGCGTCACAATGAGTGCAAATGGTTTTCAAATAGAAGCAGAGCCCCTGTTTCCTTCTTGGATGAGGTTGTAGGACTGGATTTCTCACTGCCAGGTTGGATTATAGTTGGTGGAAGTAAAAGAAGGTACGTGGCACATTTTGGGAGGTGGCATTATCATAGAGCCAATGTGATGTCTCAGGGACCATAATAAATACTGCTAAATATTTAAGAGCTTATAAATGTTTAAAAAGAATCCCTGCATAGTTATTGATGGAGTTTAGTCTCGTGCTCGGTAAAACTTCTCCTCACTCTGGGTCATGAGGGGGAGATGCTTGAGATGATGACAAAGGCTGTGAAAAATGAGTCTGTATAGGGTGCAATGATCCCCAGGAGAGCCATGGGTGCTGCCAGTGCCGCTTTGTCCTCCCAGCACCGCACCCAGGTATCTGCAGTTTCAGTGTGTTTGGGGCAGGCGCTGGACATGGAGGTGTGTTGGTGACCCAGCCACCGCGGCGCCCGGGCTGGGCTGGCAGGTGTCGCTGCCACGCTGAGCCAGGGGCATTTGGCGCTAGACACGACTTACTTCCCTAGACCCCTTGTACCGAGGGAAGGTTTCTGCTGTTTGCTGTGATTTCAGCGGCTTGGATGTCAGCGGAAGCTCCTCCGCTGCGTTACAGGATGAGCAGGGATGCCGCGGCTGCCCGTGTCCCGTACATCACCCCGGGTGCTTTAAGTGAGATCTGTCCCGGTTTCGCCCCGGTTAAGTCATTCCCGCTGCTCTCTGCCGGTGCTGCTGAGCTCCAGTGCCGTGCAGAGCCAGGCCGGAGCTCAGTCAGCCTCCCCCTGTCCCTCACATCCTCCCAGAGCCCCATTACACGTCCCTCTCCATCGATCGATCCCTCCAGCTAATTACGCATTCAGATTTCAGCCGAGGATGAAATGGAACCAGGAGGCAGCCTCACAGGGGCCCGCACTTCTTACTCATGTTGCAGACAGCAGAGCAAAGTCTCTCTCAAGCTCCTGACAAGCTTTTGTTAGATAGAGGGAGAAGGAATTTTGCTTCTGGACATTTGCCGATGTATTCCTACTTAAGCAAAGGGGAAAGGGTGAAACTGTCATGCTGCTCAGGCATTTCTCCCAGCTCTGTTCCAGGCAGCGATGCTCTCATTAAACTGCTCTGCAGTTCAGTCATCTCAATCAAATAAGAAAAAAGTGATTCTTGAAATTCAGGATAGTAAAACAAGGCATCATTAACAAAAGCCTCAGCTCCTACCTCTTCATCCCCCTTAGCAAACTCTGTCCTTTCATCTCAAATCCCTTGCTATGGGATGCAGTAGCCCTCAGTGCTGCTGCTCTGCAAGGATTGCAGTGGATAATCAAAGAGCAGCCTGCTGAGATTTTTAATTGTTCAAGTTTTCTTAAGAACCAGGCAAGAGGGTTTTATGTTTCATAACAGAGTCCTCTTTCCACCAAAAAATCGTTTTCCACCAGAAATTGTTTCTACCCAGCTGTTGGTTGGGATATGAACTCTCTTCAATAACAGATGCACATAGGATTTAAGGAAAATTTAATTAGACAAAAAGGGAAGAATAATGGGGGTTTGCTGACTTTCAGGATTCAGGCTATTTACAGGCAGGGTTTTTCTGTGTAAGTCCAGGTCCTGGGCACTGTTTAAAATTAGGTAGATGGGGAAACTCCATAGTTAAACAGGTTTATAATATCTGAGATACCAAAACTCTCTATGAGAGGGCCACATTTGAATGACATCTCACAAATCTCTTCCTTCCAAAGAAGCTGAGCTGGAGCAACCCATCACTCCATAAACCCACCTGCAGGAGATGAGGCAGTGTGGATACAGGCAGATGATAGAGATTTGATCAGAATCATCTGTTTGCCTTCAAGTTCTTCATAGAACCCCAAAAATAGCTGTTAAAAAAAAAAGCCAAGTCCCTGTGACTGAGTCAATGTCCCATTTTTGGGGATGGGGGTTACCCAATCTGCTGCCTCTGAGATCAGCTCTGAACATCCCCATGGACCTCAGACCCCACATTGCTGGACCTTGTGGGCACTGTGCACCCAGAAGGGAGGAAGGAAGGCTGATATCTTCCTCTGCAAGAGCAGGGAGGCCCCAGTGAAGCGCTGCTACTTGCAGGCTGATAAGCAAAGGTGGAAAGGGAATTGAGGGGTCATCCCATCCCTGGAGATGAAGTTGGTCTTAGAGCTGGGCAGAAATAAAACTGTAGTTGATGAGCAAGGCTTTGTGAACAAAGCTAGAAGTTTGCACATGAAAAGAATGGATTGTGAAGAATTTTAGAACCTTAAAAAGGCAAGAAAAAAAAACAAACCTGAAGTACCAAAATAGGAGGTGTGGGCAATTCCAGAGGGGCCTTTTCTTCTACAATTGAAGAAAAATGAATAAATGAAAATAGAGAAAAAAATCAGTATCAAAACAATGCATATTGGTGGGGTGAAATGCTGTCTGGTTGAACAAAACCCTAATTTCAGTTTGAAGAAATCATCAGAACAATCCTCCCATTCTCACATATCCACAGCACAGTACAAGCCCTTTCCACTGCAGAACCTACAAAGAAACTACTCTCAGCACCTTCCTTCTAAATCCAGTTATTTGTTGGCTCTGTCTCCAACTCTGAAACACCATGACAGAGACCCTGGAGCCTCTGACCTTGTCTGGTGATGCCTTTACTCCCAGTATTTTATCCAAGACCATCTTCAAAACAAACTATATTTTTTGATTGAAAAAATTTGCTTTCAATTTTGGTTACAGAGCTGTCTTTTGGTTTTCAAGCTCTGGACACAGTTGTATTAGGGTTGCCTGAGCTGGGGCCACATGGGGAAGTGATTTAATTGTCAAAGCAAGCACAAGCTCATTGTCTGGCAGAACGCCAGCGTGGGCTTTGACGTGTTAGCAGAGCTGCATGGATTAGGTTTTGCTTTTGACATTGGTGCCTTGCCTTTTGTCCTTTGGGTGGCATTGCTTGCATGGGAAGGAAGGGGGAGGCAAACTGTGAGGAAGCCAAGACGGAGAAGATGCACTTGAGACAGCAGAACCCACTGCTGGGTGTCTGTGCTGCTCAGCGTGTCCGGGGCTTCATGCTGAGATCCAAAGCCGGTGCAGAGATGTCTCGGAGGTTCCCCTCCCGAGCTGCTGCAGGGCAGGAGGGCTAAGCAGTGGCCCCTGCTCTGTGCTCCTCTGAGTGGCAGCAGGAAATGAAAGTGAGCTGCTTGGGGTTTGGTGTGTGTTGGCTGAGGTCAGCAGGGGAGCTGCCTGCATCGAACAGTGGTGGGGCTTTCATGTGGCTTTAACACAGGATTTTGTTCTGAATCTTATTTTTCTTCAATTATTAAGACTTTTTGCTTGGGCTCTGCTTTTTCTTCTCAATACCTCCTTAGGCTATAAATGGAGTTTCAATTTTTGTGTCGAGCTTTGGAAATAACCTTTGTCCTCTCTGTCCTTCCATCATTCCACCCCACCACAGTACCATCCCAAACTTTTTCTCACAGCCACATAAAGCTAGAAAACACAACGGAAATTTATGATTCAGAACACCTCTCGAAGTGCAGCTGATACCACAAATAACTCGGAGTGTTTTCAGGACTGTGTGGGTGTTTGCCTCAACCGCTTGGTAGAGATGGCTGTACATGACTGTGTCTCACCTACTTTTTTGTTGTATGTTATATGTCTTAGGCAAAGTATTAATTTATGTGTATGATATTCATTTTGTATCCACAGGCATGATTCAGCCTCATTTGGGGAGCCCCAGTGATCCAGAATTATAACTGGCAGACAAAGCAGGGAGCTCTGTTGCAGTAAGTTCAGCTACTCACAAGGTTCAGTGGTGGGATGCAGTTGGAGATTTGGGGTTGAAAGAAGAATCCCAGCTTTCTGCAATCCCAATGATAATGATGGGTCTTAAGTTTACATGACTGATGGAAAGAATAACTCAATGGGAATCTTTCCCCCACTAGAAGAGACTTCCACATAATTAACTAATCTCCTATTCAGGCAAAAATCCTATGGGAAAAGGTTGGGTTTTGGTCTGAATAAAACATGGTAAAATCCACACTGATAAAAATGATGGTTGGCATACAAGTGTGTTTACAGTAACATACCTGAGCAAATATTGTACTTCCTTTTGGCTTAATTAATGCTGTATGTTAAAGAGATAAATTGTCTCTGTGTTAAGCAAAAATTCCTCCTATTAGGTTCTCAAAGCCCAAATATTTGTCTGAATGAAGAAGACAATATTTTTGCCCAAATTCAGCTGATTGAAATGCATCATTTACAGGATAGAGTTGGACTCTATAGTGAAGAGCTAGAAGAGTAACACAGATTTTGGTTGAGATTCCTATGGCTTCACAGGATTACATTTTTAGACTTGGGAAGAAATTTTCCTCCAACAAAAATGATGAGGGATTCAGAAGCTAAATTCTGTGTCCTTTCCTCATGGAAGTCCCTTTTGTCCCTATCAGGTATCTCAAGTATTGTATTCCAGGAGCTCTACAGGATGCATGCATTGAAAATTTCCACATCAAGCCACCCTATTTGAGCTAAAACCTGTCTTCCTGAAAGATGAAGGAGTGTTCATTTACAGCCTTCATGTGACAGAGAATCCATCAGGTACCCAGGTACTTTCTCATATTTCTTAATTACCTTCACTCAGATTAGTACACAGCACAACAGATTAGTAGGCTGAAGTGGTGTGGGATCCGCTCTTGGCATCTCACCAGTACTTATTCTGCTGGACAAAGTTGTCCACTTTCAGCACATACACATATCCCTCCTCCAAGCACATCAATATGCCCCTTAACATGTTTAAGGATGGATCTGGACTGAGCTTCCCTAGTCTCCTGCCACAAAACCTGGCTTCCAAAACTAATGTAATTCTTGTCACTTTTCCTCAGAGAAGGGCTTTGCTAATGGTGTACATGAAAATAATACAACCTTTCTTCTTCTGCTTGATATTCCCCTGCTCATATCTACAAGGATCACATTTGCTGCTTTATTTACAACACCACACAGAGTTTGCATTCAGTGGATTGTGCACAATTCCCCCTCAGTCCTTGACACCACCGCTGTTCGGCAGAAGACATTTGCCTTTTGTTTATATTTGACGTGCGTTCTTCCTTGCTGGACATATGACTTTGCCTTTGACTTTGCTGTTGAACAAGCCCTTTTTATTAAAAAAACCTGAGTCAGGCAGCACAACTGACTCATTACCAGCAGGAATTGCTATTCTGCCCACTTTGGGGTCATGGCCACTTTTTACCATCAGGGATTATATATTTTCTTTCACATCTTTGATAAAGATACTGAAGAGTACTGAGCAAAAAGAACATCTTATTGCGAGTCTGTAAGAACACACACTGCATACTAATATCTCACTGATCCTGATTTTCTAAAACACATTTTGTTACTTGTTGTTAGTCCACTGAATAAGGGCTGCATGGATATCTTTAATGTTATTTAATCAAAATAAAACTAAATGTGAATTACAGGAATCTTTTTCATCAGTGGTTGCTTCCATCAACCAAGTCACTGTAATTTAATTTAATAATTGTTTTTATTTTTAAATAGTTCCTCTTGATCCTTGTTAGCAATTTCTTTTTGCTCAGGGAATAGGATTTTTTAGAAAAATTTCCAACATATTGGCGTCCAGGCCTACATTTTGCTGGCACTTATGGAATGGAATAACAATGTGATCCTTTGCATCAAGAAAACCATCATTTTCTAATGTGCAACACTTCTGATGTGCAACTCATTATGTTCTACGAAAACAAGGTCTGATGCAGAAATACCCCAAGATGATGTCAATTATTTTTATATCATTTATATATTTAAAAACTTACATACAGCTTTTAGAAACCCCAGGCATGCTTCTCCACTGGAGAAGCACAAGACCTTCAGTATCTGCTTCCCAGCCTTATACCTCCTATCAGACATAAAGCATGAATCCTGTCTCTGCACTCTAGGGTGGTCTGCAGTGGACACTTCACTCTCACAGGACTCCTCCCCAGCCAAGTGAGCCACTGTTTGCCTCGGGATTTCCAGGCATTTTGAGCTTTACCCAAACAGTATTTATGGCATGTCAGACTGCCTTTGATGGAGACTGCCCTTTCTCTCTCCCTCCTTCCCTCCCTCTTGTCTTGCCTAAGCAGGCTGTAGCAGCGATTCCAGCATCCCCGTGATCTGTATCATCACAGGGATGCTCTGTAATACTCATCATCTCACACGAACGTTTCCCTTTCCTTCGACCTAGTATCAATCTAATGGTTGAGTACTCCAGTACCTCCATTAAGTGCCTGCATTTTTGTTGACTTCTGTACACGGCTGTGGCTGCTTGGCTCTATCTCCTCCCTGGTCAGAGGAAATGGAAGTGCTGCAGCGGCTGCAGTCTCGCAGACCCGAGGACGGATAGCAGCGGACAAACAGCGCCAGGACCGACCCCAGGGGCTACGGGGGCTGGAGCGTGAGAATGTGAGTGCAGAGCGGGGAACCCGGCCATGCTAGAGGGACAGCCCCAAAGGACTGGGGACCGCTGCCAGGGATGGAGAACAGGTTCGGGAGGCCCGGGCGGTCCCCGCCCGCGGCGCCTTCAGCACCACCGGCCGCGGACAGCGCCCGGCCCCGCCGCGCTCCCCGGGAGCGGAGCCGCGCCCCCGAACTCGCCCCGAACCCCCACAACGCCGCCATCCGCACCCTGGGGTGCAGCCCCAGGGACCCTCCCAGGCCTTCCCCCCCTCCCCCCGGGCCCGCCCCGCCGCCGCGGACACTGACCGAACATCTGGATGTGCCCCTTGGTGATGGGGTTGAAGCTGCCGCAGGCCAGCAGGATAACGTGGGTCTTGGTGGTCTCGGTCATGGTGCGGCCCTGCCCGGCCCCGCCGCGGTCTGTGGCTCGGTGCGGCTGCGGGAGGGAGGAGGGCGGAGGGATGGAGCGGGGGCGGCGCCGCGGCTGCGGGAGCCGGGCCGGGGCCGCCCCTCGCCAGCACGGCCCGGGGCGCGCCCCCCGCGGGGTCCTACACGCGCGGGTGTGCGTGTGCACTGGTGTGCGCACCCCGCGGGTACACGCCCGTCCCCGCGGCACGGAGAGGGGCACACGCCGCGGCACAGACGCGCCCGTGCACGCACACGGGGACGGGCGCACACCCGCATCCGCTCCGTGTACGCTCACAGAGGGGCGGCAGGGACACGCTGGCATGCCCAGGACTGAGGAGATGTAACAGGAGGTTTAGCCTGCAGATGGGGAGGCTGAAGGGTGACCTTATCACGCCCTACAACTCCCTGAAAGGGGGGTGCAACCGGGTGGGGGATTTTCTCCCAGGCAACCAGCGACAGGACAAGGAGCCATAGTCTTAGGCCAACAGACTTCAGGAGGAATTTCTTTACAGAAAGGGTGATTAGACATTGGAATGGACTGCCCGGAGAGGCAGTGGAGTCACCGTCCCTGGAGGTGTTTAAGGAAAGATTGGATGTGACACTTAATGCCACGAGATGGTTGACAAGGTGGTAATCAGTCATAGATTGGACTTGATGATCTCTCAGGTCTTTTCCAGACTAACTGATTCTGTGATCTGCACAACTCAGTGCTCATAACCAGCAGCGTGTTCCCCCTTGGTGGCTGCTCAGGTGGTCTCAGCCTGGGACCTGCATCGGTCTCCCAGCAGCTCCAGCCCCAGCACAACATTGCTGCAGCACCCTTTTCTGGGGTTCTACGGGGAAAATAACTTATGGGGCTTCAGCTTCACCCAACCCATCCATTTCATTGTCTGAAAGAGACCAATGTCAAATAGATGCTATGCATTCACAAGAAAACAGTCTTTACTGCAAGGTAAACAAGTACCAGACTACCCAACTGTCTAATTCTCTAAATTTCTCATTTTTAGGACTGCAGCATTGCTGTTCTCCACTAAAGAAGCTCCTTGCCCTGAGCAAGAGCCAGCAGAGCCCTCTCTGCCTACAACCACTGAAGAAGAGCTGCATGCAGCTGCCTTCAGCCCCTTCCTGAGGGCTGTCCTGGCCTTATCTCTGGCTCCTACACACAGATTTTCCTCTCAGCAGGGAGTTATTTGCCACCAACAGGTCTCCCTTGCTACCTTAATCTGTCTTCCTCTTCTGTCGTTAAGAGGACACTCCCGTGACACTCATTTCTGCCTTCTCATGGCAGAGGCTTTTAGCCCTACCCACAGCAGTGTGCCGTGTTTTTCCTTGTCCTGCTAAGATTAATTATTCACAGTCCTTTGTTTAAAACCTTTTTCCCTCCCAGCTCAGCCAGGTGCTGAGATACTCATCAGCCTGAGTGATATGAAGAAGCAAGACCACTAGGAAATGAACCCAAGGTGATGCTGAATATGTTCTTTTGGGGAACCCTTAAATCCTTGTTGCGAAGGCCCTTGCTGCACTCGCACGCTCAGGAGGTGCTGATAGTGTGGTGTGCTCTGCCCCTCGTTCCCTGCTCTGTCTTCCTACTGGCTATGTATGGACATATGATGATTCAATGGGATTAGATTTTGGGGTTGTGCTGGGCTTTTTCCTGTGCTGCTCCTCCAAGCTTACCCTGAAAAGAAGGGACTCACAACCTTAGGAAAGGTCTCTGCAGTTTACTACTGGTATCTCTGCAGTTTACCACTGGTGCTGTGCACAGCACAACTCTGCTTTTAAAACCACGGATTTGTCAGCAGGGAAATGCGTACTCTCCTGCATGTTCCCACTAAGGATAGCATCCTACCCCCTTCCCTTGGGGGTGGTACAACTGCCCTGACATGAAATATGAGCGTGTGCCCTCTGCAAGAAGATTCTCCACTGACTCTTTTTATACAGAAGAGTCTGAAGTTGAGGTGAGGCAGCTGCATTTTTTGTTAATCATAACCCCATTCCCTGCTAATTTTGCGTACGAAATTTTGCAGGGGGGCATGTTTTCCCTTCTGTAGCTCATACAACCTGCAGCTGTAGGAGCATTAAGTGCTGCTGTTGCAGAAGGCACAAATGGACAAAATTGCCTGTGCCAAGTTCTCCCACTGCCTGGTGATGCCAAACACATCCCACTGGTCCTGACAGCTCCTGCCATGCAGCTGAATCTCTCTGCCTCCTCTGTTTCACACGGGGGTTTGTCCTTAAACAACAGTGAAAAACCAAGACCACCTGTCCAGATGCAGGTTATGCACTGCCTGGCCATGGTGGGGACAAGGTCTGGCCAGTACTGCCAGGCTGTGGTGAGGATGAGGTCTGGGCAGCCCTGTCTCTGTCTTTAGCTCTTCCCCTGCTTGCCTGCTGGATGGTGAGTGATGTGGCAAATCAGCTGTCACTTAGCAACGCTGCCGGCCGGGGAGCAGCGGCAGGTTTTGGTGCAGGAGCAATGCCTGCAAGGCTGTGCAGTGGTTATTTCACCTTTTTTCCCCTCAGTATTTTCCAACCCAGCATGTTTTTTCTTTTGCTTACTGTTTTCCCTGAACATGTGAGTGCAGGTTTCCCATGGCTGAAGACAACAGCCCCAGTTGCAGGAGCTAGATATTCCCTGCCAGCCCTCCCTGTGATTGTTGTGCAGCGTTGGAGCACCCCAAGACCCCCAGTGGATCTGAGCTCCAACCCAGCCCATGGTGGCAAACAGCCATCTGCCACCTGCAGAGCTGATACAGCAGGACACAGAGAGGGCAGAAGGATGATTAGCTGGGGTTTATTCTCAGAGGAAGAAAACAGCATGGAGAAACACAGGGATCTGCCTACACAGGCAGCTCATATCAGCACTGCAAAATCGGTACCTGTGGGACTTGAGACCTGTTAAGCACACCTGAGACAATGGCCTGTGGCTCACACCAAGGGTATTTCTGCACATGGATTTGTCCAGATCTTCACCATCTGCACAGCCAAGCCCCAAGAGCAGGGGGCAATGCAGGGGAAGGCAGGAAGATCATGGCTGTGTTCACTGGGGTGAGAAACGGGGACCCCTCAATTCTCCCAGCACTGCCTCTCACCTTGTTCCTCCTCTTGGGCTTGGGAGGAGGAAAAGAAACCTTCCAGTTTAAGGCTTTTAAACTGACAGTCCGCAAACTCTTCAAAAACTCAAATTTATTAGAGAAAAGGGCAATTAGAGGGGCTTAAATAATTTGTGAACCCATCCTGGCACATTTTAGAACCTTTCCTGACAAGGGCTAAGAAGCAGGTTCAGTTCTGTTCCCCACATGCCCAGCCCTATGACTCTAAGAAATTTTTGTAATGCAACAATGCACTTAAAAAAAGAAAAAAGGACTTCTCCTTGAAAATTAATGAGCAAAAGATCTTGAATAAGGGAGTTGCTTACTCGGTGGCCCAGCTGGAATAAAACCCCTGGTTCCAGAAAAAGCAGGTTTTTAATTTGCACCCGTTTTTGAGATACAATCTGAATGTATCTAGCCAAAGCAGGCTTGCAAACCCAGCCAATGGGAGGGAAAGGATTTGCAAATATAAGGAAGCCAAACTGAACTGGCAGATTGTGCCAGGCTAGACAGGCCAAGCTGAACCAGTTGCCCATGGAACAAGGCTATAGGACAATAATTGGAAGCACTTGGGGGTAGCTGCTGTGCTGGGAGCCTAGTTGAGATGGAGGGAGCTGCCAAACCCACAGCGACCAGGCCTGAGGCCACAAAGGGCGGGACAGCCTGTTTCAAAGGAAGAAATCTTTCATTTTGGATGACCCATTGTAAGAGCGGATATTCAAGCAAGGAAGGAGTAAGCAAGGCTGAAAAGCAGCCAGTGAAAGACATGACTTATAACTGAGGTTTGAAAATTTGAGTAGACTGGGGAGTTCTTCTCAGATCTTGGTTCTTCATCTGCAGGAAGAAGATGTGAAAAGGTGCCATGAGATAAAGCTGGAGATCTATTGAGGTGGAGGACTTAACACCCTGGTCGTGGCCTCTGTGAACTGACCTCAAGTGCTGTGCAGTGTTTCTGGGACACTGGGCTGACATTTGAGGCAATCTCCTAGGGAAGGTCAGCCTGGGAACCAATTTCTCTCTTGCTCACATTCAGCAACACCAGCCGGACACTGGCCACAGATACAATTAGCTTGGCGCCCTTTTAGTGTCTCTGTTTCTGAGGTTACAGCTCAGATCAGTCTGCACAGGCAGGATTGTAGCTGGGTTCCTGGGATGGGGAGTGAGGCTGAGGCACTCAGCATGGATCCCTGGGAGTGACTGCTTGCTCTCTCCCTTCCCAAAGTGAGTTAGCTTTTAGTGAGTAGCCTTTTAGTGAAAGGCTACTTCTGCCCAGAATGCACAACAATTACTCTCAAAAAATTAAAAGGAAATACATTACTTTATGAATGGTAAGGATTGGGGAAAAAAATCTCTAAGAAGTGAGGCCTATTTTATAATCTTTTTCTTTCTTCTGGATGATATTTGCAAGGGAATAGTGAAGGCTTAACAAACCTCTACACAGTTTAAATTCCTGAAGTTTTGCATACTGGGTACATTTGGGGAAAAGAGGTTATTACTAGGATAAGATGAGGCTTTTGTCACTAGCAATTCAATATCTAAGTAGGATAATCTGGGATGACAACAAATGCACTTTAATAATGATAACATAATTACTGATCAGGAAGAAGAGAGGACAAAATTAGGATTGTTTAGGTATCTTCATGCTTTGATTCTTCCTTCAAATGCTGTTGAGTGCTAATTTCCCACATCACAACATTTAGGTTGAAATAATCACCAAACCTGCAGAGAATTTGATGTTTCATCATTCAGCTGTTGAGCTGTTCACTCGTCCTTCCCTGATCCCAGGTTTTCACACCGAGCAGCAAGAGAACGTGATGTCTCAAAGATATAAAAGCCAAAGTTTGGTGCAGAGACAGAGGGCTGTCCAGTACTACATCTGTGTGTAAAAACAGGGGCAGAATATCTGCACATAAAAAGGAAGACCTTGGACTCAGTGAGTCTCACAGGACAATTAAAGATGTTAGTGTTCATAAAGAAAGATGGAAGCAGGCTCCACATGGTCCACCTCTCCACTGTTGTCTTAAATGACCTTGAAAAAATCTCTTCTGTTACCCTGACTATCTGTTAACTGGGCATAGTCCTTTCTTAACTCTTAGAGCATATTTTGAGGATAAACACATCCAAGGTCTGTGAAATGCTGAGCTCAGACGGTGACAGAGACAGTCAGAGGATGTAAAATGGATTCACATTGGAATTACAAGACTTTCCCTCTGGAGAGCAGAGCAACTTCACTCCTGGGCATTTTGGCTCATTGTGGCTGAAGGCTGGGTTTATTCAGTGGGTTCACAGTGTCTCTGGTCTACCCTCCCTCTCTGGGGACCAAATCCTTTCCTATGCTGTGATATCCATAAAATGATAGACTACAATTATTGACCCATAAATAACAAAGATGATAATACAAGTTCACCTCTATGAGAAATCTGCTTCTTTTATCACAAATCTCTTGGAACAAAACTAAGGGGAGATTGACTTGGGGGTCCCCCCTAAATAGAAGGAAATTATCCCCTTGCTGTGTGCAACAAAAGGTTTGAATTAGAACTTCATAAGAAATGGAGCAGAGAAATCAGCAGCAATGTCAAACCCTCAAAAATGTTTCGTGGGACAATCTGACAACAAATCTGAAGTTATGAAAGAGCCTTCTGAGAGTCAAGAAGAGAAGGTGTGGGAGAGAAACTCATGTACACAGTGGCCTAATGGACAGATTTATTTCAACAGTGCAGAAACTCAGAGGGAAGCAAAAGACCCCACAGTTCAGAAAAAAAGCCTTGAAAACCAAGGGAAAGTCTGCAAAGATTGTGACATCATTTGCTTCTTTGTCTGGAAGATATTAAAGAGCAAGAAAAGGTGAAGGGAGACTTTATGACTGGGCAGGTTGTCCTGATGGACCACAGGTTTCCCCATGCAGCTGCTCTTAGGTGTGGCTCTGCTTGGCAATTTACATTGGCATTAAGCAAGTTAAATGACACTGGCTATGACACCCAACAGATTCTCTTGAAAATAGGTATCTTGAAAATATCCAGGGTTGCTTGTTCCCTACTGCCCAAGACTCAGAAGTCAGTTCTGCCCCATGGGAACCTCTCTGGTCTTTTGGGGTTGCTCTGAAAGTGGTTTGGACTCAGAGAAGACTAAACAAGACAGCCGCTGAGTTGATGCTGCTGCTCTTTCTTTGTTCCTGACGCAGCACGGTCGTGATGCCTCTAGGGAGCACTTTGTGGTCTCCTGGATGAGAACTGTGCTCATCAAGAGAGGATACAGGAATTGGGATTATTCACCTGGAGAAGAGAAGGTTTTGGGGTGACCTAACTCTGACCTCCCAGTAGCTGAAGGGAACTGACTGGAAAGATGGAGAGGGACTTTGGACAGGGGTCTGGAGCAACAGGACAAGGGGGAATGCCTTTATTCATACTGACAGATGCTAGATGGGATATTGGGAAGAAATTCTTTCCTGTGAGGGTGGTGTGACACTGGCACAGGTTGCCCAGAGAGGTTGTGGCTGCCCCATCCCTGGAAGAGTTCTGGGTCATGCTGGATGGGGCTTGGAGCAAACAGGGGTAGTGGAAGGTGTTCCTGCCCATGGCAGGGGGGTTGGAACGAGGTGAACTCTAGCAGCTGGAAGCCATTCCCCCTTGTCCTATCACCCCAGGCCCTTGTCCGGAGCTCCTCTCCATCTTTCTTGTTGGCCCCTTCAGGTACTAGAAGGCCACAATCAAGGTGCAAGGTGCAAGGTGCCTTGAGCATACTGGATCAGGAGCAAAAGGATAAGGCTCCCACTCACATAGACAGCATGAAGGGTCTGGGGAGAGTCCTGGACAATGTGCCCTGAGAGATGCAGCTTCTAAGAGCTGCATTTGTGCATTGATCCAGGACATAAAATCTCAGAGTACAAACTCAGCCTGGTTTAGCACAGGACAGGCTCCAGGCAGGCAGGAGTAGCCCCAGTTTGCCCAGTGTTGAACGAGTTTGCTCCTGCTCTGTAGCTGAGGGGCTGGAGGGATGGAGGTGAGCCCTGGGCCCTGCTACAGCACCTGCCTGAGGGGCTGCACAGGATTTCATGGGAATTTGCTCGCTGTCCAGCCCTGGTTGCAGGAAAACCATTCTGCAAGTCTTGCAATGCTCCCATTTGAACCCGTGGGGCCCTGAAAATAATTTCCTTAAACATGTTCCTTTCTTCAACCTAAAAAAAAAATGTAGGGGATTTATTTTTGAAACATGATCTTTCATTTTGTCCTTAGGTCACTTACAGACTCAAATGACACAACTTATTAGCCAGCCACCTCGTGTTCCTCTGATCCCAAATTTTCCTCTGCCTCATTTCTTCAGGCTGGCTCATGTGCTTGAATAGACACTGAACTCAGTGGGATTTTTCCTGCCATAAAAAGACAAATTGGAACACAAAAAAAAAGTCACCAAGTCAGCATGGGAGGTGGGACCACATGGTGTAAATAGTGAAAAAACTGTAAATATTGGGCTGTGATAGAATGTTGTACCCAGGTGAAAGGTTACTCCCTGATGTGCCCATGTCCTGGCTCTGTGCTGAGGTGACCCTACCTGGAGCACTATGTCCAGATCCAGAGTCGCCAGCACAAGAAGGATGTGGATCTGTTGGACTGAGTCCAGACAAGGCTACCAAGGTGATCAGAGGGATGGAGCAGCTCTGTTATGAGGAAAGGCTGGGAGAATTTGGGTTGTTCAGCCTGGAGAAAATAAGCTTCAGTGTGACCTACTTGTGGCCTTGCAGTATCTGAGGGGAGCCTACAGCAAAGATGGAGAGAGAATATTTAAATGGGATGGAGTGACAGACAAGGGAGAATGGCTTCCCACTGCCAGGGGGCAGGGAGGGATGGAATATTGAGGAGAAATTCCTCCCTGTGAGGGTGGTAAGGCACAGGTTGCCAAAAGCAGCTGTGGCTGCCCCATCCCTTGAAATATTCCAGGCCAGGGTGCACAGGGCTCAGAGCAATCTGGTCTAGTGGGAAGTGTTTAGTGGAAGTGGGGTTAGAAAGAGATGATCTTCAATGTCCGTTCCAACCCAAACTATGCTGGGATTCTATGTGCCAACTCCAGGGCCGTGGGCCACATCCCCGGTGTGGAACCCATCTCATGGATGACCTTGCTGCCTCCCAGGCAGTGGGGCTTGTAGCGTCAGCGGCTTTGGGTAGTGGAGAAACTCTTAGATGAGGCGCATTTGGGACATTTTGGAGTGATCCTTGGGGCTGGACACCCAAGCTGGGAAATCCTGGGAATCCCCAGTGTGGCAAGCAGGCAGGGAACAGGAAGGCTGTTTTGTGACTCCCTCTTATCTTCTTGTCTTGCCCAAGGAGGTGATGGAGACACCATCTCTGGAGGTGTTCAAGAGGCCTCTGGATGTGGCACCGGGTGACGTGTTTAGTGGTTTAGGGGTTACCATGGCAATGCTGGGTTGTCGATTGGACTTGATGATCCTAAAGATCTCTTCCAAACTTCATGCTTCTGTTCTATAATTGTAAAATGGATGTGATTCCTATTCATGCCTTTATTCCTTACTAACATATTTTTGCTCCCACTCTCTTTGCAATGCTAACTGAAGTTGTAAATAATGAAGAATAAGAGTCAGTGAGTGATAATAGCCTCAACAAAAACAAGTTTCCTTTCTTTCCTTTTCCCCCCTCATTTGGTGTGGGCTTCAGCAACACTGTTGATGCCTGGATTGATGACCTTAAAGTTGTCTTCCAAGACTGATAGTTCTACGATTCTCTGTGGGAAGTCCAAGCCTATGAGCACCGTTCTCAGCAAAACTTTTCTTGTCACAAAAGTGTAAGGCCACTACCACGCTTGCACTGAGGGCCTGAGCCAGCAGTGTGCCCTTGCAGCCAAGAAGGCCAATATAAATCCTGGAGTGCATCAGGAAGAGAATTCCCAGTGCTCAGGGAGGTGATCCTGCCCCTCTGCCCATTCCTAGTGGGGTACTGTGGAGTGCTGTGTCCGGGTCTGGGCTCCTCAGGACAGGAGACACCCGGAGCTCCTGGAGCAGCTCCAGCAGAGGCTGCAGAGATGAGGAAGGACATGAAGCAGCTCACACAAGGAAAGGTTGAGGGACCTGTGGCTGTTCAGCCTCCAGAGGAGACCCGGCTGAGAGGGGCCCTCGTCCCTCTCCGTCCCTGTCTGCAGGGAGGGCTCAGAACAGGGGCCAGGCTCTGCTCCCTGGGACCCAGCAATGGGACAAGAGACCATGGGCAGAAATGGATGCCCAGGAAGTTCCACCTGAACATGACAAAGAACTTCTTTCCTGTGCACTGACCAAGTACTGGAACAGAGACCAGAGAGGGTGTGGGGGGTATTCCAGACCTGTCTGGACACAATCCTGTGCCATGTGCTCTGGGATGACCCTGCTTGAGCAGGGAGGTGGGACTCCATGACCCACTGTGGTCCCTTCCAACCTGCCCCGTTCTGTGTTTCCGTGATTCTGCGACTGGGGCTCCCGCCAGCGCCAGGGGCCTCTTGGCAGGCCGCCCCTCCGTGGGCCGAGAGGGGCGATGTGACAAAGCCGGCTGTCGCTGCGCGGCTCCGCGCGGGTCAGGCCGCGGACGCAGGCCCCGGGATGCACCGCGGTTGCCGTGGCGACGCCCCACCGCCCCCTCGGTTGCCATGGCAGCGGGCGGGGGAAGGGTTTGTCGGTGGCGCCGCCGGAAGTGCCGGCGGGGGCGGGGTCCGGCCCGGAAGCGCGGCCGGCGCGGCGGGAGGGCCGCGGCGCCTCAGCGGGACTTGAGAGCGGCGAGCGGCCGCTGCCGGAGCGGCGAAGCCGGGCTTGCCCGGGCCGCCGAGAGGCCGGAGCGGCGGGGTCGACGGGGCGCGGGCGGTCCTGCCCGGCCGGAGCGCAGAGCGGAGACACCCCGCCCCTTCCTCCCCGCGGGCCCTGCACGGGAAGATGGCGGCGGCGGGAGGCGGCGGCGGCGGTGGCGCGGGGGCGGCGGGCCGGCCCGGGCTGTGAGAGCCGCGGCGGGACGGGCGGCGAGCGGCGGAGGATGAGCCTGCTGTGCGCGCAGTATCTCCGGTGAGTATCTCCGGAGCGCGGCGGGCCGGCGAGGCCGCGGCCGGGCGGCCCGGGGACGGCGGGGAGCGGGCGGTCTTGCAGCCCTCAGGCCTCGCAGCGGCGGTGAGGGGCGCCGGGCGGTGAGCGGGCCGTGCCCGGGGCCGTGTGGGGGACCCGGCCGCCGCGCTCCCGGAGCCCCGCGGGCGGGCGGGCTTGACTGCCGCATGGCCCAGGGCTCCCCAGCAAGGTCACGCCGGTGCCTCGGAGCCGCGGGGAGTGTAGGAGAGTCCACCGGCTTCCCCGCCGGAATTCTCCATCGCTTCTCAAGGAGGTGGCAGGGTAACTCGCCGCTGCGGTGCGACCGCGAAGTTTGACCCCGGCCGTGGAGCGGAACCAGTGCTCGCAGCCCCGGGAGGTGCTCTGGGAGAACGGGAGTAGCGGGAGTCGTGTCTCAGCCCTCGCCATCAGCTGGAAGTCCTCAGTCACGGCTGACACAGCCGGTCGGTGCTGGAGACGGTCAGCTGAGGGCTTGGGAGAGGAGTGAGGCTGCCGGGGCTGTGCTTTGAAACAGAATCTTTCCCGAGTCTCTCAAGTCGGGACTACGGGATACCTCACGTTGATACGAGCAGAACTTTGATAGGCTGTGGGGTGAATTTACCGTTTGGGTGACCTTGTACCCAAATGCTGGTTCTCTTGTGGTTTTGGAAAGCAGCGTCGTGAGCTACAAATGGCTTTTCAGTAGCTGTGAAGTACTAAATGTCCAGGTTGATCGTGTTGTGTCACCTCTGACGCTTCCAGAACACCTCATGGTGGAAAGGGAGTAGGTATGCCAAAAGGGCATGCATATTCCTTCCGAGGAGTTCAGGGCTTGGGAAGGATTTAGGATTGAATTCAAAGAGTATTTTACATTTCGAAAGCACTTTCTATACCAAGTTCTGGAACAATTCAGTGGTCTTTCCTTGCTGGTTCTCCAAATTCCTCTCTTCCCCTCATCTTGTCTTTTTTCTCTGCTTCCTTCTACTATCCCAGATCCTGCCTCAAGTTTATTTCTTCAAAAAAGGAAAAAGTGTAATCTTTTTATCTAATATTGAGTTTATGAACCTTTTTCTCTTCCAGGTGAGTACACCTATGCTGTCATGAAACTTCTTCATTCTTTCTTTCTTCTTACCTTATAACAAAACTCTTAAATGATTTATTATTATTAATCTTCTACCAGTAGAAGATTTGCTTTTTTATTGTAGGATGTGTCTTAATAATATTGTAACCTCTGGCTCCCTGTTCCTTCTTGTGACTGCACATGTCCTTTGGCTGCTTTGGGTTGTGGGAGGCCATACCACTGAGGACATGTCCCTGCCCCATCACCTTCCTGCACCACCAGGCTCTTCCTTAGTATTTTGCTGTGCCAAGCTGGAAATCCTTCCTGCAGGCTGTGGGCAGGAATCACCTGTTTCTCCTCTCTTTGTTCCTCCCACACTTCAGCTCATCCTGGGTTGTTCTTGCTTTTTCCTGACTGCTTTGCTTATATTGTGCCAAAGCAACAGGACTGAAGTGTGTGTGCACTGATGTGTCAGGCAGTGTCTCTGTCACCAAGAATCTTCTCTCTTCCTAAAACGACAGGACAGTCCACCTTCTCAACTTTTCTAGCACTCTGTAGTCCATCATCTTCCTTCTGCCTCTAAAGACCATTTGGGTTTGTTCTCTGTGTAGAAGGTATGTTTGGGGAAGGTTTCCTTGTGCTTTTTACGTACACAGAATGTACATTTAAATGGTTTGATTTGCATAAGGCAGAAATGCAGCTGCAGGTTCCTGCAGCCCAAGCTCATAAAGGGAATGGGGAATAAAGCCTCAGACTCTTGGAGCCAGTTCTGTTAGTCCTCTGTCTTTAGCAGGAGGGCACCTCCTTTTTTACTGTGGCAGGACGGGCTCAATCCGACTGTAATGAAGAAGGAATAGACCAAAGTGTAACAATGTCAGAGGGCACCTTTAACAAATAACAAAGACATTGTGCCAAATGAGGACATGAGGCAATTGGTCTCTGCTGTCTTCATTGTCTTAACACTAAGGATGGACAGAAAAGTTTCTGCAAGAAATAATTTTTCTGTGTATTTGAATTTTAGATAGAAGTGAGACAGATTTCTAAGGTGAACATGTAATGGTTGAATATCTAGTGAAATAATGACTCTGCAAGAATCGAGCTGCTGAAAAGATGAGCAGGGAAAAAGGGACTTTTGGCTGGACTACCTTAACTCTTCCACTTCTAGGTTCTTGCTTTCTGTATGTGTGTGAATCAGCTTTTTTAAAATGCTGTCCTTGAAGGACTGTGCTCCTTCAATCAGACTGTGAGAACTGAGGAATACCTGAGCCTCCTACAGAAGTCTTCCAGGAAAAGCAAATAAGGTCGGGCTTCATGTCCTGAGCATTTGAAAAGTTGCAGGAGAGTCTGTTTATAAGTCATCTTCCTATGTTGCAATAGATTTTTAGGATTTTTACTTTCCTGCTCTTATCCTTTTCAAAGTCACCTGTCAAGAGTATTGGAGTGAATTCTCTCCCATCTAGTTTCCTACATACTGCTCTGGAATCATTGTTTGAGTCACTTCTCAAAGATTTGCACTGCATCTGGTAAGGTGAGTAGACCTTTCAGAGGGTTCTTTTAGGAGATGAGAGCCTAAAAGATATTTTAGGAAACAGGGGCACTGTTCAAGTCTCCCTGTTCAGCTGAATCTTTTCATCACATCTGCTGAAAATTTATATCCATGCTATTTGTATTGCTTGGGGAATCTACAAGTACTCCCCATAAATCAAATTAATCTCATGGAACAATTGTCTACTCGAAAGACTAGATGGTTCACGTATCCTGTTAGATATGAAAGAAGTCACTTTTAAGCAAAATATCACTGATAGGATTTCTGACACAATAGCACAGAAACTTCTGAACACATCCATTTTATAAGCCAGTGCTGAGCTTTAGTCTATGTTCATTTTAGAGAAATGATCTTCAATGACAATTTTATATGTTAATGTTCAAAATGGAGTTAACTAGGATTCAGAAGTTTAGCAGTTTGACATATGACTGTCTCAATTTCGAAAAGATGTGAGCTCAGTTACCAGTTAAATGTGGCATTGCTCTGGTAAACTGTGGCTTTTAGCACAAGCACAAACGTAGAATATAAAGTGCTTGAATTACAGGGCTTGAGCACTGCTTAGAAATTCCAGTGCTGATGAACCAGTAGGTAGTTTCCTGTAGCTTTATGATGAGGCTGTAACCAACTTCATTAAAGGTTTGACTGCTTTAATAATTCAAATTGTGGGTCTCTTTTTGAAGACTCATCAGTAGCTCCATTAACTTCTGCATATGCTGTGTCTCTTCACGGTTGCTCCTTTGCTGTCTGCCGGCCCGTGACACACCTCTTGCAGTGTTCCTTCGCTGTTAAAGGAGGAGGGTAGAGCAGAGGTAATTGCAGTCTGTGTGTGAGCATGTTCTCTACTGATTCCTGATCAGGATGATGTAGAGGTGATGCTTGTCTGTGCTGGAAAGGCACCAACCAGAGTACTGTTTGAATGAGTCTCGGCGAGACTAAGTCACTTAGTTAAGTATCTTGAGAGTAAATGAAGGGAAAAGTTAGTAAATGTAAACTCTTAATAGTGTGTCCCTGCATTGGGCTTCCTGGAGTTGGCAGGGTCATAAGGCTGGAGGAGAGGCCTCAGGAGTCTCCTGTCCAGCCTCCTGCTCACAGCAGGGACAGCTCTGGGTCAGACCAAGTGCCCAGGGCCTGAAAACCTCCAGGGATGGAGACATCTCAGCCTTTTGGTGCAGCGTGAATGTCCTCGTGGTGGAAAAGGTTTTCTGTACATCCAGTCTGAACCTCTCCTGGTTTAACTTATGCCCATTGTCTCTTTTCCTCCCACCATGCAGAGAGCCTGGATCTATTTGCTCAGTCCCCTCCCTGGAATCATGTGGCAGCTGTGGGTGTCCCAGAGCCTTCCCTACCTCAGGCTGACCCAGCCTGGCTCCCGCAGCCTCTCCTCCAGTCCCAAATGCAAGTACTTCAGCCCTGACTGCTTCTGGAGGCCTTGCTCCAGTTGTTCCACAGCTTTCTTGATTTGTCTTGGTATCTGAACAAGACCAAGTCAGTCTTGGGAAGTATTCCCTTCAGCTTTTTGTTTTTGAAATGATTAATGCTACTCTCATATGATGTTTGCTCTTGAATTTTAAACAGGGGAGATGTAGTGGGGCCTGCTTTGGCCTTCAAGGAGACACCTCACAGCATGATGTTTTCTTTGGGGGAGCATAAAGTCTCCCTTCTAGTTTTGTCTCTTTTTTTCTCTATACAAGATGTCTCCACCATTTAGAGAATCTTCTCCACAACTAGAATTTGTGCCAGTATTTATGAGCAATGCTTCTTATTATTTTTTGAGGGTGAGAGTAATGATTTAAAAAGGCAAGATTGATGAGGGCTGCTATTTACTTAGGATCAACAAGCTTTTTGTGGTGACCTATGAAGTAAAAAGAATCACAGTAAAAAAAAGTGTCAAGCAATTCCCCACTGAGCTTTCTGCTGAAGGAAATACATCTTGCTGAGAGCCCCAAGACACACACACCATACTCCTCAGGTGTCTGGGCAGCAATTACTTGTTCCCTTTTTCCTATCATGGGTATCCAAATTACTGTGCATCCTCCTGTCACCGAGGGACAACTTGTGCTAAAGTCACTGCCAGACCTGCGATAATTTTTTGTTTTTCAAACTTATATTCCCAAGGAAACAAGGCTTGTTCAGTGTGCTGGAGTTGGTTGCTGCCATTATAACTTTGTGAAAGTTAGCTGGTTAGGTGATCGTGTTTGGGTGATCCAAAGGAGTGTGCTGGTGAGAGAGAAGCAGGCAGAGCCCAACGGGGGTAAAGCAGCACTTTGTTCCTGTGCTGGGGTTTGAGCATGCTCCTCTGTAGGGAGGTGACAGCAGGGATGGGAGTGCCTGTGCAGGGGCAGGGCATATTTCCCTCCTGGAGGGACTGGCAGGAAGGTGAATATGTGCCAAAGAGGGCTGCAGTAACCACAGAACGTGACTTGCTTAGCACTAGGCAAAAGCTTGGCCATACACACCGAGGGTGGGTTTTAAACTTGAACAGCTCTTGACAGAAGTTTCTCACTCTCACTTACCCTCACCCCAGATGTGATGGCATAAATCTATGGCCAAGTCTAAAGTAAGCTGAACTGGGGAACCACACTAGCTTAAAACTGCTGTAGTTTTGTTTTTTATCCAAAATATTGCTGTAGTTTTGTTTTTTGGTTTGAGTTGGTTTCCTGGTTTCCTGATACCATTCATTGTTACTACAGACGTGCTGACGAAAAGAGTGAAGTTGTGTGCAACAGGATTGGAGCACTAATGGTTAAGAGCAGGGTGGGACTGCTGCTTGGAGTGATAGTGTTTGTTACCACTGAAGTGCTCACTGACCCAGAACCCTAGTAAATAGTGTCCTGTTTGCTAGAATATGGCTGTACCTATATATAGAGTATCATCCTTATAGAATATACACCTGGTATCACTGTCAACAAACCGTACCCCTCTTTCCAGTCTGGACTGAGAGTCTCCCCTTGCTGCAGAACACAGCTTATTGTGAATGCTGTTACTGCACTTCCTTTGTGCTCTGCTGTGAGGTTACTTGTACAACAGCATTCCAGTGACCTAGAAGTGCAGGTTAGTGGAAGTAAAGTTACAGCTGTATTTATTTATTTATTTATTTTTGATGGCAGGGATGATTCCTGTAGCAATTAGTTCTTGTTCTAACCTGCATATTCCTATGTAGTTTGATCTTTTATTGGAAAAGAGAAAGTTCTGTTGTGGCAGTAAAACCAGGTGATGCTTGTCTGAAGTGTTAATGAGGGAGTGCACCAAAGCATTCTGAGAAGGCTGCCACCATCCCTGAGTATAGGGGATTGGAGGGTTTTTTTTCCCCTCTGTTTCTTCATTTCAGTGTATGGTAAGAAGGTACATTTTCTTTGTGAATTAGCTGTTTGATTTAAGTATTCAGTGTAAAGTATACTGTGATATTGTGGCTACTTGTAAAATCTCTTCTATCCTAAGAAATCGTAACAACTAACCATAGCTTGGTCCAGTGAGATGTTTTTGGCCTCTAAATGCTGATCTGAGCGCTGAATTGTATCACAAACTTAAGCTAAGCAACTTAAAGCTCTGTTTAAATCAATCTATCTGGAAACTGAAGCAGGGCAGGCCCTGCTTTTTTTAGTTCGCCACACTGGCTGTTGTGGGCATTTTCAGATGTCTGGATGTTTCCTGTTGGAGAAGGAAAGGTTGGGTTGATGGGAAAGGACAGTGACTTGATGGATAAATGCCTTGGCATCTTCCCTGCCCTGCTCAGCCAGCAAAAATGAGCATAGAGGAGGAGTAATTGCAGTTCAAGTGCGTGGTGGCTGGGGAGGGAAGAGGGCATAATTTGCTGTAGGATCTGATTTTTGTTGGATGAGGAGCTGCTGGGGATTGTAGAAGCTTCAGGGTTCTTCATCAGTGCTATTAGATGTTCACCACAGCAGCAGACATTCACTCATAGCAGCAGACTGGTAGAAGAGCAGTTAAAGAATGCAGCTATGATTTGTAAGGAATATATGTGGGAGGACAGTAGTTGTTGCTTTCATTACTTTGAACTTGAGGATTATCCTCGTATTACTGGAAAAAACTGTCAGGCAGGAGGGGGATAAACCCACAGATTTTTTTCCTTAAAATCATTAGCAGAGATGCATACTTTGATTCTGTAGTTTTTAATGTATTATGAGGGAGGTCATAGATTTCAGTGGTGTTTGGGAATGTGTAGGTTTTCCTGTGCTTGGTGAGGGATGTGGTATCTTACCCATCTTACTGCTGTGACAGAATAGAGGAATAACAGATTGTTTGTTGTGAAGTGACATGAGACTCTGAGCCATGGTTTCTCATGATTCCATACCAGGTGGAGGGCTGGTGGCTTTGTTTGTGTGTCCCTGCTGAGCACTTGAATTGTTGCACTGGACAAGGTATTGCTGCAAGTGTACAGCTGTACTGGAGTTAGCACCAGCTGCCAGTTGTGCAGCCCTGCTCCAAGTCCTGCCTTTGGGCTGTGTTTCTGGACTTGTCTGCCCACTGCTGCTCTTCCCATTTGAATTTAAGACTAATTTTTGGTTGTAAACTTGGAGGGTTCCCAGATGACCAAATGTGGGGGGAATGGCTTAAACAGTGTTCTGAAGCTGAATGTTTAAATTCATCTGAGTTAAATCAGCAGGTACTTGTTCAGATCAATGTAATCCTGTGAGTTGGGGTGGAATAAACTTTTTTGAGTGACATTAGGCCTGCTTTCTCTTCCTTTTGTGTTCCAGTCAGACTTCTCTTGGATTATTCACACTGGTTTCTACACTCAAGGGATTATCATAAGGAACCAGAAGGCTGAGGAGTCTCTGAATCTCTTGGGATTGTTACAGAGTGGGTGACAGACTGAATTTCATTGATGGAACTCAAATCAGAGATACCCCTGAGGTACTTAGGAGTTGTGCTAAAGTTAATATTCTCTTCCATCTTCAGGGAAAAGGAAGATAATGTTTCTGAAAGTACTTACTATGTCCTGAATACATCAACAGTGTAGTTCTCATCTTTTAATGTCATTGTTTTTGGGGATGAAAGTGTCCTCTAGTGCTCAGCCTGACTGAACAGTTTTCTGCTTTGTCTAATGGTGGTATGGGTAAAGCTGATTTTTATTTTATTTCTCCCCCTTCACTCTGAAGCATTGTCTGTTTTGAGTCTGTGGGCCCTGCTTGTCTTACAGCTGAATTATCTGAGAGCTACTCTCTAGCTGTTAGAAAATGAGAAATTAATTTTGAGTGTGGGGCCTCTAAAACTGATTCTGCCAAAATAATTTGGGGAACATTTCTTAAACTACTTAAAGGAAACTACTTTTCTGTTTGGAAAACAGAAAAACAGATCTTTTGGGCATTAAGCATCTTTATTTCAGACTTTGATGTTTCATGATGCCTTGATTTAATGAGGCCTTGAGAGTTGTTCCTATTTAGTCAGGCTACAGCAAAAGGCAGTTTGTTTGGGGCCTGCCTGTTTTCAGCCCCCTGGACCCCCCTGTAGTCTGTGCTGTGGTATTTACCACACCTTCGCTTCTCTACACATCGAGAATAAGTGAATTTATGATAAATCTCTTGGGAAGACCATTTTCTCCCTTTGTTTTATGATAGTCCTGTAAATTGTGCTACTGTCTGTTGCAGTGAAATTCTCCTGGTATCTGATTTGCCATGTCCTGTGTTGGTCTCACCATGATGTGAAGAAAGAATGTGGATATTGCTGTGTGTCAAACAACTGTGACTGTGTGATAATCTTTTTTTTTTAACCCAAACCCAAAACCCTTTGACATCTTCGGTTCCTTCTGCAGACAGTACTGGTTTTAGCAGGGTCTTTGGGCATTCTTGGTCTTAATTCAAGGTACACTTGAGCTGTTGTGAGGGGTCTTTAGGGCAAATTTTTCAAACTAGCCTAATAATAACTGAGAGTTATGACTGGAAATGCTAATCCTCTATTCCTATGGAGAAGGAAGGATGGGACAGGACTTCTGGCTGTTGAATTTGTCTGTCTTGAAGTGTAGTGTAAATACTTGTCGATGATAATGCAATGACCAAACTTTTGAGCAGAGAGACTTGATTGAGCCAGATATTCCCAGGAAGAAGCCAATCTGTTGGGAAGAACAGCGTTCAAAGGATTTAAGCCACATTTATAAGTACTAAAAAAAGACCCAGACCCACCAAAAGGGTATAAAAACATGAAAACTTTAGCAGCTCTTAGAGCTCAAACATGCTTCAGTTACTAGTAAAATAAAGGAAATATTATTTTAATTTTAAGGAAAATGTGAGATTTCTAGATTGGTTAATGATTGTAAATTAAACTATTAAAGTATGCAGAGTAAACTTGCAGTAAAAACCTAGGTGATTCAGTTTGTCTTATTACCACTGACAGTTGTAATGTTGAACATATATGTGAAATCTTTATCTAGGAAAGAAGTAATAAAATCCTTAATATGCATTGTCAACATGCATTTGAATTATTCCAGTAGGCCTTAATTTATGAGTATGTCACATAGATTATGCCAGGGCATGAATGTCTGTCAGGTTTTCCACCCAACTTGAACATACCATTATTTAATTTAGAGATTTATTCTGTTTTGAGGTAAGTGGTAGGAGATATGGGGCTTGGGGCAAAGACATCTGTAGGGGATTGTGGCTTGCACTAACTTCAGCTGAAGTACTTGTTTTCTGCTTTTGATATCAAAGACTAAAATAATCTCTAATGCTTGAAAGTACCCAGAAAAATATTTCCAGCGTGTTTCTAGCAAAGATGTCAACTGCTTGCTGATGGTGCTTGTGCAACCACAGACTATTTTGGTTGCTTCCATCACAGGTGGCCAGTGAGAAGTCAGCACTAAAAAAAGTGCTGTGTCTGCCTGTGACATTATGGTACGTGGTAAGAATTTGGGGATACTCATTCAAGATCAGTTAAAATTCTGTACTCTTTGGTTAAATATGGTTACAAAAATGTGTCTTCTGTCCTATCTGATTCTGTTAATTCCTGAAATACTTCTTTGAGACCTGGAGCTGGAGCATTAGGTGATGTGGGTCAAGAGTGTTTTGTCTTCAGGAAGGACAGATCCAAAAGGCATGAAGATCTTTGGGCCTTTAAGGACTCGGGTGCAGGAAATTTTTTGTGTATAATGGGAAATGCTGTTGAACATAAGGATTTCAGCCTTTGGTATTAAAGCAGCATGATTCACCTGGTTTCCCTGCTTTATTGTCAAATGCTGAAGCACAGTGCCAAAATTATTCTATTTTCAAACTTCTTTTGGACATGCTGGTATGCTACATGAAACGAGTGACTGTGACACCTTTGGTTGCAAAGTGGAATGCAGAGGCTGCATTGGCTTGTGCAGCCTGAGTAACACAGATCTTGAGTCAGTAACTGGTAACTGTGTAGTCATGTCAAATCCTTTGATAGCATTGTCTCTTCTTGCTTAATATGCCTCAAAGATTCAGAAAATGTCTTCTCTGAGCGAGGACATTCACTATCCTCCCCACCTTCCAAAAGCAGCAGTGGGTTGAGCAAGGCAGGTGATTTTTGCTGTGGGATTTGGTGCGAGGAAGGAGTCGGAGTGGGTGAACTCAAGGCACACAGCAATTCCTGAAGGCAAGACATAATGCTCTGTGGGAATGGTTTGTCAGAGTGTCTGGGATACTGCGCTGGGCTATGGAAGTGACTCGGTAGGATTTCAAAAACAAGCAACTAAAAGTGTGTCAGAAATAACATCAGAGTGATGGAGTTGGCTACATAACCTTTTGAGGTCCTTTCTAGACTTACGGTTTGATCTTCAGGTGCAATGTGTTAATCCATTGCTCTGGAGCCTTTTCCTCAGCCTTTGCAGAAGAAAATGAGGTCTGGACTGCTGAGAGGGAGACTGCTGTCTGGAAAACTGTATTCACATTATTTTTTTCTATACTTTATGTTTAGTAAAGGTCTGCTAACCCCCCATGTTTTTCCATATATGATTCATACAGCAGATAATGATTTGCAGTCAGCTGAATGTTCGTGTGAAGTTTTCTGACACAGAACTAGAAAGGACTCTGTCTTTACATCTTGGGATTTAAATTGTAAATCAATTTTTTGGCTTTTTTTAATAAAAATATTTAGCCCTCACAAGTAGATTTAACCTTGGGAGTTATAAATTTGCTCAGATGCTTGCTCCTAAACAATCCATTAGTTTTCAAAATGGGAAAGGAGGTTACTGATTAACTGGGAGTACCTGGGAGTGTTCAGTGGGGCAATGGTGGCAGCAGTTCTGTTTGGGGGCAGTTGCGGCCTGCTGGAACAGAGCTGCACAGGTCAGCTGGACTTGGGCCAGGGACCTGCATCTCTTCAACCAGGCTGGATTGCCTCCAGACCTGTTGGTGTTCGACAGGCCTCAAAACTTCAAGCTACACATTTCTTGGAGAGGACAGTTCTTGTAGTAGTGTATCCATCTGCTTCCCTTCTTCTCTCCTGATAACATTTGCTAGATCTAAACTGGTTGGATTGGTCATAGGTTTCTCCTTCAGCTGAACACAGAACGGAGTAACTTCCCATATTCCAGGAGTACCATGTGTTTTGGTGATGGACTTGGGTAGTAGCCAGCAGCCCTTCTTGTATCAGCCTCTCCTGAACTGAGGAGAACCAACAGCAGAGGACTGTGGGAAGAGTTGTGTGTTGCTAAGCTAGATATTATTTGAATATTCTCTAGTTGGAAATTGAGTTTATCTCAGAACAGCCTTGCCTGTGTGTTTCTGATAGAGAATAGGGAGCAGCTACGAGGCTCCTGTAAGCGATTGACAATGATCTACTGAGTACCCATTTAATTATCATAAATAGAGGAAATAATTCTCCGTGACTGATGTTCAGCCTTCTGCCATTACTGTGCTTTCAGAGTATGGTTTGCATGCATTTTCAAGATGAAGAATTGAAAATAATTTCTAAGATTCAGCTTGAAATTAGGATCATACCCAGATGTAATATGAGTGGTTTTGTAAAGGCTTGTTTGTACCGTGTGATGTCCTTTCAAATCTCTTAATAATGAATAGCTGTTTAAAACTTCTGAGTATGTCGTGTTTGTGCATAGATGTGTGTTTTGTGTGGTGTTGACGTGATTGGAAGTTTATAAAATGGGATTGGCAAAAAACCAGTTTATAGTTACTGAATGACTTAATTCAGTTATAGTTACTGAATACTTAAATATCAATAATTTTGCTTTAAGGCTTATGTTTTAGAAGGCCTTGACTAACTGGGCATAGATCTTGGTATTATAACTTGGAGAGCACATGTTGAAAACACTGAACTCTGTATCTGTCCTAGCTAACTTGCTACAAACACGATATGAAGGATTACTTGTCCTTTATTTCTGCCACCTCTCATGGTATTGCCTAATGGATTTGCTCTTTACCCATCTGCTGCTTAGCAATGAAGACAGTATCTCAAATTCCCAGTAACTGACTCCTCTTAAATGATCACTTCCTCTGTGTTGGAGTCATTCCAGCCTTACTGAGCATAAAGGTCAGCATTTGCCACTGTGCAAGGGGTGATTTGAGGCAGGGATTGAGAGGAAGGGGTTCTCTAGAGAACACCAAAAATGAGCAAGAGATATGAGTTGTATATCCCAAGCTGTTAGTGGAGGCTGGAGGCAGTAGGAGACTTGTAGAGCAGACAGTGGGAATTTAGGTGCTGCAGTTGTTGTCCCCTTGATGCAAAGTGGAGTGGCATTTCCAGGAGGAAATGTGTGTCACTGCTCTCCGGCTCGCAGGCAGGCGAGAGGGCACGTTTTGTCTGCATTGCAAGTGTGGCACTGAACAGACTGTGGCTTCCTTCCTTTGAATTGGATTCTCTTTGCTTGTCTGGGAGATCCCATGCAGCGTCCAGGGAGGGCTGCTATCTGCTGACCTCATTGGGTTTCTCCAGGGCTGACTTGAAAAGCAGAACTTTCTGAAACTGATTTGATGATATCCATCTGAAGCTTATCTCAATGCTCAGATATCTGCATTTTCCGTAATTCTGGAAATGGTTTTCATAGTGCAAAAACTGTTAAAAGAAGTAATGTTCACTTGTTTTAACATCTGTTGTCTGCAGTTTCCAGCCCCTTAAGAAAAATGAAGGTTTTACCAAGTCAGGTACTGTAATATAGCAAATTACTGCTGGTGTTACTATACATTTTTCACCATTGAGACCTGATAGTGTATGTTCTCATCAGGTTGGGTTTGAAAGAGAAAAAAATAAAGATGTGAGAAACAATGCCTCACTTGTTATAATTTTAAAAGGTTTATTGAACCACAATAAGGAAAAAGGGACAGTGCTGGGAGCTTAGCTGCAGCCAGAGGCACAGTGCCCACACCCGTAACAATCCTTATTTATGCTATTGACAAGCCAACCCTCCCCACACTTGTGCTTGTATCAGTCCTTTCACCCAGCTCCTCCTTTGTCCCGCCTCTTGGAGTCTGTGCAGTCCTTCCGGCTTTCCCAATGGTCGAAGATCAACTTTCAACATTACAAAACTTACATAAAGAACCGCCAGATCTTAACAGAACTTCTTTTAACCTTATAACATACATTAATCATTTGTTTTGTGAGAGCCAGCATCACACTATCTGTTTATTACAAGGGGGGTTTGGTTGTTGTTGTTCAGAAAGAAATTCTGTTGCTTCTCCCTGCTCAGTCTCAAAACCTTGTGGGCATCATCATGTCAAGTTCAGTTGTAAAGCTTTCACATCCCTCTTAGGGCTGTCGTCCTAAGAACTGGTAACCCTTCTGTGTGCTTCCCCAAAGTTCCTCATTGTGGGTAGTGAGGGAGCAGAGCTTTTTTTGGTGTCTATCTTCCTTTAAGGGAGAGGGCTGTCAATGGCTGAGAGGATTGGAGGGCAGTCTTGAAGGTTTTGTGCACTTGTACCTTTAAGATTGCCTTAATTTTGAAAAATCTCTTGTTCAAGGGGTGGTGTAAAGATTGGAGGAGATATACAGATGGATTATATATTTGATCCTAAATGTTCTGCCTTTCACTTGTTTTCAGGTCAGCTGCAAAGCTGACATATTGTCAGCCAGTGCAGTAAATGCGGTACTGTATGGATGTGCCATAAAAGTACTACTTTTTTACAGTTTGCTATTAGAAATTTTCTTTTGAATATATTCCTTAACGTATGAAAATATATCAATGTCTTGAATTGTCACACATATTAAGTATCCATTTATTATTTTCTGAGCATACCTTTTTTATAGCTAATAAATTCTTATTACTATTACTGAACCAGGATTTTTCTATACTGAAAATAGTATCAGGTTACCTATGGAGCTACACTGTCAGGTGCTGGAAGGTAAACAAGGTAAAGGTGACCAGAGTTTTTGTGCTTTTCCTTGTTGGGCAGCATCCATTTATAGGTTATTTTTATCCCTGCTGTCTTTAGTAAAATTCCACAAAACTAGTAGGTCAGTATGATGAGTTTAAGAACAGCATAGTCAGTATTTTTAAAGAACGACTATGGAAGTGCAGCTGAGCTTTCCTGAGCTAATCCTAACACTGTGTATTTATTGTCAGCTATTCTTGCTTGAACTGGAAAATACAGGTTGTTGGGTATATATTTTCAGGTTACTCTCCTGGCTTAAATTTTGGAGTTCTATGGAACAGATCCAGGCATATTGCTGCTGCTGCAGCTGGACCCCATTTCTGAGGCATTTAGCTCCAAGTTCTGACTCCAAGTTGTAAGAAGAGGGAGAGCGGAGAGGCCAGTGGAGGCAGGGGAATGCCAGAAGCCTGAGCAGTGTAGGAGATTTATATTTCCCTCTCTGCAGATTAAATCAGAGATTAAGAGCACATTAACTTCTCTTAGGAGCACTTTTACCTTTGGGGCATATAATTGTAAAGTCTTGGGACAAAGAAACTGACTTCCATGAAACTGGAGGGAAAAAATGAGTTCAAATGAAATTGACTGCAAGGGTACTTTTACCCTTATCCAAGGAGGAGGATTGTCAGCTCTGATCAAACTTGGAAAGAGTTGATTTTGGTGGTTGTGTTTTGAGGATGATTATTATGATTTGCTTCTAATAAAGGAGAATGAGGGAAGACGAGATTAAGGAAATACCGTGTCTGTGTCCACTTTCTCAACATCCTTCTCAGGTACAGTGAGAACAGGAATAGAGCAGGATGCCCTGTGGAGGGGGCTTGTATTCAGGTGGTGATTGCTTTGCTTTAAAATCTGCTTGCAGAAGTGTAGTTTGCCTTTTTTTTTTTAAACTAGTGATGAAATACTTGTTTCTGTGGCTTTGATCCATAGCTATAATCTGATTAAACTGCAGGTCAAGGAAATTAGCTCTACCCTGACTTCAGCTGCCTGTAAGAGGAATAATAAGATTTAAGCTACTTAGCATATAAAATTGACCATAAGATTGTTCTGTTAAAGGTGTTATTCATTGGTGTATGTTAGCAGTGTTCTTCCAAGGCACATGGAACGTTTAATTCCATGACCCACAGCCTGAAAATCTCTTGCTACCTTGGTAAGAGCTGACATCACTCAAACCTGCCAGCTCCCAAAGCAAGTGATTCCAGAACTTTATGCAAACTATGGTCAATTAAATTAGGTGGCAACACTTTAAAGTTTGAAACTGGTCAGTTAAATTAGGTGGCAACACTTGAAAGTTTGAAACCCTAAGAACTTGTTCTCTAGAGGTAAAGCTGTTGAAGTTAACAGTATGTGTCTGATGCATGAGTAGGTAGAGTCTGTACACAAATTAATAAGTAAAATCTTTGTTGGATGCTATATACCCCTGCGAAATCCTGATTCCATCTGTTTTGCCCTTTCAGGAAAAGGTACTGAGGCTGTTAACAGGAGCTGTTGTCTGAAGCCTGTTGTATTCAGGTCATGTTGAATTAATGGGTGGAGGAAAAATCAAAGATGAGGGTTACCCGCAAGTTCGCTACTGCTGTTATTCAGGTGTAACCATCTAGGCTTATGCACAATCCTAAGATTGCTATAAAATATTTCCTTTTGACAAGTCACAGTTAGAGATACAGTTATTGTCTACAAAACAGTTCAGGGAAGTCAGAGTTATGTTTCAGAACCCAACCTTTAGAAAAATGTACCAGCTGTAAAGGATTGGTAGCCAGAGAGTCTCTAAAAACTATAAAGGAAGCTTTCAGTTTTAGCAAGTGTTAGTGGTAACTCTTAGGAATTGAATGAAAAGTACTTATTTTCCAAAAAACTGTCAACCACTTGTAACAGCAAGTGGTTTTGCTCACATCTGAAGTGCTAAACTCCAGATGTGAATGATGTCTTACAGTGCTTGGGAGCTTCTGAACAACCAATCTCGCCTAAATATGCTGTGCAGTATTCAGTGTCCATGCTCTTAGTGTTTCCTACTGCTTCCACCTGCCCTAAATCAGCACGGGTATGCTTAAATACAGACAAAAAAAGAAAAAAAACCTACTGAGTAATAAAACCATTATAATTTTTTGTTGAAGATAACTGTTATTTTGAGGAAAATCTAAAATGGTAGTTGCAGGCTGTTGGTTTGAAGTTCCTTCTGGGTCTGAGCCTTGCCAAATATTGAAATAATGAAATTAAAACATTAATTTAAGTGTGTTTGACTTTTAGTATGCTAATATAGAAAATCTACCTTTTCTACCCAAAATGAAAGATTTCCCGCATTTATTCTATATGAAAGATTTCCCACATTTATTCTATATATTCTCTGTATTTTTCTGTTCCCTTTCAAAAGAATGAAAACTTTCTGGTGGTGCCCTTACTGAGCCATGGGATCAGTCACCTCCTGCTAAGGCACATTAGGCTGCAGGTGTTTTTCATTGTGGTACAGCTTTTGCACACACCTCCAGGAAAGAGAACTGCAGGAGTATGAATTTCTGTGTGGAGTGGAACTCCTGACTATTTAATGTTTCTTAGTTTTTAGAATCACACAATATGTCATTGGATTCTGATGGCTTTTTATAAGCCCAGCTGCCTGGATTGATTGCCCGTTTTAGTCATGTAAATCTCAATTCCTTTGGTGGGTGGGGTTGTGTTACTGAGATTTGATGAGGGAACTGATACAGCCGCTAATGCTTATGGTGGCAGGGGAAAACCAGGTGGAATGCCCCTTCAGGAAGGGTGAAAGCAGTTCTGTGTTGGCTTTGTGAGGTCTGGGGTTTTCCACATTTTTTGTAGAATTTGTCATGCCACAGCAGATCATGCCTGGCACATCCTCAATGTGATAATGAGAGAGGTGTGGTATAAGTGAGGCTTGACTTACAGAAATAGCGGATGTTAGCTGGCTAACACAAAACTGCTGCTTTCAGAAGGTGGGTTTAATTTTATTGGCTATCTGTGCTTGATAATGAAGCTTGTTAGCAGACCCCTGCTTCTGTAGAATGGATAAGGCCCTATTGGAGATGCAGGTTAGTGTATGCAGAAATGAAAATTTGTGATCACTGAAAGTGAGTGCTTTGAGTTATAGCAGAACTGAAGACAAATATTGGAACAGAAATCAGTTCTTTTGGGGACAGTGGTAAAATAGATCAATTTGTTCAGTGATATGCAAATCTAGTTGGAAGTCAGATGGCAACAAGAGGAAAACTTGAATAGTTAACCAAAGAGGCTGTATTTTCTTTTCTTATATGATTTTAACATCAAATGAAGCAAACTTGCTGTAGGGTTAGAGTAGGTGTGACTGCATGATCTTTTGATGTACCTTTCGTTGTGATGAGGTAAACATTTCAAAATATATATACAGGAGAGGCATCCCAATATTAGTGGGATTTTCTTTCTGTAGTGCTTACAGGTTAAGGAAAACATCTTGTTTTCTTATTCTGCTTTGGGAAAACTTAATCGATCAAGAATGGTAAAAACTTGGAAGAGGGAAAACAAAGTGTCTTTCTTGTCTTCCTTTGCTAAGTCCAGTGGTTCATTCCAGATTAAATGTAGCCTCTGAGTTCCAGCAAAACAGAACTTTATATAATCTCAGGTTCTTAAGAGAAGTTTATTTTGTCTTCTGTGGGGACTTAAATTTTTATTTATTTTACATCTTTAGGACCTCAGGGGATGGTCCTGACTCCTGTGTTTTAAAGTTTGGAAGCTTTTCAGTTTTATGAATAAAATTAAAATTGCTTTAGCTATCAAATGTTTTTACTGAATTGGGTGGGAGGCAGTTGTATTTCAGTTTAAAGTTTGACTACAGCACAGAGCTGAATCTACATCTTTGGTTAAGAAATGATAAAAAATAGCTATTATGATATATCAAGGTGGTATATGGAAATGCTTGAAATACAATTTTTTGAACTATGGTTTATCTTTATTTGGTTTTGGACCAAAAATCTTAGGGAAGCCTGAATGAAATGCTCCCGCTGGGCAAGGAGGAACTTGAGAATATTCTTGAAATGATACAATGTGTAAACAAGCCCTACCAGGTTTTCTAGCAGGCAATCTTTTTTGCCCCAGGATGAGTCATTCTGTTGTAAATTCAGTATGAAGTGGTTCAGTAAAAGGCTTGTTGAAAATGCTGCGTGATAGAAGGAACCATTGGCAGAGTGAGAAACTCCTTTTAGTTGTTACCAGTGAGCTCCAGTCGGT
Source organism: Hirundo rustica (assembly GCF_015227805.2). Lineage (NCBI taxonomy): Eukaryota > Metazoa > Chordata > Aves > Passeriformes > Hirundinidae > Hirundo > Hirundo rustica. Next base: position 23,981,692 of record NC_053458.1, read on the forward strand.
GCCCACTAGGAGTCCCTGAGCACCAGCAAAGGCCCATTGTGAAGTTTAAGGAACAGGCAGTGCATCTTTCTTATCTTCTCCCTCCCTCTCTCCCTCCCTCTCTCTCTGCTAATATTTTGCCACTGACACAGAACAAGTTTTGTACCTAGGCTTGCCCCCTCTTATCCCGGCTTGGAATGCAACTCTTTGAAATAAATTGTTTCTAGGTATAAATGAGAACCAGGATATTAATGTTAGACCTACTTTCCTAATTCCTTTGGCCTCTAGGAAGTAATGAAATAATTTCTATACATTTTATTAAAAATTAGAGTATTGCTTGTTGCAATTTTATAAATTCTACAAGGCAGTCTATGTTATGGCCCGTGAACTGTTTGGTGCTAAAGTCTCTTGTCCTGTGAGCCATGAGTCTTCTCTTCCAAAACAAGTGTTTTTAAATAAGTCTTTTTGGCAGAAGCTGGGGTCTAGCCATATGATTAGGTCTTTGCATTTACTAAGAGTCTGTCAGCAGTTGCACTGATGTAGAGGCTGAGATTCTCTTCATCTGAATTCTCTAGGCAACGGTGAAGACAAACTTCTGGGGGAAAAAAGGCACTATTTCCCCCTTTAAAGATGATACTTAGTGGAAGGTAGTACCACACAAGTAATTTCGAGAGGAGCAGTTCTTGGCTTTTAAAGGGCAGAGCCTTTGTGCCTGGAAGAGTATTCTGGTCTCGTGTCTGTGGGTGCAGTCCTGTGTGTCCTGCTGGGGCTGAGCCTCATCATTCATGGCTTTGGCAGCACAGATCGTGTTCTCAGCTCAGAGACCTTCACCGCACTGGAAGATGTTTGAAGCATGAGCCAGACTGTAGGAACTTGGCTGGCTGTTCAGAAAAGCGAGGTTCCAGCACCTGAGCAAGTCAGCTTTTCCTTGGGAGCAGTGGCATCGCTGGCTGCCAAGTCCCAGCACCACAGTTCTGTGCCTGACTGGACTTGCAGGTCAGCAGCGCAGCAGCTGCCGAGGCACAGCATGCAGAGGAGATTCCTGTCCCTCCTCAGTTCTTCTTGGCTCCATGAGGGCAGGATCTGCTCGTTCCCATCCTGCTGGCTGCAGCCACAGAGAGCCATCACTTAGGTGCCTTTTGTTACCTCTGTGTGGATGAGGAAGAAGTGCTTCTTGAGCTTTCAGCTTTCTCCTGACACAGTAGCTAAAATTTGCGTTGTTTGTTATCTCTTCTTGGATGACGTTTAATAAGTCCAAGTGCTGAGTCCTGCACTTTGGCCACAACAACCGCCTGCAGCGTTACAGGTTGGGAAAGGTGTGGCTGGACAGTGCCCAGGAGGAAAGGGACCTGGGGGTACAGGTGACAGCAGCTGAGCATGAGCCAGCAGCGTGCCCAGGTGGCCAAGAGGGCCAGTGGCATCCTGGCCTGGATCAGGAATGGTGTGGCCAGCAGGAGCAGGGAGGTCATTCTTCCCTGTACTGGGCACTGGTGAGGCCACACCTCGAGTGCTGTGTCCAGTTCTGGGCCCCTCAGTTTCGGAAGGACGTTGAGCGCGTCCAGAGGAGGCAACAAAGCTGGTGAAGGGCTTGGAACACAAACCCTGTGAGGAACGGCTGAGGGAGCTGGGGTTGTTTATTCTGGAGAAAAGGAGACTCAGAGGTGACCTCATCACTCTCTACAGCTTCCTGAAGGGTGGTTGTAGACAGCTGGGGGTTGGTCTCTTTCTCCAGGCAGCAACTGACAGAACGAGAGGACACAGTCTCAGGCTGCGTCAAGGAAAATATAGGCTGGACATTAGGAAAAAGTTTTTCAGGGGAAGAGTGATAAGGTACTGGAATAGTCTGCCTGGGGGGGTGGAGGAGTCACCATCCCTGGATGTGTTTAAAAAAAGATTGGATGTGGCACTCAATGCCATGATCTAGTTGAGGTGTTAGGGCATGGGTTGAACTCGATGATTTTGAAGGTCTCTTCCAGCCTAGAAATTCTGTGATTCTTCAAGTGTTCCCTGCTTTTAGGAGTTAAAAAACCATATTGACATCTTCTTGAAATAAACAAACTGAAAGAAATTGTCTTAAAGGCATTACATTTGGATCAGGTGAGGAACATGCAGATTCACTTCCAATACCAATTAAGATGTTCTTGACTTTTGTCTTTGACTTGTTCTTGACAATTAAAGCTCTCGGGGTATCCCATTGCTTCTTGGATGGAGGTGGCTATGGTGAACCATTACAGATAATGCTTGTATTTAATAAACAGAAATTTTGTGAAAGGACTTATCAATTTACATATTCCTAGTAATGTATATCCTATTCTGATACCTTTTTAATTCTCATGTGGACCTCAAAACCTTCCCTATAATTTGTGGCCAGTAGTTAGATGCCAGAACAAACTGAAAAACTGTGAGCAGCTGCAGCTTCACAGAGTTGGCAAGATAAAGTGTATGCTGGTTTCTGCAGCCCCTTTAGGGATTTAGGTGGTGCTTTCTCCTGGCTCTCCATTCTTTTCCAAGTGAGCATCTGACATGCACGTTAGGCACAGTGTGTCTTCCATCTGTGGCGGGTGGTTTTTTTGTGTGTGTGTGTGTTTTGTTTTGTTTTTCTTTTTTTCTGAGGCAGGTGAAGGGAGCTTTCCATATGCTGGAAGGATCCCATGTCCCGTGTGGAAAGCTTGCACTCTCCAAATCTGCATCACCACTTGGGTGCAGTGAGAGCAGAGGGACACGTCCAAACCAGGCAGCCTCATGTCCCTTCTGCCAGCCCAGGTTAATTGTGTCCGTCAGACAGGCCAGCAGTGCTGCTCCTTGAAGGCTGATGTGCTGCTGACACAGTGCTTCACTGTAGTGCCTCCATTGCCTGCTCCAGCCAGACACTGACCATTCAGAAATACTTATTGAGGACTGCCCCAGTGCTCCTCTTTTTGGGAAACTATTTGCCAGCCCCCACCAACAGTGGGGATTTGCAGAGGATGCTCAGTGTGGGAGTTGTAGATAGTAGTACTTCACCTGTAGTTGCCATTCTTTCGATGTGTACTGTGGGGTTTTTTCCCTTGAAAAATGATCAAAGCATTACTTTAGGGATGCAGTTCAAGGAAGAGATGTAATTGAGGAAGCCACAGTGTTATCCCTTCTCCTTATGAAAACTTGTGCAGCATGGGGGGCAGGAGGGCTGTACTAAGGTGCTGACAGGCACTGACGGCAGCGTGTGCTGCTCTGACTCTTGGCTCCTGCATTTCACCAGTGACAACTTGGAGTTGGTATCGAGTTCCCAGGTAATTATCACTCATGTTGGCAGGACACTGCTGCCACAAAAGCTTAAAATATAAACCATAATGTAAGCAATTTTAGTTTGTTTGTTCAGAAAGAGGCATAAGCAAGAAAAAGCGGACAGTTGACTACTGTTACGGGATGAACTAAAAGCAGTCATGCTGTTGAACAACAGTAGCTCAAATCCTGCATGGGGTGGACTAGAGCAGAGTGAGTTGTAAGCAGATTCACCATTGCATGAATGTGCTTCAGCGCCATTCAGTTACTTTGATCTGTTTCTAATTTATTGTCTTACTGCTTTCTTACAGGCAGGCAGAAGTCCTGAAGGCTGACATGACAGGTAATTGCCTTTATTATGCTGTTGATCTGGCTTAATAGTAATATTTAGTTCATGGTTTTGTTCTCTTTTTGTGTTCCTTTTGCTTATCATTCCTAAAAATTTTCTGCAAAGTGTGTCACCATATGTTAAAGGCTTGTCCTCTTATTATATGAGTAAATAAATAGTATTTGAACAACTGTACCCTTTTTCCCTGTACCTAATATATATTTTTGAAGTTGACTTTGGATGTTGTAAACATTTGGAGATGAAGGTCATGTCTCTGCTTCTCTCTGAGTCTCCTGGCTGGACTAACACAGGAAGTCTGTACTTGGGGTTAGCCAGAATCTGGGTGGTTTTAAGGAACCTGGGTGAGGAAATGCTGATCTGAGCACTGTTGTGAAAGTGCAGCCCTAGATGCGGCAAAATGCTATGAGCTGTGATTTAAGCTATATATATTAATGGGAAATTGAAATGGTCTATATTAATGAATCAGCCCTGCCGTAAAAGTAGGTTCCCTCATGAACCTTTGCCCCACTGTGCCTGCCACCTGGGTGTAGGGAAAGTAGCAGGCTGATGTAGTCCCCATAGGAATATTAAAACCACCTGGATCCACCTAACCCAACAGGAGTGGCTCTGCCATCAGCATAAAGATGGTTTCCCTGGGGTGAGGCCCATCCCCTGTGCTCCTGCAGCCCCAGCCCAGGTGGTTGTAGAAGCCATGGGAAATTGGACTCTGTAGCTCAGTAGCAGGGAGCAGTGTTTGCACTCAACAGAGAGCAGATGACTACCGAAGAGTTATAAAATGGCAAACATGCAGCAGGACTTGCCCACAGTGTTGTCTAAATACCAACAGCATGTGTCCATGCATTGTCCTATTTAGCATCCCTCCATGGATTTATTGTCTGCTAATTATTTTCAGGCTACACTGGAATTTTTTCTAAATTTGTCCAGTGGCAAGAAATTCTGCAGTTTAAAAACTTACGGAGAACCACATCCTCCTACCTGTCCTGTTTTTTAACTTGCCAGCTGCTGATTTTGTTCACATCTAGTTCTGGTGTTGTAGGAGACTCATCAGTTAATCAGTGAGCACTCAACCCTCAACCTCTCTGTAGTTCTTGTATTTCACTGTTCTGAGGAAGCTGATAAAAGCAGGTGTTTGGTGGTATGTATCTTACACTGAGGTCTATTCTTTCATTTGGTAAATGAGTGAAAAATCAGATTACCTCCATAAATTTGTGTGTCTTAGTTTTGGGTTTTTTTTTTTTTTTTCTTTTTTGTTCAGATTCAAAGCTGGGTCCAGCAGAAGTCTGGACATCCAGACAGGCTCTACAGGACTTATATCAAAAAATGCTAGTGACTGATTTGGAATACGCTTTAGATAAAAAAGTGGAGCAGGACCTGTAAGTACCTAATTGAATTTGTGTATATGTATGTAATCTAGGCTGGGGAGCAGGAAGCCTTGAAGCTTCCAGAAGAGCAATTGTATCCTATGGAATGGTTGTCTTATTTCCTTTAAAGTGAGAGCTGTGCAGTGGGTGAAACACGAGAATGCACTGCAGAGCTGACAAAGAGCTTTCAATTCAGTAGGTTAGTGTTTTACCTCTGGCAGTTCAGAAGCAGCCATGTCATGCAGGAGTGGGTTTTGGAGAGGCAGATGGGGTGGAGAAGCTAAGGAGCACCAGTCTGCTCTATCAGGGAAGGGCTGAAGTCTGCCCTTTTCCAGAAAGGAGGAAATTTGCCTGATGTAATCACCTGGAGCTTTGAACAAGGTCGAACAGGAGCTGGGTAGCTGCTGGAGAGCTGTGTTTTAAGCCTGGTGAGGCAGAGCTGGGCAGAGGGAGGAATAAGCAGCGGAGAACTTAATGAGTTGCTCATGATGCCTTACAAATCAGGGGAAGATCCAGCTGTGTTTTCTCCATGCTCTGAATCCATTCCCTGTTATTTAAGGTGCAGACATGGGTTGTAATAAGTTTAGTTAACAGAAGCATGTGGTCCTTTCAGCATTGAGGGAAGCCAGATGAGTAGGCTGACTGAGTTCTCCATGCTTCCAGTTACTGAATGATTTTTAACCCTCATTTCTGTACCCCACATCTTGTTTTAGGGAGGGATTTCTATGCTGCCTAAAACAGAACAATTGCAAGCAAATAGTAATGATGTTAGTGTAAGCCACATACACATATATATATATATGTATATACACATATATGTTAGTTATATTTATATATCAGGGTCTGTTTCCCTAGATGTGAGAGGTGAGGAAAGGTGGTTATTCTGTATTTAACGTTATTTGTTCTCATCTGAATGTTGCCTGAATTTGAATATTCATGTCTGATGCTATATAATTAAACGGTTCTTTCCTGTTGCTTATGCCACCCGCATAAGACACTTCCAAAGTAAAAAGATAAATGCTTCTTTTATTTTCAGTTGGAATCATGCCTTTAAAAATCAGATCACAACACTCCAGGGTCAGGCGAAAAACAGAGCAAATCCGAATCGGAGCGAAGTTCAGGCGAACCTTTCTCTGTTTTTAGAAGCAGCTAGTGGCTTCTACACACAGGTGAGTTGCACAAAGTAGAGGATGGGTGGGGGATCAGTTTTAGGTGGGTAAAATCTGTTCGAACTGCTGCTGTATTGGATCGAGCAGTGCACTTTTCTAACCATGGTGCTTTCAGCAGGAGATGTCTGCCGAGCTGGTGATGGGCTTTCTTTTGATCAATCTTGAGCTGAAACTTATGTGCATTTGGTAGTTGTTTTGGTGCAATTTGAGTTCTTTTCTAATAGAATCTGCTTTAGACCCCACTGTTTTGGGTAAGGTCAAAGGTCCATTTCTTACTGTGCTCTGCTGTGACTGCTCAGAGAGATCGTAAAGCAACAGGAAAGGGTAGAATGATACTTCTTTGCACCGTTTCTTGCCTTCTCACTGTGCATCTGTTGCCTTCTTGAACTACTGCCTGTGTGAATCCTCTCTCTCACTATTAGGTCTAGCCTTCACTGGCTCTACAGTCCCTCTTAAAGCCATTTACTCTGCAGTGACCAGTGGTGAGGAATTTTGTCTCTTAATTGTAACGTCTTAGAGAAATGACGACACAAAGAACCTCAAGCCCAGCAGATGAGTTAATTGATGATTCCATTGTACTCTTAGTTCTTCTTTTTCTGCTGTTTCTCTAAAAATTCCCATTTGGCTTCTCAGTCCTATGTCTATGTTTGTTGGCCATTGCCTTCATTCCTTTTTGTTCCCTGTATAGTGAAGGATATGCAAGGATAATTAGTTTGGTTGTGGATTAAGTTAGGAACAGAAATATGTACAGAAAATGCAGATGCATAGGATGTGTGTGATGGCCTTAAGTTTTGTTCTTTGCCCTTTCCTTGTGACTCCTAACGTGGCTGATGAGCATCGAGGTGTAAGTCTTTATTTTTGACAACAATTAGAACAATTAGTTAGTTTACTTAGTTCACTTCTTGGAACTTCTCTTCCCCTAAAGCAAAACTATATTGTTGAGTGCTCACGGCCTAAGAATCTTTTGCAGGTTTTCAGTTAATTGCCAGAGGAGTGTGATTGCTATTCTTATACTTATTTCTGACATACTTTTGCCTACACTCTTTCCTATGTTAGATTTAACTAGATTTCAGCTTTACATTATGGAGAACAAGAATCAGTGTATGATAATGGCCTTAGTAAAGATAACTTGCCTTTCTTTCCTTTTTCCCCCTCATTTGGTGTCTGCTTCAACAGCATTGTGGTTACTGAATCTTCTCTCAGTGTTCAGAGTAAACTTTGTCATGGCTAATTTACACTGTCTTCAGCTTACAGCACTCATAGTAGGTCATTCTTACTGTATCATTTCCTAGTTGGATTCCAGACATCTGCAATGCCAACTCCGGGGTGCCCTCATGGCTACCCCCTTTTTTCCCTTCAGTATTGTCTTTTTGGAAAGCTGCTTGCTGGCAGCAGCCAGTTTGACCGGCTGTCATGGTTGCCAAGGGTGTTCTACCATCTACACTGTTTGTCTTGCAAGAGCCTTGTCCTTTCCTGCAGTGGATCAGGGAATTTTTACTCTTTCTGAGTTTGACACTGCAGACCGGGTCATCTTTCTCTGTTTGCTGTGAAGTTAAACATATTTTCAGTCCAACGCCTTGGCTCAGCCAAGGTACCTGTTCTCTATCTGTGAGGCCTCTGCAAGTGACATCTTTGAACAAGAGCATGAATTGTCTTAATTTGCTGACTTTGAAGATGTCAAGTTGCTCTCTTTTATCCTGCTTTCATCTGTGAGATCTCTCTTATTTGAGGATTTTTGTTTACTTTATGAAGACAGTAAACTCCAAAGGGGAGTGAGGTGTAACACAAACCTCCTTCTGCAGCAAGCAAAAGCATCACGTTTCATCTTGTTGACAGTGTGTGTTTCTGTCGGCCTTGGGCTTTCTCTGTGCCTTTATCTGGAAGTGCAGCCGCCCTACAGATCTGTTTTATTTGGAAACTGAGCACGTTCCCAGCTGGGAGAAAGTCTGTCAGTTCTTACCTGCATTTTTTACCCTAGAACTCAGTCCAACAAACACTCTTCACTCTCTGGTTGCCGTTACTTTGCAGAGTAGTTGCTGGAGTCCATTAGGAAAAACTTCAAAAGCTCTAATTAGAATGGCAGAGTTCAGGTTTTCATTCAGTCAGCTTTTGAAATATTTGATCAAGTAGCTGATGCCTTGCTACTTGAAAGAGTCTCACTGTTGGCTTAACACATATATTTACTGACGCCTCTGCCACCGAACTGTTAGTATTGCCTTGTGTTGCTTACAAACTTGGTTATGTTCCAGCTTCTTTCTAAAGTTTAAGTTGGGATGGTGTGGTTTTTTATGTTGGAACAAGCTGCTTTGGAGGGGGAGAGATGTTCCTTTCTATTATTTTTAGAGAACAGTGTCACTTCATCAAGGTATAAAACCTACTCCTCTTGAGTGTCCTACTGAAAAAAAAACAAACAAAAAGACAAAGCAAAACCATAAAACCCAACAATATCTGTAGACCTCCCATAGTCAATCTCCACTGATAAATCCTTGATGATTTAAATATCATGAGGATTGAGTTGCTTACTGGTTTGGGATGCAGGGCTTTTTCTTATGGTGCAGATGAACACAGTGGACACAATGAATTCCATTTGGAGAATGTATTTTAAAGTCTCACTTTCAGTAACTTGAGCTTGTTACCTCATCTGTGGTGAGTACACCTCCGAGTGGCTCTCTGTTAGTTTTGTGACTTGTTTTGATACCTTTCCAATGCATGTCTTGAACTGCTACTGACCCAGCCCCATTTTGGCAGTTATTACAGGAATTGTGCACAGTTTTTAATGTCGACCTGCCGTGCCGTGTGAAGTCTTCCCAGCTGGGGATCATTAGCAATAAACAGACGCACACCAGCGCCATTGTGAAGCCGCAGTCCAGCTCCTGCTCCTACATCTGCCAGCACTGCCTTGTCCACCTGGGAGATATTGGTGAGTTCCAGAAGGAAAGGGCCGGGACGTGGAGTTCTGTGTTCAGCTTCTAGAGATCTGCATGTACTGTGGCAACTGCTGGAGCAAGTGTGCTCCACTTCAGTAGCTAGTTGCTTATTGTGCCAGTGGTGGTTGCTGCAGGGGGAAAAATCTGGAAGGAAACTGTTCAGACTTATCTAGTGTGTGTTACACATTAACACATGGAGACAGTTAATCAGTGGCTTTCTAGTGATCTGCTAGTCTGTCTCCTTGCATTCTAATCGTGTTCTAGCTGGTAGGCGCAAGGAAGTGCTGAAACCAGTAACTATTACAAAAGCTTGTTGCAGCACGCTAGCACACTTCTCCATTCCAGAGCTCTAACATCTTATGTACAAGGGCACCAGTTAGAAAGCCAGTCTTTCATAAATGGGGTTTCTTTTTTACATTAAGTTCAACAGGTTTGTTTCTTTCTTCATTTAAGTAAAACTTTGTGTTGTAGAAAGTTCTCTTTTCACAGGAATCTGCAGTTACTTTTTGAACAACCTAAAAATAGATCTAGTTGGTGATCTTGCAAAGAGGGATAAAAAATATTTTTAGCGCTCTATATGTGGTGTTCTTGGCACTGTTGTCCGTAAGGCAGTCTTAGGTCTGAGGCAAAACAGCCACGGCAGAATTGAATGTGTCAAATCTTGGTGCTGTTTGGTGTAATTGCATATTCTTCTGATGCTTATTTCTGAAATGCTTGTGAAATGCTCTTCAGGTAAGTTGCATTTTATGAAATTAAATGCATGGGAGTGGAATTCTATGCCTCAACTTGTTTTTTTTTCCCTTTGCTGTTTTCTTAGCTCGCTATAGGAATCAGACCAGCCAGGCAGAGTCTTACTACAGACATGCAGCTCAGCTTGTCCCTTCTAATGGTGAGTCTGGGATACCTTTTCAGTTCATAATTCCAAGGGAGGATTTGGGATATTGTTTTCTTCTGTGGCAGTTGAAAACCTGGGCTTTTATATAAATGTCCCTCCCCAAATTCTCCCCACAACCATACCATAAAGCCTCACACATCAGTAAATCATTCAGATAATGGTTATTTGCATGATCTGTGTCACTTCCTTTTTGTGCAGATTTAGAAACAAGGAAGGTAATACGCAGCTTTACTCCAAGGCTTTACTACTGCTGTACTCTGTTACATTCATATATTATAAAGTACATTTAATGAAAATTTGCTTTACATCAGCATTGGGTTTTTTTTTTCTTTTATTGTTTATTCCCATGCCAATTTATAATGTTTAGTAGCTAAAATTGGACTTTTTAGGTTACTGATGGGAGTTAATGAATTCTTTAGTTCAGGGATCTAGCTTTTTAGATCTTGTCTTCTAGTGACCCAAAATGTAGGAATGGTGATAGAGGGGTAAGTCACTTTTAAGCTGGGCTACTGAAATCAGTAATTCAGTTTTTTGGCCAGTTGCATTTCAACTGAACAGAACAAAAACTCAACCCCCTGAAACAAACAAGCAAACAAAATCATACAGAGACTCCCATACCCAATCCTTCTCCATCCAAAGTACAAAAAAGGCAACAAAACAGATGAACAAACAAAAAACCACAACCAAACAAGAAAGACAAAAACCCAAAACAAAGAAAACAACAAAAACCCCACCACACAAACAAACAAAACAACAAAAAAACCTAATAACCCCCCTCCCCCCCCCCCCGCCCCATAGCCGATGCACCCCAAATTTAGAAGCTTAGCAGCTTTTTCACTGGAGTGGTGCAGATCCAGGGCTGGGGTGAAAAGGTCAGCAGATGGATCTGAGCCTTGTCTGTTGAAGAACTGAGGACTTCATGCTCCCTTTCCAAGTGACCACAAGTACTCTGAAGTCTAGCGTGTTTTTTGCCCCCCCCAGGACAGCTTGTTGGACAACTTGTCTCTTTCTCCTTAGGTCAGCCTTATAATCAGTTGGCTATCCTAGCTTCCTCCAAAGGAGACCACTTGACCACAATTTTCTACTACTGCAGAAGCATTGCTGTGAAGTTTCCTTTCCCAGCTGCCTCCACTAACCTACAAAAAGCACTTTCTAAAGCACTGGAAAGGTGAGACTAAGAGTAAATTATTGCCACTCAGATAAGTTGGAAGATATTTCTTTTAAAAGTACCTGCCTTGCTAGAATTTATTCATATTTGGCAGTGGAAACAGAAATCCCTCGACCCTTGTCTAGTCAGAACATCCTCACAGGTGTATGGATCAAAGAATAGTTTATGATGCTCCTGACTGTGATTAGTGAATGCAGGAAATAAGCACATTGTGCCAACGTGAAAAGTAGCTTTGCATGGACATTTCTCCCTCATTTTGGAGTAATTCTGTAGTGTTATGTGCAGCTGTGTGTAATTCCAAAGACTGAATCAGGTATTTCTATTCTAAATGCAGTCGTGATGAGGTGAAGACTCGATGGAGCGTGTCTGACTTCATCAAGGCATTTATTAAATTTCATGGCCATGTGTACCTGAGTAAGAGCTTGGAGAAGCTGAGCCCTCTACGAGAAAAGCTGGAAGAACAGTTCAAGGTTAGTTCTAACAACATACTAATTAGTATATTGAGGAGAATCTTTTTTCCAGCTGAGCTCTGAAATCACAGTTCAGTAATTGTTCTTTCACATGATAAAATACAGGAAGCTCAAGTAGCCAGTTAGGGAAGGATTGCATTGCAGCTAACTTTGGATAGTTCTGGTAACTTCTGCCAAGATTAGGACGATGTTTTCCCATTTCACACATGGTCCATGGGTAGTGGAGATACAGGAGAAATCAGTGACCACTGGTGATTCTCTGCTCTTTAACCTGGATGATTCACTTGGATATCTGTGAAAGGGACTTGATTCATCTGTGAAGTCTTGGCTTGGTGGTCTGAGGAATTTTGAGAGCTTCATTTTTTGGATGGCATTCATTCACTCCCAGTGGTTATTAAGGCTGCTTTTAATCTGCCTTGGAAAACTTGTCTCTCCTGTTAACAGTTTGCCCTTGAAAAGTGTCCCATACAACCTTACTTTGTGTGAACTAGAACTATGCAGAATATGTTTTCCATGGAAAAATCCAGGAGTCCCACTGATTACATGCCCAGCTCATTATGTTGGACAATACAGCAAAGATCAAACAAAAGATTTTTAAAAGTAAGGTATTTATGCAAAGTAGTTCAGTTTCAGAAGTGGACATAGTGTTAACTGGTAAATGCCTTTTAGAAAGTGCTCTGCTTCAGCTTCCTAATTTGTGGAAAAAAAGCAGGGAGGATGGGTATGTTCAGCAGAGCAGTGAATGCTTTTCAAGGGGAAAAGGAAAGGGGAATATGGTCTGAGCAGTATAAAAAATCACAAATGTTCTTTACAGTGTCCTTTTACACTTTTTTGTCTTTACCTAGTTGTAGCAGCACAATTTAACGCTGTCTTTAAAATAAATTTTAAAAGCCACAGAACTTGCTATGAAATAGCTTTCAATGTGGGCTGTTCCAACCCTGGCAGTTTATACTGTTTCAAAATGAAATAATTGTATCTCTGTGTGTGATGCTGGCTTTTGAACAAGTACTACTTTTTCCACAGTGCTTATAATCAATAATTATGACCATTGCTCAGGCATGTGGAACAGTCTTAATTTTCTGAACTGATCCAGAGTGTTAAAACAGCTAATTGAGCCTGGTTTTGTTGCTTAGATAACCCTTTTTGTTTATATTATGCAGCATAAGGCCTGATTTATCAGAGAGCAACTCTTCTGGCTTCAACAAGTTGAATGTGGAGGTGAAGTTGCTGTATGGTAGTGAATTAGTTTAACTTTGTGGCTCATTTTAACTCTGAGGAGAGCAGTTGCAGGGTTGGGAGCATTCAGTCAGGCCCTGGGTGCTCCTGCTGGCAGCTCTGCTAGTCTCAGTTGTCAGCTGTACAGTGCTTCATGCCCTAAATGAGAGTGTCAGGGGTGAACACAGAGCTTAAACCTTTTCCTGTTTCTTACACTAGTTAATCCACATGATTCCCTGATTGTTGTGTCTGTAAATACATTGGCTGAAATTTAGGGTTAGCTCCCTTTTTCCCCACAAAAAGCTTTGAAGTCTTTCCTGTCCTGAGAAAGATGTCTTTTCTGGTATAGTTACTGAAAGGCATTTGTAAGTAGCTCTCGCTAATTTAGTTTGCCAAGGCAGCCCATGACCCATAAAGTCCGGTTAGTCTTTATTAATGCATAACCATGCAGTAGGTAAATTTTCCTGGGGTGTTTTTTTTTTTTAAAATGTCACCTTCTCCATGCTGTTTCTTTGCCAGGCAGACAAACCCAGTGGATCTATGGCTCTTTGCAATGCTGTCAATACACCTTTGAAGTTGCACTTGCTCTGGAAGAGAGCCACGTGCAAGGGGATGTTGATTTGTTTTGTGTCTCAGCTGGCATGCGAGCAAAAACCTTGTGCTTAACAGTGGGGTCCTCCTGGGAAGTCCAGTGCTGTGCTGGGAGGGATGTCCTGAAAATAAAATCCAGAATGAATGTTGCCTAAGGGCAGAAGCATTAGTCAAGCAGTGAAGGAGCAACTACCAGTCCTTTTAAGCATGTGCTTTGCCATCTAAAATTACATACACTTTGTGTCTTTGTTGCAGAGGTTGTTGTTCCAGAAAGCCTTCAACTCTCAGCAGTTAGTCCATATTACTGTGATCAACCTGTTCCAGCTGCACCACCTGCGAGACTTCAGCAATGAAACAGAGCAACACAGCTACAGCCAGGATGAGCAGCTCTGCTGGACACAGCTCCTGGCTCTCTTCAGTAAGTGGGGGAGCTAATTGATTTTTGTAGTCCTCTTGATTTTAATGTGGAATCCATTAGTAATTTCCTGTCATGATCTAGCTTAATGGCTCTATGCGGTAAGTGCTGAGAATAGACATTAGGGAGAAAGTTATGAGAGATGATGGTCACACAGGATCATTTATGTCAGCAGTGCTGACTGACACTGGGTTTCTGTGTCCGGGCTTCCTCTCTTTGAAGCTTTACAGAACTCTGCATCATTTTCCTGGTCCTGAAAGAACATTTGAACTTGGATGCAAAACTGGATCCAGCTTGGTGGTGAGTTGTACGCCTCTTACGGGGCTGCTCCCCAGCTGGCTGCATACAGTTGGAGTTGCTTTGAATGGAACTGGTTCTGATTCAACAGAACTGAAGTTGAGTCAGCAGGACCTCAGCTACTTCTTTGGCTTTGGTAATATCAACCAGGAGATAAGTGAGAGTGCAGAGCATTTTAGACTCTAGCCACATGATGGTGATTTTCTTAACCTGACTGAACCTCTTGTCAGCTTGGCCTTGTTTGTCAACACTTAAATTTCTGAATAGCTGGATTTCTCCAAATTCCAGCCTGGAGTTGATTCTGAAGGCACAATGGTCACACTGGTGTGGTTACTCTTTCTCAGTTTCTGTGCCCTAAGGGGTCTGGGCTGGGTGCCTGCCTGCAGAGCTCCAGTACATTTGTGTGCCTGCTGGTTGAAGTGAATAAAGTGCCGGTAGGTAGTTGAGTTGATAATTTCTGATAAACAGGTGAGTGAATATTTTTGCACTGGGCTTGTCTCACCTGATTTTTTTAACTTAGCAAAATGACTTGCTATGACAGTTAAGGGATGTAAACATCAAAATTCTGCTGCATAGTAGGAAACTATTAAAGAGCCCTGTGTTGTGATCTGTTGGCGGATTGTTTAGGATGAGGTAGCTGGGCTGCCTTGTTTTAAAGAGCTAGCTCTTACAATATGGCTTTATGGGGTGGATATGTTGGATTAGGTTATTTGATAACTTTGAAGTGTCATTCCCACACATGGATTGTTTTTCTTTTGCTTTTTTCTTGTTACTCTGTTTCTAGTGTCATTTCTTGGAGTTCTGTGCAAGTGTCCTTTACAAAATGACTACCAGGAGGACTCTGGGGCTGCATATCCTCTTCCAGCTGTGAAGGTTTCGATGGACTGGCTGAAACTTAGGCCCAGTGTTTTCCAGGAGGCAGTGGTTGATGAAAGACGGTAGTGAGTGTTAATCTTTCTCTTGTTACATTTTGTTGCATGAAGGTACTAATTACTGTTGATCCACGAATTAGTCATGGCAAAAGTGATCGTACAATTCATCATTACAGATGCCAGAATAATAGAAAGTGTATACGCTAAAAAGTTTATAAAGCAAAGACTTGTTGGTTACATGAGAAAATTGACTCTTTTAATTGTCTTTAGGTTTGCTGTGAGTTTTTTACAATCGGACACTATTTTATAATGTCCAGTTTGAGCATAACTACTGAATGCTCCTGTAGTCTTATCTAGTGTAATGATTTCTCAGATTATTGGGGGAAGTGGCAGGGGAATACTTGCCTTAATTTCATGCACTAAACCATCACTTAGGCAGTGCTGGAATGTAGTCACCTAGGAATTAAATCCAGTTTAGTAGAGGGGCTGTTTAAACATCAGTGCAGGTATAACTGTTCTGGACTGTTGCTCTGATTTTTCACTTTTGCCACTGATCTCATTAATTAAGGCATAAGTTGCTCAAAACTCACAAATTTTTTAGTAGTCTGTTAACTTTTTCATGGATGACCTTGATTCAGTAAAGTGTTTCTGTAAGGTGATTTCTTAGGATCAGAGTGACTGTTAGTGATGCAGCTGGATGAGTATTGTTCCTAAGACGGGCACTCCAAGGAGAGCAGTGTGATGCATGGGGAACAGGGATGCCTGTAACTTTGGTTTGTTAAATAAGAAACAAAAAACCTTGTGGAGTTTTGGGTGCTTAAACCTCTGAATTCCTAAAGGCAAGATTTAGGAAAAGAGTTTTAGGAAAAAAATTTAGGTTTTGAGATGGTGATGACTATTGCCATTTGCACATCCTGAAGGAAGACTAATGCCTATATTTTAATAGGCAAGATACTTACTTGATATCAAGTAGTCCCTGCAGGGAGGACATAAGGTAGTAATTCGTGGAGTAAATTATTTTAATCTGAAAGAGAGTAGATTCAGATTGGTTAGAAAGAAATCCTTCCCTGTGAGGGCAGTGGGGCCCTGGCCCAGCTTGCCCAGAGAAGCTGTGGTTGGCCCATCCCTAGAAGTGTCCAAAGCCAGGTTGGACAGGGCTTGGGGTAGTGGAAGGTGTCCCTGCCCATGGCACAGGGTGGGAGGTCCCTTCCACCCCAAACCATTCTGGGATTCTCTGAAAGAACCCATTTTCAGGACAACATATTATTGAGTTGCTTCACTGAAGACCTCTGGGGTGTTTTTCCCTTCTTTTGTTCCTTGTCAGTCATGGGAAGGAGCTGTTGCTCGGTGTAGTGTAGAGAATAATCATGAAGATGGTGCTGTGTGTGCCCACAGCTGTGTGGGAAAGCAGCTGAGGGTGTACAGTGCTGTTGGGAGCACAGTGCATTCTCCAGGCCATGGGCTGCGTGATGGCTGAGAGCCTTGCCGAGGAGGATACATTCATTTCTCCTACACTGGGCACAGTGGGCATCCTGAAATGGTTTTCTGTTGTTTCCATGGTGCCCATCAGTAAAGCAGAAGGATTTTTGGACTTCTGGGTGGGAGCTTTTAGTAAACAGGAGCAAGCAGCCTGGTAGTAGCAGTTAAATGTTAACCATCTATGCAGTGATCAGTGTGATTTTAAAATTGTTTGCTCTAGGGCCTTTGGGAAGAATTTCCAGTCATGGCTTGTTACCGGTATTGTGAGGACAAGGCAAGGGACTGCAAGTTCACCTCTAGTTTAATGATCTTTCTTTGTGCAACTCTTACTTAGTCTCTTCCCTTGGTGCTAAATGCTCCAGCACTACAATGCAGTGTTCTTGTTCACAGAGCAGAAGTACTTCTGCACAGCTGTGCAATTCTTTTGCTGCCTAAACTGAGTCATTGATTGTGCTTTGAGAGCCATCAGCTTTGGGCTGGAGAGCATGAATTGCAGACAGGTGCTCCCAGCACTTGCTCACGCTCTAGGTTTATCTGGTTAAATTCAAAACAGGCTCTCTGGCCTGCTAGATAATGAACACTGTGCTGTGAGAGCCTGGCTTCCTTGGGAACTTTAGGTTGGGGTTGGCTTTTTAGTAAGAGTAATTCTTTCAAGAAAGTGGTCTTTTCACTGACACTTGGCGAGAAACTTCTTGGGAATCAGAGGATTAATGTACACTGTGATGGTAACAACATTCAGTGTTTTTTTGGTAAAGCAAACACATCCCATGTTTTGCAATTTTGACTTAGGGTTGTCCTGTTTTCTAATTTTTAGCATATGGCCCTGGCTGATCTCTCTTCTAAATAGTTTCCAGCCTCATGAAGAAGATCTGTCCAGTAATAATGGTAAGGACACTTGTAGTCTGTGCTATAAAGAACTGGGAAAAACAATGTTTTTCCTGCTAATGTGGGGAATTACAGTTGAAGAGCAAATAAGGAAGCAAGTTGTCTTCTTGTATTATTTCATGTGAATACTTTGCAATTGCTTTTTCTTGTTCTGAGCAGACTGCTCTGCTTTATCATTCCTGAATTTCCTCAGATTGTGGGGTGGACCAGTTAATAGAAGACTTTAGCATGTATAGAGAGGTATCTGCTGTGATACTGTGCTCAGTGCTTTCATGCTTTCCTTATGCTGTTTACTGTCTGTTTGTCAGCAACTCCCCTTCCAGAAGAATTTGAGTTGCAAGGATTCCTGGCTCTGAGGCCATCATTCAGGTGGGTGACAGCTAAAGGATCCTGCATCCTTGCTGATGTCATGACTTCTACAGACATTGGCCTGTTCCTTACAATATCTTATGTATGTATGTTTATGCTGTATAGATTGATGTTGGTCTCTTCAAAACAACTGCAATGGACAGTGTAGTCCTAAGAAATTCTTGAGGTTATAATACTGCTCATGACCTCACTGAACCTCTTTAATGTACATGCACCTTACCAGACAAGAATTACATATGTAAATCAGACGTCTCTTAACAGCCATGTTTTGAATAATATTTGGTGAAAGTTCACATCTTTTAATAGAGCAATGCTGACATGTTTCTAGAAAAATAGGATATTGCAGAGGGTAGTTGTGTAATTAATATTCCCCCTTCTGTGTCCATACTAGGAACTTGGATTTTTCCAAAGGCCACCAGGCAATAACAGGGGATAAAGAAGGGCAGCAACGTCGGATACGGCAGCAGCGCCTGATCTTCACAGGCAAATGGATTGCTGACAACCAGCCAAGGTAATTGCAAGTTCTTTGTGTTTCCCATGCTACTGGAAGCTGAGGTGACACAGGTTCCAGTGTGGAATGTTATTTTTCTCTCTGTTCAATACAGCAGTTAGCTGTAATTGTGAGCATGAGATGCTGACAGCACTGTCAGTATATTCTGTTGGTCAGTGTGCTATTCCTTCACAGACTGATTATGATAAGTAATGTAGTTTATGTACTTGCTTTTTAATGCCTTCCTGTATTTCAGGTTGATTCAGTGTGAAAATGAGGTAGGAAAGCTCTTGTTTGTGACAGAAATCCCGGAGCTCTTACTGGAGGACCCTAGTGAAGCCAAAGAGAGTCTCGCCTTGCAGGAGACATCCATGGCAGAGCCGCTGTGTGCTGATGGGAGCCCTGGACTCAAATCAGTGTTGTCCTCTGGCAGAAGCCTGAGCAACAGCTGTGATGCAGGAGAAAAACCAATGGTCACCTTCAAAGAGAATATCAAACCCCGGGAGATGAACAGAGAACAAGGGCGCATCTACCCCCCAAAGGACATAGCGAGGGAGAGACGGGACTTTAGCAAAGGAATAGTAGCAAATAAGAATGATGGGAAGAAGGATAACAATAAGAGAAAGAACGAGACCAAGAAATGCGGCTTGGATAAGATGCAGGAAGCGGGAAAGCAGAATGTGGCAGTTCAGGTAAGCCTTTAGCTCAGAGGGATACTGTGCCTGAGACAGTGCTATGGTGTGTCAGGGCAGTCACTGCTTGTGTAGAGTATGGTAGAGCTGAGGTCTTGCTGTGGGCCCTGCAGCTGCAGCTAATGCTCAGTAATATAAAATATTTCTACTGCAGAGACCAGGTGATGGTGATCTTAGGATCTCTTTGCTTTTCCTTCACGCTGTCTCAAAAAGAGAGAGAGAGGGGGGAAAAGAGTGCAATGGGAGGTGCTATAACTGTCTTAAAAAACAGATTTCTACCCATTCCACAAATTATTTAGGCCACCAAGGCAGTTCATGTGGCCAGGTCGTAGTTATGCTCTTGCCATTCTGGGGTCTGTTGTGAAGGAAGTGGATACTCTGCATTTTCACTTCATTTGACTGGTGCACATTCAACAATTGGAACATGTCTCAAAAGCACCAAATTGTATATATGTGGAGTAAGATTCTCTGGAGTGTGGGTGCAATCTGGTGTCTCTCTGTCAAAGTAAGGAATGCCACTGTGCTCTTAAATCATCAGTCTGCTAAGGAACTTGCTCAAAATGGTTTGTTTTCACATCAGCTGCTCTTTCACCAGTTATATTTTTTAAAGGCATGCTTTTGTATCTATTTCTTGGAGCATTTCCTGTGAAACATATCAAGTAAACAGTGAATTTGCTGGTCTGCATTCCACTGACTCATAGTAAATGAGGGTAGAGAGTGTCAGGGCTGATCTGATTTGTACCTGGACAATTTGGCTGTATCTCAGTCATTCCCTGATGATGACTATTCAATGATAGTGATGGAGATTTCTGTTATTTCCCTAGAGAAACTGTGTTAGTTTTTCACTGTTCTTGCAAGTGGAAATTACTTCCTAATGCACTTTATGTCCCTTGCCTCTGTGTAAGCCCATTACTGCTGCCCAGGACAGGTCTGCAGAATAACTCTTCCTCTTTGCAGCTGCTCCAAAGGCCTGTGCAACTGAGGTCTTTTCCCTAGGCAACACAAACCATCTCTCAGTTTTTCCAGCTTGTGTTGTTTAGGAGCCTTGGATTATTCTCCCTGTTTTCCTCCTGATGATCTGCTGTTAAGCATCACGATTATGAAATTAAATGTCTGAACTGGCAGCATTATTCAGTCGGTTTTGCAGGGGAGCCATACCTTAGGGTACAAAGGGTTTCTGTAAAGGCTACAGAAACCAGGGGGCAATTGTGAGTTGTGGAATACGATTCTGGTGTCTGAAAACCAGTGTGAGTTAGAATAGTAAGTTGCTTGTTTGTCACATGCATCGGGAATGTTGTTGTGGGTCTGAGCATAACTCCTGGTTTTGATCTTTGTGCCTCTGTCTTGCAAAATAAGGACTTCAGGTGGATAAAAACCTACCAGATCTGAGGACTATGTGTAGCTTTCTAGATAGGGACGATGGCTTATTTATCAGAAATTTGCTTGATTTAGCCTTAAGATACCACAAACCCAGCCGTAGCAGAATCTGCTCTGATGTTGTTTGTTTTGTTTGACTCTTCTTGAATAGAAATTAATGTTGGCTTTTTAACTCCATCAGCTGCATTTAGGGCAACAAGTCCACTGAAATACCTTTTGTTTCATATAATTTGGTGGACTTGCTTATCCAGACCTGCTCCAGGATAGAGGGAGGGCTTGCTTCCCCCTGCACCCAGAAACCAGTATAGGTTTCATACCAGTTGAGGTACTGTTTGTGTTCTGCTTTGGCACTCCTAGCAATTTCACGCTTTATTTCCTACATTGCTCATTGACTTCAAAAGCTTAAATGCTGCAGTTCCTACTTGGCAAAAATATGAAGAATGTGGTTCAGAAGGGATCAATCCTGCTTTGCAGATATATGGGAAACTTGCATGCTCAGGCAGGATGTGATGTGGGTTGAATATCTGCTCTCTAGAGAAGATAATGTTAGGAGCTGAGGAAATTCAGTGCAGACTGACTCAAAGTGTAGCATACTCTTAAGAGGTCCCTGTAATAAAACGGTGCCTCTCTCAAGCACTGTGTAGGAACACTTAGGGCTATTGTGGTGTTAAATATTTGGTAGCATTGACACTTCTGAGGTGTTATCAAATGGAAGGAAGGAACTGAAATTTGTCTTGATTAATCAATTTTAGTGATTTAAGTTTTTATAAAGCTAACTGTAAATCATGCAGGGGGCTTTTTGAAAGCCATTCTCTGGAAGTGTGTTATAGCATACTTGTGTTTTTGATGGGTAGAGCTGGAGTTTTAAAATGCCATGGCAGGAAGAGCATCTTGGAATTCTCCAGCATTTCCGTAAAACAATGCATAGTGCTTGATATGGGTTTTAAAAATATTCAGCTTATTGTGGAGGGAAAAGGAACAGCACAACATAAATTAAATATGCTGAATGTGATGGAGGGTGAAGAGATGCGGCATGAGCAAGGGCCTGCATTGTTTGTGGTATTTAGCATAGCCAGAACCTTGAGGTGGAGTTCCTTCCAGACTTTTTCTATTAGGAAATGAAAAATCCACCCAAACCTCCCAATTTTACAAATGTAGAAAGAACCCAACATTCCCGTAATTTCTCAGTGGGGAATTTCAATTTGAAAAAGAACTTAAGAAAGGATTAGAATGCATCTATCCCTTTACTACTGTAATTTGGCAGAAAAGAACTGTCCTGTATCTTTCAACTCAGCAGCACTGAATGTCTAAATAAACCCCACGCAGTTATGGTGTGGGGGTTATTGTTTGGTTTGGATTTTTTTTTTTAATTTGATCCCTGATACAACCCTTTCTTTCACTCACCTTTGAGGCTTGGTGTCAGGTCTGCTCCTGGGCCCTTTCTGTATTGCCCGGGTTCCTTGCTTGCTGTCTTTTTCCTGCCTGCTCCATCTTGCATTCCAGGCAGTTCTGCCGAGCTGAACAGAAAGGGAAAGTAGTCTTCCCCTCTGTCTTCCTCCCCAGGAAGACCCAGACCTCGGGAGACTCAGAATAAGGTAAACATTACATTACATTCTTCTCTCTGCCTTTAACTGGTGCAGCTCTTTTAACAGAACACCCTGCAGTTACACAGTAAACTGAATGAGGTGAAGCACTCCTGCTGTTTGTCTTGTATGCTCTGGGTCAAAAGAATTCCATAGGGAGGAGTTTGTGCATATGCATCACTGTATGGATTAGGCTGAGAGAATTCCTCAGGAAGAATGTGGCGTGTTTGTTTTTTAAGGGGCTGCAGGTAAGTAGCATGGCTTAGGTTGAAGCAATGCCCTAGGAGAAGCATAGTAGTATCTGCACTGTTTTTAAACACGGCAGGTGAGCAGCGTGGTAAGTTCCTTGGATGGTGTGAGATACTGTGTCTGCTTCTCACTCTTGTGCTAGAGAAGGAGCCCCTTGCATCTTCTGAGTAAATATCCTTGAGTGCTTTTGTGAGGTGAGAAGTGCCTGAGGACATGCAGGGTAATCTGTTTGAGGTCAGTGAGGAGGGCTCTGTGTTGCAAACTTCTCTCAGTCACATAGGGAAAAGAAAATAATTGCTCAATCTGAGAGTTTAATTTTTGGCTTGAGACATGATATGGTTAATGTGGAAATTTAGGCTCTTCATACTTTCTTTTGCATCAGGTGAAATCCCAGACGGAGATGAGGAAGACTCCGGTATCTGAAGCCAGGAAAACACCTGTAACTCAGACTCCGAGTCAGGCCAGCAGTTCCCAGTTCATCCCTATTCATCACCCAGGAGCCTTCCCTCCCCTTCCTAGCCGGCCAGGTAATTTGCATCATTCTTTTGAAGCATCATTTATTGTTGACTGAGAAAAATCCTGTAATAGTGGCTGGTACAGCCTCTGGAAGGTAGGGGCTCTGTTAATGAACATGGGTTTTCCTGTTGAACATCTTGTCAAGTAGTAAAAAGCGGCATAGCAGAACTGAAATGAGATAAATAAGATTCCTTACGCTTTGGAATCGAGGTTTGTCATGAAATCTACCACCTGCCTTCTCGTTTAGTGGGTATGAGATCAAGGAGCTTCACGCTAGGCTCTTGTAGTTAGTCTGAACATGACAAAGCTTTCTGCTAGCACTGCTTCTGAAGCATTCCCTGTGCTTCAGACTCCATTGCAAAAGATCAATCACACTGCTTGCTTTAAAACTCACTTTCTTTTGTAGTGGTGCTCATGTTTGAAGATGTAATTTGTGTGCTTTTACTTGCTGCTCTTGCTGCATTGTGTGTCCCATTTTGCTGTGGAGTCTGCCTGTCTTACCTAGCGATCCATGTTTGCTCATGGAATAACTGCAAGCTCTGTCTTCCCTGCACCTGTTACCTGGAGCTCCTCAATATAAGACAGATGAACATCTTCCCTGTCCCAAAGTTAGCATAAAAAATGGCCTGTGAGACGCAGAAATAAAGTTTGCCTTCCAAACCTGGGATTCCTTTCTACTGGGAAGGAATTGATCTTATGGATATGAGGATTTGTTTGGTTGCCATCTGTCCCTCTCTAAATTGATCCAGAGACTGGTGATCCTCTGGGAGGAGGCAGTACACTCACTGTATCGATTGCTTCTCTTTGTTCCTGCAGACGTTTAGTCCCTGAAAATGCATTTATTTGAAGGGGGGAAACTTCGGGGTTAAAGCATCAAAAACTTAAGAGCAATGAAGGGAAAAGGGATCAAAAACAGCAGGGAGACTTGGGGGCAGGGAACACAGGGATGTGGAATCATGACCCTCAGATACTGCCATGGCTGACCACTGTTAGTGCCTGGAATATTGCAAGAAAACGCCAAAACAAACTCGGAATCCTAGTGTGATCACAGCCATGCACGTGCCAAGGTGAGGAGGGAAGGACACTGCAGTGCATGTGTGCAGATTAGTGCCTCCTTTACTTAAGTGAACAGCATAGGAAGAGAAACCCCCGCTAAAAGTTTTCTGGAGGGAGTTGTATACTCTGCCAAATTGTGACTAAAGGTACATTTTTCATCTTTTCCAGGATTTCCTCCTCCAGCCTATGTTGTCCCCCCTCCTGTGGCTTTCTCCATGAGCACGGGGTACACCTTCCCGGGTGGCGTTTCTGTCCCAGGAACCTTCCTCCAGCCCACAGCTCACTCGCCTGCAGGAAACCAGGTGCAAGGTGGGAAACAGTCCCACATTCCTTACAGCCAGCAACGGCCCTCTGGACCAGGGCCAATGACCCAGGGACCTCAGCAAACACCACCTCCTTCCCAGCAACCCCTCTCATCTTTACCAGCTCAGGCAACAGCACAGTCCGCAAGCCAGTTACAGGTCCAAGCTCTGGCCCAGCAGCAGCAGCAGCAGTCCCCCACCAAAGCTGTTCAGGGCCTGGGGAAGAGCCCGCCACACCACTCCGGATTCCAGCAGGTAAACTTGGTCTGTGCTACATGCTGGCCTTTATTTAAAAATAAGCGGCAGCATTCAAAACTTATCTTCCTGGATTACCTTTCAAATTTGTCGTTAAAGAATTTTTTGATTGTGAACTTCTGGGCAAATTTGAAAATGAGCTGAAGTTTGGTGGGTGTGAAACATATGATGCTGTAACTGAAAGGAAGGTATGTATTGGAATGGAATGTCTTTTTTCTGTCATCTATTTGCTGTGTGTTTCTGATATAGACAAGGTACGGAGGAGGTATGTCTATCTCAGGCCTTTCTAGTTTTCTTGTGTGAGTCTTGGTGAGGACTGAGTGTGAACCTCCACCTGCATTCTCCTTTTGGTTAACTGGTTGCAGTGTCAGTTCCCTTACAGCTCTTAGTTCCTTTGCTCACCTTGTGCTGGAGAAAATCTCCCTTCTGGCAAATCTGGACCCAGTGGTGAGACCCTGCTTGTGTTCTGGGCAGCAAAATGCTGGCTCAGTACCTTACTAAAGGTTTAGTTTGTAGGCTTTTGGGTTAAAAGGTACTGGATAGAGTAAAGCTTATACTTGGCTATTGGTTTAAAGCTTGACTAGAGAGCATGAGGTGCTTACAGAAATTGCTTTTGATGAGTAACACAAACATTCCACAAACATTCTGATTTGCTGTCATGCATGAGCCAGGCTGACAGCTTGGCTGGAGTTAGGCATTCGGGTGACATGAATTGTTCCTCCCTGCTGGTGAAATCCCGTGTCTCTGCCTCAGTATCCACAGACAGACTCATCGAAGCAGCTCTGGAACCCCCCTCAAGTCCAAGGCTCCCTGGGGAAGATGATGTCTGTGAAGCAGCCCTATTACCTGCAGGCCCAGGACCCTCTCAAACTCTTTGAACAGTCATTACAGCCTCCTGTGATGCAACAGCAACCTCTGGAGAAAAAAATGAAGCCTTTCCCAATGGAGCCATATAACCAGAACCCCTCAGAAGTCAAGGTGCCAGAATATTACTGGGACTCTTCCTATGGCATGACTGACAACAGGGTGATGACCCAGCAGTCGAACATGGACCGCAGGGGGAAGCGGCAGGGGGTCTTCCACTCTGAGCAGGATGCTGTCTCCAGGATGACCTTTGAGGTAAGATCTGTGCTACAGGTGGGGAAAACTAAGGCTCTGGTGTTCCTGGCAACTCTTGGCATTTCTCTGTTTCAGGAATGCCCTGTGGTCCCAAGTAGGTCAGTGTGAACTTTTAAAAAAGAGATCTGAGTGTCAGTACGTGGGGTTCCAGCACAAAGTATGAATTCCCTGTTTTAGTAAGCTGTGTGTAGGATCACTCTCTTGAAGATTTGGTTTCAAGTAGATGTAAGTCTTGTTCACTGTGGATGTGACGTCCATCTCTGTGCTGTGTCTGCCAGGTTGAGAAACATGGCAGCTTTAGGCAGTTTTAGGGAAGATTCTTGTCTGGCAACTGATGAAAACCATAAAAGCACCCAAATAATTGCAGTTGAATTGTTACACTTTAGGTGCACTCTTAACACTGCTATAGTGAATTGAATGGCTGAGGCTGCAATAGGTTGAACAATCAAGGATGGTAGGAGCAGTCTTGTCTTGGATTTGTTTGTTTGTTTGTTCTTCCTGAAAATCCCACAACACTGAGAGAGCTAAATGGCTTCCTTAGCTCCCAGTTGCAGTAATGGAATACTTTACTTCTGTTTATGTAATTGTGCTTCGTGTTGCTGTTTATAAACCCACCAATCTCTGTTATTTATTAACAGCCCTGGAGTAGTGTGTGAGTGCTTTTGGTGACGTTTATAAGGAGGCTTAAACAGAGGCCTTTTAAACCTTTGGCTGGGTGTGCCTTTGTAACTGCACTCAGGACATGGAGAAAGTCAGCTGATACCACTTGGCTCATTCTTCTGGGAGAAAAGCCAGACAATGTAGAGGAGTCTGCCCCTACCCTGATGTCAGGTTGTGGTTTTTAGCTGGAGACAGGGTCAAAGCCTTGTTCTCAGTCCTCAAAGGGAAACCATACCAAGGTGGCAGCACATTGTGCTATAGAGAGAAGCTATGCCTGTGATGCTTGTGCTTTAAGCATCCCTCACAGAAGTAAAGCTGTCCAGTCTGACCAGCACTGAGCTGATTCTACTGGCCCAGCTGGTCAGCTGTGTGTTGGCATAGCAGCTGTCACCAGTGGAAATAAGTCTCAGGGGATTTAAACTCCACAAGCAGAGGAAAGAAGAAGATGCAAACATAATTCTACTTGAAACCTAAATTACTCACAGGTCAGCTGTAGAAGAATGATTATAAGATTTTGTTTGGTGTCCTTGTACATGGAAACAGGTTCAGTTTGTGGCGTGGATGCAAGGGGAAGCACATGCTGCACTAATTATGGCTCCCTGCTGTCACTTTGATGCGTGATCCTCTCCCCGTGTGCGTTTGGCCGCATGGCTGGTGGTTGTTTCTGCTCAGAGTTCTCTCAGTGTGTGCCTCAGCACCATTCTCACCTTACCCTCTGCATGTTGTCTTCTGCCTTCCTCTTGCTGTTCTCTCTCCTGCTCTGGCTGTTCTTTCTGCCTTCTGTTGTCTCACTGTGCTCATTTCTGTCACTAGGACCCCAAGAGCTCCCCTCTGCTTCCTCCGGACCTGTTAAAGAGTCTGGCTGCCTTGGAGGAGGAGGAAGAGCTGATTTTCTCTAATCCTCCTGATCTTTACCCAGCTCTGCTGGGGCCTCTCGCCTCTCTTCCTGGACGAAGCCTCTTTGTATGTATTTGATGTAATACTGCTGCTTCTCACTCTTAACTGGCATCTCTTTCTTCTTTGAAATTATAAGAAATGTGAAATTCCTTTCTCTCCCCCATCCCTCCTGTCCACTTCCCTGCCTCCTTTGAGCTAGTTTTCACAAGGGTGAAAACTACAGCTTTTGGGCTGAATCCAGGCCTGCTAATTTGTTCTGAAATCAGAATAACTGTGGGGTTTTTGTAAGTGCAGTCCACAGGAGCGGGATTGATGCATCATGATACATCCTTTAACGCACTTGCTCTTCTGCAGTTGTATGGGTTTAGTAACCAAGGGCGGGGGGGGCACTGATGGGGTTGTGGGGAGTCATCAGAACAAGGGTGTAGTGACAGGACAAGGGGGAATGGCTTCAAACTGACAGAGAAGAGGTTTAGATGAGATACTAGGAGGAAATTCTTCCCTGTGGGGTTGGGGAGAAGCTGTGGCTGTGCCTTCTCTGGAAGTGTGAAGGCCAGGTTGGATGGGGCTTGGAGCAGCCTGGGCTAGTGGAAGGTGTCCCTGGGCAGTGGGGTGGAATGAGATGAGTTTTAAGGCCCCTTCCAATCTAAGCCATTCTACAATTTTTGATATGATTCTGTGATTATAATCTGTATATAAAAATTCCATAGAGGCAGGGGGATTGCTGCCCTATTCAATGCCGAAGAGATTGAAAAAAGAGAAAGATGGCTTTGGAAAAAAATAGCAATTAACTGGATAAATACACAATAACTCTTACAGAAATACTGTAATGTTTGACAGAGGGTTTTTTCCCTACACTTTTTTTTATTAAACCCTTCCTATTTCACTAGCTGGGGAGTCTCAGAGCTGCTGAAATTTTTAATTGCCTCTAAAACTGCAGCATGCCTTTCTACTATGGCTACAAGCATGTTCATCAAATCGTACTCATTCAGATTAGTAGCTGTAACAAAGAATTATTTCTGACTACTCAGAATCTCTGATTATCTTCCTCAGTTATTTTGCCTGCCATCCCAAGGAGCCAGTTGCAAAATAGACACTCATTTCTGTCTCATTAGATAACTTTGCCAAGAAACTAATAGCTGCTGCTTTAGCAGCTTCCTTTGAAGGTCCTGCTGTTGTGTCTGCTGACAAATGGAAGGAAATCCTTTGCTGTGCAAG
The DNA here is from genome assembly GCF_015227805.2 of Hirundo rustica. NCBI lineage: Eukaryota > Metazoa > Chordata > Aves > Passeriformes > Hirundinidae > Hirundo > Hirundo rustica. The sequence goes on from NC_053458.1 coordinate 24,009,808, forward strand.
CCGTGTGGATGCCAAGTGGGAATTTTGTGTCTTTTAAAACGTGCTTTCAAAGTAATGAGCTGTCACTTTGAAAATCTAACAAGCTAGGGGCCGCTTGCCAAGAAAATGAGGCTGTTTGTCTTAAGTTTGCAGGATGAAAGCAAAAATATTCCAGGTACCGTGACTGTGTTAAAGACAGGGATGCTCCTTCTGGTTTTTGTGGTTTGAATAATACATTTAAAAACATCTGGCATGGTGAGCTGGTGAGAGTGCAAGAGGGGGCTTATTTGTAACAACACTACAGCTTTTATTTTAGTTCACACACACTTTTACTTGTGGTTTTACTAATTCTGTGGCATTGTGATTCAGATCATAGATTTGGTGATGTTCATTGTCTACCAGCCAAGCTTGGTAATTTTTCTTGAGTTTCTGTTGGTGATAACTTAGCTATTCTCTAAATAGGCTCATTTCAGAGACAGTTTTTCACTCCTTAATCATAGTAAGAGCCAAACAGAAAGACAAGAAATAATATGCTGGAAATAACAGCTGTGTGAGAGGAAGGTGACATGATGATGGAATAAAGGTTGCGGTCCATAATATCTTTACATGGAAGTAAAAAGTCCAGGGGAGTTTTGGAACTTTTCTTTTAAACATTTGGGTTGGGCTTTTTTCCTTCCTCTCTACAAGTAATTTATAATGGAAATGAGGGAGGGCTAAATGACACTTGGAGTACTAAACCGAATTTAAAAAGCACTTAGCTGCTCTCACTAAGAAGTCTTTACAACAGGAATGCTCTCAGAACTGAAAAAATATTCTGTCAGTAGCCACATACAGGAGTCTGATCTTGTCCGAAGGAGTCCCCGTGTCCCTGGGAGGGATCCTGTCTCACTTGTACAAGGTTTTCTCACTTGTACAAGGTTTTTCAAAACCATAAGGTATTTTTGGCAGGAGTCTCCCCCTTAGATGTATCAGAGTATCAGACTTTGCATTTGAAAACCTCTTCTGGCAGTGGGGTTTGTTTGAGACTCTCAGCTATCGTGTTTGTTGATTTGTAGATTGTTAATTACAGGTAGTAGGAAAACTACTGATTTTTTTGCACTTGTTAGCTTGCCTCCCCTGTCCTCCAAGGTGCTGGAGCTAAAGTGCAAGACAAGTTGCATATGTGACCAAAACCACTTTGGCAGTTTCTGATTACACACTTTCCTCCTGGTCCCTACACTGAGCGCTAACTACGCTTTTCCCCTTTTTGGTTTCTGAAGAAGTCCCTGCTGGAAAAACCATCGGAATTGATGTGTCAGTCATCATCTTTCCTGTCCCTCAGTGGCTTTTCTCTAAATCAGGTGAGTGAGAACCAGAATCCAACACCTTTTGCTATTTGAGCTTGTGGTTAAGCCAGTGGAAAACCTGAAAGAAATCTCCAGGAATGTGTAATTTCATTCTGTATCAACCTTAACATTTGCCTTTATCAGTTTTCTTCCCAAATTAATCTTGGCTATATCTCTGCAGATGTACTTTTGAATCTTGCTGAATTTATGGGCCGTTTGCTCTCATTGAAGTCATGAAATTGATTGAAAAGGTGCATCTCAGGGTGCTGTGGTGTGTAGTGTTTTATTTCCAGAGCAATGAATTACCTGTTCTCTTTCAGAGAATTGAGCAGGGTCTTGATACAACTTTTCTGAGTATTAGGAATCTGAAGATTTTGTGAAGACTTTGCAGTCCAACCAGGAGAAATCTATTCTGATTCAGAATGTGATGGACTTAGTGTTAAATTTAAGGGTCAAAGAAGATGGGGCTGGGAAGTAAAAGAGGAATTAGGAAATATTTTGAACTATAATTGTTTCCTTTGTACAGTCTCAGTGTTTGAAATAAATCTAACACATAAGCTCTTACGTTGTTTTGGTTTTTTTCAGGAAAGATATCCAAACAACAGCATGTTCAATGAGGTATATGGAAAAAACATGAATACCAGCACAAAACCAGAAGTCACCCCTTCAGTTGCCCATCAGGAGACTTCACTCTATTCTCTCTTCGAAGGGACTCCGTGGTCTCCATCCCTTCCAGCCAGCTCAGGTAATCTTGGTATGGCATTTCTTGTGTCTAGTGATTTAAGAGGATTTGAGTTAATTTTAAACCAACTGCAAGTTATATGTAACTGGAAATTTAAAAAAAAAAAACAAACTTGCTTGACAAGGTCTCTGAAGGTTTCTGTTTTACCTTATGTATCTTCAGAAATGCGAGGGGATTCTGTAATTAATATTGTGTAAGAACCTGGATTTTAATTTAAGTAGTTGAGCAGGATAAATGTTGTAGGAGGTGATAAATCCTGAAATCTCTTTAACTCTGTTTCCTGACAGCCATTTGGGAGTAGTGCTTTAACTCAGATATCCATATACTTTGTGTTGCTATTTTTTTGGAAAAAGTAGGAGGAACTGGATTTCATAATGCAGATATTTGAAAGAGAAGCTGTATGAGGGAATAGTGGAGGAAAATACAACAGTAGTGGGTTTTTTGCATTTGGTTTTTTACTGTTAAGCTGCCCATAAAGCAAACCAGCTTCTTTGTTAGTAATTATCTTAAAGGCATAAACCACAACCATGATGTCATAATTTTATTCTCAGAGTGTGAGAGAGGAATTAGTTAAATAACATCTGCACTGGATGAGATGTTTGGTGGGACTTTGGAACCAACCAGGAAAAGCTGTTGTGGGTGAAATGGAGGGAGTTGCAAAGTGCTTTTATTCTAGCAGGATTTTTTTGGCTCACATGGCTTCAACTCCCTCTCCCTTCACCTCTTCGTTGCTTCTGTTCTGCCTGTGGACAGCCTGCTTCATGCTCCCTCTCCTCTTTTGCTCACTATTTGGTTCTGGTCTGAATTGTTTTAAGACTCACATAAGTGTAAAACATTCTCAGACTTGGGAGTTGAAGTTGTAAACTTGCAAACTCCTCGAGGTCCTATTTAATTTTTCTATTGGTTTGACGAGCTTGGAGACAGTTATTCTTTGAGTTTGAGACAAGTTCTTCAAGACACATGAGGAAAACTGGCTTTGCCTAGCCAGCCCTCATGAGGTTTCCTGGGTTTTGTTTTTCTGGTAAGCCTGAACACAGTCATTCTGTTATTTTAAATTTTTCACTCAGAATTTAGGAATTTGCATTACACTCGTGTAATGGAGGGAATAAAAACTACTGACCTTCAGCATTGTAGCAAACTGGGTGATAGCAGAATTTGCAGCAGCGCTAAGAAGTTCAAAACTGGAAGGCTCCTGCTGTTTCTGCTGACCTTTTTTCCTCTTCCTTTGTAATCCCTAGATCATTCAACACCAGCCAGCCAGTCTCCTCATTCCTCCAACCCCAGCAGCTTGCCAAGCTCCCCTCCAACCCATAACCACAATTCTGTTCCTTTCTCCAACTTTGGACCCATTGGGACTCCAGACAACAGAGAGCGGAGAGTCACAGACCGCTGGAAAACAGATAAGCCAGGCAAGTGCTGGGTTCCAGGTTAGCATGGAGCTGTCAGACACCGTCTTCTGGTGATGTTTGTTTTGCACTGGTTTTGCCATGTCACTTTGAGCTTGTCTTTCTGCCTTTTTAGCAATGGGAGGGTTTGGTCTGGACTATCTCCCAACAACATCATCCTCTTCGGAGAGCAGCTGGCACCAGTCCAGTGCTCCCAGTGGTACCTGGGCAGTCCAAGGCCCTCCTGCCATGGAGGACTCCTCAGCTGTGCTTATGGAGAGCCTGAAGGTGGGTTTGGCTGGGGCTGTGCTCAGGGACGGGTCTGCAGGCTGGACAATCGAGTGATGAGCATTAGCCTGTTGGAAGCATCACAGTTCAGTGCTGGAAGCCCAAAGTTCTTCCTGCAGATTCACTTACACAGGCAGTGTGGGAGGTGTCACCACTGCAGGAAAATGTCCAGTTCTTGCTGGTTTTGAGATTTGTGAAACAAGCCCAGGCTGACAGAACTGGAAGAAATTCTAACATTAGCTTTGTCTAGTCTAAAATTAGTAATAGTTAGTGTGGGATGAATTTTTATGGTAATGAGGATTCTGGAGGAGGATGAAGTTCTTCCAAGAAGCCTGTCTTTAGAAGGTTGTCTTTGAAGCCTGGTTAACTTGTGATAAGCCAGGTATGAGTGGTAAAGAGGGATAATATAGAACATGGTGTCTGCTTTCCCATCTGGCAGAAGGGCTGTGTAATGCAAGGAGGTGCTAGTGTTGGCTGTTTGTTTTTAGTCCATCTGGTCCAGTTCCATGATGCACCCCGGTCCCTCGGCCCTGGAGCAGCTGCTGATGCAGCAGAAGCAGAAGCAGCAGCGTGGACAAGGTGCCATGAATCCGCCGCATTGAGACAGAGGAGACAACCCTTACAACGACGGCTCCATAAACCATGGCATGTTGGGTCTGTGGGACTGGCACACACAGTCCTGTGCAGGTGGCAGCCCTCTCTTCTGTTCCTTGCTGTCAGGAGGGCGTAAGTGCTCCACCAACCCACTGAGTGTGCACAAAACATCTGCAGTGCAAGCAAACAACATCAGGAACTCTCCCATCCCCCGGGCCCTTCGGAGGGAGAGAGGAACTGCTGTTTGGCTCACTCAGTAACCCAATATCACCGCCTCTCACCTTCTCCATTGTGCATGTCCCCAGCCACATGGGAAGTAAAAGCTGAGAGTAAAGGGCAGATGGGAGAAGCCAATGAGAACTTCTCAATCCTTTTCCTCTCTTTGAGGAGATACAATAGGAATCCATTAATGATTGCTTCGCTGACTGAGAATGTAGTTGAAATTACTCCTAAACATCTTTATGACTATCTCAGTAGTAAGATCACACTGAATTCTGTACACAGATGTGCTTCATAGTCAGTGTGTAGCAATGAAAGCCCCGGTTGCTGCTCCGGTCACAGTGGGTGGTGACGAGGTGGGGCTCTGTATCCTGGACTAGCAAAGGATTTCATGAAAGAGAGTCTGGCACTTGGCATCGCTTCACCCGGAGGCTTTGGGTGGGTTAGAGACTCCAGCATGAAATGCCTTTCTCTCAGTAGGTGTTTGAGCTATAAGGGGTGACATGGGGCATCGCAGCACTCTGCTGAAAAGCAAGTTAACTGCTATGGGGTTTTAAATTAATGTGTGATTCCTGTACATTTTACTGTAGCATAGTGGCTAGCCCCACAAACGGCAGGCTAGTCTGTGCATTCACAGCCTGACTCATTTTAATAGGTAGGTAGAAAGCTTTCAATGGGTTTTGTTTTTGTTTTGTTTTGTTTTTGTTTTGTGGGGTTTTTTGTTTTTGTTTTTGGGGTTTTTTTTGGTTTTTTTTGGTTTTTTTTTTGGGGGGGGGGGTTGGTTTTTTTTTTGGTTTGGTTTGGTTTTGTTTTTTTCTCTTTCCATCCTCCCATCTTTGCTGAACACTCGTAGTTTCATTACCATGGCAGAAAATAATCAGGGGTCCAGCAGGGCTGGGTGAATCCGACAGCCAGCCCAAACAGCATGGGGCATCCGCACAGCCAGTGAGGCACAGGTCGGCTCTGCAGAGACCTGTCCCAGCTGCAGCCCCAGGCTTTCAGTGCCAGAAACAAATCCAAGGCACCCATGGACACACGGAAACAGCACGGTGCTGTTCATAGATGAAAAGGTGCAGAAGGGAAAAGGAAAAAATGTTTTATTTGCTATTTATTAGGGGGAAGGCAGACTGGAAGTTTTGTTAAAGAAAAGGACAGCGTTTTTGTTAGATTTCCCAGGGAAGTTACAGAAACAGACTCAATGTCCATTTGCTGTTTTAGCAGTAGGGGTTTGTGTGATGATTCAGGATCTCTGGGCTAGAATTCAGCTGCAGAACAAAGCACACGCAGGAGCCGAAGTGACGCTGGAGTCTGGGCAGCCCCAGAGAATACAAAAAGGGAAGGCGGAGGAGACCCAATACCCTCAGGGGTATGAGAAGCTCCCTACGAGCTACACCTTAGCAACATCACTGTTCCGTGTTGCATTTCAAAGCTGTATTTCCTTTAACAAGCCCAAAAAGTGAAGTTCCCACCTGGTGGTAATCTAGCCCACCGTGTGTGTCCCCTCCAGCCCTTCCGGTGTGTGTCCGAGCTGTGCGCCCAGGCAGCTGTGACATTCCCGTGTTTGCACCGTCACTGACTCTTGCACCCCAGACGAGCTAACCAGGAGCACCATCTCACTCCCGGCCGTGCCGGCTCCCGGCTGCACCGTTCCACTTGTGCATGAGCGCCCGGCCTCGGGAATGCGTCTGACCCCGCCTGCCCTCCAGCACCTGGAGGAGCAAGGGAAGGGGCCCCCAACAGAAACTGGTTTGTGTTGTAAGCTTTTTTTGTGTTTTCTGTCTGTCTGTGCAAGAACTGCAGCTGCCGAAATCAGCTTTGCCTTTAATTAAACCATGTTCTCTCCATCCAGGTCTGTGTGTAGCATTTATTTCCTGTGTGGCTTGGCTTCAGGCCCTTAAAAGTGCATTACTTTTCTGTAGAAGCCAGAAGGATATTTGAAGGGGGTTTTTTTTATAATTTGAAAGAGACCTAAATAAATTACAGCGATTTGGCTTGGGCTTGGTACAGATAATTTGGTTGTGGTTTTGTGCTGCCTGTGTAGTGTGTTTTACATACTGAACCAAATATGTAGGATGGGAGCAGCTTGAAAAACTCCTCCCTAGTTGCAGACTCATCCTGGTGCACTGTACACTTCATGTGTGCAGATGAAGGGCACAGATCCTTCTGCCGCTGACTTGCCTGCAGACCAGGGTGTTCAATGCTTCCATGCTTCTAGGTATGTCACAGGAAACTCCAGAGGTGTTCTGGTTTTGAAATTATAGGTGTTTATTGTCCCCAGAATAAGTTCCTTTAAAAATAAATGTGATATTTAGGTTAATGGGGCAGTGAGGTTTTCTGGACTTGGGTGATAGAATCCTGAGTGGAAAAGCCCCTGCTCCCTTAGCACCTTTGGAGTAAAGCTCTGGGATTCCAGGCTGTCTTTCTAAGTAACTGTATCTTCTGACTGATCAGGGGGAACTTTGAAGCAGGGGTCTCAGCCCTGAAGAAAATGTGTCTGCTTTTATTCGTGGGAGTTTTAAAGTCCCTGTGAATTTGAATTGTGATTTGGAGCAGGTTGAGGCTGTGTGATGTCTTCTAAGATCTTGAAGTTGGCACTAATGTTTTAAGGAAGCAAATGCTTTCCTGGTCTATAGCTTCCTGAACTCACTTCCCCTTCAGAATCTGCTGGCAGGGCTGTAAATGCAGGTTACACCACCCTCTTGTGGGTGTTCCCAGCTTCTGGCAAGTCTGTATAAAAGCTTTTTTAAGGATGGGGGAACATGGCAAGTCTCTTGGCAAGCACAGGACTTAGGAATGAATGTATTCCTAACAGGAATTAGCAGCTTCTTAACAAGTTCCTGTTTAAGAGAACAACGCAAAAGGTAAGAGAAAATATAAAGCTTTTAATACAGGTAGCAGTAGCATTTAAAGTTCATTTTCATATGCAGGGATTAATACGCAGACTACATAATGGCAACAGTTGAATCACTAATTTCTCTCCACAACCTCATGCTCTTCTGAAATCACTTCTCTGGGTGTTCGGTGTTGGGCTGTTGAACAAACGCAGATGGGAAGATGCCAGTCCTCCCCTTGCATTTGCCTTCAAACCAGTCTTCATTCACTGGAAGGGAAAATTGACACAATTCTTATAACCCTAGGAATGTACAGGAGCCTAATGTGCTGCAGACAGGCCTGAGATCACCGTTTTATGGTGCTTCTGCTCGTAAAACTTGGAGCCGTGCTAGACCCAGCAGGGAGTGGAATGTTGAGGAAAGGGAGGAATGAGGAAGAGAGCAAAGTGGTGTAAGGTAAGAAGAAGTATCAAATGGGGGTAGGAAACTGGATCAAAGTAGAGACCAGGGGGCTTGGAGACAGACTGAGTGTGGAGAGTGAGGAAATTAACTGAGACCTTGGTCTGTCCTCTTCTGGATACATATGAAGTGTTTTGTCAGCTGTTTCCCATGTTCACATAAAAACCCTTAAACAAACCCCCAAAACCTCTGCTACCCTGGGTTCAGTAAAAGCCTATGAGCTCTGGCAGTTTTGCTGTGGGGCAACCAAATGAGGCAAGAACCAGCTTTGTATGGGGAAATACTTTACTCAGCAATGAAGGGAAAGGTAGGATTTCGGGGTGGAGGGGCATCATCAGTCTTGCGTGGTGCAAAATCTAACCTGTCAAAGGTTAGATGGGAGACTGATTGTGTACTGCTCCAAAGCCTGCCAGCTACCACAAATTACTGACATAGCTACAGATAGCAAAATAAAAGGGGGTTTTGCCTTTAAAACCTATTTGTGATGTTTTGATTTCACTCAGAGGTTCAAGTGAGATGGGGAACATGCCATGTGTATGTAATTTTTCATTGATCTTCTTGAGATTTAGTCTGTATTTAAGCCTCAGTTCCCATGGAAACACTAAGGACTAATATTGACCAACTAATGGAAGATTGTACCCTTAACAAGAAAAGTAGATGAGAAAAGGTTGCAGGTGGAAGGCATGGGAGTGAGAGCCTGCCCCCATTGAGGGGATGGCAGCTAAAATGAGACCATCTTTCTCCTTGAAAGAATCCACAGTGATCAATAAGTTAAAGAGCCCAAGTGTAACTCCTGCCTTAGATGTTTGGGAGGGGTGTTGTGGTAATGGGAGCGAGTAAAGTATGTTGTAAGAAGTGTGGTGTAACAGGGACTTGTGGATGGGAACCCCAAGGCAGAGCTGGAGGGGCTCTGCTGCCACACCACCCTCCCTCTCACCAGAGCTGGGGGTTCCCTCCCCTCTCCTGTCCCAGGAGGAGCACGATTACCTTTGGATAAAATAAGGATCGTATCTCCTGCCTCGAACTCCAGGTCTTCAGGTTGGGTGGCTTCGTAACTGTACTGAGCTACAACACGGCTTGTTCCCATCTCCCCCGGTGTTGCCTCCTGCGGTGACTGCTCTGGTTTGCTGTCTGGTACAAACCCTTCTCCCTAGGCAGGAAACAAGCTGGTGAGGACACGACCACCTGCTTTCCTTTCTCTACCAGGGCAAGAGAGATGAGCTCTGCTTCTCCTCTCCACTCCCTCTTTGCTCCTCTGCCTTTCATGAGGTCGCTGGCTTCTGTTGAAAGCCACAGACCCATGCTTGTGGCAAGGAAAACAAAGGCAGGAGGGAAGAGAAGGTGGCTGTCCCCTGTAGCTGTCACTGACCTCTGTGCCATTGCACCAGACTGTCAGGCAGTTGTTCTTGCTCTGGCTCCAGGCCACCTCCACATTCTCTGCAGTCAGAGTCACCGGCTCTTGGCCCTCCACAGGCTTGTACCTGGTGTGCAGGGGATGCAGGTGAGGAGCCCTGGAACACAGCCCTGGCTCACTGGGGCTGGCGGTGCCTCACCTCATCTCCGTGTGCTCGGGCTGCAGCTCCAGCTTCTTGCAAACCACCTCCAGGAGCTCTCTGTAGGAGAGGCCTCGATTGACTCTCAAGGCAACTGTGAATTTGTAATGCACCTTGAGGATGTGGGGGCTGCAGACAGTTGGTTCAGCCTCCTGCAGGCATGAAATGGGATGTCACCTTGTGTGGCTTGGCAGGCACAGGGATGTGGAAACTGGTTGCCCGAGTTAGATTGTGCCTCCCAAACTGTGCTTGGATATTGGCTGGTTGGCAGCCCCAGGCTTGTCTCAGGAGAAAGCTCAGTAATAGATTAGGGACTTGGTACTGAATTATGGCTTTGGGGTGATAAAATTAAGAGCTGTGTCCGCCCTCCAAACCCCTCTTGAGTTGGAATTGCTCTGTTTTCCCATCTCTTCCAAGTGCTACATTCTGATGTGCTGACCCTACCCAGGAGCATGTACATTCCAGCCAAGCTCTCTCCTGTTTCTCCCTTCTCAAGTGCCTCAGATTGACTAAGATGACAGTCATGCAATGGCTCTGGTCACAGCCCCAGGTTCACCCGGGGCCTGGAGAAGAACTTCCTAAAAGCAGCCCTAAGTCTCCTGGTGAATGCAGATTTGTGTAACCAGCAGGATCTCGGGGTCTGCGCTCGCAGGACATTACCTTTGCTGTGTCTCTTGGCTGTGCCACAGTAGCAGGAATGTAGTCTGGGGAGGAGGAAAAAGGTGGCTCAGGAGGTGGGATGGGATAAGTGTTGTCTAAACACATAGGCAGACCTCCTGCAGCCCATCATGATTGCCAGCAACACCAACCAACCCTGGAGCCAGCTGTGGTCCCTCGAATGGATATGACATCTGCCACAGGGGTTCTTCTGTAAGATCTAGATACAACCACTGAGCAGAGGTTTTGGCTCTGTGCCTTCCCTCTTGCAGGGATGGGAGCATGAGGGGTGGGATGTCTTTCATGAGTGGGTTTGAAAAAGATAACCATGTAGCTGCTGGCTTTAGTGTCTGCTCTTCTGATCTCCCTAGGTCCACCCTGAAAACCAAAGGCCATCCCTGTCCTTCTATGGGGCTGTAAAGCTAAACTCAGGCCTCCAGGCAGGGTGATTTCGTGCACATTTGTGGAAGCCTCTTCATGAGGATATGATTTACATTCTGGCACTGCTTTGGCACAATTGTGCTCATTCCAGGAAGAGCCTGAGCTACACTTTGAACATGGTCCCACTAATAGATGAGATGGTTTTTGGTGCCTTGAAGGTGATGATTGTAGTTGTTGTGTCCATGAGGCATTTGTCCTTAATTCCATGAGCCACAGCCTTCTTCTGTGTCAGCTCTACCCATGGACTCCTATGAGGCTGCTGTCTAGGTGACATGATCTTGGGATGTGGGACACTGGGTAGCACCAACCAGGAATTCCCTTCATACAGCTCCTTCAAGCCTAGCTCACAGCAGCACTGAAACTATCATGGATGCCCTGCTTGAAGGAGAAGCTTATAAGGAATGTTTTACTCCAAGCTGGTTCTTGGCCCATTCCTATCTCCAGGCTCTTTTTCTCATTAGACACTGTGCTAATGGAGAGCATGGAGGGACTTGCTCTCCTCAGGGACCCCACAGACACTATTTTACTCCATCCTCAGCACTGCAGTGGCTGTCTCTGCCTCCTGCTCTAACATCGCCTCTTCCTTGACTGGAAATGGGGCCAGGAATGAGATGGAGATGAGCCCTAGCCCTTGTCTTAAAGGGTGAGAACATGGCATCTCAGCCTGCTGTGGGTGATGTCACCCTGTGCTCCCCATCCCTTCAGCTCCCCACGCTGACCTGGCGCCTGCCGCCGTGGCTTCTCCGGCACAGTGGAGGTGGGTGGCTCAGAGATCTCAGCTTCCACAGAGGTTTCTTCCTGTGCCATGGGAAGAAGACAGTGCTGTTAGTCCCACCCTTACTGAGGGGCTGGGGTGCTGCTGCCTTGTGCAGATCCCTTCCAACCCGCTGTTTTCCCGAAGTCTGTTTGGGATCTTGAACTGGGGAGGGGTGACTTTGCTATCCGTTATCTCCCCAGCATTGCCAACCACCACTAGGGTGCCACCAACACGGATTTTGCAGATCTCTGAGTTCACGATGAGGTGACCGTGAGCCAGAAGAACCCCAGCATCATAAAGGGAAGGGAGTCACATATATGGGTCCTACTGGGAGGCAGGTGTTGGGTGAATATGTGGAGATCTGCCCTCCCCACAGCACCATTTCTTCCTGGGCCTCCTCACCTGGATATGCAGCTTATTCTGGAGCTCCACAGGCTCGAGGAAGTTGCAGGGGACGATCCCTTTCTGCAGGGGGAGGAGAGATGAGTAGTGATTGCTCGGCAGGAAAGCAACCCACTGCTGGAGGGCACAACTGGATGTGTCCTCACTCTCCCCTGCATCCAGGAGGCTTGAATTTTAGTTTCTGCAGGTTGGGTGGATTTCACTGAACCCTTTGGCCTAAGCCAGGGTGGACATAAGAGACTTCAGTCAGAAACTTAATTAATTACTGTTGGCAAGCCTCTGCCTCTGCAGAACCTCAACTGTAATCTGCTGTCTGCCCCTCCTGTCCAGCACACTCCTGTCATACCTTTCCATTGAACATCACTGTAGCCCAATTATCCTTCTCTTTCTTCAGGACAAAGACAATGTTTCCTGGCAGGACCTGCAGCTCCTCAGCAGTCTCGGGAATGAACTCGTACATGACACGGTGTGGTTGCCCGCTGAGGACCCTGGGTGTGGGAGCAGTGGACAGGTCAGGAACGTTGGCAATGCTGTTGTTTTACCTTGTAGGGAGAATCCAGACCTCTGCCTCCATGTTTCTACATTCCCCATTCCCCCTGAGTTCTGGGTGCTAGCTGGATGCTCGGTTGCGAGAGTGCAGGATGGGATTGTGCCTGGCTGTGTGGGTTATCCATCCTTTATCCAACTAACCTGAGAATTTCTGGGGTCTTGGGCCTGGGTGGAGGACCAGAGGCCTGCCAACAGGAAGACAAAAAGGAAAATACCAGTAATCCAGAGAATTTTGTTTGCTTTGCAGAAATGTTCTGCAGCCTTTTACCATGCCTGCCCTCACCCCAACACTGTTCCTTCCTCTACATGCAGGTGCCTGAAGTGCCATGAGGAATATCACTAGCTTTGTTCCTTCTAAGGAACAGTTTCCACATTCTTCAACATACAGTTGGTTGTCAGAAGCACAATCTTCTTTTCACTTCTGATTTTAGTTTCAGTTCACGGAGGATTGAGACTGTCAACACCTGTCTGCATTGAAAAGGTTGTAATTTATTTTAATCAATGGTGCTGTGCTTCCCCATATCCTCCCAAAAACCTCCTGGAAAAACACTTGCCACGTTTAGGAATGGGAAGATGCCACTACATCATCGGGAAAATGGCACAGGAAATGCAAAGGAGTTTTGGAATGGGCAGGAGGGTGCAAAGCCAGAGCAGAACTGCCACTGTTTCTCTACTCAGGCTTAGGCAGACGATCCCTAATGAATCCTTGAGGGAGGGTCAGAGACAGCTCCCTGAAGGGAGCCATCACCCTGCCCACTACTTCCCCATGCAGGGAATCAGCTTAACCTCAGCCACAGCTGTGGGTAGGTTTGGGATGAGCTTCCTGATGCTCAGGAGGGAGCAGCTGATCTATGGAAGCAGTGCCTGCCTCCTTCCCGCAGCGGTGGCACAGAGTTCAAGGTGGTAAGGGTGCTGTTTGCCCCCCAATGTGGATGACAGCCACTCCCCATCATCCTGCACTGAGTATGATGTTCACTGATGGAGTCTTACCTGTGGCTGTAGGGGAGCAAATCCTGAAAAATCATCCTTGTCCACCACAGATGCCACCACCTAGAGCCAAAGACAAAGAGTGACTTGGTGCCTGTAGACCTTTCTCAGACCTCTGATCCCTACCCTCCTCCTTTGCCCTTAGCCAAGCAAAGCTCCTCAGGATTCTTTAAGTTCAGGAGGGGCTATGATTTTAGGCTAAGCAGCTTGGACTGCAGGCTGAGTGCCACTGGCACCAAAGCTTCCCTCTCAGCTGTGGTAACTTTTCTGCTCTTAGCCTGGCTGCTTCTGTGGTTTGAGGCATTATAACCTAAAAGTTTTTGTTTTAATCACAAATGTTGAAGAGAGCCAACGTGTATTCTTGCAGACTCCGTTTCCCTCGAGATCCTTCTGTGCCATCCCTCTCTCCATGTCTGGGGGATCCCTGAGGCAGAGACCAGCTCCCTGTCTCTGGCTGCCTACCAGGCAGCAGCTCAGCGGGGTAATGAAAAGGCAATCAACAGCTCTTCTCAGCCCACAGGCTTGGCCTGAATAAATAGTATAGATCCTTCTTACCATTGCCTTTCCCAGGTAGTCCTTCTTCTCCAGCTGAGCTACTTGCTTCTCATTTGGCCTGAACAGCTTCCCTGCAGGAATGGCCACCAGCTCACAGTGCTTCTGCTTCTGTAGCACAGAGAAGTCATGGAGACTTTGGAGATGAGAGCAGGGACTGATGAATATCCCTTCTGCTCTGGGCTTGGGGGCTGCTCCATAAAGCCAGAGCACTATCACGACAGCCCAATCCCAGCCCTGGTATGGTCTATTGATATTCCCATCCCTGCCTCCCCAGTGACCCATAGCTCTTCCCACAGACTTGTGTCCCACTGCAATATCTATTGCCACTGCATTTTAATCCTGCTAAAAGGTGGATGTGCTGTCAGTGGGACTTCCCTCCCTGTCTCTGTGGGGCTGTGAGACCTGCTCCTCCATACCAGGATGGCTTCCATTGCCCTGTCTATCTTGTTGTGCTGGAGCTCGTTCTTCATGCTTATGGCCAGGGTCAGGTGCTCCTCTGCCTTCTCCCAGTTCTCCATTGTGGCATACACCAGTGCAATGTTGCAGAGAATCTGCTGGAGGGATGGGAGCAAAAGAAAGAGCTCTTGGAGCAGCCGGACTGCTGCCAGGCGGGCAGGAAAGGAAAGGACAGTGGGGCTGTGGCACTGCACCTGCTTGCTTGGTTTTGGAAGGTACAAAGGTAGGCTGGCTGTCTCCTCTTTAGATTTCTCATGCTGAGGAACAGAACTTTGGGATCAAAACTGGTGGCCAAGTGTCTCACCTCGCAGGCAAAGAGCCGGTAGCGCAGCCCCAGGATCTTGTAGTCGATGAGTTGGTTGCCCCGCAGCTGGGCCAGCGCCTCTTTGAAATCCTCAATGGCCTTTCCATGGCTGTGGAGCAGAGGATGAAGGTGTCACCAGCTCGTGGTGGCAACCTGCCTGCCTCTAAGCCTGTACTCAGACTTGGTGAGTTCAGTCGTGTTTCCTCTCTATCCTTGTAGTGTCTCAGACACCCCAGGGGAGGAGGGAGGCTCTCAGGCTCATGTTAATCCCAGGACTACAGTGCTGAAGAGTAGGAGCCTGTTTGACCCTGAAGGGTTTCAGTCTGGGCTCTGGGGGACCAACCTGCCTGGGCCCATCCTCAGATGAAGCCTGGCATCTTTGTAAGTGGCAAAAAATGAACCTTGAAACTCTTCCACTCACTTCTGCCTCTGGTAAAACACAGTCCCCCGCTGGAAATAAGCCACTGCCAGGTGCTTGTCACAGCCGATGCTCCGGGTGAACGCCTACAGAGATAGGAGTGGGGCAAACGGGGGGTAAAAAGGGCACACTTTAAAAAAACTGAGGGTGTAAAGCAGTTGCCTTAGCTGAGTGGCCTGAGCTGGGCTCTGTGGGCTGTGTCTCCCTGCAGCACTGGGCATTGGCTGGGGGAGAGCCTGTACCAGGCTCCTGGGGTTTTTGAGCTGGAGCCATCTGCCAGCATGGTCACCTCCTGGTGAGAGGGAGAGTGAACAGTGAGCCGTCTTTCACTGCTGTCTCGCCTCTGATTCACTGGAAGAACAGATTTGGCAGCCTAGGGCCGTCCCCCTTCATCACAGCTTTAAAAGGCCCCGAATCCATCCCTTAGACCATGATCTTTTTAATTCCTTCCTTCCCCACCATGTCCACTTATCTGAGCAAGTCCCAGACGGGAGAGGATGAGCGGCCCTAGAGGGCCGTACCTTACCTCCTCCGCCTCCTCCAGCTTCCCCAGGACGAGCTGGATGCAGCCGATGTTAAAGCAGATTTTGGCAGGGGGGTTCTGGACGGCCGTGAAGGCATCCAGAGCAGCACCCCACTCCTTCCTGTCCGCTGCACACACTCCTTCTTGCCACAACCGGATCGTCTCCACCAGGGACATGGCGTGGTGGGAGTGGGGTGTGGGATCCCCGTGTCGTGGGTCTCGCCCCTCTCCCTGTCCTTCCTTGTGGCGCAGCTCGGCCTCTCCGGCTCCCTTCAGCCGGTACTTCTGCCTTCCCCCCGCCCCTGTCACAAACCTGGCAGGAAGTGGCCTCACTCGCATCACCAGCCCCGGGATGGGGAAGTGCGGCTGAGGCTGCCTCTGACACAGCGGGTTTCCATGGGCTGCATCCCTGCTCCTCTCGGGCAGCCACTCCTCGCCTACTCGGCTTTTGATCTTCCAGTTTTTATGTTAAAAGCCATGGATTTTGTCAGCTGGGTGGTTCATCAGGTCAAATTTCAGGTCGCAAAACTTCAGGAGGAGCGCTGGGCTGAGCCCTTGGTGCCCTGTAGACCAGTCTCATCGTTGCTACGTGGTTCCTACAGAAAATTCCTGGCAGGCACAGTTGGGAGGTGAAGTAGAGCCCAAGGCACTGCCTGGGAAACCCTTGGTCCTTCCCAACCCCACCGTGTGTCCCAGTGTGGAGTTTCACTGCTAAGGGCACACGGAGCTGCCCATGGATGAGGCTCCTGGGGCAGTGGCCATGCTGCACCATATCCCGAGGGCTCAGCCCAACATCACTTCTGTCCAGGTGTTTTAGGGCCAATGAAGCATAACTGGGTGTGGAGCACCGCTGGGAGCAGAGGGCCAAGATGAGGACAGGGCACGTGGTGACAGCAGGATTCTGACCTGCTGCTGACTCACAGGTTTGGAGCTGGCTGCTCCACACATGGTTTTTAAGCTTTTTTTGGAAGCACTTTGCCTCTGCCCCATCTACCAGCAATGTGATGTGTATTTTGTAAGAGCTTAAAATATGTCAGGAAGACTCAAACCCTTGTGTCTTTACCAAATCTTCCCCAGCAAATTACATAATTCCAGCGGTGGGAGGGAGGCTGGGGAGGTGAACTTCTGAGTACTGCTGATGGAGAAACGCGAGCCCCTGAGCAGTAAAAACTGGGGTTTTAATCCAAAGTAAGACCAAACAGAACTCTGAGCCTGAGGCTCTCTGGTTCCCCAGCTGTATGTGTGTCCTCAGTATCCCAGCTAGCTATGGGCTTCCCACGGGAGCATGGAAGACTCATCTCCAGAAGAGCAGAGGGAGATGCAACCAGCTGAAGTGATGCTCAGGTAAAAGGGTAGGAATAACAACATGGTGAGTGTAAAAACATCCCTCTATATGCCTTTTCTGATTCCTGTGAGGGATGGGGCATGGAGCAGCAAAGGTTTCACCTTATTGGAGGCATAATTTTCTGCTCATTTAATTACCTTAACTGGTGCACTGCTCTGTCAGGTTTATCCCAAAACAAATACAAGGGGAGCTGGAAGAGGATGAGAGATCATCCCCGTTGGAATGCTCATAGTGGCTGTCCTGCACAAGTGTTTGTAACTTAACAGTGAGATTTCAGAGCTGTGACAAACACAGCCCTTTTAGTAAGAGCAAGTCTCTTGTTCCCCTTTCTCTGCCCAAAGCTGACTCAGTAGGTAAACTTGTTTCTTCTACCATAACATCCAACAGGAAGTGAGTAACAGAGTTGGTGATATTTCACATGGAAGATTCTTGGAATCCAGCAAATCCAGATTGCCAATAAGTGGGTCAGAAATAGAGAAATGTCCAAAATGCAGCTGAGGTGCAGTGCATGTGTTGTGACTTTGTATAGCAACAATATGTACAAGTTTATAATTTCTGAAAAGTCAAAAATTACTGATTTCAGGCACAAAGAACCTCCCCATTATACACAAGGGAAGACCTTTTTGTGAGTTTAATTGGGCAAGAGAAGCAGAGGAGCATGTCCAGCTCATTCCCAGGAGGGCAGGTCAGAGCTCTCTGCACAGGACCCGGGGGTTTTGGCTCTTTTCCCAAACAGTGGCAGACACTGAGGTGGATGTAAGGACAGCAGCAGCCCGTGGCTAGCACAAAAGCAGGATGTGTCTGAGAAGGTGCCATTGCCACATGCTTAAGCTGAAGGCAGCAGAGCTCTACAAACCCTGTCAGCCTTCCCAGTCTGACCTGCATGAGGCTCTCCATTGAAAGGTTCCTTCTCCTAACAGTAGAGGGAAAAATCTTCTGTAAAACCAGAGAAGCCGATCAGTCCCTGGCAGAGCTGTAAGGACAGAACCCTCACTGCATGAACAGGAGAATTTCTGTATGTATCTATGGGTGAAACCTGAATGCTTTCTTGTAGCTTCTGTAGCAAGGGTGGGTGTCCCACTTGGTGATCTCAGTGCCTCCTGTGGCTGTGCCTGTGTTCTGCATGGTTTAGGGGTAATCATTCTGGTTCCTGTCTCCACGGAAGGCATGAAGACACTGAGTAAATATTCAGTGATGATTTATTTTCTGGTCTTTATTATTATTACAAAAACAAAGCAGATATCAAAAAACAGCAAAGATTTCACAAGGTCCCCAACAGTTTTTACACAACTGAACTGTAGTAAAATAGTGAAATTAAAACACATATATTTCAGTCCTGGCCCTAAGCCTTCTACGGTGATCCATGGTCTGGGATGCCCTGGGCTTTTCTAATTCGTTAAAATACTCCTCTTTATTTGGGAACCTGACTGGCCCACTAGCTAACATGATGAGGCACAATGCAACAGGAATGTGAGCTGTCTGGTATCCTTACAGACCCTACACAACCAGAAAACAAAATAGGGGAGGCACTGCAATGACGGTGTTGATACCAGGATATGTTTCTCAGACTACCCCAAGCAGCCATTTAGTTGTGCTTGACAAAACCAAATCACTTTCCAGTTGCTGAAACATGATTTGCTGTGTAAAAGCTGCTTTTTCTTCTTCTCCTCAGGATCTTTGGTCCCCAAAATAAGGAGAGTTCACTGGGCTGGGCTCCAGTGTAAATGGACCGTTAACCTTTTAAATTCCACTTTCCAAACTGCATGATGGACAACTCCATCTCACTGTGAGACCTTCCCACTGTGGACCCAGCATCAGACTGATGGCAAGGAACCTGAGCAGGTTAATGAAAACACTCAGCTCTCTGGAATGATAATTGGGGTTGGAAAAGAGCTTTTCTTCTCTCCTATTCACCCTGGTGTAGGGTCAGAGGTTGACCAAAGGCAACATGGTCCAGTTACCTGTGTTAATAATAGCTGCCCCACTTCTCAAATATCAAGATTTTAGCTCAAAACACTGCTTGGCTAGCAAAAAATTAAGACATTGCCCTGTGTCCCTCAGCATTTGCTCAGAGAGTCAGGTCCAAATCTGCCACGATTACACACAAATGCAAATCACCCTAAACACCGAATTGTTTACATCACTGAATGTGCCACTGAGAGGCTGTTGAGTACCAAATATTCCTGTTAGAAGTAAAATTCCACCTTCATAATTTTCCAGGATTTAACAACAGAAGAGATCACGATGCGCATAATTGGTGGGGTATGACAGAAGCAGCAGGGCGAAGGCAAAGCTGGGGGACAGGGCTGCCCAGGGGCGGCCGTGCCGGGAGGGGGATCAGGGCTTGTACCAGCGGCTCCCTGCTGGACTCACACCGTCGCTCCCTGCTGCAGTTACACCGTCTTCCTGGCGGTCAGAACACGCACAATGGACCCAACTCCTCCGGCAGCCAGCGCCTGCCAAGAGAAACGTGGTAATGAACACCAGGCCAGGGCAGCTGCAGCCTGGAGCTCCCTTCCAGGACCTGAACAGGCAGACAAGAACGATGGAGAGGGACTTTGGACATGGCCAGGAGTGACACGACGAGGGAGGAGGGCTTCAAACTGACAGGGAGTAGGGTTAGGTATCAGGAAGAAATCCTTCCCTGTGAGGGTGGTGAGGCCCTGGCACAGGTTTGCCAGAGAAGCTGCGGCTGCCCCTGGATTCCTGGCAGTGTCAAAGGCCGGGCTGGACGGGGCTTAGAGCAAGTGGAAAGTGTTCCTGCCCATGGGAGGGGTGGAATGCTTCCCTCCAGGAAGGAAATTCTCCTTCAGCCTACTTGAATCACTGGACGAAACCATTTTGTTTGCCTCAGTCTAAGAGAAACCCAAATTTTAACTGTTGGGTGTTTACCCAAGGAATCAGCAATGGGCAGGAGAAATAACTCAGCTGTGAGCTCTGGGGCCATACCCTTGTCACAGCCTGAGCCTGGCACCTGAGTCTCATCAGACAGGAAGGGGGTTGGTTCTTGCCAGGCCCAGGGCCTGGGCACCCTGGTAGGAGCTGTCCCCATGCACGCACCTTCTCATGCCACTGCAGCAGCACAGCACTGCTATTGTCGGAGGGGCTCTCAAAGCCCTTGTAGATGTACTTCATGAGCAGGTCCACCCCGTTCTTGTCCAGCGACTGCACCGCCTTCTCAATGTCATTGGCTTTGAAGGAGATAAGCACCTTCAGCACGATGCTCTCAGCACGGTCCTGTCAACAGGCAGGCACAGACACAGCCATCCTCGTGTGAGGTGCCGCCAGACACTGCTCCTCTCTCAAACAAACTGAATTATTTTTCTCTTTAACAGCTCTGAAGAGGACTGTGTGTGAAGGGCTTGTCATGGTAAGATATAACAGACACGTCCTCCCAAGGATAAACAATGTAAGAGAGTTTAACACATTCGCCCTGCTTCAGTTTTTCTGAAGTTTTTACTTTTCTCTGTTAGCACTTGCAATTCTTCACCCCTTAATTATGTCTAAATAGTAAATGCTCATATGGAAGCTCAAGATTTATCAAGTTCCAAAATAATTATAACAATCAAGTGCTTGTCTGGCCCCGCTTCCCACCAGAGCCTTTTCCATACCTCTGTAGTGTTTAATGTGACACAACCCTCATAATCCAGGGAAACGCCATTGGCAGCCTGGAAGAGGAGACTGCTGGAAGCCACATGTTTTCCAAGCAGTCAGCTGCTGTCCCAGGCACACTGGATGCAGACTGGCCATTAATATTAAGCATTATTAGCCATTGATCTGGATGTCATTTCAGGCCTGGGAATGTGTGTAGCATGCTTACAGCAGCAATTAGCAATGTAAATGGCAAGGAGCAGTTCTTGTTCATCCGTCACTAACTGAGGCAGGATGAGAGAAGAGTGTCTCAGGGTTGCTGGATTTTTGAATAATTCCATCACACAAACATTTCAGGCAGCTTCCCCCTACAGAAACTATGGATGTCAGTTTTCCTGCCCAATTTAACATCCCACAATCACTTGGTTAAGCAAGACTTTTCACATGACTGTAAGTAAAATTACGTAAGTTCCAAAGATAACCAAAAATTAAGGCAGATATTAATGTTGAATCATTCTGCCCTTGACAATTCCACCACCAAGTGTATTCTTAAATCCTTCAATAGAGGGCTAATGGAAACAAGTCATTAATGTGAGGACGAAGCTTTACAGCCCTATTTGTAACAGCTGGTTCCCAGAGCTCTAAAACCCTTCAGGAAAGGGCTGGGGCTGCAGGAAGAGCTCT
Source organism: Hirundo rustica (assembly GCF_015227805.2). NCBI lineage: Eukaryota > Metazoa > Chordata > Aves > Passeriformes > Hirundinidae > Hirundo > Hirundo rustica. Next base: position 24,030,852 of record NC_053458.1, read on the forward strand.
GCCAGGAACAATGCAGCAGGGAAACATGCCCCTGGGCCTCTCCTCGGGCAGGAAGAAGTGACTGCAGGCACTCACCAGCTGGGCAGTGCCCTATCTTATCAGCCTGTTCCTCCCACGACTGCAATCATGAGCTATTCAGGACTCATCCTGGGGACATTCAGAAATGCAGCACCCAGGAGACTCCCACACTCTGTCACAGGGGGAGGGCCTGCTTTTCCTGAGGTTTTAACAGCTTCATTTTGATTGGATGTGATAAAAAACAATTCTTCCTTTTTTGTAGGCTCACTGCTGGTGGTTTCGTTAGTCAGAGGTGACAACTGCAACCAGGTTCCCTGAGCACACAACGATTACATCTGTGAGCTGCCACGTCTGGTCTGAGTCAGACACGGGCACCTGGTGACACCTGGGCACACGGAACACAACCAGCACTGGTAGAACCACACCTGATCCAGCAGCAAGGTAAAGGTACCTGGACACGTGACACCTGAGCTACAGTATTTTGAATGAGATTAAAACACTTGTGGTCACAGATGTTTCAACATCAGGAAATACCCTAAATTCTGCCTCTCTGGCCTCCTCAAGGTACAACTAGTTGCACAGAGGTAACAGAGACAGGAAAGGATTTTTAGGGAGTAGCCCATGAGCAAGCAGTTGCTATTTTACCTTCACTGCCTGGTTCTTTGTGTTGATGGGAGGGTTCTTCAGAGCTGCCTGCAGCGCAGCCATCATGTTCCCTGTGCCAGGTGGTTAAGGACCAGACACCAAGTACATGGGCATCAAGTACCAGGACGGCTGTACTTGTAGCTGGCTTGCGTGTGACTGAAAACACTCTGATGCAAGGATTCTCTCACCAGCTAAGACAACATTACAGCCTTAGCCAGCAATTTTCAGAACATTTCAGGCAGGAGTAGCATCAATAAGCAGCTGTATAGTTCCGTGACTGTTGAATACTTCCTAGGCCTTTCCCTGAATTAATGTCCAAGTAAAAGAAACCGTTCCCCATCATTTCCGCAATCTGTAGCCCTCGAGAACAGATCTCAGCTTGGCACATCCAGCCACGGGGACAGCAGCCCAGCAGCAGCCCTTGGGAAGCGTGATCAGGGGCCAGCTGGGCGAGGCAGCCCTGGTAGCGGGCACAGGGAGCTCTCTGGGCACAGGAAACGCCCTGTGAACATCCTTTCGGAGCGCAGCCCTGGGGCACTGCGGCTGCTGCGGGCAGGGGAGGAAGCTGGGCCGCCTTCCTGCCGCCAGCCCCTTCCCCTTCCCTCTGCCAGCCCCCTCCCCCTTCAGCTTCTTCCTGCTACCAGCCCCTTCCCCTTCAGCCTCTTCCCCTTCTGCCGCTTCCCCTTCCCTCTGCCAGCCCCCTCCCCCTTCAGCTTCTTCCTGCTGTCAGTCTCTTCCCCTTCAGCCTCTTTCTGCTGCTGCTGCCAGCCCCCTCCCCCTTCAGTGTCTTCCCTTGTCCCGCCAGTCCCTTCCCCTTCAGCCCCTTCCCACTGCCAGCGCCCCCCGGCCCCCGCGGTGCCCGCTCGCCGATGTTCCCCTAAAAGGCCGCCCCGGCGGCAGCCGCGCCCGCTCCGCCCCCGCCGCTCCCTTCAGGATATTGCCGCAGGCACGAGTCCACCTCGCCCTCATCGGGCCCCGCTTGTCCGTCGCCCCCGTCCTCCTCATCCACGAACTTGTTCTCGTCGTACTCGTCCACGTCCACCCGGCGGAACCGCGCCGAGGACACCGTGTGCTTCGCCATGGCCGCGCCCGCCCCGCGCAGCCGCCGCCGGCCCGGGCGCGGCCCCGCCCCGAGCGGCGCCGGCGCAGCGGGAGCGCTGTCAGTGAATCCTGGAACGGCCCCCGCTGGAAGGAACTTGGAGCCCGTCTCACCCCAGTCCTGCCACGGGCGGGGACACCCCCGCTATCCCAGCTTGCTCCAAGCCCCGTCCGAGCTGGCCTGGGACACTTCCATGGATGGGGCAGCCGCAGCTTCTCTGGGAAACCTGTGCCAGGGCCTCAGCTCACAGGGAACAACTTTTTCCCAGTATCGAATCTAAACCTACTCTCTTTCAATTTGAAGTTTCACAGATTCACCGGATATTCTAAGTTGGAAAGGACCCACAAGCATCCTCGAATCCAATTCTTAACTAAATGGCCCATACTGGAATTGAAGTCACAACCTTGATGTTACCGTCACCATGCTCTGACTGACTTTGAAGCCATTTCTGCATGTCCTTGTCATTCCAGGCTCTTGTAAATAGTGCATCCTCGTGATTCCTGTCAGCTCTTTCAGGTACTGCAAGGCCACAGTGAGGTCACCCCAAAGCTTCTCCTCTCCAGGTTAAACCATCCCAGTTCTCCCAGCCTTTCCTCCCAGCAGAGCTGCTCCATCCCTCTGATCATCCTGGTGCCTCCTCTGGACTCTCTCCAGCAGCTCCAGGTCACCCCTGTGCTGGGCCCCAGGGCTGGGGCAGCTCTGCAGGTGGGGTCTCACCTGAGCACAGGGGCAGAGGGGCAGAATCCATCCATTCCCTGCTGCCCACTCTGGGGCTCAGCCCTGGGCACGAGGGGTTCTGGGATGGGGCAGGTCCAGCTCTCACCCACAGCAGCCCCAAGCCCTTCTCCCAGGGCTGCTCCCTCTGCTCATCCCCAGCCTGGATTGACCCGGGGGGTTGCTCCGACCCACGTGCAGAACCAGCACTTGGTCTTGTTAAATTTCATGAGCTTCCCATGAACCACTTCCCGAGCTTGTCTGGGCCCCTCTGTCCACCCCCAGGACAGCGCCAGGCTGGGCAGGACCCCGCGTAGGCTCCGAGTGAAGTCGGAGCTGCTCTGCTCAGACAGCGTGTCCTGTGAGGCTGCTCACGGAGCCCCTACGCCAACAGCACCTGGTGACAGTGAGACTTAAAATATAGCCACAGCCTGATGGTTATTTTTTTAACTTACACTTGGCCTGCATAGATAATAATTATCCTGTTATTAATTAGGAAATGACACAGCTTTGTGAGGTTCCCCTTCATAGAAAACAGCAGCCCTGGAAAAAAAAATAGACACACACACACACGTATACACATATATTACACTCACCACCACACCTCTTCTTATGAAGAAACAGCTGGTGGAAAAATTTATTCCTGTATCAGCCCTACCTGCAGGACCACCTACCTTCTTGACAGAGGAGGAATTTAGGATATGTCACATGTTCCACCAAAGTTGCCTCAGCTCAGGAAGCTGCAATCCAGCTGTAACTGTGCTTGCAGCCTGGGGGCTGCTGGTGTTTTTCTGCTGGAAATTGGCTTAAGGGCAACAAAGTAATTGCAGGAGGTAAACAGACTGCCAGAGAGTCACGGAATGGTTTGGGCTGGAAGGGACCTTAAAGGTCATGTAGTTCCAAGTGCCTGCTGTGGGCAGGGAGTACTGAGGTTCAAGGTTTACTGCTCTGTTTTTAAAGTAGAGGATTTAAAAAAAATACTTTGATAATCCATTATTTGAGATCCACAGTTATTCCATTGGTTAAATTTGGCAGGAGAGGACTTTATTGGTGTTTTTTGCCATCTGTGATCTCAGTTTCACACCAAAAAGCAGATGGATCTGTGCCATCCTCAGAGCAGCTGTGCCCCATAGGAAACACTTCAGAATGAGGACTTCCACTGAATTATTCCTTTGGCATTTTAAAATACCTTACAATATTTCTGGGTCTCGGGTATAGCTGTTCCCTCTGAAAGGGGAGAAAGGCACCTGGGAAAAGCCCTCCTTGGCTTGGAGACACCAGAGGAAGCAGACTGCCTTCCATGGCTGGGAAAGGCTGTTGGGAAAGGCCGGGCTGAGAGAGGAAAAAGCCTTCAAATTCTGCTGTCCAGCTGGGTTCCCCTGCATTCCCTGGGGAAAGTCTGTTCTAAAATATGTTTTAATTCCTGTTAGGTTAATTTGATGCTGGTTTTGTGTACCTGCTGGCAGAGCTGGGTGACGAGGGGTTGCCCCCATGGTGCCGCACACAAAGGGACAGAGCGGGTATGGCCGTGCCCTCTGCAGGGCACCCGCTGCCAGAGGGTACTGTCCCTGCAGAGGCAGGGCGAAGAGAAGTGGATGCAGAGCGAGATGTGAGGTGCCTCAGCAGGAAGCTGAACATCTCCTTCACGCAGCGGTGCTGAGCCTCGTCGCAGGGTGAGAAATTGGAGTAGAGGGTGATGCAGCTGATGCTTGCCCGGGCGGCTGTGGCTGCACCCAGGTAAGCACCCGCCTCAAAGAGCACAGCCTCGGGGTGCTTGCCTTGGGTACTGCACTGGTACAGCGTGGCCTTTTTGGAGGACTCTGCCCAAGAAGCTCCTCAGCTGATAGAAGAGAAGGTTTTGGGGAGTCACTGGGCCCCTGTGTGGGAGGCCAAAGATGCTGTGGAATTCCCTGTAAGGGGCTCTGGCTTCTTCCCCCATCCATATGTGGTGTGACACTTGGCACACCCGGGTGTGTGGGTCTTTGCCACAGTGCCCTGGTGTGTCAGGAATTCTTGGAAAACTGTTTTCTCTCTTGTATTCATGTTGTATTGAAAAAATCTCCCAGTTTACGTACAACAGAGCTGACAGTCCTAAATGAAAAAGAAAAGTAATATTTTCATTCAAACCTTCAGTTTGTTTTGCATTTCAATGACATAAATAATAGTGTACGGTCTCTTCAAAAAGCTACTGAAACTCGTAGCGGTATATGGAAACTTGGTTGATGACACAGAGAACAAAACTCTTGGAGCCTGGGGGCATTATTCACAAATCAGACTTTTTACTAAAATTGGGTAAAAATTTTTCTTTTACCCCAGAGAGGAGAAACTGCACAATAGAAACAGCCACACTTTTCAGAATTGTTACAGGTGATTCCATGATTCAGTCTGGCAAAAACCCATGCAAACACCATTTAAAAAACCAAAAAACAAAACAAAAAAACCCATCCCACAACCAAACCAAACCAAAACCAACCAACCAAACAACCCCCCCCACCAAAACCCCCAAAAAACAACTTTAAAAGGTGTAATTACCATGTCAGCAGGTCTGGCTCAGGGTAATAGGAAATATTCATCTGATTTCCTTCAGTGGCTTTTTAAGTTTCCACTTCATGGCACTTGAAATTTTTCTTTGCAAATTCTGTGATGCAGAAGGCTCCTCCATGGTCTGGGCAGTTCAGTGCAGAAGGATCTTTCTCAGTGCAGGGGCTTGGCCCCACATGAGACGGTGACAGCAGGCATGTTCTTTTAGGTGTTTCCAGGTGTCAGTTGCTGGGGGTCAGGAACACAAACAGATTTTGCCTTTGCAGGGCCAGCATCTGTGGGAGTTGAGCTGCTGTTCTATGCCTGTCGATATTTTTTTTTCATTTCTCAAGTGATACCATTGCCCTTTTTTATTAGTGAAGTTTTGCTACAAGATCATTGTAACTGAAATCTGGGTGTTCTAAGAAATGTCCAGCTGAGTTTCTTTCCAAGTGATTTGTGTGTTTATCTGCCTGATGAGCCAGCTGGACAGAAAACCCCTGTTGTACTTCTGCACCAAGGTTTTCCCTTTCTTGGGAAGTTTGTGTCCCCCTCCCTGAGGCTGTCATTCCAGGAAACAGTGGGCCATTCTGTGAGTAAGCTCCATCATGCTTTGTACCAGGGTGTCAGAGGAGGGCAGACACAAATTTTGTGTGGATGAACAGCTTTTGGCTCAAGCAGGAAATTATTTGTCTTCAGTGCTGCTCTCATTTCTCCTCATCGTTCCTGGATCCTGTTTAATTCTGCTGCTGTTGCCGCTCCACTGTAAAACATTGCCATCTGCATATTTTATCACAGCTCACTTCTGCATTCTACCCTGTTTTGCGCTCTGTCAGTATTTAATGTTTTCCTTAAATTCATCATTTTGTTAATTCGCTTTGCTTTCCACTCCTGACTCGATACTAACTTCTGTATATTGTCCTCATATCTTTTTGCATATACATGTGCTGTAGTTCCTTCCATTGTGCTATTCTCATTCAGATTACTCCTAAAGATTGGCTTCCTGACATCAGGAATGTTCCATTTGTCATTTCTGGTGTTTCTGTACATTTTGGATGGTCGATTGTGCTCTACTCTGTGCAGGATAATGTCACCCTGGCAGTTCTGTGTCCCGGGAAATAGAAAATGCCTCTGCTCCCTGGCATAAAGGAGGGCAGCTCTGGAGAAAGGAGTGTTTTTCTTTGGAGAGGGATGTCAGGAGAGGGTGTCACCCCCTCGCCAGGTTCTCCTGTAGGCTGCCAGTGCTAAAAACAATTGAAAAAAGCTGCAAATCGGAGATAACGTTCCAATTCCTCCTGCCCCTGCTGCTGTTCTTGCCGAGTTGGGATGGCCACATGATGGCAATGTCGCACCTCAGGGATGTGTCGTTTTCTGCTGGATGGAGCCGATTGCTTCTCGAGTTCCGTTTAAGTGCCTCTAGAGGTTTTCCACCAGAGGTACTGGAAATTTTACATCTCCCTCTGAAACTTACCTCTTTTTATTTGGTTGGTGCTTTTCCCTGATCAAAACCCTTCAAATTTTCAATCTCCTCAATCAACAGTGTCCCATCCTTACAGGATAGGAGTCAAATCCCAAACTACCCCATTGTATGGATTAATTGGAAGAGTGTTCCCACAACCAAAGTGTATTTCTGGATGCGCAGCATCTGCCTTTGGCCCCTTTGCCAGTGCTGTCCCTCTCCATGAGCCACCATTCTGATACAGGAGATGGTGTCTCATGGATCCCTAGGAACTCAAAATGACTGTTAACAGATCCATGTTTATCTCTGTCTCCATCTCTATCCCTATCTATCTTTAGCTCTCCAATTGCACTTAAAATTATAATTCTATCTCTGCCCCTCCCAACTATATTTGGAGGGAATTGGGATATAATTATAACTTTAAGAAATCATTTCACTTTTTGCTAAAATGCCTCTCTGGGCGCAGAGGGCAGGAGGTACTGATTAGTGTCCCATGACAGGGTACAAATGTTTACAGGAGGAGCTGGAGAGGAATGCTTTATCCAGCAAAAACCACAGGGAAAACAGTCCCTAATGACTCCATCTGGAAGTGAGCCATGGTCCAAGCCATATGTTCTGCACCTCGGGAAAAACACCCTAATGATCAGGGCTGGGATTTTCTTTTTCTTTATCCAAATATTAGATAAACTCTGGTATCTCTCTGGGCTAAAAAGCATGCAGAAATTCTGATCCATCCCAATGTGGCCAGTTTAGACCTGCTTTTACTGATGTAAATCTGTGATTTTGGGATTTCTGAAGATGTCTTTTGGAAGCAAAACTGTATGCATTGATTAGACAGTAGCTGATGCATCATTATATGGAATCAGGATGTTTTATTCCCCACACTAAACCATGTTTCCATAGACGGTGCTGTTGTATGGGGGTGGAGGCGCTCTGGAGCTTTCCCCAAAACGTTGCAATCGGGACAAGGACGGTTCCTCTCTTTTGTGCCTCTGAAATGTGAGTGTTGAAACTCTGTTGTGTTTCTTAGTACACCCTGGTGCAAAATAATCTCTGCTGGAAGCATTTTACAGGTTTTCATTCAGTAGGGAGTTTATCTGAGTTCAAAGTCCAGAGCAGTCACATGGCGCTGTAATGAGCTGGAGACTTGACGTTCCTGCGCAGCCCTATGGTTTTAAAAATAAGAAACAAAGGATATGAGGGAAGAAGCAAGATCTGTCCACAGCTGCTCATAACCATACCCAGACAGTCTGAACCCGTGCTGCGGTGGCGTAACCTGCCTCCACACTGCCTGCTCTGCAGCTCATTGAACACAAGAGGATACGGGGTGTCTCCTGCTACAGGAGCGCTGCTCCTGGCTCTGGAGAGGGGCCCTGGTGCTCTGCACTCAGCCAGGGGGCCAGAAAGATTAGCCAGGTTTTAGGTCCTGAGCTGGGAATGTTTCCTGCTTGAGCTCCTGTGAAAGTCAGACCTTCACAAAACCATTCCACCAAATTTGCCTCATGTGGCTTGTTTAGCCTCAAAGTGATTGGAATTATTACCTCGCTTCCAGAGATTTTTCCAGGGCTTCATTATCTTGATTGTTTCCCTCTCTCTATGCCTAAAAAGAAGGTTTTTTCCCCCCTTTTCTGTCTATTAAGAGTAGAATTGAAACCTACAGAGCAGTAAGCAGCCTGTAAGAGGAATGACAAATAAGGACATTTATTTGCCATAGACAGGGTAACCAGGTTAAATTTTGGGACAGCAAAAATTGTAAGGAAAAATTACGAAAATAACCCAGGATTTTGATTATTATTAAAAAAAAAATCCTCTTCTATTGAGTGTGGTCACACCAGAGATTATAAGTGGATAAATTCTTACATATTAATTATAAAGTGTTATCAGGATGTTTTGTTTGTCAAACAATTGGACAGATTTCCTCTTGCCCTAAGAAAGAGCCAGGAAACTTGCCAAGAGCCTGTGCTTACAGATTGAAAATACAGAGGAAGAAAATGAAAGTTTAGAGATGGAAGAAAAACCCTTTCCTATATTGCATATAACATATATATTTCACACACACACATATACATATATAACATATGTATATAAAATATTCTGCTTCATCTTCTTTCCATTTAAAATGAGGATGATTCTTGGGACTCAGAGAGACATACTTCATTCCTAGAAAATATCAGTTCAGAAAATAATTTAAGATTTGGGGTCAAATGATTAGTGTGCACACAGATTTGCTTCCATGCTGATCAGTGGAGCTCAGATGATTTCCAGAAGCACAGGACCAGGGACAGTTTTACCAATTGCTGCTCTAAGTGCTATGAGACAGACAGTTACAGTCATTTTAATTTTGGTATGAACTATGAGCCTTGTACATGTCGAATATTGCACAATGTTCAGTCCAAATCTGATCTCATTTCCACCTGTCTCCTTTTGGGCCCTTCTCTAGGAATGAGGGGAGCTGTGCTGGCAAAAAACCCACTGGAGTTGTGACTGTTCACAGAGTAAACCAGGCAAATCCTGATTACCAGTGCAGTAATTACACCTACCACCTCCTCCTTCCAGAGCAGCTGCCCGTGATTCCTATCAAACTGAAAAATGATGTCTGCATGTCAAGGAAAACCAGAAGGCAGAATTTGGTGTTCTTTGGGAACACCCAGAGTTGCTGGGGATGCTGTGAGCCTGGGCATCCTAAACAACTCATGTTTCTCTATCTGGATGCCCCATTTTCTTCCACTATGCAGGGATGAGTGTTGGCTAAATAACCTAATTTAAGATCTGCTGTTTTCTAATAGAATAAGACTTTTTGTAGTGTAGAAAAATCTGCTTTCAATTGCCATTGTTGGGCATTACTTTAGTCAATGAAAACAAAGTGTGCTTGGGAAGCTGCCTGGAAGCTGTGTGATTTCAGGGTATTGCTATTTCCCTTTTGAAGAGGAAGGAAAGCCAACTTTTTTCTTTTATGTCACAGTGGAATACAGTGATGTATCCAGTATGGAGGAGGGGAATTCACTCCAGGTCCTGTGATATGTGTAGGGCAGCTCTATGTGCCCACTTTCAGGCATTTGGAGACTCCCAGACTCACCTGAGTTATCCAGCATCTGTGGTGGGCAAGTCCTGCCCAAGAGCTGAGGGTCTGGCAGCCGCTGTTCTGTGGCTGCTGCAGCCATGATCCTTATTTACATCAATATGGAATTTGGGTTTAAGCTGCTTCTGGCAGCTTTGCCTCTGAATTAAGCCAGACTGCACAGGTGAAGGAAAGATATATTGCTTTTCCAATATATATGTTTGATTTAATGAATGTTTTTCTTCAGACAGTTTATTACATTTGGATGTTTAGGGCTTTTCTTTTTGCCTTGCTGCTTATGTACCAAAAACCAAGCTAATGCTTTGCAAGTATTTCTCTGCTGCACACATTCCCTTTTCCAAGTCACTCTAAGTGATTATATCCCATTACTGCATCCCTTCCATCCCTGGAAATGTTTAAGACCAGGTTGGATGGGGCTTGGAGCCACCTGGGATAGGGGAAGATGTCCCTGCAGGGGTAGAATGAGATGACCTTTAATGTCCCTTCCAACCCATTTCATGACTCCATGAAAGAAGCCCTGTTTGCTGGGCAACAATGTTCTATATTTCACTTGCCGAAATCTACATGACCTTTTGTATATTAACAAAGGTATTGAATCATGAAGTGAAAACACTGCTCCAAAGTATAAAATGATTTTTTTAAGTTACACTTGGCTTGTGTAGATAATAATTATCCTGTTATTAATTAGGAAATGACACAGCTTTGTGAGGTTCCTCTTCATAGAAAACAGCAGCCCTGGAAAAAAAAATTAGATCTACACACACACACACATGTATACACATATATTACACCCACCACCACACCTCTTCTTATGAAGAAAACAGCTGGTGGAAAAATTTATTCCTGTGTCAGCCCTACCTGCAGGACCACCTACCTTCTTGACAGAGGAGGAATTTAGGATATGTCACATGTTCCACCAAAGTTGCCTCAGCTCAGGAAGCTGCAATCCAGCTGTAACTGTGCTTGCAGCCTGGGGGCTGCTGGTGTTTTTCTGCTGGAAATTGGCTTAAGGGCAACAAAGTAATTGCAGGAGGTAAACAGACTGCCAGAGAGTCACAGAATGGTTGGGTTGGAAGGGACCTTAAAGGTCATGTAGTTCCAAGTGCCTGCTGTGGGCAGGGAGTACTGAGGTTCAGGGTTTACTGCTCTGGTTTATGGCTGAAAGATGGAGGACTAAAACAAAAATGTGTTCATAATCCCTTATTTTAGAGCCATAGTGGCCTTTTTGAGCTATCATTGTGTAGGCCCTCTCTCAGCTGTAACAGCACCTTTATTTGCAGTGAAAACGTGACAAAGTGGAAAAATTCCCTTTTGGTCTTCATTAAACATTTTTGAAGATACCCTTCTCCCCATTCTGAGCTGTTGCTGGCCTGAATACCTACATCAAAGGAGACTGGGGAGGAAAGTAAAACAATTCCTCAAATAATTGAGCAGGAAAAGGCAAAACAGTGACCTAGATAAGATACTTTTCCTACAGGACAATAAGCACAATAATGTCCTGAGAAGGGATTCCATGGTCCCTGGTGTCTCCCTCACCTGGAGACTAATTAAGTTTTGCTGTGGATTCTCTTTTTATAGCATACCTGTTTAATATCTTTGTTTGATCTGCGTGGTGTATTCTGTTCTTGTATGAGCTCAGAGACCAACAAAGATTAGAGAGGGCAGGTTAGCACAGGCAGAGGATTTGCTGCCATGGGATTGTTCTGGGAGAGGGCTGCTCCTGGAACTAGTCATAACATGGACGTGATACACATATTTTCTTAAGACTTTTGCTTAAACATGTAGGAACAAGTTCATTAACTGCCTGTATGTTACATGCAGGGCATTTCTTTAATCTGTTTTTATGTCAATCAACATTTAATGAGTTGAATATTCCTTTGGAATATTTTTTCCACCCTTCTTGTCTAAATACTATTGGAGGAACTGCTTTCCTCGACCCTCAGCTGCAGAGGGAACCAGAGGAACCTGTCATTTGTCCACTGAGTAGGCTGAGAGCTGGCAACAAGGTTACAGGGAAGGAAATCGTGGTGATTAAAGAGAAGGAGGTGGGAGAGGAGGAAGGGGACCCCTCCTGTTATGGAGATGAAATCGGTGAGAGTGTTGTGGTGACACAGCATCAGGAAAAGGCCAGCCCTTCAAACTGGAGTTAAATTGCCTTGGAGGGCAACACTCTTCCCTTCTCACGTCCTTCTCCCCCCTCAGTAATCCTTCAGTAGCCAGGCTGTTGTATGGGTTAGTTAGTGTTATCTAGATCTGATTAGTGATGAGAGGCAAGTAAAAAGGTCACCTTTTCTTAAAAGGAAGAAATGAGTAAGGCTGAAAAAGAGGGGAAAATGCAAGGCTGGAGTGTTATCCGGTACCACTGTCATAAAACCTCAAATATATATCCTTGTCTGAACCCAATTATCAGCCTTGCCTGACTTCCCTGGAGATTTAACTCTTGGGTCTCTTCCAGAACTCAGCTATGATCTCAGATGCTTTGGATTTTAGTATTTAATTGTAAGGAAATTAGCAAGTAATATATGGATTTTCAAATTAAAGTTCGAGGAGCGGTCTGATTGAGAATAGGAGGATTTAATGGCTGTAATCCTTGGATTAAACTTTGGCTCGTCATGCACTTGTAAACGGACATTATGTTTCTCAGGAAAAAAAGGGTAATGTCCATCAAAATAATCTTGAAGGCTTGGGAGATGTGGTGATAGCTGCATTGTTAGAATTGCTCGTGGAGAGGGATTTGCAGTAAATCTTTTGGAGTTCAGATTAAACTGGACGATGTCCCTAGGTGTCTGCAGAGCAGCTGTTGGCATTGCAGCCACAGAATTATCCACAACCATCCCCTGGCTTCTGGTGGCTCAAGTTGTTACTGAGTCCTGTGGTGTTGTGAGAGCGCTGGAAGTAACATCTTACCAGAGTCCTTGTGCACTTCTTTGTCAGTGATTCTCTGTTGGTTTCAGCCTCTCTTTTTGTAAGGCTTTGTTCTGAGGCTGCCAGGCCTGAATGGAGAATAGGAAGTCACTCCAGCTGCTTTCCTCGTGCTGGCATTCTGAGCTGAACAGGAATTGCTGAGCAAAGAACATCATTTCCCCTGAGAGGTTTGCTGGGGTAGCACAAAGGCAGTCTGGTTTGTTTTTTTTTTAATTAGAAGTTCCTGCCAAGTACTGTCATCAGGGGTTGGGGGAGGAAGGGAGAGAGGGAAAGAAATATATGAAGTCTGGAATCCACTTGGAAGAAGAACTCTTGCTTCTTAATTTATAACATCTTATCCAGAAAAGAGGGCTGGGATTTTTTTTTTTTTTTCCCTCTTCCATGGATCTTGGTTCTGACTGTTTTTTCTCCAACAGAATTGGAGGGATTATGCAACTTTGCACTTGGTTTTGGACAAGCCAGTGGAACAAAAATAAGCAGAATTCCTTTTCTTAAGTGGGTGCCAAATTCTCAAGTGACACATCATGCCACGTTGTGGTGATGAATGCACGGCTGGCTGCTTGCATGGCTCGAGCTTAAATTCTCATTTTTTTTCTTAAAAAAATAGATAATAAGGTTGGGGCTTCTTTGCTTTCTTTTTGCTTTGCAAAGGAAAGGTTTAAAAAAAAAAAATCCATAAAGAATAATTGCCACGTATTTGGGGAAAGAGGAAGACATGGAGCCATTTCACTTGTTGCAGGTTTTATCCAGGATGAATCTGTAATAACTGAAACATACCGGGACCTGATGCTGTCTGGTGCTGGATGGGGAATGCATTGGGTGGTTTATTCCATTCCTCAGTGCACTGGTGACCACTTTATTTGTACTTTTGTGTTATTTTGTAATATTTGACTCTTTCTTGTGTTCTTGCTGGCAATATTACCCAATATCACTATTGCAGTTTGAATAGGCTTCTCTTGCAAGATGGCTTCGGGTCAGAACTGATTTGTGGATGAAAGATTGTACGTTTAAGCTCGTTTTTTTGAGGATGTTGCAAAATCCCTGTAATGCAGAAGGCAGGTGTGGGTACACCAGGATGGAAAAATTGCCTGTCTACTGCACATATATGTCTTGACAATTCAGTTGTGGACAAGTACGGAGTAACTTTACCAGAAATGTTCCTCCATGGATCTCTCAGTGTTCATCCTATAACCCAAAGTGAAAGAATGTAATATTCCTTTGACTTTTTGGTGTGTGGTTTAATGGTTTTTAATGCATATGCTATGATTATCTACTCTAGGTTTTGATTTCCAGTCCAGCTCATCTCCCTGAGCATAGTAACATATTGCACAATTGATTTGCTGTTTATAAAATGCCCCTGAAAAGAAGCTCTTCCATCCTGTTTATTCCTGTGTTTCCAAGTGATCTCCACAGGATAAAACAGTGGCTTCTGCGCCAACTTTTGTTACATTTTTTCATTAACAGTGTTCCCCTTTTGCCAATTTTCAAGGTCTTGGGTTTTGTTGAGGAAGTTTTTCTGTAAAACCTTAGAAATACAAGTATGTCATGCCAATACAATGGATAGGGTTTGAGTTGGCTAAGTAAGCTGTCAGTAGGTTAGATGCTAGACCTGAATTTTCTCTAAAATTTTCCACTCTCTTAGCACCTATACAAGAGGATTTCCTCTTCACAGGGTTTTGGGTTTTATTTTGCTTTTTGGACTTCGTCTAATTCTTTGGTAAAATCATCTGGAAGAGAACTGGGGGAACTGTCTAAACACAGGTTGTTTCCTGTCATTGTCTGGAGCATTGTGGGCTTCCATCTCCTTCCTGCCTTTTGTTCCTGGGTTGATAATGTTGCCTTTAAATAAGTTCAAACAAAAATAGATGTAATAGAGCTGGAAATAGAAATGAGTATCCTTAAATTCATGTCTTTGCTGCCTGAGCACAATGTGTCAATAATAATAAAGCCAAGTGATCCCAGAGGGAAGTGTTTACAGCCTGTGGGTCTAATCCTGTCACCTTTCCCTTGCAAGGGAATCTGCTGAAGTCACCAGCAGCACTTCAAGGAAGTGACAGACGTATGACAGCAGCAGCCAAGTAGGAAGAGGGATTTCTTTTTAGCTGGACTGTGCTGCTCCCAAAAATTCACAGCATTTTTAATAGATCATTTGTTCAGGTGAGTTGTGCTCCATTACTCTACATGCCAGTGGTACCAGTGGCAGGAGTGTCGGATGTTGGACTTGAGGGATCCACTGTAAAATCTGTCCTTGCCTTTAGGCAACAGTGCCTAAAGGTCACAGCGAGGGTTTATGCCCTGTCCTGGAACATCTGCAAGGGGCCAGGAGTCTGTCTCAGGGCATGGCATGAAAATCAAAAGGCAAAACAGAGGCAGAATAAACAAGGGGAAGGATGTGTAGGGCAAAGTGTGAAGGTAAATACCAACAAAAGGAAGTATTTTTAGATCACTAATGATATGCCTCCAAAAGGTCTTTGCGTTTTTAAACATCTGTTGGTAAAGGAAATATTGCTTGTTGTTGAACTACAGATGCATTTCTGGCATCAGGATAAAGGTGCATCTCAAAACTGGGTATATAGTTTTGAAATGGGTTACCAAGGGTACAGTGTTAGTATATAAAAGCCTTTATCCTTGGGGAGCTTCTGGTAGGCATTGATCTGTGAGAAGAAGCACCAGTACAGATGAAAAGCTTCTGAAATGAAAACAAGGAGGGTCAAAAAGTGAGATTGAGTTTTGAGGGGTCTTAAAAGTGAGTATTAAATAAGTGAATGAAAAAGCAAGTCTTAATGCTGCATTTTTACTGATCTGGTGGGTAGGAATGTGAGCTTTGGAGAGCTCGGAGTCTTCAGTAGGTAGCAGACGAGTCACAGCAGCAGAAAAGGAAAAAATGGGAGTTATTCTGATAAAGGCAATTTTGCCTCCCCAAGCAAAATAGGCCACTTACAGAAACATATTTAGCACTCATTTATTAAACCAGAGTGCCACTGTGTGTGTGGCTGGCACAGCATCTGATAGACATGACTGAGCCTCTTCCTTATCTGTGTTGTGACTTTACTCAATTGTTGTGTTCCACAAGAGAGAGAACATAATGGCCATAAGAAGTAAACGTGTTGCTCTCCGCAGTTCAAATCTGCCTTTGTCTTGTTTTCAAACGTTACAGAATTTCTTCTCCAAGGGTGGAACTTGCTGGAGAGTTTTTAGGTGATGAAAGAACAACTCCCCTGAGGGAGATTTGTGGAAGCTGGAGAAGGCAAGTCACTGTTGTACAGACTGTTGTATGTGACTTTAGAAAATTTCAGAGATGGAGGAGGTAAAACTAATCGAAGAAAAAAGTAACTCCAAACCCCAGTCTCCCCAAACCTGGATTTTATTGCACTGCACTCAGAAGATATAAATTCTAATTTTGAAATTATTGTGTTCAAGGCTGCAGTAGTTAGTAAAGCTCCAAAATTTTAATTGTTTGAGGAGTATGTACGATGAAAAAACATGATGTGGTTGAAGAGGGACCACTCTCTCTATTTTTAGAGTTATCTGTTACGTATTTGTTTACAATTCCCTTGTTTGCGGCACCTCCCTGCTCAAAAGAAAGTGGGGGAGAAGCCTTCTGATTTAATAGGAGTCTGATTTAATAGGGCCTCCTGGGCTCTGTAGGAGGGCTATAAAATCTTTGTAGGATCTGGTGAATTCAGATAGAATGAATGTAGCATTAAAAAAATCAAGAGACCTGTAGATAAGATGAATTGTTGCTTCCCTTCAATTATTTCCCTTTTACCCCAATGAAGAAGAGACGACATTATGACAACTCTGGCTTACTGTTGCCTTAGCGCTGGGAAAAAAAATTGGGTCAGTAAAAAGCTTGCAAGACTTTGTTTTAGATCTGACTGAGAAAATTGTCCATGGTGTGCAACCATCACCAGCATCCAGAAGATCTCTCTGATATGACAGGCATTCAGCAGGCTCCTTAAATCAGGGTCTAGGAACTTCTGAGTATCCTGAAACATGTCCCACAATAAAAGGGGGGGACATAATTCTTAAGTTTAATGTGGATCATTTAGACTAAAAGAAGCAAATAACATAAACTATGATAAGAACACAAGGATTTATTAATAATTTATCCCTGATATTTTAATCTTAGAGGTCAAGAAAATGCACGCACTAGGAACGGCATTTAAATTCAAACTCTTCATTTACCCGTTGTGGAAACTTAAGCGTGTGCATGAAGGGAGTGAGTCGAACCTAAGACATGCTGCCATCCTACCCATAACCCAAAGGGTAGGAGGGACAAAGTCCTTGGGCTTTGAACTAGTTAGATATAAATACAGAGCTCACTGGCAAAGCTCTGCTCAGAGGGGCAGGGGGCCCCAGACAGAAGGGGAAGTACTCTTCAGTATCCTAAATAACACACACTCCAACGTAGTAAGCCCAGAGTCTTCTGGGGAGTGCTTGGATTAAAGGATACTTGAGTGACACAGGTTTCTAGGGGAGGAAATATCTCTCTTTTAAAAGAAAAAAAGGAAAAGATTCTGTGCCAGAATTAGGAGATGAAGATCCTTATAGCCAACAGAGATTTATCCTGTTTAAACATACTGTAACAGGGCCATAAAAGGCATATGCGCAGTATATCTGTAATCAAAGCAAAATTAAACAGGGCAGAAGTGAAGTTTTGAGAACTCATTTAATCAAATTGTTAAATTTCTTATTCTGAAAACTGAAGCCTGCTTGAAAAGGACAGGAACCATGGCAAGTAATTTGAGAATGAGGGGGAGGACTGAGTACTAACTAGCCAATAATATAAATGACAAATTTGTAAACATATTGAAAGTAAGAAGCTTCTTATGGAGAATCAGCCTGTGTATGGAGATAAGAGAGCAGTGAGGGAAAATCAGCATTGTGCTAAATCAACTCAATACGTGTTTGTGCAACGGCCAATTTAATTATTAAACCTGACTTAGGTGCAGAAAAAGAGATCTGTAACACAGGAAAGACAATCTTTCAAGTAACAATATGAGAGCCATTTGATTTATTTTGTATGTGACATGAAGATTTTGGCTTAGGCCAAAATTTTGGTATGTTCTGTTGTGGCAGTCCTGTGTTCTTGTACAGATGAAATGCTTGCTGGATATATTAGCCTTCTGTTCTCAGTCTTCCATAACTTTTTTGTTGGAGAAGGCAGGGATAATTTTTTTTAGTTCTGCATAAGCACTGAGGTTGATTCAGGTCCCATGACAATGGAATTGATGTGAGGAGAGTTACCCACAGTCAAATTTGTAATTGAGCAGTGCCTTTTTATATGATTAAAGTATTTATTCTTTGCAGAGAGCTTTAAAATTGTCCAAATAGGGCCCTTGGCCTCTGCTCAAAGGTGAACTTTTTGGAAAGTTTGAGCGAAAACATTTCATCCATGTGTGAATATGAGGAGAGTGGAAAACTATTTTTCCCCTTCATAAAGACTTTTTGCTGCCTTCTTTTGAACAGCTCTGCAGTGTGAGTAGCTGAGGCCCGTGGGCTAAAATCTGGCATTGAAATAGCCATAACTATGAAGTGCCTTAGTTTTGGCTTTGATTTGACTGAGTTGTGAGCCTCAGAAAACAATGTTCTCAGCATGCACTCCAGGGTGTTGTTTCTTCCCTCAAAGGTGCTGAAATGTGCAGCAGAGATGATTTACTGTGAGCAACTGAGGAGGTCTGCAGCACAAAATTAGAGAAAGATACTGCTCTGGAGCTGCAGGGTCACGTGGGGGTGGAACAGGCACAGAAGAGCTCTCAAAGCACTTAGGGGTTACCAAAAGTTTCTGGGTGTTTCGTGATCCGTGAAACTGAAAGTCGAGTTCTAGGACCTGCAGCCTCTGGTCCCACAGGTCATTTCCAAGGAGCCCAGAGAGTGAACAGGGATAAGGTGTGGGTGAGCAGGGATAGGGCTAAGCCCAGACTGTGAGGCACACAGGCACTACTTGCACTCCTCTGGAGGCAGAGGCTCAGGGAGTACAATACACTCTTGTTCCTCCCCACGACATAGGAGGGGGGCACTTGCCCTGCGATGTGCCCCTGGTTTTACACGCAGGATCGCTTTGAAGCCTTTCCCAATGGCAGGCCAGGGACTTGCTGTTCCTGAAGGAGATATGCCCCCCAGATCTGAGATTACGTCCCTTTGGACAGCACAGCCTGTGAAACGGTGCATGCCTATCTAATTGCCATCACATGTGAAATCAGGGGGCCAGGGATGGCTGGATGTGCTTCCTTAACTATGTATTTTTTTGACTTAGCATGGTTAATTATGCAGCCTTACGAATCATTAATTTAGTTTTATGTATGGGAGCTCGGATGCATTTCCTCTGGCATTTTACAATAAAGCTGGTTAATATTTGCAATTTCTTGAAGGCTTCTGTTTAGCTCTGGTGTCCAGGAAGACAGATTATAATGGACTTGTGTGTCTGGTTCTTCACTGGGTTGCATCTTCATTGTCACATCTTTCAGAGTGAGGAGGGAGCAGTGTTTCCTCTTTTGCACAAGAGGAGGCTTGCAAAGGCTGCAGTCAAAAAGCAGGCATACAGCGTGTAACGCAGCATTTTGTACACTTTGAGTAGTTAGTAGTTTGTAATTGAAATTCAGTGTTTGATTCTAACAACTTTTCTAACTGGCTGATGTGTAATGATAGTGCATCTCAGTCATTTAAAGAATATACATAACCAAGTTTATTAATCCCAGATGAGGCAGATAGAAGACCTGGCTCACCTCTGCTCCCTTCTACATCAGCTCTCAGCACGTGCAAAGCATTGCCCATGTGATGGGAATGTGAGGTATGTGCTTGTGAGGTGCTTTGTGCCATAAAGGATCACCAGGAGATTGCAGTGTACTGAATATTAAGCAGCTCTAAAGCAGCCCATGACAGACCAACTGTGCAATGGAGTGGGAAGCTGGAACTTGGGTGTGCACAATGTAAGGAACACTCCTAGGTGGATCTCCTGTAGTGTTTATGGTGAGGAGCTCTCTGCAGCCAAGCTACATGTCAGAGTGGGCTGTCAAAGAAACACAATATAAAACTGATCTGTGTTTGAATTTCTGTAGTGTCTGCATTATCTAGCTTTTGTGGTTCACCTGCATATGATTTCGTTTCAGTTTCAATCTCCAGAACTGTAGGTCACAGCACCTGTTAGTTATCAAATTGAGAGCATGTGCCATAAACAGAAAGCAAGAACTAAGTATGGTTTAAAGAAACCAGATGAATAACAATTAATGAGATCATCTCAATAGGAACAGTATTTATTTTCTTTTGTAGGCACTCACTTCAAAGGCATCATCCATTGCAGGGGTGTCTCTTTGGACAGGCTTTATTCTATATGATGGATTCTCGTATTTCCCATGGAATGAACAGAATGTCTCATGGAATTTTCTTTTTCAATTAGCAGTTAGGTAATGCCCTTGAGGTGGCATTGCTTTGGAGAAAAAGGTAATACTATAAAAATGTTGACTACAAAGCCGTGGTTACTAGGAAGTGTCTTGCATAACCAACACACAACCAGTTCTGGCTACTGGCCTGCTCAAGCACCAAGGAGTGGAAATGGCTTGAGCTGGCGCTGCCACTGGAAGGACCTTCTCAAAACCATGGCTTAATTATGGCTTTTGTAATGCAAGGAGTGTATTTCCTATCTCAAAAAAAAAACCCAAAAAAAAAGACAGTGTGTTTTTTTTCCCATCTCCCACGGAACATCCTTACCCAGTGAAGGTGAGCTGCATGCACACCTCAGATACATGGCTTTGTCCTTTTAGGCTGTGTGATTTCCTTCTATCCTGGAGAAGCTGTCAGGGATCATTCTTACATCACCTTGTTGCTTTGTCCTTTTTCTTTGCTCTCCCAAATATTTTCCATATTCGGGTATCTCCGACTTCTGTTTCCTCTCCTCCTGTCAGGCCTGAGCAGAGGCAGCCAGATGAGCTGTTCTTTATTTCCAGCTGCTTTATAGATCTTGTGCTTTGTCTTCCCGTGCAGGCGTCTGCGTGCCAGCTGCAGCAACAGCTGAAGCCCAGGGAAAATCATCACTCTGCCACTACCTTATTTCTCTGTGGACAGTCGGGCAGGCTCTTGTCGGGCTCTAAGTGGTCAAGGATCTGCAGTCTGAGAGCTTTCCAGACCTCAGAGTATTTCCTTATACAACATTGCACCGTGAGAAGTGTAAGGTTACATTCACAAGTGGATTTGTGCTTCTCCCTTGTTGCGAGTGGGAGGGAATGCGTGCTCAGATGTATTAGAGGAACAATTCCGCTTCGGTAAAAAGGGCAGGCACAGGGCTTGATTATGGCAGGAATGTAGTAATTGCATATGAACATGATTTGGAAAGAACCAAATGTTTAACATGGTGTTGACCGCATAGATCATTGGTGTAGATCAGTTTTGTGATTAAAGTCTGCTAAAAGAGCAAACCAGCAGTTCTGCTAAACAGAGCTGTACACTCCTCTTCCTCATTTTCAGGCTTCTTTCTGTCCTTGAAATCTTTACAGAACAATCTTTTAGACTAATCAGAGCCTGGTTGGTCTTCATGTTTTCCTGTGCATTTGGACTCTGTCTCTTGGTCCCAAATAAGTGGTTGTACACTATATAATGGATTTTAAATGTAATTAAGTGTTACATATGCTTTTTCTCTTTTCCAGTATTAAATAATCAGCATTTGCATGTATAAGGCAGATTTTTAGGGGCCTTGATATATCCTTTTCCCAAGGCAGACAGTTATCAATAGAATGTCTGATTACTGCCCCTTCTGTAACCTTTCAGCGTGACATGATTGGACTCAGTGATCTTAGAGACTGTTTCCAGTCTAAACAATTCAATAGTTCTGAAGTCTGGGCACTGTATCTCCCTAAAAATAATCTGTGAAGAAAATCTATCTCTGTGGAAGACTAATGGCAAATCCAGTAAATAAAAATGGTAGGTTTCTGCTGCTTGCTAAACTGTATGAGGTCATCTGCTGCTTCTTCCTGATGGAGGTTGTTTCTGTCACTTGTCAGTGGCCAAGAGGATTCAGGAACATAATTTCTGAGAGGGCTTGAGCTCTGCCTTGAACGGAAAGTCCTGAGCTTGTCTGTTCATAAGGTGTTCTGTAAGGATCCAGTCTGAAATGTGACTCAAGAGAAGTGAAATTGAATCAAACACAAGAGCTCCTTCCCACTGTATTAACTCACTGCCATTTTCTTTTTAGTAAAGAAATAGAAATAAGTGCCATTGCTTTGTAACTGCCATCCAAAGTGATGGTAGTGCACGTACTGTGGCACCAGGACATCAACACACAAAAAAGCTTTTATTTCAGTGTAATTTTTTGGCTTTGCTGTTCTATTTGCCTATGCTGGTATGTTGGTCCTGGTCAATGGCAATTTGCTCTGCAGGTACTCACACACCTTCTGGGCTGGCCACAAGGGGTTTAACGCACACTCTGCTTTCTGCACATGAAAATTACGACGTGGAAGAGCGGTTTGCAAAATCTAAAGCATTCAGAATGCTCTTTGCAGTTTTAGAGGAGAAGCCACAGGATTCTGGGAAATCTACACTTTGTTTCGTAGGTGCGGTACACTTGAGTCAGGTTATCGATGTCTGTTTATTCCGGATCCCCTCAGGATCACGCATGGAAACTAGAAGCACAGTCTGGCAAGTGATCAGATCAGGGCACCTGTGACCACACGGCTCAGTCTTGGTTTCGTAGCTGAAAATAATGCTCCTTGCTTCCGTGTGGTTCCTCGTGTGAAGAGTGCTGACAGCCCCGGAGCCTGCAGTGCTCCTCAGGTCATCGGTACGAACGCTGGTGGAAATAAAACCAGAACATGCTGGAGGTTAGTGCGGGCTTTTGGGAAGTCTGAGCTCTGATTCAATTCTTAGCGCTTGCGTTGCCTTGCACGGGGATTTGCGTACTTGGATCATCCCTATTTTAAGTCCCAAACAGCAGGTAGCTGAAGACAGCTCAGGAGGCAGCGAAGCTAGTGAGGGTTTTTAGGGTGTCTGGCACGCAGGTGCCCACAGCTAGAGCATCCACAGGGGTGCTCGTGGCTCATGGGTGCTTCTTTGTGAGCGATACAGAATAAAAGCGAGGACAGTATCGGCGATTGCCGGGCAGAGCTTACTGAAACCTCTGATCTCCTAACTTCTCAGCCGGCAGAAGTAAGTTTTTAAAGTTAAGCATAGCTCAAAATTCCTTCCTTATGGCAGCCCGAACGCCTGACCCACGGCCGCCCCGGCTCCCCTCCGCCCTGCCCGGGCACCGGCAGCGAGGGGCGGGGAGGGAAGGAGGGGAAGAGAAGGGAGATGAGGAGGAGGCGCTTCCCTGGGAGGCGGGCAGGACGGCCCGCGGCGCCGAGCGGAGACCGCCGGGGCAGCACAGGCGCCGCCGGGCAGGGCGCTGCGAGCGGGGCCGCGGCCATCAACAGGAAACCCGCGGGGGCCGGGCCGAGGCGGCGCCAGGCACGGCCCCCTCCCCCTGTCCGTCCGTCCGTCCGTCCGTCCGTCCCGCCCCCGGCCCGGCCCTCCCGCGCAGCGCCGGGGCCGCTCGGCTCGGCTCGGCCCGGCTCGGCTCGGCCCGGCCCGGCTCGGCTCGGCCCGGCTCGGCTCGGCTCGGCTCGGCTCGGCTCGGCCCGCGGCGGGCGCAGCGCGACGCCTCCAACCAGGCGCCCGGCAAAGCCACCGAGGATGAAACTGCTGTGGAGAGCGAAAATGGTAACCCGCTGTCCCGTCCCCTGCCCTGCCGCGGGTCCCGCTGCCCAGCGAGGCTCAGTGCCGGCGATGCCGTGCCCGGTGCCAGGGCTGTGGTGTCCGACCGGTGCCGGACGATGCCGTGCCCGGCGATGCCGTGCCCGGCGATGCCGTGCCCGGCGATGCCGTGCCCGGCGATGCCGTGCCCGGCGATGCCGTGCCCGGCGATGCCGTGCCCGGTTCCGAGCAGAGTCCCTGCTTCACGCGTTCGCTGGAAGTTCGGGAGACATCGCACTCTGCTTTATTACCCTCGGCTTTCTATTTGCGAGTTTTGACCGCTCTTTTCCCCCGCCTCCCCCCGCGGTTCTAAAGCTGCTTGGGTTTCTTCTCTTGTTCTTGAAATAATAGGTTTTTGGAGGAGCAAATCACAAGCACTTCAGATCCCTCGTTCTCAAGAGAATTAAAATGTCGCTGTGTTTTAAATGCTCTGTAGCTTCAAAGATTCAAGGCAGTGTGCCGAAGTAATTCAGCAGTTTTAAAAGTGCTGAATTACTTCGGCGCACAAATTTCCTAAATGAAAGGCCAAAGATATTAATTGCTGTATAAAAGGGGGGAGGAAAGAGACGACTGCTAATCAAAACCAAACTCTTTCCTTAGAAGACTTTATGCAACTATTTAAAATATGTGCTAGTCTGGGAAAAAACAGTTAAATGGAAAGTCAGGGTACCTCGATACCACAGGAAAGGATAGCTTGCCAAGAATATCTCCAGTGTTCCCTCAACCTAAGGGTGTCCTGGATTGCTTTGATCGTTGTGTTGACTTTGTGCTGCCCATCTCCTCTGCTCCGCCTGGAGCAGCGGAGCACCTGGGATAGATTGTGCTCAGCAGAAAGGGGAAAACGTTCCCTTTCATCCTGTTTTTCTTTCTCCTTTTCCTGGCAGACCACATTTCAGGATGGGGGTGAAGAGGTAGAAGATGGAGCCGTCTACAATGTCACCCTTAAAAAGGTGCAGATTCAGCAGGCTGCCAACAAAGGAGCGAGGTGGCTGGGGGTAAGTGAGGCCAGCGCCGGGGCACTGGGGAGGGCTGCTCCTGGACTTCAGAGCAGCCTCCAGGGAGCTGAATTCCACAGGAATTGTTACAATATTAACTTTTAGCACTGACTGCTCTCATGATTTGAAAAAAAAAACAACAACAAACCAAACACTGAACTATGTCTGCTCGGGTCATCTGAAATAACACTCTCCTTGTGTGTGTTGACTTCTCTTTTCTTGACCTGTGAAAACAATTTGACTGGCTGTGGCCATTTATCAGGTGATTCTCGGTGCAGAAATACGGATCTTAGCTTATGGCCCGAGGAGCTAAACATTTAACAGTTATTTCAGACTGGACTATGGCTCATTTCTGCTCTTAGGAAGCTATCTCAGGTCTCCAAACAAATAGGTATATTATTTTGACTGGTGGAGGTCCCTCAAAGTCAGCAGTTCTTCCTCTGAACTTAAGGAAATATTGGTTTGGGTCTTATTTGTGTATTGCTTTCTTAGCCAGCTGAGAAATTAATTGTGTTTCTGCAAGAAACATAGCTCTGTGCTGTTTTTCAGAGCACCAAGGCTTTAATGATGAGTAAAATGAGCTTAAATGGACATTGACATGCTGCTGAGTGCCTTCACCTTTATCAGGCCACGTCCCCAGCTGACAAAAAGTTTCCTCACTTCATTGGAATCAGTGCAGCTGTGGCAGTTGGGGCCAGGTCTGCAGGAGATGCCAATAGCTTTCGTGGTATTTTGTTATGTTTATTTTTTTTTCTTTGGGATTAAAGGCAGTAATATAAGAAGTTGGCTTGATGTAGTATCCATGTTGGTATTTTAAAGGCTTTAAAAACTGCCCTGAGATTTATATCCAGTCATTTTCTCGTGAAGCTCCTGTGACACGAAGCAATACAGCAGAGCTGAAGCCAGAGTCAGGAAAAATAAGCAAATTCTGTCCTGCATACAGATAGTGCATAAAGTCTCCCCTTCCCATGTTTCCAAGAAGTACACAGAGTACTAATCAGAACAGATAATTTGAAATCTGCTTCCTTTGAATAGCAGATTTCCCATTTCTGCCTCCTGTTTTTACCAGGAAAAATACTACCAAGTATATTTGAGCTCCTGCAACTTTCCGAGCTGGTTTTGTGTAGGAGGTGAAGATCATTTTGAATGTGTCTGTGTCCCATAAGCATAGTTTAGAAAAGTAGAATTTTTTTCCTGCTTGGGCTGTGTTGTTCCTTGTAATGGAAGGAGTTTGCCAGGTCTTGGTCGTGTTCTGAAAGGAAGGGAGCCAGTATTTTCCTGTGGTCATCCCCGCAGCTGATGCTGCCCATCCCAATAGGAGGGCTAGGGACTGCAAGGTCAGGGCAGTGACTGTCAGGTTCCTGAGGCTGTTGTTGGTTTTTTCAGGTCAGAATGTTTGTGGGGAAAGAGACAGTGTGTCAGAAATCCACACCTGTTCTGGGCATAAATCTGTGACTTTGGCTTCCAGTCTGGCCTCTTTCACAAGCAAAAAGACTAAATCTCATGTGTATTATTTCAAAATATTTTGGAACATATGGGCTGTTTGTTTCCCTTAAGCTCTTCAGAGCAGAAAGTATTTTAAGCTCTTCTCGTGATCATGTTTTATTAATGGCTTTTTTTGTGGTCCCGAAATCAATAAATAGCCTCTAACCCAGAGCATTATTTATGAAGAGCCGTCCCTGCCCCCCAGCAGTTTGGCTTTGAAAAGCCGAATTATCTCTTTTAGAACTGTCATCAGGTGACTTTTTTTTTTCCTTTTTTTTTAATCTGGAGTTTATAAGGGTTTACGAATTTTTTTCTATGCTTTGAAACTCATTAGCACTAAATTAACAAGGTGTTGGATTCAGCAATGTTAGTCTTAATGTTTTTGATGGTGCTCTAAGTCAGGGTTAGGTTGAAGATTCAAGGTCAACAACCTGTTTGTACACCACCAAATATTGAGCCTTCACAGTAACAAACACAGTAACTCTCTTATTGATCACATGCATGCCTGGATTTACTTTTTAAAAACTTTTTCTCGGTGTCAGTTTGTGTCCTGTAAAAGCCCACTTAGCAATATGACCCCTTCTGAGGCACTGAGCTTCTCCTGGTTTGTTGTGGCAGGTCAAGTCTAATAAACCTTGCTTAAAATTCTCCATCCTAAGAACCCACCCAGGGTCACTGAATGGTTGGTCATGGAACGAGGGAATGGATTGTTTAAAGGCCAATCATAAGCTTCCAACTAAAGCACCAGAAACACTTGCCTACTGAAATACAGAAATGTCTTTCTTGTGTTTCAAACCTCTGCAGCTAACAAGAGTAAAAGAGAAACAGGCTGCGACTTAAGCAGGCATCAGCAGTTCCGAAATCTCAGAAGCGTGAAGCTTTTGGATAATCACTGAATTTCTTAGCTTTAAATTTAATATTAGGCATCAAAGGATGCTAATAATAGCCACTGCTTTTGTCACCACATACTTAGTCACTAAATATTTAGTGAAGCTTAAGACTTTAAGCACTAGAGTATTAGGGAATATTAAAAGCTCTAGTGGGAGCTCATTATTGTGAGAGATGCTGCACAAAAGCACTGTTTTGACTTAAAAGAATGTGCAGAGGTGATACTTAAAGAAGATCGTCTGTTTGTATGTCTTAGCTGATGATTGGTATCAAAGCTTCAAAACTCAGGTGTACCTTCTGGAAATACTGAGAGAGAATCCCTGCCAAACACAATGGATTCAACCAGATAAAGTATGAAAGCATTTTTTTTGAAAACAAAGTGGGTTTTGGTGTGTCTCGGATGCTGGAGAGGGGAACAAGCTACAAAAGCCATGGAAGCTGAGATACATGGCCTGACATTCGTGAGAGAAAAGGATGGAGAGGTAGAGATTTGTACTTAGGGATGGAGCACACTCAGAAGAGGGGAAGATTTGGGGTGGACAGTCATCAGTTTGGCATTATGTCAGGCTAGAGAAAAAAGCGTATTGGTAACTGGAGGGGAAGGTTTGGAAGCACAGCATGGAATATGAGTGATGTGGTTAGAAAGAGAGTGTTGTGTTTTAAAACTTTATTTTCAGAAAGAGCCTGAAAAATGGGATTCAGCTTCCCTGTGAGGATGTGAATGCAGCCCAGAGGGAGGCTGGATGCAGAGAGGAAGGTGCTATTGTCCATGAAGGAAAGACACCAAAGCATAAGAGACAAATGTTCAGGGGATCAAGTTTGATCTTGAACTGACAGCCAGGTACCCGTGAAATGAGACAGAGACGAGTTGAGTCATACTGTAGCCAGAAGTCGGTAAGAACAGCCAAACAGTGGATGTAAAAGTGGATCAGCCGCTAAATACCTGAATTCCTGTGGCCAGGAGCAATATGCTGATAGTGTGAATGGCGTGGGGAGGTGAACTCCAGCCGGTGGTCTATGGGAAACAGTAAATAGTTGAAGAGAAGGGAAAAAGCAGCGGTGGAGAAGTGCGTGGAGAGATGGGGGAACTGCGGGAAGGGGGAACGACGCAGGAAGAATAGAAGCATGGTTGTGGTGTGGGCGGGTGGACAAGATTACTGAAATAAAAGCCAGCGAAGTTTTAAAATGCTGTGAAATGACTATTGCCGAGCCCCCCCGTTAAGCAGCTGGAGTGCTTTATCTCCCCCTTGCAGGAGTTAGGGAGGGATGGGTCACCGCTGTCCAGCCCTGGGAGAGCAGGGCGTGATGAGGAATGAATGAGCCGCTCAGGCAGGAGAGGCTCCTGAATACCTGCAAATGTCTTTGCTATCGGAGCCCTTCATCTGGGAAGGAGGGAGGAAGAGACCTACAATGGGTGAGTATTTCGTGGAGCAGGTCACAGGAAACGCAGCCAGGAACTGGAGCTCCCCAAGCCTCAGTGCTGATTCTCCGCACCTGAAACCATTGCCGGGCTTTCAGAGTGCATCCTCACCATCGAGTTTCTTTCTTTACTGATGGGTGACACAGACTCCTCTTCCTCTGAGTCTTAAATATCCAGATAACAGATAAACGCTTTGCTCTCTTATGGCCAGGCTGCCTGGCTTCATTAGGCATGCATCACAAAACTACAGGAGATTTTAGAAACTTGGTTTTTACTTTTTGCTTTCTCTTTTTGGACTGCAGCTGAACTTCTGGCTCTGGGGTTTGTTCAGGCAGAGATGGATGCAAACTATAGCTTGTCTTAAAGTGTCTTTAATATTGTAATGTTGGGTGTATAGCAGAGCAACATATTCTGCCAAAATTGTCAATGGACTGCTGTTAGAGGGGTGCTTTTCACTATTTTAAAATACTGAAAGTAGCAAATCTATCACTTAATATTTGTGTGTTTTCTTAGCACTGCTATTATTTGATAATTACCTTTTCTGGGAATTTTGTTCTGTTTTAGAACCCAATTTTTAATTTTATAAAATTTTGCTTTTTATTTTATTTATTTTATTTTATTTTATTTTTTTATTTTTTTTTATTTAGTGCAAGTGATTGCCTTGCACCGAAAACTGCATGTGACCACAAGTTTGGCTTCTAAACACTTCCACAGTCACATACATTGGCAGGAAGCTTGTGCTGGAGAGTTCAGACAGAAAAACATTGCAAAAACTTGTGGCTAACAAATCTGTATCCCAGTTGGGACCTGGGACGCAACCATCTCTCTGACTTGATCAGTATGTCAGAAAAGAAGTTTGAGTCTGGAATTCTTTCTTTCCAGCACAGACCTCCTAACTATGGGTTGAGATTTAAGTGGTGCCTGGAATCATCAACATTTTAGGAAGAAGCAAAACCTCACATTTTCTCTGAGCCTGCTCCTGCCCTCCCACATGCCCTTCTGAGCCAGCTCTGTGATTTCTTTTTCATCTTGCCCTTAGATCCCAGATGTTCTGGTTGAGTGCAGTTTCCTGTGGAAGCAGCAGGCAGTGGCTTGGCTGATCATTGTCCTTGCTGCAGCTTGCTGTTTTGTCTCTTGATTTAGAGCATGTGTTGGTCACTTTTGGCTGAAGCAGACTCTTTAATCAGCCTGTCCTGGCTGCCCAGACCAAGGCCAGGGTGTAGATCTGATCGTATATTTGGCAGAAGCAGAAAAGCAGCTCCCCAGGAGCTGACAGGCTTCCTATGGAAACTGAGCTGTGCTACTGTCCACTCCAAAGCTCTGAGGAGCTGTCTTGGAGAAGGAGGAAGGGTGGGGTGTGCTCACATTGGTTTTGCTTGGGGCAAGATGCCTGTTGGGTGCTGGAGACCCTCAAAGTAACGTATTCAGAGGGAAGTGAATGATTTTACCTATAGACGTGTACACAGTTACCCAAAAGAAAGCTTTGGCATCTCACTTAGCTTGTCTTTTGGTTTGGAGTAGGCTCTTTCCTCCTGTCCTTCCTTCAGCTGTGGGCATAATAGTACCATGATACTATTCACAGCCCTTATTAGTGACTTCTCATGGAATATTTTTCTCCTTGCTTCCTGGTTTAGGCTCCAGGGGTATCCTAAGCAGCAGTCTTGGATACAGTCATCAGCTGGTTAATAGAGGCTATGTGTGCAGCAGACACTCAAAAATGGAAACTGAGCCTATTAAGGGTTTTAAAAAGGAAGCCTGAAATATTCCTGTCCATTGCTTTCCCAGTTCCAAATACAAAATGCATAATTAAAAGGGTGGCTGGTTTTGTGGCGCAGTGTTGTGCTCTCAGTTGAGTGTAAAACCTCTCGCTCCAAGCTGCCAAAGTGTGACAGGGTGGCAGTGCTTTAATCCTGCCATGTTACCAAGGCTGTTAGGGCTGGGATACCCTGGCCATGGGGAACTAGGGAGAGACAGGGGCAGCCTCCCTTCCTGAGGCTGTGCAGGGGCACCTCTTGCTCATGATTCTTATCTTAAGTGGAGTAACAAGAGTTAAGGGAGCCTCCTGAGTGAAGCTGCTGGAGGCTGTTCTGTTGCTGCACTGGGTGTGTGTATCTGCATTTTGGATATCTTCCAGCCGGCCTGCTCATGGACAGAACTTGCCCTTGGCATTTACCTGCGACATGCAGGATTAGAATGACGTTCTGTGCTGTAATTGCTTTCCCCTGGGAATTCCTCTGACAGCCAGGATGACTGATTTTTTAAACTGTGCTACTTGGATGCTACGGGTTCTCCCTAAATTCCATTGCCTTAACTGTCTTGCTGCTGACATCGCTGAATGCTGTCTTGCTTGCTTTTTTAAAAAGCAGTAGGTGAAAGGAATAACCCCCCAAATTTGCTTGCTCTGCAAAGTACCTGGCACTTTCTTTCTGAGTGCTAGATCTAGGTCACTTGTTGGGTTAAGGAAGAGTTGGCAAGGAATGTGGCTATGTGTCATCGGAGAGCCTGTGAGATGCAGCACAGGAACTGGACTGAGATGTTGGACAGAGAGCAGCCCTGGAGAAACCATTAGTTTCACTGTTTGGGTTTTGATGCCTTCATTTCAGGAACAGGCTGAAGCATTTCTAGTACGTTAGTCACACTTGGATTTAAATTTAACCTTGGTAAAGCTAATTAAAAGTGTGTGTAAGTGCATGTTTGAACTTGCATCTGTTACTACTGCTGGTTTTTAAATATATAATTTCCTTTAGCCAGCACTGTAAGGGTGTGCACCTGTGTGAAGAAGCCAGCACAAAGTAGCCAGATCATGGCTTAGCCCCTTGGAGAAAACGGGGTTATTTTGTGTCGCGGGGTAAATAAATGCTGACTAGGTGTGGCTCCTGCTCTTGTGTAGTCACTGTGTAGTGTCTTGTAAAGCAGGGGCACAAAGTTTGTGATGTCTTAGTGTTAATACCACATTAAGATAGTATCAGAGACTGTAAAAGATGATTCCGAAAGGGAATTGGAACCTCATTCCTGAAGCCTTGAGCAGCTCACCAGCAGTTGTCTGTGGGAAGGTGTCACAGTTTGCTCCTGCAGTCTCCCAAAAGTACTTTTGCCCTTGATTCACCCCAAAAAGCGCTATGTTCAGTGGCCGTACAAGCTCTTCAGAAGTGACTTGTAATTCTTCCTGGGTGGTGCACTAGCATGGAGGGCTCAACTATAAAGTCTGTGTTAAGTTTTTACACCTTATGGAACAAGAATTTTTATTGATGTATGAGGATGAGTGTTTCATTTTCATGTCTTCCTTTTTTAATTTAAATAAAGTTTTAATGCCATAGTGAAGAATTACATGTTTTGGACATGGAAATGCATTTACTGTTTATAGAAATCCTTTTACCTTGGACCAAACTGAACTCATGCTAATGCCTGAATACTGTAGTTCAGTTTAGCACCCTGCAAGCAATAGGTGACAATTTAGGAAGGAAAGCAGAAACATATTCAAGTGAAGTGATAATGGTCTTGCATTCTTACAGCTCTTTCACCCAGATAACTTTCAAAGCATGGCTGCAGATTTTCTCCAGACTGACTGTGTTGGATGTTGCAGTGTAACACAGCACAAAAGTAGGATTTGGGTAGGATTAAAATTCAGCCTCAGTGCTGTGGCCTGGGTTTGGGAGATTCCCCTTTCATTGGGGAGGTGGGAAGGAGATGGGGAAAATGTGCTGCTGGGACAATGTGACTTCAAAAAGGCTGGAGTTTTGAGGCTGCTGAAGGATTTGAACCATTAAAAAAAGTTGGGAGATGGATTAGCTGTCAGAGCTGCATGGTAATATTTATTTAGTGGCTTCATAGTGTTATCACATGGATATCTTCTTCACATGTGACGCATGCAGCAAGGAGCAGCTGCTTAGCAAGGCACAGCAGCACATGGAAACAATTTAGGACCAGAAGTGAATTAATTAAAACCATCTGGGGAGATGACCTGGACTTCTGAGTCCAGAGTTCTGTGGAAGCATTTGCCTGCCATGCAACAGCACTTGTGAAAGGAAGCTCAAATATTAAGTTACAGCAGGGAAGGGGGGAGTGAAGTGGAGCTTAGAAAATACTGTTAGGAAGATGAAAGTAACTCCTCACTTGTTTCTGGTGCTTGTTCCGTCATCTCAAAAGTAGAACTAGAAGGGGGATCCCCAGGTGGAAGGGGATTTGGAGACACCAAAAAGGCTGTTGTAGTTGTGTCTTGGTGCTACTGGGGTTTGACAATAAATCCTCACAGGACTGAGGCTTCATTCTGGCAATGAATGTGAGGATATAGGAAAAGCCTTCAAAACAGTGAGTGGAGAAGGGGCATGTTATCTCAGGGGTGATTTTGAAAGCAAGGGGGGAAAGAAATTAGTGATGTTACATTGCCTGTAATTAACTCAAAGGGACTTGCTGCTGGCAGAAGTAGCTGAGTCCATCCAAGTCCAGGAGGATTCAGAAAGGATTGAACATTAATATAAAATAATGAGAACAAATGCATGAGATTCAAAACACAAGACATTAATTTTTGGGATTTAGGGATAAAACAAACATGTCCTGCAGCTGAGAAGTGTCTTTTCCTTTAGACTTGTTATTCTGAAATGTTATGGGTGTTACTTCTTCACCTTCCTCTATAACATCTGGCCATTGTTAGAGGAGGGAAAACCTCTAGTTCAGTTTAAAATGACAATTATTATGTGTGCCTGTTTATAAAGTTCTGGTTTCAATTTGTCTGCAGCAAATGTTTAATGAGGGAGAATAAGATTGAACACAGGCACTTATCAAAAGAATTATGGGGACTGTAATGCCCAGGAGGTGTCAAGGCCATATTGCCACATGGTACAGGAGTTTAGTGTGGGCTGGTTTTCCAGCAGCCCTGCAACCTCCTCCTGGTTAAACAGAACTCTGGGTGCTCAGATCTTACTCTTTTTTTATGTGTCTAAAACAAAAGTTTGCATCTGTGCAGTTTTAGACTCTGCAAAAGTAGGAATTGTGTGGGTTGCCCTTTGCATTACTCCATTCAGCTTCATAATAGTTGCTTTAAAAATGAGGCAGCTTGAGCAGAACAGGGTACTCTACATGTGGGCTCCTCAGACTTTTTTTTTGTTTGCTTTTTGTTGTCACTTCCAAGCACTGTGCTGAAATATGTAATGTTCTACCTACTGTAATCCTTCGGTCTTTTTTCGGGTCTGTGTGCCACCCTGGGACCTCTGAGGGCAGGACTTTCAGCAGACATTTTCTCTGGCTTCTCACGTTTATCTCTGTTTAGCTGCATTGTGAGCATCGGAGTGTAGCTCGCCTTCAGCACGTTGGCAGTCAAAGTGAGGTTTTGGCAGCTCCCCCTCAGGTGTGAAGCTTTGTGCCACTTTGCATGGTGACATTCACTAACCTTTTGCCCTCCTTGGTTGCAGGCAGATGGAGTTCTGACTTTTTCCTCCGTGCCACCTCGGTGGCTGTCCCGCTCATGGCTGTGACAGCCGCCGCTGGTGCTGCCCCTGGGCCACAATGCGCCAAGGAGGTGTAGGCATTTCAAGTGCTTTTGTGGAGTAATCCTGTTATTATAGTCTATTTCATCTGTTTTCTTCTCTTATATTCTTGCCACCTTTTTTCATCTGAAAGCAGTTTAAAGGATTATTTTCTTTTGCCCTCCCACCCCCTCACCTGCTTTGTACTGCCTTTCTCCCTATGGAGACTCAACCTTTCTTCCAGTCGGCAGCTGTTTCTTCCTTTCTGGGGGGTCCGTGGGCTCTTTGTGCTAGTAAACCAGCATGTTTTTATAACTAAGTGGCATTTTCCATTGAAAGATCTCAGAATGATTGAACAATATGGAATGATTGAATGCTTTGAGATAGCCTTTGGGCTTCAAACTGGAGACTTGTGGTAGGTCTCATTAGACTGCCAGATCCCAGTGGCTCCTCGTTAGTATCTATAAATCCTAAAGCAGAAATAGACCATCACGTTAGAGCTAGGTAGGGTTTTATTCCCTCCTAAATATAGTTTATGCCCCACACAAGCTTGCGTGCATTGAGTAAATTGAGTTTCTGCTTTGACTCGAACTGTGCACGGAACTTCCTTCAGTTGTTTAGGGGATTCCTGTGGATAGAACTTGCCCGATGAGGCTCATAGCATTTCAGAGATGTGTTGGTGTTGGGATGCAAACAAGTCAGTACACCCATCTGGATTAGCTGTTGTCTTCAGTACAAAAGAGATTAATTACCTAAGTGCTCCTGAGGTGCATTTGAAACCTGGTTTAAATATTCCGTGTGAATACAGCAAGAAAATTATTATGAAGATATACCTCTGCTTTTGTTTGCTTGGTTTGTAGTAATCTCTGGCTGTACCTCTGATGCATTTTGTGTTTAATCTTAGAGTAGAAACCCTTTAGGGCAGGGCTGGTGTCTTTGGTTTGGAGATGGCAGCCCTGGTGCTGCTGTTGGAAGTGTCCCATGAGTAACAGCAACGTGTTTCGCTTGGAAGGCAGATCTGAGGCCTTTGCATTCCTCCCGTGGAGTGCTTCAGATTGATCCTGGCTGTGCTCCGGGCTCCTGGCTCTCTGGAGCAGGGAAAATGTGAATGAACTCTTGCACACTTACTTAAAGCATGAGGCTTGCATTCTTCCTGCAAAAAACAGGCACTTTGTTCGGGAAAACATCAGGTGGTCAGGGAGGACAGGACGGGGGAGAGCCGAGGTATGCTATTAACTCCTGGTGGGTAATTAATTAAACAACAACAACCCCCCGAAAAAAAAGAGGAAAAATCAAACCAATGCGGACAATTTCTGATTTATCTGGCATTTTTTCCTTTTTGTTCCCCCCTTACTTGTAAGCTATACTCATTTTGCGTTCGGACTCAATACTTCCACGTAATTGTGTGTTTTGTTTTGTGTCCTTTGCCTAAGGATTTCAGTCCAAGTGCAACGCGGCATTCTTAAACCAGGACGCAAATAGCTGCCGCGGCTTCGGGGCCGGCGCACGCCGTGTGTGCTGGGCAGGAGGGGAGGGCTCCTGGGTGCTGCCGCAGGTGGGGGAGCGCAGTGATCTGTGTGGCGGGTCCGTTGTCACACGCTTCTGCTGGCCCCGTGACACGCAGGATTTCTCCGAGAGAAAATGCCCGTGCGACTGGCACAGGGGTGTTGCCGTGGCGTGCAGACACACGCGCAGGCAGGCACAGGCGCTCCCCGGCTCCGCAGGGACTGTGTGTGCAGGAGAGGAGCACCAGGAGATCCCACACTCCATCCCTTGTCGTGTCTAGATAATGTAGGAAAAGCACAGTTTGGCCTGGACTAATGAGTGAGTTAATACTTTCGGACTCTTTGAGCACGTAAATAAATATTCAAGCTGGTAACGCTTAATATTAGGAAACATTAGTTTCCTATTAATGCTTTTTCTACTCAGACCCCACCCTGGAGAGGCCTCTTAGTTTCGAAACAAAGGGTAGTAAAAAGCACAGCCGTGGAAATGAAGTTTACAGCGCCGTTTTAGGTATGTTTTCATGCTGTGGTCATAAAAGTGGTTGCTGACTGCTAACCTATTTCTTCTTAAAAGCTTAGAAAAAATTGGCATTAGAGATTGCTCACGGTAATTATGAGACATGTAACAGCATTTCTTGGGTATTTGTTGTTCCACAGAAATGCCTTGTTCCAAGTTCAGTTTATTTTGAAATATGAATCAGTCTTCTGCTAAGTATTTTCTCCTCTGTCAGAGGGCATTTCATCTCCCCTCACCTACAGGTTTAATTTCCAGCTATTCATACTATTTGTAATTTATCATTCTTGCCTTGTTGTTTACCCTGGATGCAGTGGCAGTTTACACTGATCTCCTGCCTCGGTATACATTTAATTTCTGTGTACTGTTTGAGCAAGCTTTACAGTGTGAAAGGAGAGCCAACAATACAATTAGGATGAATAAAAGCATTTTGGGTTATGTAATATGCATTTGTGTTACTATTATGCAACAGAATTATTACTTGTGGCATCCTTAAATCCATTTTGAACTTAGCCCTGTTGCCTGCTGCCTCATACAGGACCTTCTTTGTTTCTCCTGACTGAGCAGAAAGGGATGATGAGCTCCACAATTAATTTAAATTACATTTCTGGAAGGAGTTAAAAAATAGTGTGGCTTGTCACAGGACAAGTGTTCTGTTGGTAGTCAAAAATCATACCATATGAAATCTGCCTGACTGTGTTAGTGGTAATATTAATCATCTCCTCTTTTTGTTACACTGGCTATTTATTAAAAAATGACAGCGTATTTTAGCATTTTTCATGAAACATGGCACAGGTCTTTGATGAGCACTGTTTGTTTCCCAAACAACATTTAAATAATAGCTTTCCCCTGGCATTTCTTAGGGTAGACATAGAGTTGTCATCAAGGCAGCTTAGAAATACTGTATATAAATACAGAATTTGCTGTGCTATGAGGTTGAACCTCTCAGTATTTGTCAGATGGCAGGTGCACTGTACCTATCCCTGTAATCTTTTCAGACTCAAGTGAAATGTTTGAGCTGTCTGCCACCTTTTATACTTGTTTTCTCTGCTCAGCACCTCTTCTCCCTTGTGGTTCCCAGTAATGGTTCCTGGGTGCTTTGGCACCTCCAGATTTCCAGGGCATACTGGAAGCTGTGAGAGCGTGGGGAAGGAGGAAGAGGAGTTGAGATAAAGGCTGTGAGCAGAAACAATAATTACTATTTCTGGGGCATAGGGGAACTGCCCCAGCTGCCTTTACCTTCTTAGGGATGCTCTGTAATCCATACCTGGAAAAGCTGTTAGTAGTTTTCACAATTAATCACTTCTTGCTTTATGAAAGTCCTGGGAGACTTTGTTGAGCTCTTCTCTCGGGAGACACTGTGTAATGCTTCCTTTGGCTCCAGAAGTCAAAATACTTCAGAAAATGAGCTGATGTACTGCCAAAATGGGCACTAAAACCCATTTTCTTGCCTTCATCCTGGTGCTCTGCTCACTTAGCTGTTTATTATTTTGAATATTTATTTACTGCTTGGTTTGGGGATTGGACATTTTGGTGTTTCTAGGCACTGAAGAGAGGAGGATACTAAGTTTTACAAATAATTTTCTTCTAATACAGAAGGGCTTTGGGAAGATACTTTGTGCGGAACACATTTCTTTACTGGATTATAAGAGTGTTGGTAGTAAATGTCATTTGATGACAGGTATTCCTCCAACAATGTAAGATGCACATGACTAAGAGTCTTACCTGACTTACTGGTTTCTTTTTCTTGCTTTTCAGTTTTAAACTAGGAACTTGCTAAGCTTCAGTGTCCAATCAAAACCGTCACAAGGAGTATTTCATAATACAAGTTATGAAAATAATACATCACTGGCATGCCTAAGGGGCAACAGGGTTGTGGGGAACTGCAGATCTGTGAAACAAAAAAAATCAATAATCTGATGATTCAGGTTCTGTTAACTCAATGGCGACACCAAATCAGGCAAGAGAAGAGGGTGAGAGACCTTGTATTGGTTTTGTTAAGTCTTTCTAGCAAGAGAGGTGAGAGGCAGGACCAGAGGGAACCTTTGTAGATAGGAAGCGACGAGAAGGTAAATGCATAAATTGTACAAGGTAGAGATGGAGATCTGGAGCTGTTCAGGTGATTTTTTTTTTCTTTAAAAACCTTGCATGCTGCACATTGAACCTCTTGGATGACTCGATTCTCAGTGAATGATATGGCCACGTTCCTTTGCTGCACAGATGCTTCTGAGTGGGTGAATTCAGAGCAGGAATTTCTATGTTCCCATGGCTGGATAAGCTCCAACATTTGTAAGAGCTGCACAGTGCCATTTTAACCTAGGCCTCTTTGAAGATTGAATTTTGCAATGCACTTGCTAAAACTCCTTTAGATGTATGCCAGGGAGATGCGATTTGGGAATTAGGCTTCTTTACTTTTGCTTTGATTCATGTAAGAGCTGATCCCAGAAAATTCACCGATATCCAAATGAGTCTAAATTTGCATCGAAGGTGTGAGAATGCACAGCTCAGCACCATGGAATGCCTCTTTTTTCTTATTTTCCCCAGAGTGGCTTTAAGTAGCTGCAAGGTGTCCCAGTGGGAAGGTTCTAACTGAGCGGCAGCATTTGTGTAAGGGGCTTTTTTCCTTTTCTCTTTTTCCCTCTACATCTGCCCCACAGCTTTTGTGACTGCCAGCTCTTCAGACAGATACCGACCAGGCTGTGAGCTCAGAGGAGAAAACAAGAATGCCTTTTGTGTCATGAGCATGGAATTAATTGGTCCTGGAAACTCTGGGTCGCTGCCAAGAATGGGTATTTATGTGGCAAGAAAAGAAAGGAAAAGGGCGGGGCTTTGGAAATCCAGGAATCCCTCTCCTTTTCCGAGCTTAGGAAAGAGCTCA
Organism: Hirundo rustica; assembly: GCF_015227805.2. NCBI lineage: Eukaryota > Metazoa > Chordata > Aves > Passeriformes > Hirundinidae > Hirundo > Hirundo rustica. The sequence goes on from NC_053458.1 coordinate 24,069,180, forward strand.
TCAACTTATTTTGGCTTCTGAGTTTAGTGCAGTCAGTACGCAGAGTTATGGTGGGCTTTTTTGTTATTTGTTTTTGTTTGTTGGTTTGGGTTTTGTCTTTGGTTTTGGTTTTTTTTTGTTTGTGTGTGGTTTTTTGTTTGGTTTTGTTGTTTGGTTTTTTTTAAACGGTGTCTGAAATGAGGAAATGAGAGTTAGTGGAGAGAATTCTGTGGAGAGCTCTGTTTCATTTCATTTCCAAGTTCTCTGTAGGATAAAATCATCTTCCTTTGCCTGCAGGACACCCGCCGCTGGCCACCCCAGCCCTGCCGTGCCAGCCACGCTTTCCTAGTTCCTGGGCTGCAAATTCTGCTCCAAATTCCCATTTTTCCCCCATGCAGACTGTTTGCTGTGCTGATAGCTGAGCAAAGTCGCCACTTCTCAGAGGGATTTTTTGTTCAGGTCGGGTCATGTGTTGGAGTTGGGAGTCGGTGCAGGTGGATGTCAGCTGCTGCGGGTCTGTCCTGCACCCACGGCACGATCCCGCTTCGTCCACTTGGTTAGAAACGCCATCAGAGTCTTTGTTGGAAGGAAACGCTTTGCCAAAAATGTTGTTCATGTCTTTGCAGTTCTTTACCAAAATACTTGACTAAGACAACGGAACAACTTCTGTTTCATCTGTCTTGCTGTTTTCTTTAATGATGTGTGTCTGCTTGTTAAATGAGGGATATTTCAGGTTTTTCTTCTCTTAGACTGACGCTATGGATGTCAGTCTGAGATATTTCAGATAAGATACCAGTCAGCTTATATTTCTGGAGCTTTCCAAGTTCAATCATAGCATGATTTGATGTTTTTTCCCCGTTTTTTTTACTTCCCCCAAGGATGAGTGTAGATGTTAAAGGTATGTGTTGGAGAACCTGTGTGTAAGGAAGCAATGTGGAAAAAAAACCAAATGGTTAAAATCACAAAGAGCATCTAATTCCTACTTTCAGAAGGTTAAAGCAGACTCATATTTAGGCAAACAGCGACAGCCTTGATTAGAGTGCTTTATTTTTAGTTAATGTACAAGTTACTGCACTTCAGGCACATTTATTCCAGCATAGGGTGCCTGTCCAGTAAGTTAATAAAAACAGAGTGGAAAACTCTCCATCTGGAAAAGCTGTATGTTTCAAGGAAAGTGAAAAGTATTTAAAAATCTGTCAAAGATGGTAAAAATTCATTTAAAGTGTTAGTTAGATGCTCCTGAAAATAACTGCAGAATTTCTGAATAAAACAAATCTTTAGTGAAATGGTAATGCTTCAAATGATGGAGCCTGAAGAATGTTTGCTCTCTCCTTTTCTTATTGTTCATCCCAGTTGTTTTAGTATTTTTTTCCAGTCTGCGTAATAAAAACCAATCAGGTTGGTTTCATTCCACAATTCTCACTTCCAGAATCTCAACAGATAATATCTGCATTGGAAAAAACCTGCAGAGCAGTGGCGTTTTTTTGGGTGAAAGCAATTTTTTCCAGTGACATTTCTAAGACAATGACTCCAGTTCTGTGTGTCTGTTTGGGTAGCAGCCTGGTTCCGTACTGATCAGAGTTTTAACTTTCCTCTTTACCTTGAGTGTCTAATCCCTCTTGCTAGGCTGTGCCGTTTATTTGGGCGATGATAAGGAGTATAGATTATCTGTAATTTATGTTCCCACTGGAGCTTAACAGGTAGTGTTTGGACAAAGCTTTTCAGCCTGGATGTGTTTTGGTCTGCACGGAGCTCTCCTGTTTCAGCAAGAGCTGTGTACGTAGGTCATGTTTTGTGCTGTAGAGCTGTGAGATGATCACCTTAAAGACAGTGGGCCACTCTGAAGGCACAGCACTGCCAAGGGTTAGTAAAGTTGTTGGGATTAAACCACATCAGTACACACACAAGCTCAGAAAAGAAGGATTTGCAAGGTTAATCTTTCTACATTTGCTTTAGAAAGAGGCTGTCTGTTTTGTAGGAAGCTACTTGCTCATCACTTAGACTTGCAGATTATCAGGGTTATAATCTGTTGCCTGAAAAATCAAAGTGAGATTTTAAAAAGACATAAATCGGACCATAAAATGCCATATGTGTTTGTTTTAGAGGACCAAGAAAGTGTTATCGAAGCCCTGAAATGTTGAGGTCTCTGTTAGACTGCTGGACACGGTGCTAAATGAGACAAAGAGGAGCTGGAGAGCTTTTTTGTTCTTTGGAAGCACAAAAGGGTGCAAAACCGGTGCCATTTGTTGGTACCGCTCACAGTTCATGGTCACCATGCACCCCTGTCAAAAACTGGCAAGAGCTTTAGGAGTGATTATTTCATGGCAGTGAGTAGAGTGCTCCTGTGAGCAGAGAGCTCTAAAGCAAACACGAGAACTCCTTTGCCTTTGGGTAGCCTGGTTGTGTCAGTGAAGAGATGCCCTCTTGATTAAATCCAGACTGAGCAGTTTCCTGTTAGCATGAAACTCAGCCCACAAGGTCTTATTCTCAAAGCCTGTTATTGAGCTTGTCTGCCAAGTCCCTTTTCCTTTTAAACTTACAGGCAGAATTGCTAAAATAATACAAATACAAGCAATCCCAGAACTCTCACAATGATTTCTAAAAGTTTGGTATTTTGCTGACAGAGTTTTAGACTTTTCAGAAACTGGGTTAGTTTTGCTTTGGTGGTATTTTTTGGGGGGGTTTTGTTTCTTTTTGACATTCTCCCAACATGGGGAAGTTGTAGTGTTGCAATTAATGGAAAATTTTGTGCGTGTATGAGTCTTGGAAACAGATTCTGCCCTTGTTTTGAACATACTCGCATGAGTGAATGAGAGGGTTTTATGTGCCCTGGGTAAATACACCCATAAACCGCTACGCAGTGAGTGGGGCAATCTGCTGGATCAAAAATTAAGAGTTAAATACAGTGGTGCAGACTTTCTTCCCTGTCTGAAAGTGGTTGTATTGTGTAACTAGTTATTTTCAAACATGTATCATAATTGTAAGATGAAGAGTGAGCAAGAAAATTGCATTTTTTTTTTATCAGCCAAGTTTTGCTTAAGGAAAATTTGGTTGTAAGAAAGTTACATTGTGGTGAAAACGTATCCTGTTAATAATGTTTATGTAGTGGCAGGGTCATACATAATTCCAGATATGCTTTTAGTTCATTTTTATAATTGATATATTTCCAGATCCACTTTTAAATCAGATATATTACAAGTTATATACACCTTTTAAAAAGCCATAGAATCTATGAAACAAAATGGAGCAAAATATTTCCCTGTCTAGTCTGTTTTGTTTTGTTGGGTTTTTTTTAAATACAAACAGTAATGTTGTATTTTAATGTTGCAGCAAGGGTTGGCTCTCATTAAACTGGGAAATGAGAGAGCAGAGCTTTGTAAATAATATTGGAGACAGAGCTTTAGAAAGATGTTTAAGACATCTATATTGTTTAAAACTCAAAAGGATGTCTATTAGAAACAATTCCAAAGAGTGGAGGGTAATGATGTAAATAGGAAGTGGGTGGGGTATCTCTTCTTAATTATCTTATTAATAGATTATTTTTTTTCCTTTGTGTTTTGTCAGTATCCCGAGCCAGGGTTGGTAGTGACTGTCATTAACAGGCTGTCTTTGTGCCCTCAGTATCAAGATGTTTGAGTTAATATTGGATTTTTTTTATTTATAATCCCATTTTTTATCCCACATACTTTACAAAATAGGATTTAAACCAGTCACGGAAACATTTTTCTGAAGTGTCCTCTAAATAATGGTGTAATTAAATGTTCTTCAGATTTAAGCAGGCTGTAAGCGTTTAAAACAAATGCTGTTTAAAAAACATACCCACACATAATCCCAAACCCTAGATTTATGGACAAATATTGTGCCAAGTGGAAACTCTATGAGAAAATTGGAATGTTAGAATGCCTTGTTTGTGAGATGAGTTTGACACCCTCCTTACAAAAGTATCTTGAAATGTTCTTGCACCGAATGTGGGTACAGGCACAGGCCTTGGGTCCTGTGTGACACCCCAAAGTTGGTATTTTCAGCAAGGGAATCACAAGTTCCAGTGCTTAAGTTATGGTCATTTTTCATGTTTATTCAGAAGTTAAATGAAACACTGAATTGCCACTTTCATTCCCTTCAGTAACATTACTCTTTGTGGGATAAAGGATTGTCCTTGAGATAATAATATATGGTGGAATCATAACTTAACTTGATAACGGTCACACTGTAAAGTGGTTTTTGAGCATGTCAGAGAAATGATTTAAAATAAAGTTACTTAAAAACTCCATTATTTGATACAACTTTTTGTGCTTGGAGAGCACCAAAAATTGACAAAATCATTTAGTAGCTGGTGATGGCCAATTCCTTTGCAAAGATAGGATTTAATCTGTGTCGGGGGTCTGTCTCCTGACTGATTTTTGTGCTTTGTTTTTGTTTCCTGTTGCAGGGTGAAGGAGACCAGCTACCCCCAGAGCACACTGTCAGACAGTATGAAACATCCAAGATCAGGGCTATAAAAGCTGGAACTTTGGAGAAACTGGTGGAGAACCTTCTCACAGCTTTTGGAGATGCGGACTTTTCCTACATCAGCATCTTTCTTGCTACATACAGGGCCTTTGCTTCTCCCAGGGCAGTGCTGGAACTTCTTCTGGACAGGTAGGAGCTGCTGCTGTGCAGTGGAAATGGACCCATCATTTACATGACAGGGGAAAGCTGTCAGGAACATCTTCCCTTGCTTTTAGCAGGCCGGGATTTAATAACCTGTTGTCAAGAATACTTCAAAATCCAGAATTTCAGCATGAACATCCAGTCTATAAATGCATTGCTGCTCACATCCCAACACTCATCATAGCATAGGTAAGGAAAGCGTACCATGTCTGGCTGCTAAAGAACCCAGCTGGACCAACGCAGCAAAATTAATACAAGTTTCCTCCAAAAAACCCAACAGAATACATGGGCTGCGAAGTCATAACTAGAATAGATTCCAAAATTTTGTTGGATCACCACTATTTTCAGACCTGGCTCTTCTCTTTGGGGGCTGCTGGTTCGGAACAGGGATTGTACAAACACAAGAATTTGCCGTCCCGTTCTATTACGTCACATGAATATGCAGCCATAAATTTTTGCAGACAGCCCAAGAAGCGCTAAATGTTGTAAGAATAGCTTTTATGGTCAGACTGTTAAATCATGACTGCTATGTCTGCATAAATGCTTGGAACACGCAGCATTAGTTTCTCACCCTGAATTCTGAGACACGGCTGGGTCAGGGGTGCTCTTATTTTGGGAGTGTCATATTTGCTGCGCTTTCAAAATCCATGATTCACAGAAACAGTTGCTCTGGCATGAGGTAATTAGGGCAGAAAGGTGGCATAAGAACTCCTAGGGTTTCATTTTGGCTCTCCCACTAGGTAGATAAAGAACAAGGCATGGATAAATTATCTGTGCTCTCCTGTCTGAAAAAGATAATCCTGGCTGCTTTGTAGGAATGCTGTCTGGCTCAATTAGTAAAGATAATAAACTGATAGTCAGGTAAGCAGTCAGAGAAGAGAGCAGCCATCCTGGAGAGCGGACTTGGTTACAGTTACATGGACTGTTCTCTGCTTTATCTCTCAGTCCATCCCGATTCTAGTTCAGAATACGTGAAATGATGAAAATTGACAGTGGATATGTACAAGAATATAAGAACATTGATGCTCTAAGGAAGTTGGCCCTCCCTTCTTCCTCTCACACTGATTTTAAGAGGTGAAAATGTCTGGAGAGGGCAGGAAAGCCCAGGAGAACTGTCTCCATAGACCAGAACTCTCTTTTTGAGCCCAGTTTTGATTTTGCTGGCTTATGTACCTCTCTGAGCAAGTTACAACACCCCTCCCTTTCAGAGGAATGGGCTGCCTGGTCTTGTCGGCATCATCCCCAGCCTTTTGTGATACGTGACAGGATCCACAGGAAATCCTAGGTTACCACTTCCTTCCCTTCTCAAAAATCACAGGAGTGTACTGCTTAAGGATCCATGCATGTTTCTCATGGCTTCTTGTATATCATGGATAATCTAGAATTTTGTGGCTTGGGAGAAAATGCAGATTAAACTTAAGCTGTAAAAGTTAGAATGGTTTACATATATTTGAGGAATACGGACTTGTGAAGAAAAGCAGATGTTATAAGGAAAAGAATTGAAAAAAAGATGGATAGTAATTGATTTTAACCAGCTTGGCTTCCATCTCTAGATTAGTTGAGAATAAGTAGCCCAGAGCCTGCATTTTTGCAACTTTGTTTTTTGTGATACTTGTTGATAATTAGGGTACAGGGACTAAAGTGGGTGTCAGTGCTCATAATTTAGTTTTTGTTTTGTGTGCCAGTGAAGTAATAATGAAAAAGGCAATCTCTTTGTTGCAGTTTTAGTTTTGTTTGAAGAGTTTGAGCCCTGCCTCTTATTCTTGGAGATAGAGCAGGGCTGTGGTGTAAGGGAACAATTAGAAGTGCTGAGCTCTCGTTGTTTGATCCAGGGGAGAACACTGATGTGACCAGATCAAAAAAGATGTTCCAGCTTTTTACAGGTGATCTGCTCCTTGGGAGAGAGGAGGAGGGAACGGCAGCCACATCATTTGCAGGATATTTTATTTTGTAGGGACATACTCACTGAAAAACCTCCTCTGCAATGTATTTGTGGAAGCTGGATCACTCTCAAGCCCGGTGCATTCAATTTATGCTGGATTGGCTGTGGATACTGTGCTGCAGAATTGTCTGATGAATGTGTTTGGCTTACACAAAAACTCCTGGGACTCGGGAATATGTCCTGGGCAATGTGCATGTCCTGTACCCTAAATGTGTGGGGAAACCTGTTGGTCATTTGGTGCTGTCTGCTGAGTATCCTTTCCAAGCAGTGCAGTGCTGACTGATTGTGGGGCAGGAAGCATTTATGGTGTCCAAAAGCAGGTGAGGTGCTCTTCCCTGAGTCAGGGAAGCAAAGAAAAAAGCCAATGCTGTGCTTAAGAGAAACTTTAGCTTAAGAAACAGTTTTAGAAATCTGGTTGTTGCATTTTTTTATTTTCTTTCCTCCAAGTCTTCACATTACCCTTTTGCTTTTGATGAAATTTGAGACAGAAGCCCTATTATTTTTTTTTTTTTAGCCAGATTCAGCCTATAAAGGTTTCCTTCTAGGATAGATTAGAAGTCACTAGACAAAATCTTGAGCATAGGCTGGTATGTTGAGAACTGAGTGGGAAGACTTGTGTTTCCAAAGCTATTTAGGAGTAATTGAACATCCACATCCCTTTAGCATTCATGGGAGTTTGGCATCTAAGTGCAGCAGACAGCCTGGAAATCTGCCAAGCTTTTAACACTGTACATTCTGATATTTTCTAGTTGTTTGGTACAAGTGGGCAGGGAGAGTTTAAAAAAAAAGATCCTGGTGACATTTCAATGTGGAAGCCTTCCATGGAAGCTCCTGGAGGGAAGGAGAGCAGCTCCTCCTGGCCCTGGGTGTGGGGACACAGTGTGGCCCCTTTGGTATTCCCAGGGGGTGTTCCAAAGTGTGATGGAAGCCAGAGTTGGTTAGCTATACAGATGAGGTTAGAAGGAGGCCAAATTCCTCTCTTGCATGATGTATTTTGCCCTGATAACCGTGTTCCTCAGAAGGGGAGCTGTGCTGTGCTTGGCACAGGCACTGAGAAAGTAGCAACCAGTCCCTGTCTGGAGCAGTTTACAGAGGAGGGAATTGAGGTTGTTTGGTGGGAGAGTTGGAGCTGGGTAGTGACAATGAAGAACAAGTTAGATTTATGTTTCCCATTCATTCCTTCTGCAGGAGGGTAAATGGAGAGGACAGGGGAGGTGGAGGGGGAGCGTTGAAGGAATGGGTCCTGCAGTAGCAGAGCCACAGGTTTTGGCACAGCAGCTTTGTGGTGTTTGACTCACTGCTGTTCCTGTAGCATCTATTATTTTGTCTCTTTTTCCTTTATATTAGGTGGCTTGTCTACTCAGCTAGAGAAGTGATTTCATTTCTATGACTTCTGTTTCACCCTATGACTGAAAGATTCAAACCACCTTATTTTTCCTGAGGATCTGGCCTTACAAATTGCTTGTTTCAATGCTTACAAACTTATGTAGGGCTTTGTTTGGGGCCGTTGCAGAGACCACCTTTCCTTATTATTTCTGAGTTATTCAGGGTATTTTCCTCCCTGCCTCTTAACAGAGATGTAGGGATGCGTTTTCCACTCTATTTTCCAGTATTTAAACCTGCATTATTACCCATTACATTCTGGTCTCATTTGCTTAGTCAGTCCCTTTGAGTGCAGTCTGTAACTTCCCAAATGCCAAGCAAGGCTGAAAAGTTCTGTGGGCTAAGGATCCTTTTGTTTCTCTTGTCTCTTTTTGTATGCAAAGCATTCCTACAAGGCTGGGCAGTGAAAGGCTCTTTGTCTGGGAGCTGGTGAGAACAGAGTGCTGGAGGGCTGCAGAAAGGCTGTTCTTTACATCAGCTGTTGTTAACTCCTCCTAACCCGTATTTAATGACCTGTTGTTCATGGAGAGATGAGAGATAGGCAGAGATTTACATCTGGCAGCATAAGGAAGCGTTATATCCTTCTCCAGTTTTGCACAGAAAGCTGCCTGCTCTTTATTGCCGTCTGACGGATTTCTCCTGTAAAACTCAGCTTGTGTTCTCTAGTGGGATTTAAACACAAGTGCCTAATGCTCTGCAAAGACATATTTAATATTTCATGCAACAGTAGGACAATGAGGTTGGGACTCATCTCAATTTTTTCCTCAAAAAAGTTGACTGCACGTTTTGAAAACGGAATAGAAAAATTTAGTTTTTCTTTTAAAAAATTTCCCTAGCAGGGGGAAAGTGCCTTTTGTCTATCGGGTGAGATGTGTTTTAGGCATCTTACAGAGTAGATGAGATGGCAGTGGAGAGTGAAATCCTCTCCCTTTAACAACAGCTCTGTGATTCTTATGTACAAAGCCTTAGACTAATGCTTTAGAAGAGCGTAAAGCTACCACCACTGCCATCCATTGAAATGTTTGTGGATGAGTTTGTGACAGTTCTGGCTGTCAGGACAGAAACTTCTCTCTGTTCTCTCTGTCTGATGTTACCAGGTCGTTGTAGCACAAGCACTTAAGGATGCACTTGTTTTAACTCTTCAGATTAATTGAAACGGATTAAATCAGCTTGTCTTGTTGTGGACAGTGCATAATCACTCACCTTCATTAAACCTGCCTGCAGGGAGCCATGGAATTCTTCCTGGATAACGATGAAGCTGTGTATGTGGAACACTGGGCTCTCCTGCTGAAGATGAGGTGCAGGATCCTGCCTGCAAGGCACAGGGTTGTGCCTTGTAGGTAGGAGGTTTCCCTTTGGCACTGCTGGAGTTGTGCCCACGGTTCCCTCTTTCCAGTGGTGTTTTCACAGCATCGTGGGCTTTTCTCACTGATACCATCGGGAGTTTGGGTACAAAGCAAGCACTTGTCACCCAGGAAACCTTGAAATGACACTTGGAGCTGTTAGGACCTGCAGGTGCTGGAGTCACAGAAGCTGTGCTGGAGCAGGTGGTTGTGTTACAGTGCGGTTGCACACTGGGATATTGCCCTGGGAAAGGATGAAGTGAACGCAGGCAGAAGGGTCTTGGAGCTGTGAGCAGAGACACTGATTTGGTTGATTCCTGCTGTGTGCAGGCTGCTTCATATAAATTAACAGATTAGGTTGGAAGATACTGGCTGTTTCTTTAGGATACTTTCTCTCCTAAATGAAATTATCTTCAAGGTCCTTGATTCTGCCCACCTGTTAAGATTCCTGTTGTTTGAGCTGGAAGCGCTTTGTGGTTGTTCATGGTAATTATATATGAATGATGCTGTTTGGGATTTTGCTTTTAATCACTAGAGTTTCTTCTAAACATCCATCTCCTTTTTCAGGTTTGGAAACCTGGAGACCTCAAGCCATGGAGAAGTGGCAAACCTGAATTCCTTGGAATCTGAGATGGTACTCAGGGCGTAAGTATGGATTTGCACTGCGGAGCAAGCCCCAGACAGGATTTGGTCTTGGAGGAGGATGTGAGCAGCAGAGCCGTTGTTTCCCTTGAAAATACACAGCACTGTTTGCATGCTTAAACAAGCTTGTGGAAAGGCCAAATACCAATTGTCTTGTAACATATCCAGTAGTACAATCCAAGCACCTTTTGCAGGGAAATTGTTTTGGAATTAAACATGAGATGAACACATCTAGGCCAACGTTTTGCTGATTAAACAAAGGAGGAGTGTTTGTTTCCTCCGCCTTATCTGTGGCAGTAAGTGGTTATTGTTTGTGAGGGATTTTATTGTCATTACAGCAATGCCTGCAGAGCAAAGCTGAGGGTGACTCAGGGCAGCATGTGTGCGTGGATCTTCTCCATTAGTGCCCTGTGATTTACAGTGCTGCTTTTAGAGTGAAATTTAAATTCTGAGGTCATCTTCATTTGCGAAAGAAATAGCAAAGCAGTTTTGAACTGCAGTTTAACTGAGAAAAAGGTGGTTTGGCTATCTTCCTAGAGTTTTGTCTTTAGACATTGGGTGTAAAATGTGCCTTAGGTCAGCAGCGTTTGTACTTTGACATCTGTGGTTTGCAAGCGCTGTGGGATGCCTGGTTATATTTGATTACAGAATGAAGATGCTTGATTCTTGTCAGCGTTACTGGTTTTCTGCTCCTCTTGCCCCATGGGACTTGACATAGGAGTTCAACCCTCAGTCTTTCCTAGCTGGTAAAATATTTTGCTCCCATTCTGCCATGAGAACTCCTCAAAGAACAGCTGGTAGCTAAACTTGGTTACAGGCACCAAGCAGGCAGCATTATGTCATGGGTAGAAGCAATAACAGCCAGCCAGTGGTTCCCACACTTCCATCCAGACTGAGCTCTAGGGTCTCTTCCAACTTTGGGCAAACCTTTTGACATCCCCCGATCTCAGTCATAAAACATGAGCTGAAGCTTTACGTCTCCTGCAGAATAGCTGAAGGGTTTATACTGGGGGTGAGGAATTGATTTCACCAGTATAAACTATGGTGGGATTAATCCCCCAGCTGCCTTTTTGTGGACCTAGAGGGCTTTGGTGATAAGGTGGAGTGAAAAGAGGTGAAAGTAATCTTGATGTTACCTGTGTTACTTGTGCTTTAGGCAAAATGCATCAGTTTTCAGTTATACCTGAAGGTGAGTGTGCAAGCAAATAGTATCTAGTAGGAGAGTGTTTGTTTTGGATTGTTTCTTTGTTTGTTTGCTTTAGAGGAATTATTTTCCTTCTGACGTACAAACAGTTTACCAGCCTTGTCGGTTGCTTCCTGCTGCATCAATTTTTTCTTCCCCCTTGGCACATGACACCTTTGCACAGCCAGGGACAGGCAAATGGATGGAGCCTGTGGTCCTATTCCTGTGGTAGCTCAACTTCTGATGAATTTTCTGACACATTTTTCAGTAATGTAGTTCAGAACAGCTGATTTTGATCCTTTGGCCTTCATAAGATGCCTTTTATGTGTGAAATGGATATTTTTTATTCTATCTATGTCTATAAAAAATTCAGCAATGGAGTTGTCAGCAAAGTTGTTTGTCAGGTATATATACATGTTTAAACAGATCCCATATAAATATGAATTCACGCTCCTTCCCGAAAATTTTCCGTTGCTTTCAGTTGCTCTGGCTGCTTGTCTCTTAGATAGAATTAATGGTATCTGGAAGGTGTTTGGCTTTGTAGTCCTGTTGTGAAACATGTACTTCTGGCAGTTCAGGTTTTCTCTTGTCTGGGATAATTCCAATATAATTGCATTTGCTCTCTTTTCTCATAGAACAGAAACATGATATAATTGGGCTCTTGGTTTTATATGACTTGGAGAAACAGGAGGAAGCAGCAGTACAGCCTTGTTATTTCTTGACATTAACTCTGTATTTCTCAGAGGAAAAATATCTCGTGGGGTGGCCTGTGGTCTGTGGCCAGAGACCTTCTGCATTCATCAGACTCCTGTTGTGACAGCTCAGAGGCTTTAAAAAGCCAGTTGGACCATGAGAGGTGGGATGCAATTCAAAGCATTTCCACTGGTTTGACACAAAAATGATGCAGAAGTTAAGAACAACTGCAGAAGGAGAGTTTATGACTCCTTAAGTACTGCATGGAGTCTGAAAGGAGGGGTAACAAAAACTGAGGGTATGTGTGGAAGGAGCATTGTTCTGTGTGGTGCACTGTAAGCCCACGGGTTTGTGCTGAAATTCTCTGTTCTTTTTGCCTTTGTAATGTAGAGCTGTGATGTATTTTGAGGAGAATGCCTGATGTTAATGATCTATTTTTTTTTTTTAAATTATGTGAATATTCCACAGAGTGCTGTGTACCTGCTTCAGTGTTCAGCACCTGCAGATCCTAAGCTAGGGCTTGAGCACATTTGTGGCACAGCCTTGTTCGAGGGGCTTGTGGAAGCTTTCAGCCTGCCCTTCTGTTCCCAGCTCCTGCAGTGATTCCACACTGCTGCAGTGTTGTGTAGTTGTTACTGACCCAAGATCACTTCAGCTGTGTTCAGAAACATGCCCATTCTGCCAAGGGGATTTTCTCCTCTTCACTTGAACTTCATTCCCATCGTTTTTTGGGCTGCTGGAGTGGTCAAAAAATTGTATTTTTCAACATGGATCTGACTTAATTACATCTAATATGTGGTTTTAAAAAAGGTACCGTGCTTTTCAAAATACCTTGGATCTTAGAGTTGTGAGTAAACTCATCAAAACCATCAAAAGTTTTGTAAGCTTCACACAACCTGCCTTTTTCATTCCCTCTCAGGACCCACCTTAACTTTTCATGTTCAGTAACTTGCTTTCCACGCTTCCCACTACTTTCAGTCAGTCAGATGGTTCATGATCACAAGTAACAGAAGAACAAGGTCCAGAAAAGGTCATATATTCCAGCTAAACATCTGAGCTAGATGGGCTTCAGCCTGTGTTTCTAGAAATGTGATGCTGTGTCTCTTGATTGTCTGGTAACAGAGTTGAAAGGAGTAGCTTATTTGACCCTCTACCTCCTATAAGTAAATTTTTTGTTCTTCCTGTTACCATATCAACAAGATTGCCTTGTGCTGTGTCTCGTGCTGCATGTTTTTGTGTCAAGGGGTGACAGACTTCCCTTCTTGTTGTAGGCTGTTGTTGTCTTTGGAGTCTTCTGTGTTCTCTGCATGGCTTCTGTTCACATTCCAAAAAGGTGTAACACACCGAGGCGTGTGACAGTTCAGAATAAAACCATATATGTGTTAAACATAAACAAATTATCGGCATGATTAATTGCATTAAGATTTAAAGATTAATTAATAAAGTTTCTACTATAATTCAGTTATGTTCTTGCCTTTTAAATGAGTTTGTGTAGTTCAAATGAGTTGTTTGGTACATGTCACCTGATGAAAAGCAAATGAGGAAAGAAAGTAAAGCAGAAAGAAGTTCTTTCTCTTACTCATGTCTGATGTGAAGGCTCATTGCACCTTATCAGGCAGAGTCATGGAAAACCTGGATGGGATAGTCACCTCCTCGAGATCTCCAGCACCTTTATGTATTCTGGGAAGGGCGTCAGCAAGCCAAGCAACTGGTACAATGTGGGGCTTCAGTCCTCCCCAGATGGCCAACTGTACTGCCCAGGAGATGGAAATAATGCTTTTGGTGATAGGTCCTATCACCTGATCTCTCCTTGGAGCAGACCAGTTCCTCAGTGAGCTGTTAACTCTGTTAAAAGGTTGGGTTTTCTCTGCAGGGTGATCTGTGCAACAGCTCGTGCTGTTTTCCTCCTCTAGTGAGGGACAGTGTGAATTTTGATTCCTGGGCAATCAGTCCACTTCTGGCAGGTAGCTGCTCCCAAAGCACAGGCTCCATGAATTGAAAGAAGTGATGTGTTAAAAGAGCAGACACTGCTTTCTCTGGAGCAGTTCAGTCTCCTCTTTCATTGGAGACCAGGCTGAGGGCTGGAACTGAGAAAGGAACATAAAGCCTTCACAGTCTGAAATATTGCTCCTGCTTGTACCTTCTGGGCTTCAGTGGCTCTGCAGGATCCTGGGAGGTCTCTGGCTAGTGTGAGGGTCCCAGGCCAGGCCATGGCACTGGAATCCCCTGGTCCTGTGGCACCTGGGCAGCTGAGGCAGTAGAGCAGTGAGAGGTGCTGAGCAGCTCTGAAGGTTTGTGTCAGTGCAGTTCCCAGAAGTGATTCACTCCTGTGCAGATGCACAAAGAGCCGTCCAGGCTCGTGTGGGATGTTTGCATTTGGGGAAGCCTAATTTGATGTTAACTGAATCTAGTTCCTTGAAGACCTTTCTCAAAAATACAGAGTACAAATCTGGCATTACCTGCAGGAAGGGTTTTTCAAGAGGCAGACAATGTTGCCATGTTGCTCTGTGGACTTGGACCATGATTATTTGTTTGTTTGTTTGCTTTCCAGAGGTCTAACATTAGTACTGCCGTGGCCTTTGAATCCTTGAGTAACAGCAAAAAGTCCTTTCAAGCTTCCTCTTGGACTACAGGGCTGTGGTTGCCTTCTGTTACTGGCTTTGGAGTCCATTGGTGGTGCTTTCCCTCAGATGCATCACAGGCCACAGAAATGAATCAAAATACTTGAGGATTTTTTGTTTGTCTTGAATGCCAGCTTGTAGTTGCATCTGCTTTATTATCAAAATGTGGAACTTATTTGTTGCTAAATTTGGAATGTGGCACAACTGAAAACCGCAGACAAAGCAAGTTGGAGCTAAACTGGAAGCTTGTTCCATTCCACAGCATTTGGGGGAAATAGTTCAAATGGAGAAAATAAAGAAATTACTCAGTGACCACAGGGCATGTCTTGCATGTTCACCTCTCCTCTTCTGCATTAGAATAGCAAATACCAAAACCTTCAATGTAGTACCACAGCGTCTGGAGTTTTTCATAGTGACAAGCAAACATTCTCCCATGGCTTTTTGTGCATTTGGATCTTCCTGACCAAAACCTTGTCTTTTGGATCCTTGTGAACCAAACATTCCCACTGGCAAACAATGTGCACAGTTACAGCGCTGCAGAAGTAAAACTGGGCCTGAAACCTTGTACTCCAGGACAATAGACACCAAAGGAATGTGAGACAAATGGAAGAAAATTGGCTGGAAGCTTCTGTTGCCTGGGAAATCCATGGTGGGGAGCCGTTAAGATGCATTTGGGAGAGCAACAATCATTCATTCCAGTAAAGCAAATTGAGCTCAAACAACATCAGAAACCAGTGTGGTTATATGAGAAACAGAGTCAAACACAGGGGCAGGGGAAGAGTGGGAGAGTTATGAAAACAACCAGAACCAAACAGAAGAGAATAATTAGAAAGAAAAATAATGATTGGCATCTCAGTTAAAACAAAGAACAGCTAGCAGAGATGTTCACTTAGCAGCTTCACATGCATCCCAACAAAAGTCTCCCCTATGTTATTGAACAAGTTTTTTTGAAATCAGAAAGAGCTGATCATTTGCTGGGAGTCGTCATCACGACGGTCTTTATAAACAAACTGGGTGTGAAAAGCCACCCTTGGAGCAGCCTTTTCTTGTGGTTTGCTTACATTTTACCCCTGATTTAACAAGCAAAACTGAGAAAATACAGGTGACTTAATTTGGTCTGTGTGAGCAAGTCTGAGAGTTACTGCCTGGGCAGTGGAGGAAAAGGAATAGCCATTTGTAATGAGTCTTTTCTTGATGAACTTAAGAATGCATTTGGCGAATTGTAGCTAGTTTTGTGCACATTCTTAGAGAATTTCATAAGAAATTGATCATTTAACCTCTTTTTGCAACTGAGGTCCCCCTTATTCTCCTTAAGTGTTGAGATTCCCTTCTCATTGTTTAGAAATAATGGTGGGGGCCAGAAAACACCACTTTTGCCTTTTTGGTCAGAAATTGAGGTTTAACAAGTCCAAGTGCCAGGTCCTGGACTTTGGCCACAACAACCCCCTGCAGCGTTACAGGTTGGGAAAGGTGTGGCTGGACAGTGCCCAGGAGGAAAGGGACCTGGGGGTACAGGTGACAGCAGCTGAACATGAGCCAGGGTGTGCCCAGGTGGCCAAGAGGGCCAGTGGCATCCTGGCCTGGATCAGGAATGGTGTGGCCAGCAGGAGCAGGGAGGTCATTCTTCCCTGTACTGGGCACTGGTGAGGCCACACCTCCAGTGCTGTGTCCAGTTCTGGGCCCCTCAGTTTGGGAAGGACGTTGAGTGCGTCCAGAGGAGGCAACAAAGCTGGTGAAGGGCTTGGAACACAAACCCTGTGAGGAACGGCTGAGGGAGCTGGGGTTGTTTATTCTGGAGAAAAGGAGACTCAGGGGTGACCTCATCACTCTCTACAGCCTCATGGAAGGTGGCTGTAACCAGGTGCAGGTCAGTCTCTTCTTGCAGACAGCCAGACAGAGCAAGAAGACTTAAGCTGTGCCAGAGGAAGTTCAGGTTAGATATTAGGAAAAAATTCTTTACTGGAAGAGTGATTGGGCACTGAAATTGTCTGCCCAGGGAGGTGGAGGAGTCATGGTCCCTGGATGTGTTAGAGAAAGACTGGATATGGCACTTGGTGCCATGGTTTAGTTGATGAGGAGGTGTTAGGTCATAGGTTGGACTTGATTTCAAAGGTTATTTCCAACCTGGTGAAGTCTGTGATTCTGTGAAATGCTGTCATTAATTCCTATCAGATCCTGTCAGGACTGTTTAATTTGCTTCCCCAGTAGAGACATGGCCAGGCAGAATTCCCGTGTGGTGGGAGGGTCTAATTTCCCCCCTCCACTGTGCCCTGCTGAGCTGACACAGCTGTTGGACTTGGAGCTGCCACAGCTCTGTCACCTTCTGTGCAGCTCATGGACAGAGGGGGGTGGATGAGTTCTTGGTCCCAGATTGTGAACAGGCTCAGATACACTTCCCCACCTACCTGGATAGGTTTTGGAGACTGAAACCTTCAGAGATGGGCTCCAAGCAAAGCTGGTGTAGAAATCAGTAGGCTTTCTGATAGGTAGGAAACTTGAAGGCGTTGCTTAGCAGAGCCTGGAGTCTGTGGCCAGCAGCACAGGAGTTAAACATTGAGGGTTTTTTGTATAGGCAGGAAAGAAAGAATTTATAACTCATAATCAACCCATGAAAAATATAGTCTGTAGTGGTTTTTTTTTTCCTGTCTGAGCTCTTGGAAGGCCCCTCTTCCTATATGAGTCTGCTGAGTACAGTTTCTTTGCAAGGGTAGCAAATACAAAGCTACTGCAAGATAATGGGCAAATGTCCAGCCCATTTCTGGAAAACTGCATTATCCCCTGACACTCCAGTAGAACAGCTGGCAGCAGGAGGTCACTAGGGCACAGTCAGGCTACCTCTTCTCTCTTTCCTATTTCCCCTCTTGACTGAAATGATTTTGTTGGCAAATTCAGTGTCTGTAACAGCTGTGAACTCTTCACCCTGCTCTGGGAGACTGTATCTGTCTTAAATTCTGTTTATTGTTCAGCTTAAGAAAGTGGCCACCAAGCAAGCCTCTGGAAGCTGAGCTTTGTGTAGAAAGTGTGTGAACAATACTTGTACAAGAACTTGCCCTGTGGAGGGGCTCCTCCTTCCAAATCGTGGCTGAATTGGTAAATGGTTGCAGGAACAGAATAACCTGGCCTGGCCTTTGGTGTTGGGATCGGGGGATGATGGTTTGGGATGGGGTGGGGAAAAGGAGCATGGAGCAGGAGGAAATGCACTACTTGGCCACGGGGTGAAGCACAGTGTTCCCTGCCTGTGGTGGGAATGAGAGGAAAATGCTGTGGGCATAGCACAGTGATGTTTGTGACTGTTGGTGCTGCTGTGACAGCATTCTGGGGGGGTGTGGGGTCAGAGAGGCCAACTGGAACTGGGAGAGTCTGGGGGCATCACTGGGAGCATCTACCTGCTGTGGTCTTTCCTGGCCTTGGGATGCGGAGCTGGTCCGGCACTGTTGGTGGTGTTACAACTTAACAATGAAACCTGAAATCCAGAACATATTTGCATGTTAATTTTTGATTGTAAATACTCCTTGTAGCTCTGAAATCATAATTCCAGCATTTCTCCCATCAGCAAGCCTAACCAAAGAATATTATTAACAGATTTCCAAATACTTTAACTGAAAATTCAAAGTTGCTACGTTATCGTAACAAGAAGGGAAACAACTGACTTAAATGGATGCAACTTGTATGAAATCTCTCTGGTATTAAAAGTTAATTGAGTTTTGAGGAAAACCGACACAATTCAGATGAGATACAGAGAGTGGGAGAAACTCTCTTTACTGTTTTTTAGCTATTGGTTTATTTTGGATGCTTGTGAGCAGCTGAGTTAACCAGAGACTGCTGTGGTTTCCCAGCTTGCAGCAGGAATGTGCCAGTATTTGTACACTGCTCCAACAGAGTTTCCTGACCTGGAAGAGACTGGAGATATAGGAATGGTTTTGGAGACATGGAAAGTTCAGGGCTTTTTCCTCAGGAAGTTTAGGTGTTTATTGTGCCTTTTGTTCTGAAATGAGGAGCTGAAAGTTTTAAGAAAAGTGATTATTTTTTCGTAATTTTCTATTTTTGCTACGCTGATTTGAAAATTGTCAACAATGTTGCAAATTATTCCCGGATAACCATGGCTTAAATTGTCTTATTTTCTTACAAAATCAAGTTGAAACGATGATAAATCCCTGTAAATGTAGGATCTAAGGGCATTCCCACAAGCATATATTGTGCAGTATCTAAGTACCAATCTAATAGGTGGGTGTGGATGGAAGCCTACATAAATCAGGAAAAGCAAACAAAGAGATCCCTTCCTCCCCCTGCTTCAGGCAGGGTGGAACCCAGGCTGAGTCATCAGCCCTGCTTTCCCCTCATCCCCTCGGTCTGTAGAAGGATTGTCCATGGGTTGGTGTTCTTTTAGCTGCATGTGTCTAAGAAAGGCTGGGGCAGCTTCCCTGAACGCGATCCCTACAGCTCCTTAAGCATCCTTTTCCTGCTCTGCCAGCACGAGTGGGACACCCTTCGTGCGTGCTGCAGTTTGACAGCCCCTCCTTGGGCTGTGCTGAGGGTGAAATCGAGACTCTGCTGATACATTTTTTTTATCACTGGGATTAGCAGGATCCCTGTGTCTCGTGGGCTCAGCTCTCTGGGCACTCCCAGGCTGACTCTGGCACGGGCAGCGAGGGGTTTATCCTCCCGGAGGAGGCAATCCCACTCGCCGTGGGTGCCTGTGGGGGTTAGGTTTGGGATTGTCTCCTTTTTCCTCCGTGAAAGCCACAGTTCCACGAGCAGGCAGGCTTTGTGCTAAGACTGTAGATAAGGAGGAGCGTGGCGTGGAAGGATGTGCAGCTCCAGTATGGTCCCCCAGACTCTGCAGCTGATGGAAGGCCCCAGAGGAAGCATTTGATTTAGCATTTCCACTGGGAAGGAGCCATGAATACCTTGCTTCCTCCCTGCTATTTTCCCACAGCATCCCAGGGAGTGGTTATGGAGCAAGCATTAGACTTTTCCCAGTGGCCGAAGACGAAATGAAGAAATGATGCTGTGCTGTTGATGGTGTGTGTAATGTCTGGTGGTTGTCAAAGATAGCTGTGGTACAGCCCAGCACAGATACTTCAGGTGGGCTGTGAATGTCTCCTGTGTTTGTTCTGTTGCATGCAGGTACTCTCAGTTTCATCTGGATGCAAACACCGTGTTCTCTCTGTTTACTTGTAGTGAAGTAGCGTCGGTTTTACGGGCCTGGCTCGACCAGTGCTCGGAGGATTTCAGGGAGCCCCCCGACTACATGTGTTTGCTGAAGTTGCTGGATTATCTGAAGAACAATATGCCCAATTCTGACATGGAGAGTAGGGTGCAGAACCTCTTGAAGCAGTTTCAGAACCAAGAAGTAGAAGCTGTTGGTGAGTTACCATTCCCTTCTCTCTTCCTGTCCTCCCGGACTGTAAGCTGCCCCAGGGATTTATGTGCAATACATTTCACCACCTCTTGTGCCTATCAATAATATTGTGAGGCTCATCGGTGACTTTTGTCCTGTTTTTTTGTTTTGTTTTTTTAAAAGAAAACCCAACCTCTGTGTGAGGCTGCAGGCTCTGTGAAGGCTGAAATAGTGTTACAGTGTGAGGTGCCTATGTCTGTTCATGCTGGGGTGGCTTGGGAAATCCAGCACTTCTGTGATATTTAGCCAAAGCTTTGAGACTGCTGCGGCAGCCAGCTGGTTAATTGTCAGCACACTTCCCATGTCACTGTGTTTTAACTAACACACAGCTGCTCTCTAGCTGGGCTTCTCACTTAACCTCCCCCTGTTCCCCCAAAACCTCAAGGAAACAAAAATCAGAATACGGAGCTGCGGCAAAATACAGCGTGAGTCACAAGCTTTGTCCTGCAGCTTTTCTTCCTAGTTACCTTGTCAAAGGAAGTGCCTGTGGGTGTTTTTTCCTATTGGAGTGGCTGGCTGCTGGTATCCAAGGACAGAGGAAAATCTTACGTTATTGGGGGTCACAGACTGCTGGAACAATAGCGAACTGTAGTGACACAAACCTGACACATCCCCGCATCCTGGTCAGAAAGCTTCCTGCGGCACAGCTGGGGAGTGGGGAGAGCTCAGGGTGGGAATGAGAGCTGGAATCACCCTGCAGCTTTGGCAGAGGGGCCAGAGGGAATAATTCAGGCCATAAATGATAAAGGAAATGCCAGAAAAAAAACCCGCTTTCATTTCATAAAAGTCGTGTCTGCCCGATGCTCCAGAAATACCGTGTCAGCGCGTAATACTGTGAAATGCCAAAATAACTCAGTCATGAACAGAAAAAGGAGTAATGCCCAGAGCCCAGGCCTTTATTGAGCACAGGTAAGGGACACAGGGTGGCTAAGATGTCGCTATTGCTGTCGTTTCCTGGGCTGGGTTCCCCCAGCTCAGACGAGGAAGACTCATGAGAACTATATTTGTGTTCATCTCTTCTTCTGAGTGAACAGAAGTTCCAGCAGCCCCGCTTCTGTATTTGCTTCCTTAAGTGACAGCTGAAAACGTTCTTTTTTGAGTCAGAGGTGGGCCAATGATAACAATTTCTAAATCGTGGTAGAATAGAGGCTGGGTATTAGAGTAAAATAAGAGGAGAGCGATGAAATTAAGCTGTGGGGTCTGCAGAGAAGAGTTCTGGGACTGCCTTCTTCTAGCAGAGCTTCATCTTTGTACATTTTCTTTCCAAATTCCTGATACATGTTCTGCAATCGTTGATAATTACTGTCTCAAAGCATTCCTGCTGGGTTCTGTATTTTGAAATTTGGGCTCTAATCCTACAGCTTGATTTGGGTTATCAAACCTCTGTTCTGTGCTGCCATCAGCCGTGCCAGTAGATTAGATTGCAGTACCAGATAGGAAGATAAAAGCTGCTTCTGGCCTTAATTCTTGCAGGTTGAGCAAGCAAAACAAGGAGAGGCAGGGGTTGCAGGGTCAGGAGGGGCACGTGCTTGCTCTCAGTGCAGTCAAAAAGCAGTCAGACTTTGAGAGGGCTGAGTGGATCAGAGGGGTCCTAAGATGATGAGATACTCGAGTACAAGGGGATTCCAGCTTGTTGGAGAGCAGGGAAAAGACTGCTTACATGTCTGTGAAGGACAAAAAGAGGGATAAAAAGGAAAAGGACAATTTGCACTGTGCTTCAGGACCTCGTTTTAAGCGTGCTGTGAGTTTTGCCTAGGGCTGCAGCTCAGTGGTGAGGATTTTCAGTTGAATTTCAAGGGCCAGAAGGAAAACGAGGTTTTACAAAGCCAATGAGATTCTTGTAGCAGTCCAGTCCAGGTCCATTAAATTATGCAAATTGTTACAAAACAGGAAAAGTAGCGCTAGAACAGAGGTCTCCATTTACCCCACTGAGTTCTGCCAATAAATTGTGCAATTCAAATGTACAGATGGAAATCATCCCGTAGACAAAACATGTTACATCAAAACTGTAGCAATTTACATTGGTGATTATGTTCTGTTAATTACTGGAGGGAGGAACAATGAAGTATTTTGAAAAACAACGATTCTCTGTCACATTATCTGCTGTTGTTGCTTTAATGCTCTGCTTTAACCGGGTAAGAAGTCTTGCATAACACTCTTTGTTTTTGTAAATGAAACCTCACCAGTAGTAAACTCGGTACTTTGGTTGTTAGTCTTCGATAAGTCTCTATTTTTTTCTCCCTCCTTATGGAGTTACTGTTGCCTTACGGTAAAAGGGATCAAGATTTATTTTCAGGGAGTTTCTGTTTGACTTCTTCCTCTACCATGAGAAACAAGGACAAACTTCTTGGTGTTTGAATTTTTTGTTCCCAACTTCTGGGAGCCAAAAGGTGACAGGGCAGCAGCTGTGGAGCCCTTTCCTTTCTGCACTGGGTCAGGTCCCTCAGTGAGGACAGTTCTGCTCTCTCACCTCCACCCTGCTGCCCAGTGCAGATTTAGAAGAACCATTCAGCAGAATATTGTAGGTGCTCACTGTATTCCATTTCCTGGGAAAAATTCCCTGAGAGAAAAGGTGAAGGCTGCTGGAATAAACTCTCTTCAATATAGCCCACGTAGCCACAAAGGGTGCCAGGAGATCTGGTATCTTCTTTTATTTCTGGATAGAAGAGCATTCCTAATGCAGTATTTTGGGGGTATAACTGCAGCCTCATGCCTTTGTAGTTTGATTTTTTTTTTTTTCAGATTATAAATATTGAAAATTAGATTAAGAAAACTGTGCAATGTCAGTAAGGAATTTTTATTGGAGTGTTGGTGATTCTTTTTTTCAGAATAATTAGCAAACGGGTCAAGCTACTTCTCTGCTAAGATTCGTTCTCTCTATTTCTATTTCTTTTTATTCTACCTTTTCTTTGCCAATCTAATCTTCTGGTCATTTTTCTCACTCACATGGCACAGTGGGGCCATTACATCAGGCAGGACCCTTGGGGCATTCTGCTGTAATACAGTGATGTTGCAAAATAAACACCTGCTTTGATTCATTGTTTGTTGTATAAATTTTCTGAGTGTTGTTTTCCATTCTGGCCAGATGGGTTTTGTAGCACTTCCTCCAGTGGCCTGGTTGATGGGGAGGAACTGGAGATCAGCAATCCAGAAGAATTCTCCTCTTTTCAGGACCACGTTGTAGCAGAACAGTTGACATACATGGATGTGGTACGTAGAGTATTGCGTATAACTTTATAAAATAATAAATTTTTTAAGTTACATTGCTCCGAGTATAGGGTTCCAGAACAGGACAGAGAACACAGCTCTGTGGTTAGTCCAGCTGTTTCAGCCATTGGGCTTTTTTTTTTTTTTTTTTTTAATGTGCAATTTCTTCTGCAAAATTTATTGGCACTGAGAAATAGCACATTTTAGCTATATCACTACCTGGCTTAAAGATGTCTAGGTACTCTGGACTGTAATGCTCAGATTTTGCTTTGTCTGTATCAATTATCTTGGTTATGCAGCTGATATAAAGGTCTCCTTTATTTTCCCAGTATTGTTTAGCACACGGTTCTTTTGGGGCATCAAGCATATAAAGAGTATGCCAAAGTATATTTTAAACTAAGAGAGGGCCAATACTTACCTTTAGGTACCATATTAGATTTAGATCAAATTAGTCCTCTAAACCTGTATTTCTTCTTGTGGATGAAAGAGATTTAGGAGAAACCTGCTGACTTACCACACCTGTGTTTCACTCTAGATGCTCTTCAGAAGAGTTGTGCCCTACCACTGTTTGGGATCCATCTGGTCTCAAAGGGATAAGAAGGAAAACAAGAACCTGGCTCCAACTATCCGAGCCACCATCACTCAGTTCAATGCAGTCACCAAATGTGTCATCAGCACTATCCTGGGGACCAGGGAGCTCAAAATCCAGCAGAGAGCCAAGATCATTGAGAAGTGGATTAATATTGCACATGTAAAGTGTTTATTCTGTTTAATGTTTTTTGGGTGGGTGCCTTGGCTTGGAGGAGTTGGGAGAGGAGAAAGGGGGTTGTACATATTGGTCCCAGGCTATCTCACCTCTAATTTTTTCTATTTTTTACTGTTTTTCTGTGATACCAAATTAATTCCTCTCCTCAGCATGGAGATGGGGTTGGTACTTGGCCATGCCAAAGCTTTAGAGAAGTCCAGATAGCTGCTATCAGTTGCTCTTCCCTTGTCCACTGATGGATTCACTCCATCGTGGGAGGCCACTGGCCTTGGCGGGCAGGACTTCACCAGCGTGTGGAACCACCTCCCTGTCTTCCATCTGCCTCAGCAGAGCTTCCAGGAGGATCTTTTGGCAGATTGCATGTTTTTATCATGTTTTTCCTAATCTTTGCAAGAGCTGGTTTTTTCTGTGCCTGCTTTACATAACTCTAGTTTGCTAATTTCCTAGGTTTTAGTACTTTACTGTAACCTTCCTGATTCCCCTCAGGGCACTGGGCAGCTGGCAATAAATGAGACCTCTATGGATGAGGCCATTTCAAGCACTTCCATGTGGATGTGTGTTGACTTCCAGGAATCACATGGATTCTTTTTGAGCTGTACAGGACAGTCAGAAAAAGCTGAAGCCAGAGGCTTTCCAACCGTGGCAACTTCTGTGCTTCCAGAGGCAGCATTCAGTCCTGGCACCTGAGCTCTGCCAACTGCATGGTTCAGGAAGCTGGTATGGGGAAGGTCTTGGACCTCTCCTGCTTGTTTTTATCATGATCTGATGGATGCTTTATTGCCTGTGAGAAGGGATTAGGAAGTTTGATTTCAGATTTCTACCTGCAAATCCAAATTGCAGAGGGCAGCAGCTAAAAGGGCTTCTTCCTGGGGCAGGCTGGATAGAACTTTGTCATCATGCCAAGGCAGAAGGGAGGCCTGGGGAAGTCAGGAGAAGCACTGCCCTCATCCCACTCACTCTGTGGATGGAGAACTTTGTTCTACACCCCTGTTGATTCTTCTCCCTTTACTTAATTCATACCTTCTGTGCTTCTCCCTTTACTGAATTCATTAAATGCTCCAGTGGTAGCATGAAGCGCATGAAAAATGCATGTGCACACTCTGCAGCGTAATGGCACATGTACAGCAGCTGGGTGCACGTACACTTAGCTGCCCACTTCTGAGGAAAGCCGCTCGCTTTGTGCATGCAAATGAATGTTTTGAATAGTTAGGTGCCTGAATTAGAAAATAATCCACTCATTAAAGTACAGTTATTCGCTGACAACTGAACTTAGCGTCACGGAGTTCCACGTTTGTTATCTCTTCATGACTTTTGGATCCATTTTGTTGGTTCAAAAGATAAACTGAATACTTTTCTCTACTGCCAGCCCTCTCTGCTCCACCTAGATCCAAGGTTCCTAAGCAGGAGCAGCCAATTTCACTCAAACAATATTTTCTTTAAAAATAAAAAGTAAAAATGAAATAATTAATGTCCTGTTATGCTTATTTTTTTTAAAATCAAAGCTGTTTCTGCACAGGATTCTTTCTGGTTTTCCCTCTGTGAAGGACACAGCATGAAACAGAGTTATTAAAACCAGTCTTAGAAATTCTTACATGCAAATGAAAGCTTGCTCAAGTTTAGTCTGCAGTTGGTTGAATCACCGAGAACAGTAAATCCAATACTAAATTAAATTCCTACTGTGCTCTAAATTATACAGCATCCAGTTAAGTAAAGATGGTTCCTAATTGGATCTTCCAGTTCAATCTCCTGTTGTACTGGGAAGAAAAGCTGATAATTTGTGCTTCTAAGTTCGTGTTCTCCCCAAACTAACCTTCAGGTTCAACAAAAAGAAAGGTCGCATTCTTTAACACGTCAGTCTCTGGAGAGCTGTTACGTGGCTTTTTTTTGGCCCCAAACCACTCAAAAATAGCTTCCAGGTCTAGTGAGTCCTGTCCCATGATCTTGAACTGGGTCTTTATCTGACCCAAGTGTCCACCTGCTTCAGGTGCTGTCAGCCCAGGCTCTCTGCTTAAGCCACACTTCAATAATTGTCATCTCCTAATGAGCACGGTTTTTTGTAGGTCAGTGCCTGGGAGAGCTTGTGCTGTTCAGTCACTTTTAATGCAACTCATGAACAGAGCTGCTGATATATTAAGGTCTGACTTTTGCTTATGCTGAGGTTGCTTTACATTTGTTCAGTGCTACAAAGGAAATAAGTCATGTCTGTTTTCACTGTAAGGATCCTTTACATAATAAGCATTATTAGGGTAAGGATCAGATTCATAAAAATGTTGATGAGCAGAATTGGTGTTTGATCACGTTCTTATCTCCATGCAGCAGTCAAATTGGCAGGTGTTTTGTCTGGTGGATTTGCACGTACAGACAGCTGTGCTGAAGTTTGTGGTATCCGAGCTCTTGTTCTTGAGCCACCAACAGATCTCCAGGAGTCACGGACCAGACTTTCCCTCTTGCTTCCCTCTGCTTTATGAGCAATCTGTGCTACTTTTTTGAGTTTTTCGTTATCCTTTTCCACCCAAGCTTTTGCCACAGAGTAGCTGCATAAGAAACCTCCATGAACCAGTCTCTCTGCTCAGATTTGATCCCAACTCTGGAAAAGCTGGGAAGGTTTTTCTCTGTAACAGTGTGCACATACTTGAATAACAGGTTATTCCTTTGCATGTCTTTATTTTTAATTGACGCTGAGATGATTGAGGGTTTACATTTTAAATACCACATGTAAAGAGGCAAAGCCTGGTTTTCTCCCTAAGGGGTAAAAGGGATTGGTAACTATAAAGAGCTTTTTAAAAAGTATAACCTTTGTGCCTTTCACCACGGCTTCGTGGGCTCAGTTCCACTTTTATTTTTACTTGGAGAACTGGAAGCTGTGACACCACAAATACATGAAAGTGAGGAAAACAAGCTCTAAATGCCAAAGCTTGTGAAGTGTTTGGTGGCTGGAGAGGGGAGTGATATTTTGATGCTCAGTATTTGCACAGCTGCTGCTCAGCAGTGAGAATGTGCAGCAGGCAGGACAGGGCTCAGAGAGAGGAGCGCTAAGGTCTGTGTAGTGCTGACATTTAATGCTCCTGTGTTTCCAACCGCTCCTTTCACAGGAATGTAGGATCCTGAAGAACTTCTCCTCCTTGAGGGCCATCATTTCAGCTCTGCAGTCCAACTCCATCTATCGGCTGAAGACCACCTGGATGTTTGTTTCTAAGTAAGCCTCTCCCTCAGTTCCCAAGGGCCACAGAGCTCCGTGCTCCTTCTTGTCATCTTCTCCTCACTCTTCCTCTTCTGTTCCTTCATTGACATGGGTCCTGTCAGAAGAACCTCCCATTCCTGGGAGGCTCAGACCCCTCCTGTGAGCTCCTCTTTCGTAATGAGGGGTCAATCAGCCCTTGGGGGTGCTGGATTCTGTCCTTTTTAGCATATTGGGTCTTTGACAACCTCTCTAGAAAAGCTGTGGCCCTGGCTTCTCACCCAGCTCATGCTCACCACTCCCAGGTCACCACGATCTTGGCTTGTTGTCTTGTATTCCATAAAGTTTGAGGAAATCCAGCTTGCTACAAATCCTCCCAACTCTCCTCCTGGTGCTGATATTTGCATAAAATATATTCCCAAACTACAAAAGCCAGTTGTGAAGATAATATTTCTTCCAGGGGGAACACTTTATTGTGTTAATAATATTTACTGCCTGCCCCATAGATGCCAGAAGTTGCTCTCTAGAAAAGATGGTGTTCTGCTCATTCAGTTTGGGGAAGCCAGATTTCTTTGCCTTTGATAAATTAAAATATCACTCTGCTAGGCAGTATCCTTCTGTATTTCCTCTCCACAGAGGTGGGACTTTCCTTCTGCTGCCTTGTGTTTCTTATTAAAATATTGCCTATCTTGTGTTCATAGCGTTGGGCAAAAAGCTGCTCCTACACTTAAATGCTTCCAGCTTTCCAGAATTTATGGAATAGGCCAAAAATCAAGAACTTGGGTTTCCTCTCAGCTGTTTTTCTGTTCATTTGTATCTCCCGAGCCATTCTCTCGCTGCACAGACAGTTCAAAGCCCTGCCTAGGGGGTGTATAATGCCCAACTTTACTGGGAGCACCAGAACATCCCACCAAAGCTCCCAGGAGATGTGCAGCATCTCACTGGATGTTATCTTTTATAAGTTGAACTGTTAATGATTTATGAGAAAGAAACAGAAACTTGATTGGGTTTTAGAGTGCTTGCTAATGGTGCAAATGATTTAATCTTCTCCTGTGCAGGGACGTCCTGCTGATGTATGAAGAGCTGTCCGAGATCTTCTCAGACCATGACAATTATCTGACGAGTAGGGAGCTGCTGATGAAGGTGAGAACCAGAGTGAGTTCAAAGCTTGTGATCTCAGTGAAATCTAAGGTTTAACCCTTTTTGAAACCAGCTGCCAAAGCTCCTCTCTTCCTCAGGGACCTTACGAGGTGCTTTAGGAAGAGCAGGCTGTAAAACATGAACTTTTTGCTGGGCTGAGGGTTGATTTCCTTGTTCCTGGAAGAATCAGGAGCTTTAGCCTGGATAGCCACAACCAGCAGGCTTTGGCAGCACGATCTGGGTGGACAGCAGGTCTTGCAGCCCCTCAGCCCATGAGGTCACTGGAACAATGCCACGGCTTCAGCTGAGGAATCAATCCAAGATGTTTATCCCAATATCCTGTACCTTTCTTAGAACTGGGAAACAGGGCTGGGAATCCCGAAGGAACAGGCTTCCTACTCTGTGTGTGGCCAGATGGACAACAAAGCGAGCTCTGTGTGGAGCAGTTTGACTTGTGCCCTCTCCTGGGTGAACCCCAGTAACCTCAGGAGCCTGAAAGGGGTGAGGAAGAATGGCAGGGAAAGGTTCTGTTCTGCAAGAACTAAGGAATGTTTGTGGCAGGTTTTTTCCATTTACATAAAGAAGTTCCTATAAAGTTGCTAACCAGTTCATTCTTTGGCACTTCTGTCCAGCCAGTCTGGCATTTTTCCCTTAGCCCCTTGCCTTGGAATCTGAAACAACAGTTTTTTGCTCAGGAATGGTGGGTGAACACATTCTCATCTGTCAGTCTGTTTTGATTATCATCCATTTATCAACATCTGTAGGTAAATCTTAAAGCAGGTGAGGCCGTAATAACCCCAGAGGGGAAATGTGTGTTCAGAACAGCCTATTTAACTAAGTATTAAAAGACAAAACAACTCAGACTGAGTCCAGACCTCTGGTTCCCAGTAAATCACCCTCCAGCTGCCCTAAGCAGATTTGAAAAACATTTTGGAAGCAGTGAGAGGAGAACAGCTAGAACCTCTCCCCTACTTTTCATCTTGGACCCTTTGGAGGATGAATATCCACTGAATCCTCAAAGACTTAGTTTTCCTTTACTAGAAAGAGCCCTGTAAGGGAAGCCGTGTTTGACCTTGTCTGTCCATCCTGCAAATCCAAGTGTGGAGCAAACAAAATGCCATTGGAAACAGACTGGGTGGCATGGAGAGGGAGCAGTGTTCTCTCCTCCTGGACAGACATTGACAATGATCTGTGACACATCTGTGCAACCACTGGAGGAAACATCTAACTCCAACATCCCCTGTGCATCCAGGGAAATAAAGGTTTAAAGTACTATGGTGAAATATCTCCTGCATTCATAGGAAAGCTGCAGTTGTGGGGATGGAGGCCTGTTCCTTTAATTTCCTGCGTGGTTTTGGATTAGTCAGTAAGCCACAGTCGCTGGATCTCGGTGTTGCAGCATAAGAAAAACAACAAAGCCTTACATAAGATGGAGATGTTTACTTGTAGCAGGCCTGAATTAACCAGAAATCCTGATGTCAGGAGTGTTGGGATAGAGCATCTGGACCTCTGGTGTCCACCTGAAGTATGTTTGAGCTTCTCTGATTTAAGCTCCCAAGAGATTTTCAGCAGCACTTGGCTTTGGCCAGAGCCATTCTGCAGAAAAATTCCATTCCAGTCATCTTGCGTGATTTTTGTCCAAAATTCTCAATCAGCATCCAAGTCCCATGTAGACACACATGTGTCTGTCTGCACAGCAAGTATTTGTTGCTGGCTTAACTTGTCTGGTTAAATGTGCTTAAAATTTTGCATGCATGTGGTTCCCGGTTGACCTACCCCTCGAATCCTCCATTAATTGCCTTTAATTCTCTTCCATCTCACAGGAAGCAACATCCAAATTTGCAAATCTGGACAGCAGTGAGAAAGAAAATCAGAAAAAGTCACAGAAGCGACTTCAACTTCAAAAAAACAAGGTGTTTGGGGGTTTTCCTCCCCTTTTTTGAACTGGTAGCATGATTAACCCTAATTGGTCAGTTCTGTAAGCAGCAAAATCTAGAAAGGTCTTCACCAGAGTGAGTGGGCAGGAGGGGATTGATGGATATAAACCTGTGGTCATCACTTCCAGCTTTCTTGTTTCGGTCCTGCAAGAAAAAGTTCCGTTATCCACTTTTGTTACACTTTAGAGAGAAACAAAATTTCTGTGTAGTAAAATATGTGCTGCTGTAAGTACTGGAGTTCTTGTGATAAGGAAAATTAGCTCTGGCAGAGCAGAAGTCTCATTTACTTTCAAACATGCTGATGAAGCTCCTGACATACCAGCTTGAAAATTGCACAGGCTTCTACAGAGATTGCTTTGTAAAATGTATCTGGGTTCCAGTCTGCTGGTGAAAATGGTTTTTGTCTCAAAGCTGGCAAAGATCTAAAAGGACAGGGGGAGAGAAATCTGGAATAGGGAGTTAAAAGTGCTGAATATGATTTTTGTCCGTGTATTTGTTTGACTGGAAAAAAATACAGCTCCTTCTGGATGGTAGAAACAAGTGTTTCCTTCACAAGTGCAGAGCCAGCCTGAACTCTGCAAATGCTGGCAGTCTGGAGGTTCAAAGTGTGAATAATTAGCATTAAAATGCAGTGAATGGCTGGGGAAGACGGTCACTACTTGGAGAGAGAAAAAATAAAATTGTGGCTTGGTTTGACTTCACTATCACAAGGTATAATCACACATCATTAAGTAAAAATCCACAGGGATGGAGCAGAAACTGCTCACACAGGCTGACCAGGACCATTGCCCAGCTCCTCCTCTGGCAGCAGGTGACAGAGGGACCCTGTCCCTGGTCCTCAGTGCTTCTCCCAAAGGCAGGGTTTCCTGGGGACCCACTGTTGGGAATCAGTGGTGGCAGTACTGGAGTACAAAACTACTGGGTGATACCAGTGAGAGCACTCTGGTCTCACCGGACTTGGATTTAAATTCTAGATTATCTAATGAAAATGATGTAATAAAAGAAAACGTAATTATAAGACTGATGCTTGGTTAAGCAGATTACTTTCATTTCATTTTCTTACACGGGAGTGTTCTGGAATTGTAATTATTCTCATTTTTCAAGTAGTTAATCCAGCACTGCTCTGCTCACTTGCAGGGGGTGATGCAAGGCACAGTCCCTTACCTTGGCACCTTCCTGACCGACCTCATCATGCTCGACACGGCCCTTCAGGACTATGTCGAGGTAACCTGGGGCACGTTTTTGGAACCCTGAATACCCTCCCTGCCTACCCAACTAACTTTATTTGTCTCTGTATCCTCTCCTTCTTAAAGGAGCAGCTCTTAAAATACCTGTTTACAAAAAGAAAAGGGAAGCAATATGCAGTGTTATTACAACTAGAACTTGTGTGAATTTTTGTGCATTTATCTCAAGGTACAAGTCTGGCTCTTCTCTGACCCTTTCTCTTTCCTTCCAACAGGGTGGCCTGATCAATTTTGAGAAGAGACGAAGGGTATGTTGAATGTTCTGTGATTTTTGGTTTATTGATACCCTCTGGGCAAAGGCATTTGTCTTTAGCAGCTGAACCAGACCTGGTGGCAGGAGACCTTTGCTTTCCAGAGCACGCAGTTAAGTAAATATTTTCCTCCTCCTGCAGGAAACTCTTTGTAGGTAAAAGGCTGCAGAGAGCAAACCAGGTACAGGGAACTGAGAAATAAGTGCTGTCAGTTCTCCTTTCCAGCCTGATCCTTGTTGGTCAGAGATAAGTAATGTCCTGTAGGAGTAAAGGTGCTGAGGTTACCTTGGGCTAAATGAAGTCAGGCCAAATCTCTGTCCTGGGGCTTGAAAGCAGACCTGGATTTGGCTGAGATGGAGCCATTTCCTCCCCTTAACTGCTCAATAAGCTGCCCTAAACAATCCAGGGCTATTCTGGCAAAGTCTGTGTACAAGTGCAGTTACAGAAGAGCAGCACACTCTGCTCATGTGCCTTAAAGGTAGCATTTCACATTCCTCTGGGGCAAGTGTGAGTGCACATTAGGGATCCTAGGGGAGAAACCTCACCTTTATTGTTAGAAAACTGGTTCTTGAAATAGTTACTCAACTGAAGCTGAACTTCACATCAAGCTAAGTTTGTCCTGGATCCCTTGTTGTATGTTTTTAGAGTATGAATGAATATAATCTTGTTTTCTAATTAGACTTTCTATTTGATTATTTCTTTTCTTAGGAATTTGAAGTCATTGCCCAAATCAAGCTCCTGCAATCTTCATGCAACAGCTATTGCCTGATACCAGACCAAAAATTCATCCAGTGGTTCAGGAGGCAGCGACACTTAACGGAGGAGGAGAGGTAGGTTCTGAGTGCAGCTGAGGCAAACCTGTTCTCAGCCCACACACACACCTGGGCAGGTCGTGGCAGGGACACAGAATTACTGGAGAGCACTAGTTTAAGAGCCTGTTATAAGGAGGTGAAATATCCCCTCGACCCTGGTAAAATGCAGGCAGAGCAGTGTTCCTCTTTGTGGCGCTGCAACTTCCTGTGAGGTGGGAATAACTGGAGGATTCTCGGGTTTCTTGGATGTTGCTGCTGTGAGATGAACAGCTAAATAACACTGTCTGCAAATATTCACCTGGCTGGCCTCTGCCCTGCAGTTACAAACTCTCACGTGAGGCTGAAGCAGCTGCTGATACCAACATCCTGTCTCCAAAATCCCAGAAAAGCATGGTGAAGAGGATCAGCACGTGAGTATGATGGGGCAGAGGGGTTTTTGGGGTGGGAATATTGACCTGGATAACTCAAACAAGCAATGCTCATTTAATCAGCTGCAGAACCTGGCTAGGGATCCACAGCCCTGCACTGCTTTAAGGAGAAATGCAGCCTTGTGGCTGAAGCTGTCTCTTTGTGTTGCTGGGAGCAGTCATGAGGATTATTAAAAACAGAAGAGATCTTCCTATGATGTCAAAAAAGGGAACCATTTTAGTGCTGGATTATAATTCAGTACCTATTGTGTAATAATTTTGCTGATTGCAGCAGGAAAACGGAGTAAATGAGGATCAAGTCTGGTCTATTATTAGTCTAAATTGCTGTAGACATGCAAAAATTCCTTGCAGGATTTTAATATGAAAATTAAGGTTGGCAAAAAGGCATTTGCTAGTGGAAACAATCTGCCTTCCAGCTGGAGAAGGAAAAAAAGAAAATGTGGGGACATGGTCCAATTTGGTGTAATGCCACAGAGATTCAAACAGGAATCTTTGTTTGAATCTTTGAGTAGAGGAAAGGGCCATGCAGCTGGACATGGGAAACACGAGGCTGGCAGGAGTGCAGGGAAAGCTGCACGGAATGAAGCAGAGCTCAAAGACTGAAGTCAAAATATCTGCACTCTGAATGTGTTTTGCGAATGAATCCTGTAGAAAAGCAGAGAGTGACACCTCTCCAAGCTGTATTAAATCATTAACTGCATGCTGATGCTCCCTGCTGCTCCTCTTGGTGGGTCAGACCAGCTTGTTTCCTCTGAAACTCCTTTCAAGTCACTTGACCTGCATTTAGAAATTAGTCTTGGAGAGGGAGTGCCTTTAATTTACACTTTATGATCTCCTCACTGTGTGCATCTCCAGCATTCTAGAGAGAACCTGGTACCTGTGGCACCCTGATAGAGGGCAGGAATTGGTAGGGGGGTGAATTTTCCCTTTGAAGCCCTTTTCTCTATTAAATGAGTCTGGAAATGTGAAGAGACCGAAGGGGAGTTTGTTCTAGTGGGGCACGAGCTGGTTGTGGCCTCGCAGCTGTGGGCACCCTGGGTCAGGAAGGTGTTGTGTTAGCCTGTAACAAAGCCTCTGGGCAAACTGGATAAACACCACAGAGGAAATGAAAACAACAGGCCACTCCAAAGAGGAAAAAACTCCAGAATGTACGAGTTCTGAACCAAGGGGCAGCTGTGCTCAGCCCAGCTCTCATTACTGGCTTTTATGCTTTCTTTCTTTCCATACTAGACTTTTTCTGGGCACTGATGTGTTCACCCCACCCAAAGAACAACCCCCGAAGAGCTCTCCTGCAGGAGGGAGCTCCGGGGAAAGCACGGATTCAGCCAGTGTTTCATCGTGTGAGTTTAATCACTCTGAAACTGAGGATGTGTGTGTGACTCCCGTCTCCAGTCCTGAGGACCCTCTGAAAAAGGTACAGCTGAGGCCTCTGCACGCTGCAGGCAGCCCAAGACACTTGCCCAAGGTTCTTGGTCTTGACTAGAGCATTGGTTTTAGCGAAATGGAGAGAGAAATGTGTAAAAATGGAAGTGATCCAGTCAGGGCTCTTGCACAATGTTCTGCCCCTTACAGTGGGTTTGTTCCTGTCAGGAAGCTTTTGAGCAAGGCAGAGGGAGAGAAAGGCAGAGGCTGAGCTGGGGAAGGAAGGGGGCAGTTCCAAGGAGGATGGCAGAGAGGGAGGGGTGTGTGTATTTCCACTGGTGTAAAGGCTCTCACCTGGAGCAGGAGTGCCTGTGACACCCCCTGCTCCTTCCCAGCCGGTCCCGGCTCCTGGCTTGCCGCCTACAGCCTTATGCTGTTCCTTGGATCTGCTGCCACCTCCTGGGCTGCTCTGACTGCGAGGCAGAGCAGCCCCAGCAGGACAGAAATCGTCATTAAAGTGCTGTAATCAGTCAAATGAAGTTCAGTTTTCCTGGAGGCAAGGAATCCCCCTGCCAGCAGGCTGGGCAGAGTGCGGTGACTGAGGTTTTGTCTGTGCCTTCTGCCTTCTCCCGTTCCTCTGGCATGGTGACAAATGTCCCCTTTGTGACGGCACTTGCCTTTCTGTTGTGCAGATCTCTGGCCACCCCTTGTCCTTCTGTTCTCCTGACTCTTCCGTGAGGACACCTTCCTCGGGGCTGGCATCTCTTCCCTCATTCCTGCTGGCCTCCAACGACGACAAGAGCTCCGTGGGCTCTGACAAGGGCTACGACTCCGACAAGGGCTCCATCAGCTCCGACAAGGGCTCCAGCTCCAAGGGCTCCATCTCTGACCCTGCCTCGGGCTCGGACAGCGGCTCCATCCCCACCAGGGACTCGGTGCCGAGCAGTGCCCCCAGAGTGCTGCCCGTGTACAACCGGCAGAGCGAGGGCTCGTGCATCATCCGGGTCAGCATGGACGGGCTCCATGACAGCGTCTACAAGAGCATCCTGGTGAGTGGCACGGCCCTGGGCTCGGCAGAGGTGACCCTGGGGGGGACACTGAACCCATCACTGCCTTTGGAGAACACCCCTTCACTGAGCTGGCTCATCAAACCTGGCTGGAAAGGGAAAACGGTGCATGGTGCCATGCAGGAGCCTGGTGGGAATGAGATGTTTGAAAACAGCTTCAGGGAAGTTTCTGGTCTGGAAATTGATGTTCGTGTTTTATCAAAAAGCTCCAGGTGAAGCACTGTCAGCACACTGAGGTTTTGACATAAGATGCTGCGTTTTCCCCTGAGCAGCTTTCCCCAGGAGCTGGTTTCTGGAAACAGGGAGTTGACAAGCCCTTTAATTCAGCAGCTTCTCCCCGTGAAGAAAGGTGAATCTCCCTCCCCTCACCAGACTAGAGCCCCAGAATTCAGGCATTTGCCTCTCTGCTTATTCCACAGACATACTGTGCTGGACCACAGGTGATATGGCTTAGCTCAGCTGGGGACCCTCAGGGCCTGCTGGGGGGGAAACAGCACCTTTCGTTCCTGATTTTAATGGTCTCATTTCCCCAAATCCATCAAGTTGAGGGCCTGATGGATTTGGCACCTGCTGAGACTGCAGGAGGCTCTGGAGGAGCGCTGTGTCTGCCCCAGATGCAATTCCACAGCACACAGCAAAGCCAGAAAGCTTTGCAGGATATCCAAGGAAGCACTTGGTGCAGGAGCCTGCAGACAGCAGCTGGGGCAGCTGTTCATGGGGGCTTTTGTGGCTGGTGGGAATGAGGTCTCTCAAAGGGAGCAGACACTGGGATTTACTGCTGTCTCTGCTAGTACTGTATCTGTCAGCTTGAACTAAAAAGCCACCACCTCCAAACGTCATGAATACTAAGTTCAGTATCTGTCAGCACCTGCCCCTTTGTTACTGACCTGTTTTCTCAGTTTTCCGACATCTCTTCCAGTCAGGATTTGCTACTAAATCATGAGAGTGAATGAGAAGAATCTCTCATTGCCCCTTATCTCTGCAGATAACCAACCAAGACCGAATCCCTGATGTCACCCAGCGAGCCTTGCTGAAGCACAACCTTGAGCCTGATGCAGTTGAAGATTACGAGCTTGTGCAGGTCATCTCTGAGGACAAAGGTAGGGGAGCAGAACTCTGCTGCTGCCTGCAAAGTTTTGTGGGATTTTAAAGGGAAGAGTAAAATGGGAAGCATTAGAAATGCTGTTGACAGGTCAGAGCTGCCAGTGAGAATCCCCTGGCTGCTCAAGGGTGGTTTCTGTCAGCACAGCTCCCTTCCCACAGGCAGAGGCAGCTCCCGGGCTGACTTCGTGTGTGTCTTGCACCAGTAGAGTGCCCATGGGATCTTGGCTGGGGGTGATGTTCTGCCTCCCTGGGACCAGGCCCTTGGATCCCACCCATCCCAGCCTTCTCCGACAGTCTGCCAGGCTGGGCACGGCTGGGCCTGGCTCCCCCTCCTGCCCTGCTCCCTCTCCTGCGGGAAGCTGCTCCCGATGTGCTCTGGCAGAACAGAGGGACAGCCCTGCCCACGCCGTCCTGCTCCCTGTCCCCTCTCAGCCTTCCTGCTGCTGTGCACCCCTCGCCACTAATGCTGCTCTGGGCCTGTTCTGCAGAGCTGGTGTTCCCCCGAGACGCCAACGTGTTCTACGGCATGAACAGCCACGTGAACTTCGACTTCATCCTGCGGAAGAAGGCAGAGCTGGTTGGCTGAGGCTGTCCCTGCGCTGCCCTCCCGGGGAATCTGGCAGAATTCCCTGCTGAAAATGTGCAATTGGAGCAATTGGGCAGCCCTGGTGCAAAGGCTCCAGGCTGCTACATTTGTCTTAAGGACACCTCGTGAGCCAACTCTTGTCTGTGAGAAGAGTCTCCTTCATGCCAGTATTATACAGAAGATCACCTGAACTTATTTTTATGGAACTGAAGCAAGTTCTGAGTATGTCTGCCTGAACCAGCTGAAAACGTTTTGCACTTGTTCTACACCAGAGAATGACTTCTATTTTGGATCTCGTTTCCAAAGAACTTTAAAATGAATGAACTGCACTTGCCTTTGCATGGACATCACGAATGGGGCAAACAGACACTGCTCTGTGTTGGATGGAGGTCTTGAGGTCACAACAGGGTGGTTTCCCTTGGACTTGGTTAAGCCACGAACCAGAACTCGATGCCTTTTGTGTGCACTCCCATGTGATGGATGGACATCCTCCCAATGTGCAATTCCTCTGCTGGAACTGAACTTTGAACCTCTTTAAAAGCCATAAGTAAGACATTGGATTGTAAGCAGCCCTGTTTTGAGACACGTGAAATACGTACAGTATTTCTGATTCTGGTGGCAGCACTGTGCATCCCTGTGCAGATCCAGGAGTTACTATCCCAATAGATAGCTTAGGATTGTTAAGGATCATTAGTTAAAACAGAGTTTTATCCATGCCTGGGCCTTGTCCCCCCAGTTCTGTGGCACTAATTTGTAAAACTGGGCTCAGGTAAGTTTTACACTACATTTGGATTTGTCACTTCTGTTTACAGCTAGGTAAAACAGACCGACTGTAGGTCTGCTGCACATCTAAGAGTCCTACAGCAGGTCCCACAAGCCTGGTGTAAGTCACAGTCTGAACAATTTATGAATTCCACTTGTTTGTTTAGAGGGAGAAAGAAGGGGAGATTGTTACTGAGCCTTAACCTTTGCCCAGAGTTAGGGCAAAACTAGAAGTTCAGTTTTCTCTGCTTTTGGTGTCTGTACAGTGCAGTTCCTTGTGTACATAGCATAGCTCCTAATGTATATAGTACTGCTCACTCAGAGGGTGGATGGCAGTGTTAAGCTGAACCATGAATGTTCTGGATTTTAAAATTACACTTTCCAAATGTTTATATATGTTATGTTTTTAACTGCTTACCTGTAATCTTTATATGATAAGTATATAAATTGTTTTTCATTAATATTTGCCTGGAATGAATTTCCTTTCATTGGTGCATGTCAGATGTGTAAAAACACCTCACATCACTTCCCTTGCTGTCACTTTCTTCAGCTTCTCCATTTTTACTGTTTAACTTCTCAACAGCAAAGCCAAAGCCCTCCCAGTGCATCAGCCATGCACACAGCCTGTGAGAAACAGGGATGTTGTGTGCTGTTTCTTGAGGCTTCAGCTTAAAGATTTCCATAACTGGGTAATTTACACTGCACACCAATTTTATGTCTTCTGTGTGAAATCATTCTCCCTCGAGTCACTGAATGACTTCTGAGGCTAGATAATACAAAAGAAGTGTTTTGAGTGTATCCATTGCTCCCCATTGTCTCAATTGTGGCGTTTCCTCCTGCTCTCCCAGTCATTACCTTGCTGCGTTTTTCCCTCCCTGCACACAATACCAACATTCAGATAAACAGTTTACAAACTGCACCCCCTTCTGCCATTTCACAGATCACTTCAGCACCAGGGGAGGCTCCTAAAGCTGCCCAAAAGTCTCACACTCGGTCCCTGAACTACAGCTGCCCTGGCCACTTAAAGGCCTCTCATGTCACATTAAGGAAGACAAAACAAAGAGTAGTAAATCTAATTTTTAAACCACCTCAGGCCACAAAACCCAACACCAGAACCTCACTCCATTTCTTTC
Source organism: Hirundo rustica (assembly GCF_015227805.2). Lineage (NCBI taxonomy): Eukaryota > Metazoa > Chordata > Aves > Passeriformes > Hirundinidae > Hirundo > Hirundo rustica. The sequence goes on from NC_053458.1 coordinate 24,107,994, forward strand.
AGGATCAATACAATCCATTGGTGAACTTGGACTTTCACATGCCATACTGAGGACACAACAGCACTTTTCCATCCTTAACCCAGAGCAGAGCCCAAGCTGGTGGGTTCCAGGCAATCTTACTGCCATGAATCATTTTTAGGGCCTGCCACCACAGCCTGCCTTGTGAAGAAGCTGCCAGAAGCTGGCTCAAAGCTGGTGCTCCTGCTCAGTTTTGAAACCCGTAAGTGTTGTGACAGGTAGAGGAATTCTAAAAGAAAGGCCTCCTAAAATCAGGCCTGCTCTATTAAATTAACAGCCAGCCTGTCATCTCTTCAAAGTGTAGTTAAGCAATTTGCAAGTTCCCATGTGAAAACAATCTTGGTATGAAAGGCTCCTTAACACAACCACCGGTTCTTGGGGTGAAAAATAAGTGCATCTGTGTAAACAATGAGATCTAGTCCGTGAGAACCCATAAAGAAAAGATGTAAGCAACCTGAATCTTAGCATGTACACACAAATCACCTTGTGACCAATAAATGAAGTAAATAAATAAATAAATAAAAACGAAAACTACCAGCCAACAGGTGTTTACAATAAAAGCTTAAAAACACCACCCACTGCAGTGTGCAGAGGTAGCAGTTACGTTCCATGTTCCACTTGAATGGAAACTGGACTGAGGCTTTTTATTCCACAATGACAAGGGCTGGTGACTTGGATCTCTTGGTACAGCTTTGCAGTGTGCCTCATTTGGCAAGAGAATTTTGCTTTGTCAGTAGCTTTGAAAATCTATCAAGCAACTTTGTCTAAAGAGCAACTCACGATTCTCCTGATAAGACAAAAGCAGACTGGTTTGATAAATTACTTTATCATTTGGAGGTAATGTCAAAGTTTTCAATAGAGGCCTCTTACTTATTTACCCACAAGATCTTTTAGGATACAAAAATGTAGCAGTACTGTTTATTTTTTTAGATCAGTTCAGTGCTATTTGGTTTTCCACAGCTTTTGAGATAAGAAGCAGAACTTCACTGCGTCCCAAAAGAGACCATCACACCATTGTAAATTAAGCTTAAAAGCAACATTGAGCTGCATCTTGACAGCTCATTCCTGCTGAAAAAAAAGGTCTTCCCCCTTGCTGTGACCCTGAGTGCACCTTCCCTGCCAAGACAGGCACTTCAGAGCCTGCTGGGAGCACGCAGCACTGAGAGCCCCTGCAGCGGGGTCAGCACGCACCGACAGCTCCTGCCTCTGCTCCCGGGCTTGGAGAGGCAGCCCTTGGTCTCAGTTTCCCTGTCTCCAACAGCTTTTGCCTCTCACCAACAGCACAAAGGTATTCCAGACATTCTTAGACATCAGGTGGAAAGCACTGCTTGCTTCCTGAAATGACATTGCTCCATGATAAAAAAAAAAGATCAAACAGGTGCTTACTACAGCACTGACTCCATGGAATGTAACACTTCTGTGACACGGTAAAAGCTCACACCGAAATAGATCATTGAATACCAAATGTTCAGCTTCTAAAACAGCAGAGTAACTTTATCTTCAAGTACCCACAAGCTTGTTCAAATAGAAAAGACCAAATTTTATTTTTGAAAAGAAAAATAAGAGCAATTTAAGGCCTAAGTACCAGCAAGGAAGACTAATACGTGAAAGTGGACAAGAAATTAGACAAGACATAATTAATAAATAAGCACAGGCATTTGCAAGGTTATGCCTCTATCCAAGAGCTCACCTGTACAGCTGTTCCCAGGAAAAGATACTAGAGAGAACAGACATTTATACAAAATTATAAAATGCCTGTCACATGAATTATTGCTTTACAAGGGACGTCAACATCCTTTTTCTTTTATATTGAAATAATATAATAGAAAATACTGAAATATTCTATTTCAATTGGGTCTCTCCAAATTTCTAAGGTTTGCTAAAATGGAACTTGAATGCTGCAAAAAACCCAATAGAAACTTGCTACAAAAAAGAGTCCATCCCATTCCTGAGGATGTTAAGGCTATAAAACAGAAGGAGCAACCGAGCAGGCAGCAGTTTTTCGCAGCAAAGAGCTCGAAGGACGTTTTCTTTCTACACACTATTTCCCTCCTTCTTCATATTCTTGTTTAGAAATCCACATCTGCTGGGAAGTGCCCTACAAAAAGAAAGAAACAAAAGCAACACACCATGAAAAAATATCAGAATGCAAATGATGGTTAATTGAAACACAATTAGCTTTTCCTAGGAGGGAAAACAAGCAAGTCCTTACGTTAAATGAAGTACTATTAGGACTTGACCTGCTTAACTGTCTCTTCCTTGACTATTAGTGCTGAGGGATTCAACTCAAGACAGGAAGTGCAACACCTAATGCCGATTCCGCTCTCCCCTTCTCATGATGCTAAATTAACCCCCCCAAACCATTTCAGTGCTCAGTAACTTGCAGAATTACCCTCAGGAAGAAGATGCAGAAACAGGTTTGCTGCTTTCACGGTCTACTAGATACGGTCTAGAGGAAGTGCCTGGATGGCAAATAGAATGCACACTTGTGGGGAGTCAGCTTTCCTGGTGGCAGTGCTGCTGGGCACAGCAGCACAGGAACGCAGGTTTGCTCACCAAAGCAGCCAAACCAGAGCCCCCAACCCACGAGCTGATCCTGCGCCCCGCAGTCGCGCTGTCAGCGATCGGCTCCAGGCTCTGCCCAGGAGCGGAGCCGACACCAAACGTCACACCGAATGTGAGCCAGTGACCCTTGGGGACAAGCAGCACAAGGAACC